>NC_135232.1:794661274-795261274 GCF_051348905.1 Ranitomeya variabilis | reverse complement strand
CCACATGGACTGTTTTTGTGATTAAACCATGCCTGTGTGACTGAATCCATTGCTAAACGAGTGTCCCCCAACAAATGCAGTAAGCGCTATCCTACAGTATGTACAGATATTCATTATGCAAACTAGGGGGCAGGTCAGTGAGGGATCAGTGACCTGTCAGCAGTCTGCATTATGAATACCTAAGCAGAGCTCCACATAAGCCCCCCTCAAGCTCCGCCCTGAGGCACAGGCATATCATTAACTAAAAACTGAAAATAAAGATTAAAGAACAACCACAAGACGGATTTCATCAACCAAAGTATCACTGTAATCAGTGTAACGGTGCCAACCTGACACTGTCTGTAGGTTACTGTGCACAATCCTGCTGACAGGTTCCCTTTAGGCTTTGCTGTGGAAATGTTACCATTGGTTTTCATCTTGAGATAAACCCTCAGGATTTTCATTTGTAATTGTTATCAGAATCTATGTGGCACCTGAAAACTCATAAAGGGGCTTCCACAGTCTTTCCTATATTCAGTTCACTTAGCAGTTTTCAGGAAACGCTTTGTTATTCACACTTTTACTAATATACAGGCATTTGGCCTTCACCACAAAAGCTTTTAGGTTGTATCAAAAGAGTAGCAGCTGACCAGGGCAGCGAGTTGGAAGAAAAATAGTTAACAATTCGGTTCATAACCAGAGTAATTAAATCATTAATAGAATCATTAGGCAGGTTAGGAGGATAATTGGAGTTAAATCCAAAGGGATGGAACCAATTACAAAATCAAAAGACTATGGATGGGTTATGAGTCCAGGGTTATGGCCATGGAACTATCCATGGATAAATCAGGAGAGTAGTAGTTAAACAGCGGGTTGTCCAGGTATCACAACAACTACCAGGACACAGTGTTATTATGGAATCTTCATACAGCACTGTGCACCTTGATTTGCCAGCAAATTTGCCATTGGCCAGCCACTGAGATCTCATACAAACTTGTTAAAATCAATAGAATAGATCATGCTGCCTAGTAGGGGGAGTCTATGGGGTTTTGCCGAGTCTATCACCCAGCAGAAGACGACACCTTTAGTTTAACTAAATGAGAAGCTCAGCGGTGAGCAAGCTACCCAGCAATGAAATTAGTACTGATTTCTCAGCCACTTATCAAGTCAGAACAGCAGTGCCTGAAAGCAGAGGCAGAAAGAAAAGAAGTGAGCTCTGATGAGAATGTAATAAAGGCGTCTACTGGTTAGCGACTTTACAATGATACTGTATGTCCAAGGAAGAGCTCTGGACCTGTGAAGAAGTTTTTCTTTTTCAAGGAAAAATTCTGCAATCATCATTTAGGTGTCTTCTGTGCCCTTTTGAAGTCTTTAATATTGCAGAGATTGCCAAGGTTTCTCTTATTCTTAAAGAAACACTCTAATTAAAATTTGTATCCTCTTAATATATTGCAATCATTATATCATATAGCATTGTGTACTTAAAATTGCTCATTTTGCCTTTCTACCCAGTTAATTATTCTGTTTTCCACTGGGTTTATGACATCATGTGATTAATATTTGACTAGCTGACTCCTTATAAGCTCTGTGTAGAAACAGGAAGTGAATTTTCCCTGTATGAGTCACCAGTCACTGCAAAAGTCAATGGCAGGGGGATAAGGGAGCAGCTGAGTCAGGAGTTGAAGAAGGAAATTATAAATGCTGGGACAAGTGACTTCCTGATTCTACAAAGATCAGAGAAAATAGAAGAATTATATGGGTAGAAAGGCAAAATGAGAAATTGTAAGTACACAGTGCTATATAATATGATGATTGCATTATATTAAGAGATAAAAACTTTGATTGGGGACCTTCTTTAAGAAATAAATTACTTAATTGCTGATTTGACCTCTAATAAAGTTCTTGCTCTCTTTTTGATAGATTTATTTTGTTATACCACTTGAGTTAAATCTAATGGTTAACCAAGTGTGATAATGTACACTGGCTGTATGTGTCAATGTCTGAATACTACTGGACCATATTTAAAATATGTGTTTGTTGCTCTTGTTGCCTTATGGATGGTAATACAGTTTTCTCCCACAGTTCTGGTATGGGCGTCTGTTTGAACAATGCTCCTCCCCGGCAAGATTTTATTTATCCGACACAAGCTCCCGGACAAACCTATGATGCTGATGATCAATGTCGTTTCCAGCATGGAATTAAATCTCGCCAGTGTAAATACGGGGTAGAGTCCTTTTCTATTTTGTCTTTCCAGTTTGGGAAATGAGACATATTTAACCATATTTTATATATATATTTAAGCCTTTAGACTGGGTATGTAGGAATTCAATGAATGGCCTGTCCTTTGGATAGACCATCAATAAGTTATTAGTGAAGATCCACCGGAAACCAAATAACACATCGATTGCCAATAATGACAGAAAATCCTAGAAAATCCTCTTGTGATAGTTATTGTGTTAAAGAGGCAGTCCCATCAAAGTTTTTATCCTCTTAATATATTGCAGTCATCATATTATATAGCTTTCTTGACTTACAATTGCTCATTTTTCCCTTTTATCCAGTTAAATCTTCTCTTTTCCATTAGGTCTATGACATTGCATGATTAAAAACTGACTAGCTGAATCCTTTTAAAGGGAACCTGTCACCAGATTTGGCCGATACGAGTTACGGCCACCGCCTTTCAGCGCTTATCTACAGCATTCTATAATAGATAGATAAGCCCCCGATCTGAACTGCAAGAAAAGAAAAATAATTTTTATTATACTCACCTATACTGTTGCGACGCCGCCCTCCTGCTTGCTTCATGTGGATGACGCGTCCCTGCGTCATCCACACGGGCTCCCCGACATCGCACTCCTGTGCAGGCGTACTTATCTGCCCTGTTGAGGGCAGAGCAACATACTGCAGTGCGCAGGCACCAGGAAAGGTCAGAGAGGCCCACGCCTGCGCACTGCAAGAATTTGCTCTGCCCTCAACAGGGCAGATAAGTACGCCTGCACAGGAGTGCGATGTCGGGGAGCCTGTGAAGCAAGCAGGAGGGTGGCATTGCAAGTAGAGGGGATGTGTCAGACCAGGACTGGTAACACCCATCGGACCGGACCGCCCCTAGGTGAGTATAATAAAATTTATTTTTCTTCTCTTGCAGGTCGGGTCGGGGGCTTATCTAGAGCATTATAGAATGCTGTAGATAAGCCCCGAAAGGCAGTGGCTGTAACTCGTATTGGCCAAACCTGGTGACAGGTTCCCTTTAAGTTCTATGTAGAAACATCAAGTCTCTTTTCCTTGCATGAGTCATCTCCTTCTTGAACTCCTGACCCAGCTGCTCCTCTTCTCTCCCCTGCCAGGGACTTTGCAGTGATGACTCATGCAGGGAAAAGACTATGTTTTTACATAGAGCTTAGAAGGAATCAGCTAGTCTATTTTTAATAATGTGATGTCATAGACCTAATGGAAAAGTGACGAATTAACTAGGCTGAAAGGCAAAATGAGCAAATGTAAGTACGCAGTGCTATATACTGTATTATGATGACTGCAATATATTAAGAGGATAACATTTTTGATGAGAGGGGTGCTTCTTTATATAAACTAATTCTGTCCCACATACTCACCAGAGTCATTTATCTAATTCAAGAAAATATAGAAATATTCTAAAATTTTAAAAACTCATACTTCAGTATGTCTTGCTTTATAAAAACAAACATAAAAGTAGTTAAGAATTGATTTGCGTTTGGACTTTTGTTGTATTGTGTAATGTGGAAAAAAAATCCCATTTTCTCCAGAGATTATGGCCATGTGCAGGAGAAAAGTGATCATGCTGTCAAATGTCTGGCCCCCAAGATATATGACCAAAGTGTTTCATTTTTCAGGAAGTTTGCAGTGAACTTTGGTGTTTAAGCAAAACCAGCCGTTGCATCACTAACAGCATCCCCGCTGCCGAGGGCACCATCTGTCAGACAAACACAATAGAAAAAGGGGTAAAAACAGTTTTTTAGCAATAACTCATATAGTATAAAATATGTTATGACGGTTGTAATCATTTTTCACCTTTTTCCTTGTGAAGTAATGATGGAATTGGCATTACTGCAAGAGGAGAACACACATCACATATGAGATGGAGTCATTACTTGCAGATATATTAATCAGACTGCATGGAGAAGCAGAATGATAATGTAATAGATGACAATGAACTGTAAAATATGCATACTGGCTAAAACGATGTGTTCAACTAAAACAATATGATTATCATGTCCCGTCTACAGTGGTGTTATAAGAGGGAATGTGTTCCATTTGGGACCCGTCCTGAGGGCGTGGATGGAGCATGGGGGCCATGGACACCATGGGGAGAATGTAGCAGATCCTGCGGAGGAGGTGTATCTTCTTCCATCCGCCACTGTGATAGCCCGAGGTAAGAACAGCTCTAATATACTGGTTCGGTACACAAAATGATTAAATGTTAGACGCACATAGGTCAAACACTCAATACAAGCTAGAGGATGACTTGGTTGTGACATCAGTAGAAGACTAAGTGGTACTGTTTGAAAGACTCTTTGGCAAGCCTCCTAGGCAGATGAGGCTTTGGATGTCTTACGGTTCTCAAGGAATCTTCTGGTAGGAGACACAACTTGTAGTAACATTGAAAGTACTCCGAATAGAAACCTTCTAAATTGATCTTAGTCATTCCTATCTGATTTCATAGTAACAAAAGGAACAAATTATTCATACCATACATTGCTAGAGGAAAAACAGAGAACATCATATAGGAGGGAATTTTTTCATTTTTTAAGTCAGTTTTGCTAGGGACTGAAATGGCATTATTCTACCACTATGGATTAATTTCACACTTCTTTACAAAAAACATTGCATGAGAAAGACAGGTAATTCCGGCAGCTAAATGAGAAAAGGTTCTTTACAGTTAGAGCAGTCAGACTGTGCTTTACTGCAAGCGGTGATAACATCAGATACTATAACAGTATTTAAAAAAAAGAAAAACAGAGAAATGATCCAGCTGGAAGTGGAGGCAGTTCAGACTTTGTGAGACTTTATTAGACAACTAAAGCGATAAATAGTTCTTCAAAAAGAAAAATGTTTACATAGCAAACACCTGGCACACCAGTGAGGAGGATCAACGCGTTTCAACTAAGAAGTCTTACTCATGATCTACCCTGGATCTTGGTAGATCATGAGCAAGACTTCTTAGTTGAAACGCGTTGATCCTCCTCACTGGTGTGCCAGGTGTTTGCTATGTAAACATTTTTCTTTTTGAAGAACTATTTATCGCTTTAGTTGTCTAATAAAGTCTCACAAAGTCTGAACTGCCTCCACTTCCAGCTGGATCATTTCTCTGTTTGTCTTCATTTGCTGTGGGTGCTCACCCTGAACCGTGCTGGGCGTTGGCAGGTCTGGGGATTTCGTCTAAGACCGGTAAGCTGACTACATTCCTTTTTTCTTTTAGTATTTAAAAAAGGTCTGGATGTTTTCTCACAACAAATGACATTGCGGGTTATAAATAATGTAGGGATATATAAGGAGGGTTGAACTTTATGGACCTATGTAACATGTCTCAAGCACAGAGGTGTCAAACTGCATTCCTCGAGGGCCGCCAACAGGTCATGTTTTCAGGATTTCCTTGTATTGCACAGGTGATAATTTTATCACCTGCACAGAATGATTCCAGCACCTTGTGGAATGCTAAGGAAATCCTGAAAACATGACCTGTTGGCGGCCCTCGAGAAATGCAGTTTGACACCTCTGCTCAAGCAGATTTTAAACATTTTAAGCCACTCCTCAATAGGAATGGGCTTCCAGGCTTTTTGGCAAATTTAAAAAAAAAAAAAATTAAGTCTAATTGACATAGTTAATCACACCAAGATTACATGCCCAGTTAAAAACTGGTGAGAGAGGTGTTAAATATGAAAAGTCACAAATTTGTGCCAAAATAGCATACAACAAAATTCTAACTTTTATTTAACGCCAAAAAATTGCTGCAAATCCTTTAATCATTTACATCATAGTTCTGAGAAAATATGCAATTGCTATTTGACGTCTAAGAAAAATCGTGGGCAGCACCGTGGCTCAGTGGTTAGCACTGTTACTTTGCAGCACTTGGGTCCTCAGTTCACATCCCACCAAGGACAACATCTGCAAGGAGTTTGTATGCTCTCCCTGTCTTTGAGTCGGTTTCCTCTGGTTTCCAACCACATTCCAAAGACATAATGATAGGGAATTTAAATTGTGTGCCCCAATAAGGATAGCCATGTCTTTTCATATCTGTAAAGTGCCACAGAATATGATGGCGCTTTATAACTAAATATTAAATGTCAAGAGAGCTAGAAAATCTCATGCAGTTATGCCTCTCGAAGATATACAAATAAATATAATTTTTCTCAAAGGAGTTGTTGGGGGAATAGACATTTTTTACAAAATGCTCCGATTGGTTGCAAATCACCACTGTGGTCAGTGATTGGCTGCAGTGATCACATGTTCCTGTAACAGGCCATATCATCAGTGCAGTAGCATAAAGTACAGACCAGTGACTGACCTGGCAGTGTTGAACGGGAGTGGAAAGGGATTGGTGAGGTGAGCTTGGTTTCCTCTATTTGTCAATCCAATCTGGGCATTTAGTAAAAAGTGTTCGCAGCCAAGATCACATCTTTTATAGGCAAATAATACTTCATTAGTAATATAACTTATACTGCTAACAACTAAATAATTCCTACTGTAACTTGAAAAATGATTAATAATAATAAAAATAATTTTCTAAATCTGTATTGGATTTTAGGCCAACCATTGGAGGAAAGTATTGCTTAGGAGAAAGGAAAAGACACCGATCGTGCAATATCGATGTAAGTAGAGTAGAATAAGAATGGGTAGATTGGCGCATTCCTTTGCAAAACATAAGTGATGACTTACTGTACATGTGAATTCTAAACATTATTACTGTATGTTACAAACAATACAATTTTATGTCAGTTTTAGCCAACCCTTACAATTCACAGTAGATTTTTTCAACAAAAAAAATGGTGTAAATTTATTTAAATGATGCATGAGGCAAGATTTACAGCATCATTCAAAAGTTTGGACACATCTGTTCATGTAGTGGTTTTCCTTTTTCTTATTGGAATGTACACATTGTAGATGCAGACTTAAAAGGAGCCTGTCACCATATATAGTGCTATTAACCTTGCAAAGGATTCTCTACAAAGTATTAAAAATGAACATTTTATTTATGGTAAAGTTAATTTCTCCAATTACTTTTGAGCCCCTGAAATGAGGAGGCTTTGTAGAAAAATGGTTGCAATTCCTAAACGTTTCACAGGATTATCACAACATTCGGGTTCAGTCATTGCTCCAAGTATACAAAGCCGCCACAGTAACCGCACCCCCGGTCCTGACTGACACTGGCTCTACATTGCAGCCGGCTGTCAGTCAGGGCCGGGGTGCGGTTACGGCAGTCGCTCTGTATACTCGGAGCAATGACTGAACCCTCGGCATCCCTGTCCCATGACTGAAAATGAGTGCTGGTGAGGAGAATAAAGTTCTTTTTCTCCCCGCTGCATAATAATTCTATTAATCTGCAGCTTAACCGCATATCTGCAGGCTAATAGCATTCTTTCTGGTGACAGGTTCCCTTTAAGGCTGCTTTCACACATCAGGTTTTTGCCATCAGGCACAATCAAACGAATTTTGAAAAAAATGGATCCAGCAAAAGTTGCCGCCGTATCTGTTTTTTTCTCATAGACTTGTATTAGCGACAGATTGCGAAGGATGGCCTCACGTTTCACCCGTTTTTCGCCGGATCCGTCGAAAATTGGTTTTCCAGCGGCCGGAGAAAACGGACATAGTAATGTTTTTTCTGTCCATCGAAAAAACAGACAGCGACGGATCCTGCGCCGTCCAGCGTTTGCTAGAATGGACTCCTATGGCACCGGATCCGTCAAATGATGGATTCCGGGAACAGATTCTGTTTTTTTAAACTAAGCATGCGTTTTCCATTCTGGGATCTCTCTCTCCTCTTCCCCGATCAGCTCCCCTCATCCCCGTATCAGCTAGTCTGATCTGATGAAAAAACTGATCCGTCGCATCGGTTTTTCACAATTTACGACGGATCCGTTTTTTTCTACATTCGCCGGATTGAGCCTGATTGAGCTTGACAGCAAAAAAAACTGATGTGAGAAAGTAGCCTAAGGCAGCAAAACAACAAAGAAACATACAGTTAGGTCCAGAAATATTTTGACAGTAACCGAATTTTTGTGATAATCCTGTGAAACGTTTAAGAATTGCAACCATCTTTCTTCCTCCTCATTTCAGGTGCTCAAAACTAATTGGACAAATTAACTTTACCATAAATAAAATGTTCATTTTTAAAACATTGTAGAGAATCCTTTGCAGGCAATGACTGCCTGAAGTATGGAAGCCATGGACGTCACCAAACACTGGGTTTCCTCCTTTGTGATGCTTTGCCAATCCTTTACTGCAGCTGAATTCAGTTGTTGCCTGTTTGAGGGTCTTTCTGTCTTAATGGGGTATTCCCATCTCCAAGACCCTATCCCAATATGTAGTAGGTGTAATAATTATAATATTAGCAAATACCTGTAGAATAGTTTTTCTGATTCGCTATGTCTCTTTCCTCATGTGCAGGCATTGCAGCACCTTAGGTATCCATGGTTATGACCACTAGCAACTAGCTAAATAACTGTCACTATATCAGTGGTTGTAACCATGGATACCAAAGGTCCTGCAATTCTTGCACATGAGGAAAGAGACATAGCGAATCAGAAAACTATACTACATTTCTAATTGGAGGTATTTGCTAATATTATTATTATTACAACTACTACATGTTGGGATAGGATCTTGGAGATAGGAATATCCCTTTAAGTTTTGTCTTCAGCATGTGAAATTTGCATGCTCCATGGGGTTTAGACCTGTTGATTGACTCAGCCATTGAAGAATATTCCAATTTTTTCCCTTTAAAAACCTACGTTGCTTTTGCAGTATGTTTTAGGTCATTGTCAATTTGTACTGTGAAGCGACATCCAATCAACCTTGCACATTTGGTTTGTCACGTTGTAATACTGGGACTTCATGAAAAGTGACATACACTCCAGCAGAGAAAAGAGTAGGCTAAATATCCGGCTAAGCGGTAGACCAGTAATAACACAACAAATCAACCACTAGGCAACAGTGGAGTAGTCAGAGAGCCAGGTAGACACCTAAGACCAATGGAGTACAAAAGGGGCAATACAAAACACAAAGTTGGAAGAGAGCCAAGGTAAGTAGCCGGTCAATAGAAGAGATATAAGCAGGGAGAGGCTGAATAAGTCGAGGACACGAGTAAGTCAAACACCGGGAAATCCCAACTCATGGAGAGATGAGAAGCAGAAACGGGTCGGGAGAGGATAAGCAGACACGGGAAGGGTCAGGTGAACGCAGCAGGACAGATCAATAACTCACCAGAGCCAGCTACTCACGCTGAAGGCAAGCAATATAACTGGCACTTCACACAGGTAGCGACACCAAGATATAGCAGACCGGAAACAGGAACGGGGCAGGGAAAGTTAACACCTGACATGATCAGTCTGGGAAAAGAGAAACAAGGAAAGTCCAGCCTGGATCATGACAGTACCCTCCTCTCACGAGGGGGCCACCAGACGCCCATGTTTCCCAGGAAAACGTATATGAAAGGCACAAACCAACCGATTAGCATGGACTGATTGTGCCGGAACCCAAGACCGATCCTCCGAACCATAACCTCTCCAATGTACCAAATACTGAAGTGAGTTGCAAACCATCCGAGAGTCTACAATCCGTTCAACCTCATATTCCATTTGACTATCCATCGAAACAGGGGGTGGAGGAAGTGAAGACTCAGCAGAGGAAGGTACATATGATTTAAGAAGAGACACATTGGGGATACAAAACAACAGAGGCAAACACAAACGAAAGGCCACTGGGCTGACAACCTCAATAATTTCGTATGGTCCAATAAACTTGGGACCCAACTTAATGGAAGGAAGTTTCAAACGGATGTTCTTGGTAGACAACCACACTTTATCTCCCACCAGAAACTTAGGTCCTACAGATCGTCGTTTATCAGCAAAATGTTTCTGTCTGCCCTGCTCCACCTCAATGTTTTTCCGTACCTCCCTCCTAACCTCCCCCAACCATTGAACTACCGAATCAGCCCCTGGACACCCCCAATCCAGCCTAGAAAATTCACCAAAATGGGGGTGGAAACCGTTATTATAAAAAACCGGAGAAGTGCCAGTGAACTGATTAACTTAATTATTGAATGTGAACTCAGCCACGGGCAATGAAGAACACCAATCATCCTGCTGAGACGTGGCAAGACACTGCAAAATCTGTTCTAATAACTGATTGGTTCTCTCCGTCTGATCGTTGGTCTCGGGATGGCAGGCAGAGGAGAAAGTCAAACTAATACTCAACCTCTTGCAAAATGCCCTCCAGAACTTAGACACGAATTGCACCCCTCTGTCAGACACCAAGCTCAAAGGAACGCCATGCAACCATACAACATGCTCAATAAACAATTTAGACAGTGTCCCAGCGTTAGGTAGTCCCGCCAAGGGAACAAAATGCGCCTGTTTGAAAAACCTGTCAACCACTATCCAGACCACTGTCTTGCCATTGGAAAAAGAGACATCGGTGATAAAATCCATGGGCAAATGAGTCCCGGATCGATCTGGAATTGGCATTGGCACCAATTCCCCAGCCGGCCAGTTATAATGTCACACTGTAATACTGGGAATTCATGCAGAGTGACATACACTCCAGCAGAGAAAAGAGTGGGCTAAATATCTGGCTAAGCTGCAGACCAGTAATAACACAACAAATCAACCACTAGGAGGCAGTGGAATAGTCAGAGAGCCAGGTAGACACCTAAGACCAATGGAGTACAAGAGGGGGCAATACAAAACACGAAGTGAGAAGAGAGCCAAGGTCAGTAGCCGGTCGATAGAAGAGATATCATTAGGGAGAGGCTGAATAAGTCATGGACGCGAGTAAGTCAAACACCAGGAAATCCCAACTCACGGAGAGATGAGAAGCAGGAACAGGTCGGGAGTGGGTAAGCAGACACGGGAAGGGTCAGGTGAATGCAGCAGGACAGATTAAGAACTCACCAGAGCTAGCTACTCATGCAAGCAATATAACTGGCACTGCATACAGGTAGCAACACCGAGATATAGCAGACCGAAAACAAGAACCAGGCAGGGAAAGTTAACCTCTGACATGATCAGACCGGGAAAGGAGAAACAAGGAAATCCCAGCCTGGATCATGACATGGTTGAATTTGAGCAGAAAGTACAGCCCTGTACACTTCAGAATTCATCTGGCTGCTTCTGTCTTCAGTCACATCATCAATAAACACTAGTGACCCAGTGCCATGTGAAGCCATACATGCCCATGTCATCACACTGCCTCCACCATGTTTTACAGAGGATTTGGTGTGCTTTGGATCATGAGCTGTTCCAAGCCTTCTCCATACTTTCTTCTTCCCATCATTCTGGTACAGGTTGATCTTTGTTTCATCTGTCCAAAGAATGCGTTTCCAGAACTGAGCTGACTTCTTTAGATGTTTTTTGGCAAAGTCTAATCTGGCCTTTCTATTTTTAAGACTGATTAATAGTTTGCACCTTGTGGCTAACCCTCTGTATTTCCCCTCATGAAGTCTTCTTTTTATGGTAGACTTAGATATCGAAACACCTACTTCCCTTGAGTTGATGTTGTGGATAGATTTTTCTTCTGCATGGGAAGCATTCTGCAATCATCCACCTCTGTTGTCTCCCATGGACATCCAGGCCTTTTGCAGTTCCCAAGCTCACTAGTGCTCCCATTTTTTTTGGCAAAATACACCAAACTGTGTATTTTGCCACTTGTAAGGCTAGTTTTACACTAGCGTTCAGCAGGGCTCCGGACTTCCTCCATGAAGCCTCGCCCACTGCCACGCCTCTTCTTTCAGCTCTGCCTATGGCTGCATGCGGCGTGCATACCCTATCTTTAACATTGGGTACGCTGGCCATGCGGTGTAATAATTATAGGGGATAACTCAGGAGACTCTTTGCGTGGAACAAGACAACTACAGGACACAGTTTTATAAGTGGTAAAGTCTATATTATCACACGGTGATTCAAACAGGTGCAGAGAGAAACTCAAGTCCACAACACTTGGTGCAAATATCAAATGCAGCTCAGCAGTCTATAGGAAACTTCAGAGGAAAATGCATTCACGCAGAAAGTCTATGAAGCACAATTATTCTTGAGGATACTTGACAAGAATAAATCCTTCTCTTAGTCCAAACACAGATAGATAAGCTTATAAGGCAGTTCAAATAATATCTTAGCTCAACCAGGGAGGCCTGGTTAATAGTCTCAGGTTTTTGCAGAGCAGCAAACAGCTTACATGTCCAGCAAATGCAGATGGAAGTAAATACAAGCAGCAGATGAAGGAGGATTACTGGAACTGGTGTATGCAGCAGGAACTCAGAGCAGAGTAGCAGGATCACCACACAGGTTCACTGGACCAGGTATATAGCCAGGGAGTAATCAGGGGTCAGGAGCTGGATGCAAGGCAGAATACTCTAGCACAGACTGAAGGCTGGGGTGGAGTTTTATAGCAGGAAGACACAGTGCACATGAGACCAAAGACGCTATCTTGGAAAAGGGCAGTAATGCGCAAAAGGTAAAAAATGTTCAGAGTCCTGACATGCGGACTTATGCGGATGCCTCCGCATGTGTCGTTTTGCCGATGCAGCAACAGCACAAAATTGCAACTTGCTAGTGTGAAACTAGCCTAACATTTCTACTATCTCCCTGATGGATTTTTTTTTCAGCCTACTGAGTGATGTTTCTCTTCTATTGAGAGCTCCTTTGAAAGCTTCCAAATGCAAATGCTGCACCTGGAATCAGCTCCAGACCTTTCACCTGCTTAATGGATGATGGATTAATGATGGAATAGATCATGCAGCCCATTAAAGAGCTTCTGAGATAATTGTCCAATTACTTTTGGTCCCTTTAAAAAGAGGCTGCTACATACTAAAGAGCTGTAATTCCTAAAGGCTTACTTCAAGTAAGATTTGAATACCCTAATATTAAAGCTAACAGTCTACACTTTAAGTCCAGATTGATATATAACTGTATTTTAAACACGTTTTGGTAAACAGCTAAAATGTTAAAACTTGTGTCACTGTCCAAATATTTCTGACTAATTTGTATGAAAACAATAAGTAAGAAACCCATGAGAAACAAACCAGAATATGTATTAAACTTTAGATTCCTCAAAGAAACCCCTTTTACTTGAATCATATCGTTACACACCCTTGTAATTATCTCAGGCGGCTTCATCAGGTAGACACCTGGAATGGCTTGCAATGAACAGGTATGTCTTGTCTAGAGTTAATTTGTGGAATCAGTGACCTTCACAAAGTGTGATCATCAGGTATGTTTTGCAATGTTTTGGCGGTGTTGGTACACAGTTCCTTACAGAGTTAAGCCTTATTCCAAAAAATTATTCCAAAACTGTTCTAAGCCCGAATATAGGAAGAACCAATGAAGTAAGAAAAGAGTAACAGTCCATCATTACTTTAAAACACAAAGGTCAGCCAGTTCAGAAAATTGTTAGAACCTTGAAGGTTATCATCAATTGCAGTCATGAAGGCCATCAATCGTTATGAAGAAACTGAAACTCATGAGTCACTGGAAAGGAAGACAACGAATTACCTCTGCTTCCATGAGAATGAAAGAATCTAAGGGTTAACACATGTTCTAGTTTGTATTGCACATGTTTCTTTACTCCTTGTTTCCATATGTGTAACTTCATGGTTCTCCTACTTTCAATCTGAATCTACATTGTACATATTCCAAGAAGAACAAGGAAATCCATGTCTGTCAAAACTTTTAACCAGTACTGTATGTCAACCCATTTTAAAAAGATTATGTTACATGATCTCCTTTGGAAAGTAGGGTGGTTGTATCATGCAATCCTCAGCCGTTCATATCTTCCACTATGGATGCCCACTTGATGAGGAGCAGGAGGTCACCCATACTAACCATTGGTGGGGCATCTATTAATCTAAGGCCGGTGTCACACTCGCGATTGCAATTCGAGAAACTACAGCGAGTCTCTGGCATCAATACCCGACACTGCCGCAGGCACTCGGTTCAGCTGCATAGAGTTTCTGCATTGCACTCGCAAGTGTGACACCGGCCTAATTTGTATTCTCAATAATTTAGGTAGGAAACAAATGATACAAGATAAAAATCACAGTTATGTCATTAGCTGATTTTTTTTTTAACTTTTGAATAAAATCTTCTACAATTTGTTGGCAGTTTAGGATTGACATCGATTATTTTGTAATTACTGGAGATGTAATTTATTTTCTACTTGATCAGAAAATAAAAGAAAAATAACAATGCACTTTATCCTTGTTTACACAGTGTTAGTGGTATCTGGGGAAATAAAGTATTGGTTTGATAAGTGACTAAACCAAGGTTGTTCTTTGCAGGATTGCCCACCAGGGTCACAGGATTTTCGGGAGATACAGTGTGCAGAATTTGACAATGTGGCATTTAGGGGAAAATATTATTCTTGGAAAAGTTACAAAGGAGGTAGGTGTCTTTAATATTAAAGGGAACTCGTCACTTTTAAAACGATATCTGATCTACAGGCAGGATAGACAGGAGGAGCTGATCAGATTTATAAACTTATTTGTGATAAAAGTTTCATTAAAACTTTTTAATGAAAAATTTAATCACTTTAATCCCTGGCATGTATCCAGTGGGCGGTCCTATTTAGTGGTTGATGGTCTTCAGTGTATGACTGTGCATGCAGAGATGGCTGTCAGTCACTTAGTAGGACCACCCACTGGACTCTTGCAGACAAATACCAGGGACTTCAATGGATAAAATACAAGTTATACTGAATCTTTTCCAACAAACCTGCATGTCGTTCATCTCAGCTTCTCCTTCTCTCTGCTAAGCTGTTTACAGATTGGCCTGCATGTACAATGTGACAGGTTCATTTAAATGTAAGTATGAGGATAGGCAAACACTTGTCCTATTAATCTCTGTATATGATAATATATTCATTGTTTCTAACAGATGACAGCCTGGTACATAAATCTCAAATACTGTATGTTTGTTAAAAAGCTTTTGCTTAAATTTTCTATACATATCTTAAGAAGTGAAATCCTATTACTTATATAGCGACAACTTATTCTGCATCGCTGTTTGGGAATTGTCGCCATTCACCTTATTCCCTGTTCACCTCTCTCTAATTACCCGATCTCCAGTGTACAGATGCACAATAAGGACAATTTTATAGAAACCAACTGGTATATTTTCGATTGTTGGGGGAAACTGGACTACCCAGAGAAAACCTTAGCAAACACAAATTCCTGGAACTGCTCCGAAGATTATTTTCTTGGACAACATTAGCTTCAATAAGGAGGATGGATGACTAAGTTATTATATCTATTTATTTAAATTAAAAAAAACACAGTGTTTTACACCCAGCAGCTATGCTCTACTTTGTCAGCCAGATTTCTATACCCACCACCTCCTCCCTTGCTACTTTACTGGGGAATTTGTCCCCTGGGAGATTCCACACTTACATCTAAAGTGGAAGATTTAGTAGAAAAGCTCAACTCAGCACATTCCTAGATAGAGTGAGAGGTGCAAAGGGGAACTGAGGCCGAGAACAGCTTAATGCACAACAGATGCAGCAGTCTGCCTCCAGTGATCAGGGTGCTGGGACGCCTTTTTGAGCTCCCCATGTTTATACGAAAAGATCTGTATTTTTTTATTCCCTTTTTTACATTTTTACATAATGTTAACCTTTCACAAATTGGCTTACAAAAAGTAGGAAACTTATGGCCAAGACTTATCAAACTTTTGTCAGTATGAAACACAGCTGGACTTGGAGCGAGCAGGCTTCTCCGATGGTTAGAATGAGGTCCTGAACTCTGTTTTATGAAACAATGTTGTTTTCAGACATTTTAACTAATGAGACACATGTCCAAGACAATTGGTCAGTGTCTCACACACCAAGATCCTGAAAACAATATGCCTAGAGGGTTTTTCTATCGGGAGGACAACATCTGCTGGTAGGCTGTATATGAGGCATATGGATGTCACAGAGAAGTATCTCCTTCTACCAGACTCAGACTGCATCTGAATGGCCACCGTGGAATTTTACATTTCCTGCGCTACAACTTAGTGATGCAAAACCCCTTGGCCCTGATTCATCATTGTTTCTCCAGTTTTCTGCACTAATATGCATTTACTTTTAGTGTCTTTAATATTTACACCTTGTTCTGTATAAGATTTGTGCCATTTTTTACGTTTCTTTTTTTGTTTATTCTTTTTTTCATTTTCACGCTACAACTTGTTTTAGACCGATTCATGAAATTAGACTTTTAAAAATGTCAAAGTTTTTTAACGCATCTCAATCTTCTGAAGGAGTTTTTAATTCAGCACATCTTCAAGACAAACGTGACATTTTGGTGACTTTAAAAAAAAAATGCACCTAAACAGATAAAGCCAAAAATAAATAGCACTTTGGATTTTGCACTACATTCGTGAACCATGTGTGCCATTTTGAAGTATTTGGAGCAAATCACGTCAGCGAATGCAACACGACAAAATAAATGAATCGGGGCCCTTGTCTCTCAATAAAATGGTTCTGTTATCAAAGTGGTGGTGTTTTTTTTATTACCTCAAAATAATTAATAATTACTGACACCACCACAGGGGCAGACATACCATTGGTGCTACTTGAGCAGCCGCATAGGGGCCGGAAAGGGAAAAAGGGGGCCATTGCCACCTTCAAAGCAGCAAACAGCTTAAGTCACAGACACATAAACGGGTGAATTATGGATGTTTTGGGTTGTCACTATGATTTAAAAAGAAAAAACACAGTAGTATGACAATAAATGATTTAACTAAACCACTAACCATGAGTGGAGAAAAAGTTTTGGTGCTAGCATTCATATTTTCTGAAAAAAGGCCAAGAAAGCAAAAATTCTGCCGGGGTATGTAAACTTTTGAGCACAACTTTAAAGTTGAGTACTATCTGTGTGCATGTTACTTTATAGACAAAGGAAACTTTCCGATTGAATTTTTTTATGATTTGAAATATCTAATTTTGCTGTTAATATAAGGAAACCTCATAGCCCTATCAGAGCACCCGGTACACCTAGAGTTTTGCTCAATTTTGCTCTACATTAGAAGAAATGCTTACATTAGATGAAAGCTTGTGTGAAAATCTGCAATATATATTTAATATGTTCAAACCAAAGTGGAAATGATGGCGCATTTCCATCCCGTGGGGACATACCATAAAAAGCAAGATTTCCATTATTGAACACAATACCAATTTCAGCAAAGCTACTGACATTGAAGAAGTTTCGGGCAGTTGAAAACTTGGGCAGAAAATTATCACACACCAAAGTTCACAACACACATTAGATAATAAAGCACATAGCAAAATGGACATAATGAAAAGGGAATAAGTAGACGAAGAATCAGAGAATGTTTCATAAGAGATAGGTACATATAGAATGAACTTGTGCATTTATATCAGGCCACGCATTGAACACTGAATATGGTTTTGGATGAATGTAAGAAACTCGATTGCCTCCTGCCGGTCTATGTTGACAGGCTGCAGGGATGGCATCACGTCTACAGCATATTAGCGTTGTAGCCAATCTCTGGGCTTAATAGTCATGCTGCAGAGCACAGTGATTGGCTAGAGCGATGACATGCTGTATACATCTTTTCATCGTTAGTCCTGTAGCCATGACAGGGATGCATCTTCTATAATACTGTTGTTCCTTTTGTGATTAAAGGCGGTGTGAAGGCTTGTTCATTGAACTGCTTAGCTGAAGGGTTCAATTTCTACACTGAAAGAGCAGCAGCGGTAGTAGATGGAACTCCATGTAGAACCGAATTCTATGATGTGTGTGTTAACGGGGAATGCAAGGTATGTACTTTTTTATTGGTAATGTTTTCAGTTATCAAAAGTGTGAGTGTTCAGACTCTCACCCAGTGGCCGATGTTGAGATAAAAAAAACATTGGGCATGTTGGACTTCAATATGCCCGATCCTTTTGTTCTCATAGGAAAGGTGTCAAGAAGTGGCTACGCCCCTCAGAAGAGCTATCAGGAAACACCATAAGACCGCTGTCACACTTGCGTGTGCACTGCGAGAAACTCACGTGAGTCTTTCACATCAATTCCCGGCACTGCCGCCAGCGGTTTCGGACCGAAGCGTTCAGTTGCATAGAAATACATGCTACCGAACGCTCCAGTCCTGAATGCCAGTGGCAGTGCCAGGAATTGATGCGAGTTTCTCGCTTTGCACATGGAAGTGTGACACAGGCCTAAAGGGTATTCTGGCTTCAATAAATAAAGCAATTTCTTTCTATTATGAAAAGGTCTCTAAAATACTCCATCTCAGAATTCTTAATGGTTTTGAAGATAATCCACTTACTGTCATTCGATATGAATCTTCAATGTTTTATTTTGTCTGGGTCATTTGATGATCACAGAAATGAACATTTTGTTCCAGTACAGTAGTCAAAGCTCTCTTATGTAACAAACTCTGTGACCATCACATGGCCAGTACTGATTCTCATGATATGGAAGTAAAAAATGGAATTTCATATTGAGTGCTAACAAGCAAGACCTTCAAACCTATGTATAATAGTAAATTGTAGACCTTGTAAGCATAAAATATAAAACCTTACTGTAAAAACTGGAGTATCCCTAAATGTACCTATGATTATGCAGACGAAATAATGTAAGCTTATTGGTTGGTTCACAGGAATTTATTAAGGGAATCTGACACCATGTTTTTGCTATGTACAGGTGCTTCTCACAAAATTAGAATACCATCAAAAAATTAATTTATTTCAGTTCTTCAATACAAAAAGTGAAACTCATATATTACAAAGAGAGTGATCTGTTTCAAGTGTTTATGTCTGTTAATGTTTATGATTATGGCTTACGCTCAAAAGTCATTATCTCAGTAAATTAGAATACTTTATAACACCAGCTTCAAAAAATGATTTTAACATCCGAAATGTAGGTTCAGTAAATGCACTCAATACTTGGTCGGGGCTCCTTTTGCATCAGTTACTGCATCAATGCGGCGTGGCATGGAGGCGATCAGCCTGTGGCACTGCTGAGGTGTTATGGAAGCCCAGGTTGCTTTGATAGCAGCCTTCAGTTCGTCTGCATTGTTGGGTCTGGTGTCTCTCATCTTCCTTTTGACAATACCCCATAGATTCTCTATGGGGTTAAGGACAGACCAGTTTGCTGGCCAATCAAGCACAGTGATACTGTTGTTTTTAAACCAGGTATTGGTAACTTTTGGCAGTGTGGACAGGTACCAAGTCCTGCTGGAGAATTAAACGTCCATCTCCAAAAAGCTTATTGGCAGAGGGAATCATGAAGTGCACTAAAATTTCCTAGTAGACGGCTGCGCTGAATTAGTCTTGATAAAACACAGTATACTAGTGTACCAGCAGATGACATAGCTCCCCAAATCATCACTGATTGTGGAAACTTCACACTAGACCTCAAGCAGTTTTGATTGTCTGTCTCTCCACTCTTCCTCCAAACTCTGGGATCTTGATTGCGTGCCGTTGGGCGAAGGAAGCAGACATGAAATTGCCCTCAGCCACGGAGTCCACGCAAGCCTCAGTATAGAGAGTAATCGACCCAAACGTTAAAGAGACCCCAAAGGCCAATTTTGAAGTCACACTTACTGGTACTAGTGAGCGTCTCCCTAAAGCCACTAGATGCTGTGATTCCTTCTGATGCTTGGGACATTTATTGGCAAAATGACCAGTTTTCCTGCAGGCAAAACAAATCGGTTGTGGATGTTCAGAGTGGGCGATTGACTCCACTCAAGAGATATCCATAGGCTCCACAGGGTCATCATCCCGAGTTGGGGAATTCACAGGATTGGCGAAGTTCAGAGCCAACCGAATCCCAGATCTACTCTGAGCTTGCTCCAATCCCCGTTCAGCATGCTGAAGATCTATGCGAGTGGACACAGATATTAATTCCTCCAGAGCAGTGGTAATCTCCCTAGTGGCCAAAGCATCCCTGACATGATCTGCTAAACCCCTCCAAAAGATAAGTTTTAGGACCTTATCAGGCCACTCCAACTCTGAAGCCAGGGTAGGAAACTGAATGGCAAATTGACTAACCAAGGACGAACCCTGAGTTAATGCCAGAAGTTGGAGTGCGGTATCATGGGTTACTTGTGGTCCCAAAAAGACCTCTTTCAGGGCACCCAAAAAATGAGAGGTGCTCCAGACAACCTGGTCTTTACTCTGCCACAGCGGCGTAGCCCACTCCAATGCTCTGTCCATCAACAGAGACACCACAAATCTCACCTTAGCTCGATCAGAAGCGAAACGTGAGGCCAGTATCTCCAGCTGGATTGAACACTAGTCCACGAATCCCCTGACAGCCTTGCTGTCCCCAGAGAATTTATTGAGAAGTGGGAAATGTGAAAGAGACAGACCAGGAGCCACAGCAGAAGTCGCCGGCCCAAGTTTGGACAACCTGTCCTCCAGCTGCTGGATGTACCGCTGAAGACGCTGCTCATCCCCCATTACTAGCCAGACCCTGGCGCTAGTCTACTGTTAGGGTTGGCGGATTGCGCTAAATAAAATAAATAATAAGGCACAATTGCAACCTGGGGTCCACCGTGCAGAGATGGAAAATTGCTGCTAGTAAATAATGACAGAACACACGGCGAACAATCACCCATACACACTAGCAAAACAAAGGTTCTGAAACTGAGCTGTCTCACTCGCACACAGAAACAAAAGAGATGCTCTGCAGCTGAGCTGTGTCACTTGCACACAAATGAAAAAGATGCTTTGCAACTGAGTTGTCACTCGCACACAGAAACGGAACAGATGCTCTGCACCTTAGTTGTTTCACTCGCACACAGAAACGAAAGATGCTCTGCAAAAGAGATGTGTCACTCACACAGAAACAAAAGAGATGCTCTGGAACTGAGCTGTCACTCGCACACAGAAATGGAACTGATGCTCTGCAACAGAGATGTGTCACTCGCACACAGAAACAAAAGAGATGCTCTGAAACAGAGCTGTGTCACTCGCATAAGAGATGTTCTGAGCTTAATACCCTGACTAGGTTTGTGCTTGCTCTGGAACTCTACTGTCCTTACCACACACATTGTAATAATTATAGGGGATAATTCAGGAGACTCTTTGCGTGGAACAAGACAACAGGACACAGTTTTATAAGTGGTAAAGTTTATATTATCACACGGTGATTCAAGCAGGTGCAGAGAGAAACTCAAGTCCACAACACTTGGTGCAAATAATAAACGCAGCTTAGCAGTCAATAGGAAACTTCAGAGGTAGATGCAAACAAACAGAAAGTCTATGAAGCACGGTTATTCTTGAGGAAACTTGACACGAATAGATCCTTGACTTAGTCCAGACACAGATAGATATGCTATTAGGCAGTTCAAATCATATCTTAGCTCAACCAGGGAGGCCTGGTTAATAGTCTCAGGTTTTGCAGAGCAGAAACAGCTTACATGTCCAGCAAATGCAGATGGAAGTAACACGAGCAGCAGATGAAGGAGGATTACTGAACACTGGTGTATGCAGCAGGAACTCAGAGCAGATTGGCAGGATCTCCAACACAGGTTCACAGGAGCAGGTGCAGGTGCAAGGCCAGGGAGTAAGTTGCTGGATGCAAAGCAGAATAATCTAGCACAGACTGAAGGCTGGGGTGGAGTTTTATAGCAGGAAGACAAGTGCACATGAGACCAAAGACGCCATGTTGGAAAAGGGCAGTAATGCACAAAAGGTAAAAAATGTTCAGAGTCCTGACACACATGTAGGAACCATATGCGAAGCCAAGTGGCTAATTACCCCCACTGACGCTAGCTGTCTGCCTAAGTGTACAGTACCAAAGCTAGACAGACATACACTTGCAGGCAGAGTGGTAGAGTCTCCTCTCACATAGCTGAACATAAATGATACTTGCGAGCCCACGGACATCGCTTGGAGGCTTTTATACCCAAAGCTCCACCCCAAACACTCACGCTGACATCGCCCATGGGCCAATCCAGAGCTGCCACATCACCAGAGCAGGCAACGTCCGAGCACCAATGAGAAGGTGCCACGTCACAGACATGCTCAGTAAAGTGATTTCTGGACTTAGACTCCAGAGTGTCAGGTCACCGCTGTCTATCGCTGGTTACCATAGGCTTGGTTGTAGATCCAGGAGTAACCAAACAAATACCTCGAGCCTGAGCAAGACGCTTGGACCGATGTCTATGCTCAGCAGCAGCTGAACGTCAATGGGAGACTGCAGAGGCACATAAGGCTTGGGATATATCCTGTACAGCGAGAGAATCCCGCCGCCTAACATAAAGGGACTGAAAAGTTTTAATTAAATCAATAGCTACAAACTAATAAGAAGTCTATATAGTGGCCTACACAGACACTGTGGTTTTAAACAGCATACAATATTAAGTTGAAAAATAAAAGTTCCATTGTAATAATTATTATTGAATCTTTAGTTAGGGTCTGTTATGGCAATTTGTAAATAACCCATCATTGGGGAAAGACAACTCTTCCAGGGTTTTGATTACTGTGATTTATATAGAAAATATGACCATAGGGTTAAGGTACCGTCACACTCAGCGACGCTGCAGCGATATAGACAACGAGCCGATCGCTGCAGCGTCGCTGTTTAGGTCGCTGGGGAGCTGTCACACAGACAGCTCTCTCCAGCGACCAACGATCAGGGGAACGACTTCGGCATCGTTGAAACTGTCTTCAACTATGCCGAAGTCCCCCTGCAGCACCCGGGTAACCAGGGTAAACATCGGGTTACTAAGTGCAGGGCCACGCTTAGTAACCCGATATTTACCCTGGTTACCATTGTAAAAGTAAAAAAAAAAACCACTACATACTCACCTTCTGATGTCTGTCACGTCCCCCGGCGTCCGCGCTGCTGCTCAGAGCTTCCTTCACTGAATGTGTCAGGGCCGGCAGAGCACAGCGGTGACGTCACCGCTGTGCTCTGCTTTACGGCCGGCACTGACACATTCAGTGCAGGAAGCTCTGAGCAGCAGCGCGGACGCCGGGGCACGTGACAGACATCAGAAGGTGAGTATGTACTGTTTTTTTTTTTACTTTTACAATGGTAACCAGGGTAAATATCGGGTTACTAAGCGCGGCCCTGCGCTTAGTAACCCGATATTTACCCTGGTTACCATTGTAAAACATTGCTGACATCGTTGCTTTTGCTGTCAAACACGACGATACACACCGACCTAACGACGAAATAAGGTGCTGGCCTTCTAGCTCCGACCAACGATATCACAGCGGGATCCAGATCGCTGCTGCGTGTCAAACACAACGATATCGCTATCCAGGACGCTGCAACGTCACGGATCGTTGTCGTTCTCGTTGGAAAGTTGTTCAGTGTGAAGGTACCTTTAGTCAAGGTTTCCAAAGGCCCAATTTACACAGGAAACAATCTGACCATAGTGAGCACCAGTCCATTGACGCTTGATAAACTTCTATTTATATGATAACTGCAGAAAATTAGATGCGGATTATATATCCAAATATTATGCATATTATATATATACTGAGTGTTCATGTATAATTCAAATTGATTTATTTGCTATTAGCACGTTGGCTGTGATCGGATTTTGGGATCTGATGCCAGAGAAGACAAATGTCGAGTGTGTGGCGGTGATGGAAATACATGTGAGACTATTGAGGGATTCTTCAACCAGTCGCTACATGAGACAGGTAAGAAATTAAACTGAAAGGACCATATACAGCTGTATGGAAATGTGTACTCTTCAAAATTAATTCCAATAGAGACTGTGACAAGAATGTTTACTTTGTACAGTTTTGACACTGGGATGACTTATGAATACAGATGACAAAGTACTTTTCCATTAATTTTGTTACAGGGCTTAAGTTTTCAATTATACAAATTCTTAAATATACAAATTAAATACATTATTGCAACACGCAAGCAAAACCCTTGACAGGGAGCAATTCACATACAAACCTCTGGGTGATCATATATTAAAGCAGCATTAAACACCTCCCATAACTCCTTTTGGGGGTTAGACCTTAACTTACAAATTTCCAGTAAGTTGTTCTACAGTAAATGTCACCCCCAAAACTCCAAGTAAACTTCTGGAACAGTCATATTTGGGACTCAGTTCCCATTAAAATTATGCCTATAGATTTCACTGCTTTTGTATGGGCAATAGCTCTGTTCACCATTCGGTCGCCTCATTTAGCATGGGGTACATTGTCCCTTAGCTAACACTGCCCAGAGCAAGCACTGCTTTGAATGAAACGCAAGGACACAGTGACACTCCCTAACACCAGCAGCGTGCACACACTGTCAGTCTCTTTAGTCGCTCCTAACTGTAACACTGATGCACAGTCTGGAGGAAGGAAGGAGGGCAGGCACGCACTAACGCATCATTCAGTTGTCAGATTTTCACGTACAAGTACTATTCGTGTTTTTCACAGATAGAATTCGTACCTGTGATAGTCTATTGGGTCGTTCACTTGTCTGATTTTTTCCTCAGTCCGAGTGGCCAGCAAAAAAAACTATGGGGGACATGTCAGAAAATAAGCAATGCAAGTCAATGGGTCCATGAGAAAATTGGACTGCACTAACATGACATCCGAGTGCAGTCCAATTTTCACGAATTGCCAGGAAGGAGAAGGTGAAGGCATTTTTTTAAATTTTCTCCATGTACAAGAAAATCGGATGACACTAACACCACACTCTTGTCAAACTCTGAACAGAGTCTAGTAAAAATAATTAGTCCGATATTCTCATACTCAAAAAAATCGGACATCTGACCAGGCCTAAGGCTAGGTTCACATTGCGTTAGGGCAATCCGTTTAGCGCTAGCGCTAGTGGATTGCGCTAACGCAGTGTATTTGTAGGGGCCGCGTTTAGGGGTCGCGCTAACGTCCCCGCTCTCGCAGATCCCCGATCTGCGAGAGCGGGGAACGGACCTCGGGCGCACCGTGGACGCTGCAAGCAGCGTCCGAGGCGCGCCACAAAAGAACGGCACATCGCTAGCGCGAGCCGAAAAAGGCACGCGCTAGCTATGCGCTTCAGGCTGAAACAACATTGCTGTCAATGGGTGCGCTAACGGACCCGTTGCACGGCGTTAATTGCGACATTTTCGCCGTGCAACGCTGTCTGTTAGCGATCACCCACTAACGCAATGTGAACCTAGCCTTAGAGAGTATTGTCAATTAAGCTAAGGGATAGTGAGCCCCATGCCAATTGAGGGGCCAGAATAGTGCATAGAGTCCTTGACCTCATCAAGGGTGCATCAACGAGCCGTGAATTACATATTGAAAAAACCTCAATTTTTGGGCAGCAAAAGCAGTAATAGTACAAAAGTCCCCTAAATGTCCATATTAGCAGTTCGGTTGGAGTTTTGGGGGTGACAGACTCTCTTGAAATAGTGTTTTATTCCCTTTAAAACTGTGACAGTTGTACAGGGTAACCCCTTGTGTGCAATGTAAGGATACTGCCAACATTGCAATCGATAAGGCTACGTTCACATTTGCGGTCGGCGCCGCAGCGTCGGGCGCCGCAGCGTCGCCGCATGCGTCATGCGCCCCTATATTTAACATGGGGGCGCATGGACATGCGTCGCACTTGCGTTTTGCGCCGCATGCGTCCCTGCGGCGCCCGCGTCCGGGCGCAGAGGACGCAGCAAGTTGCATTTTTGCTGCGTCCAAAATCAATGAAAAAAAGGACGCATGCGGCGCAAAACGCAGCGTTGTGCATGCGTTTTGCTGCGTTTTTGCTTGCGTTGTGCGTTGCGGCGCCGACGCTGCGGCGCACAACGCAAATGTGAACGTAGCCTAAGAGGGGTGGGACCATGGATAGGTATCTCATATAGTACAAATTGAACAGAGACTGGAGGAGAAGGTTGCTCACGTCAATGGCCTCCATAGACAGGGAGAAAGTTTCATTAAAAACTCATAGATTGTAAGCTTGCGAGCAGGGCCCTCATTCCTACTGGTATCTGTTTTGAACTGTGATTTCTGTTATGCTGTAATGTCTATTGTCTGTATAAGTCCCCTCTATAAGTTGTAAAGCGCTGCGGAATATGTTGGCGCTATATAAATAAAATTATTATTATTAAAAACAAGTAGTTGTAAAGTACTTTGGCACTACCATCTTGGTTTATGCTAAGTGGTCATATTGGGTATTGGGTGGGCAGTGTACCAGTATTGAGATTATCAATAGTCCTGTTAAATATTTTAATGCATGCTAAGTACGTGCACAGATTAATTACTGTATTTGTGGCATGTGAGAGTGAGAAAACTTCTGCTGTATGGATGTGAGTGATGTGCTTACAAGATTGAGTGTTTTGTTCAACATCTCTGTTACAGCTTGTTCCCCCTCTCTCCCTCCCCCATTTCTCAAGGATATGAGGAGATAGTCTGGATACCCAAAGGTTCTGTCCATATTAACATTCGTCAGCTCAATGTATCAAAAAACTACCTGGGTGAGTAGAAGAAATGTTAAGATCATGGCAAAGGTTAAAAGGTTAAAAAAATCATAGTAATATTTCATTTTTATAGAAGAACTTAATTAAGTCAATGCTAGAATAACAATTCACAAGGTGGTATTAGGTGTCAGTGTTTTAATGTGAAAAATGGGTTGATTTAAAAGTTTCTCATTAAGAGAACCACTGGTCCATCTCAGTTATTTGCTCTGGAAATAACCCAATTAAAAAGTTATTGTTATTTTAAATTTCATTTCATAAATCAAAATTATTTAAAAAAATAGGCAACTTTGTTATATATTTTGTCAGAGAAATCTTCTTACTGCTCCTGGACTGATGTTTTACTCTTGAATCATAGGTAAAATCTGTAAAATCTGTCTTCAGTGAAGGCAGACTTTCCCATTACTAAGATAGGAGATGACAGTTCTCTGCTATTCGACAGCCACAGCACATGCAGGGATTGCCTAAGGCTGCCGTCACACTAGCAGTATTTGGTCAGTATTTTACATCAGTATGTGTTAGCCAAAACCAGGAGTGGGTGATAAATGCAGAAGTGGTGCATATGTTTCTATTATACTTTTCTTCTGATTGTTCCACTCCTGGTTTTGGCTTAGAAATACTGATGTAAAATACTGACCAAATACTGCTAGTGTGACGGCAGCCTAACAAACAGGTAAACCCTACCTGTGTTGCGGCTGTCGAATAGCTGCGAGACATGCAGCCTCAGCCACTAGAACACCAAAGATACTCTATTCGGATAACACCTTATCCAAGCACGCTCGCTCATCAATATTGATAATTAAAGGTAGAATTGCTCACCTTATGAGGTTGAATGAGATACAACTCTTACAGTGCCTGTAAAAACAGTTGCAGCAGTTTCCGTGAAACAGTACATTTAAGTAGCAGGATTGGAACTGTTTCTGTGCTTTCCCGAATAAAAAACAATTAGTGGTTTGTGTAGGTTTATTATGTGTTTCAGAGTCCACTGACTCCTTCTTCAGGACAACCATAAATAAATATTCTGGTATATTTCTATTTTATGCAGGTTTAAATGTTTATGCAGATTTTAACCCCTTTCTGCCAGCTGACGGGATAGAACATCAGCTGGCAGTATCCCCCGCTTTGGGGTGGGCTCCGGCGGTGAGCCCACCTCAAAGCCGCCACATGTCAGCTGTTATCAACAGCTGACATGTGGCCGCAATGGGCGAGAGCGGAATTGCGATCTGCCCGGGCACATTAACTAGTTAAATGCCGCTGTCAAACTCTGACAGCAGCATTTAACAAGCGCCGCCGGCCGCAAGGCCAGAAGCGCTCACACCGCTGACCCCGTCACATGATCGGTGGTCAGCAGTGCATTGCCATAACAACCCGAGGTCTCCTTGAGACTTCTATGGTTGTTGATGGCAGATTGCTGTGAGTGCCACCCTGTGGTCGGCGCTCAAAGCAATGCTGCATTTCTGCTACATAGAGGTGATCTGTGCTTCACCTCTGTGTAGCAGAGGCGATCGTGTAGTGCATGCTTCTAGTCTCCTATGGAGGCTATTGAAGCATGCCAGAAAAAAAAAGTGTTTAAAAATATAAAAATATATATATATATATATATATATATATATATATATATATAAGTTCAAATCTCCCCCACTTCGCCCCAATCAAAATAAAACAATAAAAAAAATCAAACCTACACATATTTGGTATTGCCACTTTCAGAATCACCCGATCTATCAATAAAAAAAAGGATTAACCTGATCGCTAAATGGCGTAGCGAGAAAAAAAATCAAAACGCCAAAATTACATTTTTTGGTCGCGCATAGTGTTGAGCGATACCGTCCGATACTTGAAAGTATTGGTATCGGAAAGTATCGGCCGATACCGGCAAAGTATCGGATCCAATCCGATACCGATACCCGATACCAATACAAGTCAATGGGACTCAAGTATCGGACGGTATCCCTGATGGTTCCCAGGGTCTGAAGGAGAGGAAACTCTCCTTCAGGCCCTGGGAACCATATTAATGTGTAAAATAAAGAATTAAAATAAAAAATATTGCTATACTCACATCTCCGACGCAGCCTGGACCTCACCGAGGGAACCGGCAGCGTTGTTTGCTTAAAATGCGCGCTTTTCCTTCCTTCCGTGACGTCACGGCTTCTGATTGGTCGCGTGCCGCCCATGTGGCCGCGACGCGACCAATCACAGCAAGCCGTGACGTAATTTTCAGGTCCTTCTAGGCATTCAGTATTTTAAAATTACGTTCCGGCTTTGTGATTGGTCGCGTCGCGGTCACATGGGCGACGCGACCAATCACAAGCCGTGACGTCACGGGAGGCAGGAGACGCGCGCATTTTAAAATGCGCGCGTGTCCAGCCTCCCGTGACGTCACAGCTTGTGATTGGTCGCGTCGCCCATGTGACCGCGACGCGACCAATCACAAAGCCGGAACGTAATTTTAAAATACTGAATGCCTAGAAGGACCTGAAAATTACGTCACGGCTTGCTGTGATTGGTCGCGTCGCGGCCACATGGGCGGCACGCGACCAATCAGAAGCCGTGACGTCACGGAAGGAAGGAAAAGCGCGCATTTTAAGCAAACAACGCTGCCGGTTCCCTCGGTGAGGTCCAGGCTGCGTCGGAGAGGTGAGTATAGCAATATTTTTTATTTTAATTCTTCATTTTACACATTAATGTTGTTTCGATACCGATACCCGATACCACAAAAGTATCGGATCTCGGTATCGGAATTCCGATACAGCAAATATCGGCCGATACCCGATACTTGCGGTATCGGAATGCTCAACACTAGTCGCGCAACATTGCATTAAAATGCAATAACGGGCAATCAAAAAAAACTTATCTGCACAACAGTGGTATAATTAAAAACGTCAGCTTGGCATGCAAAAAATAAGCCCTCACCCAACCCCAGATCACGGAAATTGGAGACGCTACGGGTATCGGAAAATGGCGTAAATTTTTTTTTTTTACCAAATTTGGGAATTTTTTTTCACCACTTAGATAAAAAAGAACCTAGACATGTTTGGTGTCTATGAACTCGTAATGACCTTCTTTCCCTCAGCCATCTCAAGGGCGCATGAGACTAACCTGAACTTCTTGCCTAATAGGTAGTGCCTCAATTTGATGGCTAAGCACTCTTTCTCTACGATGGCATAGTCAGAAGAAGAATTTCCTACTCAGGTATAGGACTGGATGTTCATCCTCATCTACTGCCTGGGTCAACACAGCTCCCAACCTGACCTCGAAGGTGTCCATCTGGACCACGAACTCCTTTGTGAAGTCAGGTTCAACCAAGACCGGCTGTTTGAATAAGGAGAGCTTCAACTCCTGGAATGCCATCTCCACTTCAGAAGATCACTTGGCCATTGACGTCTTTGTGCCCTTAAGATCAATCAGAAGGGCAGCTATCATGGTGAAATTTGAAATAAATTGATAATAGTATTCTACAATTCTCAGAAAGGACTGAACTTGCTTCTTGCAGACTGGTTGCAGCCAATTTTGGATTGCCTCCACCATTTTTACTTGTGGCTTTATTTTTTCCCTCCCAACCATATAGACAAAGTATTTTGCCTCTTCCTTAACCACGGCACACTTCTTTGGGTTTATGGTAAACACTGCCTTCCTCAGTACATCCAGTACCGCCTAGACCTTCTGCAGGTGCAATCCCCAATCTGGGCTGAAGATCACGATGCAGTCTAGATAAGTGGTGGCGTACTTTTTGTGAGAGGCCAGGATCTGGTTCTTGGCCCTCTGGAAGGTAGCTGGGGCTCCTTGCAGACCGAACGGCATCCTGGTGTATTGAAAGCATTCGTCAGGCATAGAGAAGGCTGTCTTCACTATGGCACTTGGGGACAGGAGAATTTGCCAGTATCCTTTTGTTAGGTTCAGGATGATGATATATCTGGCTGACCCTAGCGTCTCAATGAGCTCAATTACCTGGGACATTGGATATGAATCGAACTTGGACACCTCGTTTAGCTTCCTGTAGTTGTTACAGAAATGCCACTCAATGTCCAGTTTTGGCACAAGGGCAATGGGACTGGAACAGCTGCTTTTTAACTCCTCAAGGACTCCGAGGCTCAACGTTCTCCTTACCTTCTTGGAGATTATCTCGCATCAGAAATCCAATACAGCTTTTGGTTTGCCCTCACATGTGGTTCCATCAGGATTTCATGCTCTGTGATCTGTGTACAATCTAGCAACTCTGACAGCAGTTTCCGGTTCCACTGAAGCAGCTTTCGGCACGGTTGCTTCTGAGCTGGGGACAGCGTCTCTGCCACTGTGACATCCTCGACCCTGGCTTCAGGGATGCCCCCAGGCATGTAGCTTCCACCCGTTCCCTGTCTCACCATGGTTCGAGCAGGTTAATGTAGTACACCAGGTATGGCTTTCTTATCCCTGGTTGGTGGACCTTGTAGTTGACATCACTCAATTTTCCACTTGGCCAGAAACTTATTTTTCACTGTGCGGAACAACACCAACACCAGGTCTCCAGAGGTTAACCGTCTTAGTCTTGCTGCCTGATTGCTTGGGCCTCTTGTTCTTGAAGGAGTCATCACCCTTGCATTCCGGTCCTGCATGTGGGACACATGCTCGATGATGCTCCCAGTAGAACCTCTGAAGGACCGGATCTTGAGTTTTGTCTACTCCTAGATGCCTACCCAAGACATGAAACTGGGCCAGGATTAGTACCCTATGCTTATATGGACTTCGTAGTAACAGATGGGGTTCAAGGTGCTCACCACACCTCTAAGTTCATTCCTTGAGGAGTATAGTTTCCAAAATGAGCTCACTTTTGTGGGGTTTCCACTGTCTTGGCACATCATGGGCTCTACAAATGGCACATGACATCCGCTAATGATTCCAGGAAATTTTACATTCAAAAAGTCAAATGATGTTCCTTCCCTTCTGAGCCCTGCCGTGCGCCCAAACAGTAGTTTTCTCCATCATATGGGGTATCACCGTACTGAGGAGAAATTGCACTAGAAATTGTATCAAGCAATTTCTCTTGTTACCCTTTTCACAGCTCAATGTTATAAACTTTTGAGAAGCACCTGGGGGTTCAAGGTGCTCACCACACTCCTAAATTAATTCCTTGAGGTGTCTAGTTTCCAAAATGGGGTCACTTTTGGGGGGTTTCCAAAGTTTAGGCACATCAGGGGCTCTCCAAATGGGACATGACGTCCTTTAACCCCTTCATGACCCAGCCTATTTTGGCCTTAATGACCTTGCCGTTTTTTGCAATTCTGACCAGTGTCCCTTTATGAGGTAATAACTCAGGAATGCTTCAACGGATCCTAGCGATTCTGAGATTGTTTTTTCGTGACATATTGGGCTTCATGTTAGTGGTAAATTTAGGTCGATAATTTCTGAGTTTATTTGTGAAAAAAACGGAAATTTGGCAAAAATTTAGAAAATTTCGCAATTTTCACATTTTGAATTTTTATTCTGTTAAACCAGAGAGTTATGTGACACAAAATAGTTAATAAATAACATTTCCCACATGTCTACTTTACATCAGCACAATTTTGGAAACAAATTTTTTTTTTGCTAGGAAGTTATAAGGGTTAAAATTTGACCAGTGATTTCTCATTTTTACAACAAAATTTACAAAACCATTTTTTTTAGGGACCACCTCACATTTGAAGTCAGTTTGAGGGTTCTATATGGCTGAAAATACCCAAAAGTGACACCATTCTAAAAACTGCACCACTCAAGGTGCTCAAAACCACATTCAAGAAGTTTATTAACCGTTCAGGTGTTTCACAGCAGCAGAAGCAACATGGAAGTAAAAAATGAACATTTAACTTTTTAGTCACAAAAATGATCTTTTAGCGAAAATTTTTTTATTTTCCCAAGGGTAAAAGGAGAAACTGGACCACGAACGTTGTTGTCCAATTTGTCCTGAGTACGCTGATACCTCATATGTGGGGGTAAACCACTGTTTGGGCGCACGGCAGGGCTCGGAAGGGAAGGAGCGCCATTTGACTTTTTCAATGAAAAATTGGCTCCAATCTTTAGCGGACACCATGTCGCGTTTGGAGAGCCCCCGTGTGCCTAAACATTGGAGCTCCCCCACAAGTGACCCCATTTTGGAAACTAGACCCCCCAAGGAACTTATCTAGAAGCATAGTGAGCACTTTAAACTCTCAGGTGCTTCACAAATTGATCCGTAATTATGAAACAGTACTTTTTTTCACAAAAAAATTATTTTAGCCTCAATTTTTTAATTTTCACATGGGCAACAGGATAAAATGGATCCTAAAATTTGTTGGAGAATTTCTCCTGAGTACAGCGATACCTCACATGTGGTGGTAAACCACTGTTTGGGCACATGGTAAGGCTCGGAAGGGGAGGCGTGCCATTTGACTTTTTGAATGGAAAATTAGCTCCAATCGTTAGCGGACACCATGTCGCGTTTGGAGAGCCCCTGTGTGCCTAAACATTGGAGCTCCCCTACAAGTGACCCCATTTTGGAAACTAGACCCCCCAAGGAACTTATCTAGATGCATAGTGAGCACTTATAACCCCCAGGTGCTTCACAGAAGTTTATAACGCAGAGCCGTGAAAATAAAAAATAATTTTTCTTTCCTCAAACATGATTTTTAGCCCAGAATTTTTTATTTTCCCAAGGGTAATAGGAGAAATTGGACCCCAAATGTTGTTGTCCCGTTTGTCCTGAGTACGATGATACCCCATATGTGGGGGTAAACCACTGTTTGGGCGCACGGCAGGGCTCGGAAGGGAAGGCACGCCATTTGGCTTTTTGAATGGAAAATTAGCTCCAATTATTAGTGGACACCATGTCGCGTTTGGAGAGCCCCTGTGTGCCTAAACATTGGAGCTCCCACACAAGTGACCACATTTTGGAAACTAGACCTCCCAAGGAACTAATCTAGATGTGTGGTGAGCACTTTGAACCCCCAAGTGCTTCACAGAAGTTTATAACGCAGAGCCATGAAAATAAAAAATAATTTTTCTTTTCTCAAAAATGAATTTTAGGCCACAATTTTTTATTTTCCCAAGGGTAACAGGAGAAATTGGACCCCAAAAGTTGTTGTCCAGTTTCTCCTGAGTACGCTGATACCCCATATGTGGGGATAAACCACTGTTTTGGCCCACGTCGGGGTTCGGAAGGGAAGTAGTGACGTTTTGAAATGCAGACTTTGATGGAATGCTCTGCGGGCGTCAGGTTGCGTTTGCAGAGCCCCTGATGTGCCTAAACAGTAGGAACTCCCCACAAGTGACTCCATTTTGGAAACTAGACCCCCAAGGGAACTTATCTAGATGTGTAGTGAGCACTTTGAACCCCCAAGTGCTTCACAGAAGTTTATAACGCAGAGCCGTGAAAATAATAAATGTGTTTCCTTTCCTCAAAAATATTTTTTTAGCCCAGAATTTTTTATTTTTGCAAGGGTAACAGAAGAAATTGGACCCCAAAAGTTGTTGTCCAGTTTCTCCTGAGTACGCTGATACCCCATATGTGGGGGTAAACCACTGTTTGGGCACATGTAGGGAAGTACATGTGCCTAAACAGTAGAAACCCCCCACAAGTGACCCCATTTTGGAAACTAGACCCCCCCAAGGAACTTATCTAGATGTGTGGTGAGCACTTTCAACCCCCAAGTGCTTCACAGAAGTTTATAACGCAGAGCCGTGAAAATAAAAAATAATTGTTCTTTCCTCAAAAATTATGTTTTAGCAAGTAATTTTTTATTTTTGCAAGGGTAGCAGGAGAAATTGGACCCCAACAGTTGTTGCCCAGTTTGTCCTGAGTACGCTGATACCCCAAATGTGGGGGTAAACCACTGTTTGAGTGCACATCGGGGCTTGGAAGGGAGGGAGCACCATTTGACTTTTTGAACGCAAGATTGGCTGGAATCAATGGTGGCGCCATGTTGCGTTTGGAGACCCCTGATGTGCCTAAACAGTGGAAACCCCTCAATTCTAACTTCAACACTAACCCCAACACACCCCTAATCCTAATCCCAACTGTAGCCATAACCCTAATCACAACCCTAACCCCAACACACCCCTAACCACAACCCTAACCCCAACACACCCGTAACCCTAATTCCAACCCTAACCCTAATCCTAATCCCAACCCTAACTCTAATCCCAACCCTAACCACAACTGTAACCCCAACACACCCCTAACCCTATCCGTAACCCTAACCACAAGCCTAATCTTAACCCTATTTCCAACCCTAGCCCTAATTCCAACCCTAACTCTAATTCCAACCCTAACCCTAAGGCTATGTGCCCACGTTGCGGATTCGTGTGAGATTTTTCCGCACAATTTTTGAAAAATCTGCAGGTAAAAGGCACTGCGTTTTACCTGCGGATTTACAGCAGATTTCCAGTGTTTTTTTGTGCGGATTTCACCTGCGGATTCCTATTGAGGAACAGGTGTAAAACGCTGCGGAATCCGCACAAAGAATTGACATGCTGCGGAAAATACAACGCAGCGTTTCTGCACGGAATTTTCCACACCATGGGCACAGCGGATTTGGTGTTCCATAGGTGTACATGGTACTGTAAACCTGATGGAAAACTGCTACGAATTCGCAGCGGCCAATCCGCTGTGGATCCGCGGCCAATCCGCTGCGGATCCGCGGCCAATCCGCTGCGGATCCGCGGCCAATCCGCTGCGGATCCGCAGCCAAATCTGCACTGTGTGCACATGCCATAACCCTAACCCTACCCCTAACCCTAACCCTACCCGTAACCTTAACCCTACCCCTACCCCTAACCCTAACCCTACCCCTAGTTCTAACCCTAGTTCTAACCCTAACCCTAGTGGAAAAAGAAAAAAATATATTTTCTTTATTTTATTATTGTCCCTACCTATGATGGTGATAAAGGGGGGAGTTTATTTATTATTTTTTTTATTTTGATCGCTGTGATAGAACCTACCACAGCGATCAAAATGTACTTGTAATGAATCTGCCGGCCGGCAGATTCGGCGGGCGCACTGAGCATTTTGGAAGATGGCGGCGCCCATGGAGAAGACGGACCGACACCGGGAGCCTCGGTAAGTATAAGGGGGGGGAGATCGGGGCACGGGGGGGGCGTCGGAGCACGGGGGGTGACATAGGAGCACGGGGGGAGCGGACAGGAGGACGGGGGAGCGGAGCACAGGACGGAGGGGACTACAGGACAGATCGGGGGCTTGGGGGGGCGATCGGTGGGGTGGGGGGGGTCACTTCAGTATTTCCAGCCATGGCCGATGATATTGCAGCATCGGCCATGGCTAGATTGTAATATTTCACCAGTTTTTTAGGTGAAATATTACAAATCGCTCTGATTGGCAGTTTCACTTTCAACAGCCAATCAGAGCGATCGTAGCCACGGGGGGGGGTGAAGCCACCCCCCCTGGGCTGAAGTACCACTCCCCCTCTCCCTGCAGAACGGGTAAAATAGGAGTTAACCCTTTCACCCGATCTGCAGGGACGCGATCATTCCATGACGCCACATAGGCGTCATGGGTCGGATTGGCACCGACTATCATGATGCCTACGTGGCGTCAAAGGTCGGGAAGGGGTTAATGATTCCAGGAAATTTTACAGTCAAAAATTCTAATTATTCTCCTTTCCTTCTGAACTCTATCTTGTGCCCAAACAGTAGTTTTCTCCCTCATATGGATATCGAAGTACTCAGGAGTAATTGCACTACAAATTCTATGATGCTTGGAATTTGGGCCTATTCCTCCTGACAAAACTGGTGTAACTGATCCAGGTTTGCAGGTCGCCTTGCTTGCACCTGCCTTTTCAGTTTTGCCCATAAATTTTCAATAGGATTGAGAACAGGGCATTGTGATGGCCACTACAAAACATTGCCTTTGTTATCCTTAAACCACTTTGTTACCATTTTTGCAGTATGCTTATGGTCATTGTCCATTTTGAAGACCCATTTTTCCGCCCAAGCTTTAACTTCCTGGCTGATGTCTTGAGATGTTGCTTCAGTATAGCCACATAACCTCTTTCCTCATGATGCCATCTATTTTGTGAATTGCACCAGTTCCTCCTGCAGCAAAACAACCCCACAACATGATGCTGCCACCCCTGTGTTTCACAATTGGGATGGTGTTCTTAGGCTTCCAAGCTTCTCCCTTTTTCCTCCAAACGTAAGGATGGTCATTATGCCCAAAAAGTTCAATTTTAGTTTCATCAGACCACAGGACACGTCTCCAAAAATTAAGGTCTTTATACAGGTACAGTACTCGTTTCATTGTGGATATTGACACAATCTTACCAGTTTCTGCCTTCATCTTCACAAGGTCTTTTGCTTTTGTCCTTGGGATGATATGCACATGTTAGACCAAAGCACGTCCATTTCTAGGACCCAGAACCCATCTCCTTCCTGAGCACTATGATGGCCGGACATTCCCATCTTGCTTGTACTTGTGTATAATTGTTTGTACAGAAGAACAAAGCACCTTCAGGTATCTTGAAATTGTACCCAAGGATGAACCAGACATGTGCAAGTCCACTATTCTCTTCCTGATATCTTGGCTGATTTCTTGAGACTTGATGCTACACAAAGAAGCAGTGAGTTTCAGGTGTGCTTCGAAATACATCCACCTGTGTGTCTCTAATTAAATCAGGTGTTGCCAAGAAACCTACCAAAAGCTTTAAAAGACATGACATCATCATATGGGCAGTCCAGAACTGTTTAAAGGCATAGCAATCTTAGTGAATGTCAACTTTTGACTTTGCAGTAAGTAATAAAAATACCTTAAAACATTCTCGCTCATTATTTTGGAATTTGACAAATTATTGTTAATTCTGGAAATCCTAATTGACCTAAAATGGGAAAAGTTTATTCTGATTTCATGTCAGATATTGAGAAAAACATGCATATGTGTCTTTTTATATAGTGTATGTAAACTTCTGGTTTCAACTGTATATTATGTATATACTCACCTAACCAATGATCCTGGGAAGCCATGGCATGTGAGTGGGTGACCCCCCATGTGTCCCCCTAGTAGATACATTACTGACTGTGATGTTTGCTGAAGACAATTTTTTAGAAAGTTTATTATATCATCATTATCATACACCTTAGTTTATATTTAGCTATATTGGAAATAATTATATATTGTTCCCTCACAGAACATCATAGAATCAATGGGACTATATAGATAAATAATAATAATAAGAGCATCTGCAGTACTTCATTACTCCTAATAAACCTGACCAAGATCAGGCGTATGAAAACGTAGGTTAGCTTGTAAAGTGTGGTTCCTCTGAATCTGACATACTGACACATGATTAAACATACCATAATTCTCTTCCCTGCATTTAAGGGGTGCGTTGGTTTTTCATTCAATTAATAACAATACATATTTATTGTGTATTTTGTAGCTCTGAAAGAAAGCAATGGGAGTGAATACTTTATTAATGGCAAACTTCAACCAGACACACCAAGGAAATTTGATGCTGCTGGGACCTTGTTTCTCTATAGAAGACCTCAGGATGAACCAGAGTCACTTGAAGCTTTAGGGCCCATTAATGCAACATTGGTTCTTATGGTAAAAAGTTATTATTTGTTCTGTGAAGAGATGTATGTCATTTGTAGGACAAGTTTCCTAATTTCTAATAAGTTGTAAAACCTGCTTCTCTTTATAGTTACATATATTGCAAAAGGAATTCTCTTTTTGAGATGATCAAATCGATCTGCGATCTAATCAAATTTCCTGAAAGTTGCAGGTCCCAACAATTTGTGATTAGATTCACGCGGACTGCAAAAACAAAATTCCCAACGTAATTTCACACAATGCATCAGCCAGAGAACAGACTCACATGATGTCAGGTGCAGCCTTCTACATAATGTCTTCTACTTATCATGCCACATGGTCTAGTTCAGCCAAATGGGGGTCTATCACAGACACTAAGAAAGGTGAGGATAGGGAGTGCAGGGTTTTACAGCCAAAGGAGAGAAAGTCAGGGCGCACTGTTAATTATTATAGACAGTGTGGTGATGCAACTCACTCAGGAGATGGATGAGTGTTATGACCCCAATGGCAGAGGGTCTCAGGAATAACTGGTAAGTCTGCAACCACAGAAAACCAGCTCATAGGGCAGTGGTAACTGGGCTGACCATATATCTCATCCTAGCACCACAAATACCAGCAGCCGGGGAACGTTCCTACGTTGATCCTAGACGTCTCGCGCCAGCCGGAGAACTACCTAACCCTAGAAGGGAAAAGAAAGACCTTTCTTGCCTCCAGAGAAAATACCCCAAAAGTTGGATAGGAGCCCCCAACAAATAATAACGGTGAGGTAAGAGGAAAAGACAAACATAAGAATGAGCTAGGTATTTAGCAAAGAGAGACCCACTAGCTAATAGCAGAATATAGAAAGATAACTTATATGGTCAGCAAAAAATCCTATCAAAAATATCCACACTGGAAATTCAAGAACCCCCGAACCGTCTAACGGCCCGGGGGGAGAACACCAGTCCCCTAGAGCTTCCAGCAAGGTCAGGAATCACATTTAGTACAAGCTGGACAAAAATGAGAGCAAGCAAATAACCCAAAAAACAAAGAAGCAGGACTTAGCTTAATTTAGCACGAACCAGGACCAGCAGATAGGAGCAAACAGAATGTGTCTGATAACACCGATGCCAGGCACTGGACTAAGGTTCGAGGAGGTTTATATAGCAACGCCCCTGAAGTAACGACCCAGCTGGGTGCAAACTGAGGGAAAGAAATCCCAGAGTGATATCACTAGTAACCACAAGAGGGAGCCAAAAAGTCTAATTCACAACAGTACCCCCCCCTTAAGGAGGGGTCACCGAACCCTCACCAAGACCACCAGGGCGATCAGGATGAGCAGCGTGAAAGGCACGAACTAAATCGGCCGCATGCACATCAGAGGCAACCACCCAGGAATTATCCTCCTGACCATAGCCCTTCCACTTGACCAAATACTGAAGCCTCCGCCTGGAGAGACGAGAATCCAAGATCTTCTCCACCACGTACTCCAACTCGCCCTCAACCAACACCGGAGCAGGAGGCTCAGCAGAAGGAACCACAGGCACAACGTAGCGTCGTAACAAAGACCTATGGAACACGTTGTGAATGGCAAACGAAACCGGAAGATCCAAGCAAAAGGACACTGGATTAAGGATTTCCAATATCTTGTAAGGACCGATGAAGCGAGGCTTAAATTTAGGAGAGGAGACCTTCATAGGAACAAATCGAGAAGACAGCCACACCAAATCCCCAACACGAAGTCGGGGACCCACACCGCGGCGGCGGTTGGCAAAACGCTGAGCCTTCTCCTGTGACAATTTCAAGTTATCCACCACATGATTCCATATAAGCTGCAACCTATCCACCACAGAATCCACCCCAGGGCAGTCAGAAGGCTCCACATGTCCCGAGGAAAAACGAGGATGGAAACCAGAGTTGCAGAAAAATGGCGAAACCAAAGTAGCGGAACTAGCCCGATTATTGAGGGCAAACTCAGCCAACGGCAAGAAGGTCACCCAATCATCCTGATCTGCCGAAACAAAACACCTCAAGTAAGCCTCCAGAGTCTGATTAGTTCGCTCAGTTTGTCCATTAGTCTGAGGATGAAAGGCAGACGAGAACGACAAATCAATGCCCATCCTAGCACAAAAGGATCGCCAGAACCTGGAAACAAACTGGGATCCTCTGTCAGACACAATATTCTCAGGAATGCCGTGTAAACGAACCACATTCTGAAGGAACACAGGAACCAGATCGGAAGAGGAAGGCAGCTTAGGCAAAGGCACCAAATGGACCATTTTTGAAAAGCGATCACATACCACCCAGATGACAGACATACCCCGAGATACCGGGAGATCAGAAATGAAATCCATGGAAATATGTGTCCAAGGCCTCTTCGGGACAGGCAAGGGCAAGAGCAACCCGCTGGCACGAGAACAGCAAGGTTTAGCTCGAGCACAAGTCCCACTAGACTGCACAAATGACCGTACATCCCGTGACAAGGAAGGCCACCAAAATGACCTAGCCACCAGATCTCTGGTGCCAAAAATTCCCGGATGACCTGCCAACACCGAGGAATGAACCTCGGAAATGACTCTGCTGGTCCACTTATCAGGAACAAACAGTCTGTCAGGTGGACAAGAGTCAGGTCTACCAGCCTGAAATCTCTGCAACACACGTCGCAAATCAGGAGAAATGGCTGACAAGATAACTCCCTCTTTAAGAATACCAACAGGTTCTGTGACTCCAGGAGAGTCAGGCACAAAGCTCCTTGAAAGAGCATCAGCCTTCACATTCTTTGAACCTGGTAAATACGAGACCACAAAGTCAAAACGGGAGAAAAACAATGACCAGCGGGCCTGTCTAGGATTCAGGTGCTTAGCAGACTCGAGATACATCAAATTTTTGTGATCAGTCAAGACCACCACACGATGCTTAGCACCCTCGAGCCAATGACGCCACTCCTCAAATGCCCACTTCATGGCCAGTAACTCCCGATTGCCAACATCATAATTCCGCTCAGCAGGCGAAAACTTCCTAGAGAAGAAAGCACATGGTCTCATTACCGAGCAACCAGGGCCTCTCTGTGACAAAACGGCCCCTGCCCCAATCTCAGAAGCATCCACCTCGACCTGAAAGGGAAGTGAGACATCAGGCTGGCACAAAACAGGCACCGAAGTAAACCAGCGCTTCAACTCCTGGAATGCCTCCACGGCTGCAGGAGCCCAGTTAGCAACATCAGAACCTTTCTTGGTCATATCCGTCAAAGGTTTAACAACGCTAGAAAAATTAGCGATAAAACGACGGTAGAAGTTAGCAAAACCCAAGAACTTCTGAAGACTCTTAACTGACGTGGGTTGAGTCCACTCATGAATAGCTCGGACCTTGACTGGGTCCATCTCCACAGCAGAAGGGGAAAAAATAAACCCCAAAAAGGGAACCTTCTGTACTCCAAAGAGACACTTTGAGCCTTTAACAAACAAGGCATTCTCACGCAAAACCTGAAACACCATCCTGACCTGCTCCACATGTGAGTCCCAATCTTCAGAGAAAACCAGAATATCATCCAGATAAACAATCATAAATTTATCCAGATACTTCCGGAAAATATCATGCATAAAGGACTGAAACACTGAGGGAGCATTAGAAAGCCCAAAAGGCATCACCAAGTACACAAAATGACCTTCGGGCGTATTAAATGCAGTCTTCCATTCATCACCTTGCTTAATGCGCACAAGGTTGTACGCACCACGAAGATCTATCTTGGTGAACCACTTGGCACCTTTAATCCGGGCAAACAAGTCCGACAACAGAGGCAAAGGATACTGAAATTTTACAGTGATTTTATTCAGAAGCCGATAGTCAATACAAGGTCTCAAAGATCCGTCCTTCTTGGCCACAAAAAAGAATCCCGCACCAAGAGGGGAAGAGGAAGGACGGATATGCCCCTTCTCCAGAGACTCCTTGATATACGAACGCATTGCGGCATGCTCAGGTACAGACAGATTAAATAATCTTCCCTTAGGAAATTTACTACCTGGAATCAAATCTATGGCGCAGTCACAGTCCCTATGAGGAGGCAGAGCACTGGATCTGGACTCGCTGAATACATCCTGAAAATCAGACAAATACTCAGGAACTTCCGAAGGAGTAGAGGAAGCAATAGACACCGGCGGGGAATCAGCATGAATTCCCTGACAGCCCCAACTTGACACAGACATTGCCTTCCAATCCAAAACTGGATTGTGGGTCTGTAACCATGGCAGACCCAAAACGACCAAATCATGCATTTTATGCAGAACAAGAACACGAATCACCTCCCGATGTTCAGGAGTCATGCACATGGTCACCTGCGTCCAAAACTGTGGTTTATTTTCCGCCAATGGCGTAGCATCAATACCTCTAAGAGGAATAGGATTTACTAACGGTTCAAGAACAAAACCACAGCGCTTGGCAAATGACAGATCCATAAGACTCAGGGCAGCACCTGAATCCACAAACGCCATAACAGGGTAAGAAGACAAAGAGCAAATTAAGGTCACAGACAAAATAAATTTAGGTTGCAAATTACCAATGGCGACAGGACTAACAACCCTTGTTAGGCGTTTAGAGCATGCTGATATAACATGTGTAGAATCACCACAGTAAAAACACAACCCATTCTGACGTCTATGATTTTTCCGTTCATTTCTAGTCTGAATTCTATCACATTGCATTAAATCAGGTGTTTGTTCAGACAACACCACCAGAGGATTAGCGGTTTTGCGCTCCCGCAAACGCCGGTCAATTTGAATAGCAAGCGCCATAGAATCATTCAGACTTGTAGGAATGGGGAAACCCACCATCACATTCTTAATGGCTTCAGAAAGGCCATTTCTGAAATTTGCGGCCAGAGCACACTCATTCCACTGAGTAAGCACGGACCATTTCCGAAATTTTTGGCAATACACTTCAGCTTCATCCTGACCCTGAGAAATAGCCAGCAAGGCTTTTTCTGCCTGAATTTCAAGATTGGGTTCCTCGTAAAGCAATCCGAGCGCCAGAAAAAACGCATCAATATTTGCCAATGCCGGATCTCCTGGCGCTAGCGAGAAAGCCCAATCCTGAGGGTCGCCCCGCAAAAAAGAAATAACAATTTTAACTTGCTGAGCTGAATCTCCAGATGAACGGGGTCTCAGAGAAAGAAACAATTTACAATTATTCTGGAAATTCCTAAACCTAAATCGATCTCCAGAAAACAATTCCGGAATAGGTATTTTAGGTTCAGACATAGGACTACTGGTAACAAAATCTTGGATGCCCTGCACACGAGCTGCCAGCTGGTTTACACTTGTAATCAAGGTCTGGACATTCATGCCTGCAGCAAGCACAAGCCACTCAAAGGTAAAGGGGAGGAAGAGAGGAAAGAAAAAAAAAAAAAAAAAAAAACTCAGAATTTCCTTTCTTATTATCCCACTTCAGCAATGCATTACACATTCAATGTTGGCCTGGCATACTGTTATGACCCCAATGGCAGAGGGTCTCAGGAATAACTGCTAAGTCTGCAACCACAGAAAACCAGCTCATAGGGCAGTGGTAACTGGGCTGACCATATATCTAATCCTAGCACCACAAATACCAGCAGCCGGGGAACGTTCCTACGTTGATCCTAGACGTCTCGCGCCAGCCGGAGAACTACCTAACCCTAGAAGGGAAAAGAAAGACCTTTCTTGCCTCCAGAGAAAATACCCCAAAAGTTGGATAGGAGCCCCCAACAAATAATAACGGTGAGGTAAGAGGAAAAGACAAACATAAGAATGAGCTAGGTATTTAGCAAAGAGAGGCCCACTAGCTAATAGCAGAATATAGAAAGATAACTTATATGGTCAGCAAAAAATCCTATCAAAAATATCCACACTGGAAATTCAAGAACCCCCGAACCGTCTAACGGCCCGGGGGGAGAACACGAGTCCCCTAGAGCTTCCAGCAAGGTCAGGAATCACATTTAGTACAAGCTGGACAAAAATGAGAGCAAGCAAATAACCCAAAAAACAAAGAAGCAGGACTTAGCTTAATTTAGCATGAACCAGGACCAGCAGATAGGAGCAAACAGAATGTGTCTGATAACACCGATGCCAGGCACTGGACTAAGGTTCCAGGAGGTTTATATAGCAACGCCCCTGAAGTAACGACCCAGCTGGGTGCAAACTGAGGGAAAGAAATCCCAGAGTGATATCACTAGTAACCACAAGAGGGAGCCAAAAAGTCTAATTCACAACAGATGAGGTATCACAGGAATCGTTTCTATTTACAAGTCCAGCTGGTTTATTTCAGTCCTCATAAACTGCACCACAAATAAACTGCCTTTCAGTGCAGGCAAAACAAAGTAAATGGTTCCAATAATGGCACTTTAGTGACAGTCTAGGACGTACAGGCTGGATTGCCTCCAGTTTAGTCAAGATATCACACAGAAGGCCTTCTTATCTCCACACACAGACCTTGTGTGAGACAAATAGGCCACATTATTACGTGAACCACACCCAGGGGTGGGGTATGTGGGCAACCAGAGCCACCCATCTCTGCAGCTGAACATGAACCTGGCCTAGATGCCCACCAAGCCTCTTAGTACTATGTGTACTAGACTAGAGCATTACTCCAGATTTGCATCACAGAGGACAACCACCTCCATGATACATACCTCACATCAACTATGTATCCGGCAGACACCTTACACTAGGAATAGAAAAACATAAATCAGAGTATTGTGTACTACTGTAGCCATGAAGAATATAGAAAATGGGATTGGTAATCTCAGTCTGATAATAATTATCTAATGATTGAGTGATAGGGAGGTGCTGGACCTGCAGAGTCAGTGTGACTGTGAAATTATTGATTTGTGATATACTTCAGTACAGCACATTTTTATTTCATTCTTGATGCTCTAAAAACAAGGACAGTTTAAGTGACCTCAGTCCTAATTTTCTTACTGACGAAAAATGCTGAAAATAGTCTGTATGCTTCCTGACTTTTGAGATGTACAAACCATATGCGATATCTGTTTTTACTTTTCTTTTTAAAGAGAAAAGAAATTCTCAGCATTCTAAAAATGTAAATGCTACTATCTACCTAACAAAATCTGCATGATTTAAAATGTTTTACATTTTTTTACACACTTTTTGGAATAGTCAAATATTACTCCCACACACACCCCACAAATACAGTGACCTGTTGCAGCTGTTTACTTTTGGGATGTGTACCTACCTAGCTTTCCTTGTACATCCTTTTTGGTAAAGGCCAAGTTTTTTTATATTTTCTTTTTCTAGCTTACATTTTACTTTTTGCATATTTATTTTAACTAGTCCAATTTAGCAATGCATGACTGCAACTAGGTTTATTTTTCTCTGGAACACTGGGACATTTAAGAAAGAAAATATCCTTGGGCCAAAGGCAGAGATTAAATTAGTCTGGTGCTGCCCTTAGCTGGCTTTTCCCCACATTGGCTTATGTGATTGACAGGTCTCTCCAATAGTGAGAAACCCATCAAACACTTGGAGCAAAGCTAAAAAATAATCTTCTTCAAATTACATATTATGCAATCTTGCAGCCAGACTCTGATTTATGCTGCCCATTGTTTGAGCATCATAAATTGCATGACAGGTTCCGTTTTAGTTTTCCAATTGACTGTCACATTTATCCTACTTAGCAGTTCTGCTTGATTCCCTACTTTTGCAGGGTTGTTAATATTTTTTTGTAAAATATATAATTGTGTCCAAAATATACATCAAAAACTGCTACTGGCAAAGGACCTAGCAGTGTAAGAGAAAAAATACATACCACAGCTAAAAATGTATGAACCACTAGCAGCGTCACCTGCAGAATTGCTGCCACTAGTTGAGCAGACAATAGTAGTATAAAGTGCGGGTCACAATTGAATTCCTTTGGCTCTGGAAGGATCATGTTTCCTCTGACAGAGACACCGTCAGTATTCTGTATAGTAAACCTCATAAGCATGCAAAACACCTAATGTTTTTTTAAAGTAGACTTTCAATTGCACCAAAGACACCTCTATCGGTTCAGTCTTTTAATTCCCTAGCACCTTGGAGGCTAAGGAACATATTTCACAAGAACAAACTCTTCCTGTTCATTTACTGGATGAGATGTAAACACAGTCTTTTAACTTGGGTGATATGGGACAGGAGGAGATGGAGAACAGCATGCAAATGCCTAGCTGTATTGCTGCTCCTACAAACTGTGGTGGTAGAAGCATTGGCAATGGTATTGGCTATCTGAGTCTCGACAAATCTAGAGGCGGAAATTGGGTTTAGAGGCAAGGAACTTAGAACATTTTCCCCACTGAGACTACTGTGAGCCAAGTCATTGATACTGCCATTGATGATAGCAAACCAGATCGGGTACCAATAAGGTGATTTCATCAGAAATGGAGGTAGGTGGAGATTAAAGAGCAGATTCGATGTAGGGAAGATCTGCTTCTTCAGCCATCAGCTTGGTAGTAAGTGATGTCATGTATGATGTTGGTATTGGAGGCTCAATACCAGAAAGTTCTAATTGTATTCTTGGTAGTGGCAGCAAGTCCTGCAAGCATCTTAGGTGTGGGAATTCTTTCCCACATTGCCAGAGAACTAAACCATTCCAGTATGCAGGTTCTGCTGTTTTAAAATAAGCCACATATATTGTAGTACGTAATAACTAGAAACTAGGAACTATGTCTCTCCATAAGTACATGAAACATCATCTCCTGCTCATGTGTGAAAAGCAATCTGACCATAAAGATTAGCAAGGTTACAGCAGTCCTCCTTTTCATCATGATTTTCTTTCAGGTAACCAGTCCGCATCCTTAAGTAGTGTCTGGTTATTGTCATAATTCCCATCATCTTCATTATTTACTGTATTCCATACCCTTCCTCCTGTCCCTCCATTGCATTGACAGTTGACCTTTTGTGTGCCCAAGAAACGTGCATTTGAGCCACTGTGCAGGGATGAACATAAAGGGCAATAAAGGGCAACCATTTTTTTCAAAACAAAGTTCATATTCTTCAGTGACTCAAGATTTTAGCACTTCTCAGTGACTTCCTCATTTTTGTTTTAATTACATTTTAAACGGGAGCATCTGGCATGAATTACTCAGATCATTTACAGGATTGGGTGGCTGCACTAACAATTTTGAAGTTCCATTAACCCCTTCATCACCTTGGGTTTTTGAGTTTTCGTTTTTTGCTCCTCTTCTTCCCAGAGCCATAACTTTTTTATTTTTCTGTCAATATGGTCATGTGAGGGCTTGTTTTTTGTGGGACAAATTGTGCTTTTGATCAACACCATTGGTTTCACCATTTTTAACCCCTTCATGACTCCAGCTTTTTTTGGTTTTGTGTTTTTGTTTTTCGCTCCCCTCCTTCCCAGAGCCATAACTTTTTTATTTTTTTGTCAATATGGCCATTTGAGGGCTTATTTTTTGCGGGACAAGTTGTACTTTTGAACGAGATCATTGGTTTTAGCATGTTGTGTACTAGAAAATGGGAAAAAAATTCCAAGTGCGGTGAAATTGCAAAAAAAGTGCAATCCCACATTTGTTTTTTGTTTGGCTTTTTTGCTAGGTTCACTAACTGCTAAAAATGACCTGCTATTTTGATTCTCCAGGTCATTATGAGTTCATAGACACCAAACATGTCTAGGTTATTAATTATCTAAGTAGTAAAAAAAAATTCAAAACTTTGCTAAAAAAACAAAATTGTGCAATATTCTGATACCCGTAGCGTCTCCAATTTTCATGATCTGGGGTTGGGTGAGGGCTTATTTTTTGTGCGCTGAGCAGACGTTTTTAATGATACCATGTTGGTGCAGATACGATCTTTTGATCACCTGTTATTGCATTTTAATGCAATGTTGCGGTGACCAAAAAAACGTAATTCAGGCGTTTCAAAATTTTTTCTCGCTACGCCGTTTAGCGATCAGGTTAATCCTTTTTTTATTGATAGATCAGGCGATTCTGAAAACGGCGATACCAAATATGTGTATATTTGATTTTTTTATTATATTTTGAATGAGGCGAAAGGGGGTGATTTAAACTTTCATTTTTTATTTTTTTTTTCATATTTTTTAAAACTTTTTTTTTTTTAATTTTGCCATGCTTCAATAGCCTCCATAGGAGGCTAGAAGCTGGCATAGCCTGATCGGCTCTGCTACATAGGAGCGATGCCTGGGGCTCCCTGCCCCTCTGAGCTGTACCAGCTCCCTGTCTTCATTGACTAAAATCAGAAAATACCCACAGTAGACTCCTCCTATTAGCAACCTATGTACACTATTTTTAGGTACCCCATCTAGTGGGCAAACTTCAGTACTGCACTTTCCTTACAACCTTATATGCATAAAGGTAATATATATATAAATACAACAACATATACATAATTAACCGGGACGTATTTAATGGGGTGGGGGCATTCACAATCTAGGCCACTCCTTACATACAGGGGTTGGACCAAATAATGGAAACACCTGGAAACATCAACAAAAGTTAGTTTAATATGGTGTAGGTCCAACTTTTGCGGTGATTACAGCCTCAATTCTCCGAGGTATGGATTCAAACAAGGTGTGAATTGTTTCCAAAGGAATTTTAGCCCATTCTGCAGTTAAAACACCCTCCAGTTCTTTGAGCGACGATGGCGGCGGAAATCGACGTCTAACTTGAATCTCTAAAATCGACCATAAATGCTCAATAATGTTGAGGTCTGGGGATTGTGGGGGCCATATGAGATGCTCAACTTCATTAGAATGTTCCTCGTGCCATGCTTTAAAAACTCTAGCTGTATAAATTGGTGCATTATCATCCTGAAAGATGGCGTTCCCCTCCGGGAACAGTGCTTGAACCATTGGATGCACTTGGTCGCCCAAAATGCCTAAATAATCTCGGCTGTTAATTCTTCCATGAAGGGATATCATTGGCCAGGCGGATAACTATGAAATAGCACCCCAGATCATCACAGAACCTCCGCCATGTTTTACGGTTGGGAGAAGGCAGTCTGGAAGGAATGCTTCTTTCAGCTGTCTCCAAAAGTACACTCGGCCGGAGGTCGGAAATAGGGTAAATGATGATTCGTCTGAGAATATCACGTTTCCACTGCTTGAGGGACCAATTCTGGAGGTTTCTACACCACTCTAAATGCTTGGAAACATTGTCATTGAGAGCAGCGGTTTTCTAATTGCAGCTCTTCTGCGGAATCCAGATTTGTGCAGCTCCCGACGAACAGTTTTCATGGAAACTGGGTTCTGTAGGTGTTCATTGAGCTCAGCAGTGATTTTCGGAGCCGTGGTCTTCCGATCCTCTCTCACAGTTCACTTTAGAGTCCGACGGTCTCTCTCAGTCAACTTTGACTTTCGGCCCGACCTGTGCTTTGCTGCGGATGTTTTTCCTTCTCTTTCAAACGCAGTCATTACTTTGGAGACAGTACCTCTAGACACGCCAAGCATTCGGGCACTTTCTGTTACACTAGCGCCTGCCATACGAGCACCAACGATTTGGCCTCTTTGAAAATCCGAGAGGTCTGCCTTTGGTATCAGGTTCTCATCAATGTTCTTACAATTCTGCAAAACAAACAGTTAATTTACATACACATATCACATAACACAAATAATCAACTACAAAACATTACCATATGTCACGGTTTGCATGTTTATAACATGTTCGAAGGTTATGATGCCAAAACGATAGGTGTTTCCATTATTTTGTCCAACACCTGTACATACCCCTCAACCCCTCTTAGAATGGTGTTTTTGAAGTAATTCTTAATGAAGACACTACTTACACTTACACAGCTTATGTGTTGAATGCCCTTTGGCAAAATCCACTTATTTAAAAAAACATGAAACAGCTGTGCTCTGTGTTATTAACCCCTTTCTGACATCAGGCATAATAGTACGTCGATGTCAGACTCCCTCCTTTTGATGTGGGCTTCGGCACTGAGCCCACATTTTCCTGGCACATGTCAGCTGTTTTGAACAGCTGACATGTGCCTCTAACAGATGCGGGTGGAATCGCAATCCGCCCGTGGCTATTAACTAGTTAAATGTTGCTGTCAAACTCTGACAGCGGCATTTAACACGAGCTTTCTGCAAGCACGCCCGAAATCCCACCCAATAACGCCCGTGTCACGTGACCGCGGGTTGCCGATGGGTTGGCATGACAACCAGAGGTCTCCAGCAGACCTCTATGGTTGTCACTGTTGGATTGCTGTTAGCGCCGCCCGGTGGTCGGCACTCATGGCAAGTGAGCAATTCTGTTACATGCAGGCGATATGATCATCACCTGCATGTAGCAGAGCCGATCGAGTTATGGCAGCTTCTAGCCATGGAGGCTTTTGAAGCATGCCAAACGTAAAAAGAAAAAGTTTAAAAAAAAATAAAAAAAATGACAGTTCAAATCACCCCCTTTTCACCCCATTCAAAATAAAACAATAAAAAAATCAAATATACACATATTTGATATCACCGCACTCAGAATCACCCGATCTATCAATATAAAAAATGAATTAACCCAATCGCTAAACTGCGTAACAAGAAGAAAAGGAAAAACACCAGAATTACGTAAAATGCCATAACAGGCGATCAAAAGATTGTATCTGCACCAAAATGGTATTGTTAAAAACGTCTGCTTGGAACGCAAAAAAATAAGCCCTCACCCGACCCGAGACCACAAAAAATAGAGTCGATGACGCAAATTTTTTTTTTTTTTTAACAAACTTTGGAATTTTTTTTCACCACTTAAATAAAAAAGAACCTAGACATATTTGGTGTATGTAAACTCGTAATGACATGAAGAATCATAATTAGAGGTCAGTTTTAGCATTTAGTGAACATAGCAAAAAAAGCAAAACAAAAAACAACTGTGGAATTGCACTTTTTTTGCAATTTCACCGTACTTGGAATTTTTCTCCCATTTTACAGTACACGATATGTTAAAACCAATGGTGATATTCAAAAGTACAGCTCGTCCTGAAAAAACAAGCCCTCACTTGGCCATATTGACCACAAAATAAAAAAGTTATGGCTCTGGGAAGAAGGGGAGCAAAAAACAAAAACTCAAAAACAAAAATACCTCCGGGGGTTAAGGGGTTAAATATGCTCTTGAATACCAACTTTTTACACATAGCCAGATATGTTGAAGTCACTTGTTAATTACTAAGACTGTATTTGCATAAAAGCTCTCAAAAGGGATTCAATACAGTCATATAAGACCTCACAGTTTTATAGATAACTTTTCTAGTCAAGTAGAGTATTTGCAGTCTTGAGGTTCACAACAAATACATTCACAGGCAAATCTTTTTTTTTTTTTTTTTAATTTGTGAAACCTGGTGAATTCGAATTTCAAAAGATGCAATAATTTCTAGTCTATGCTACTATTTAGAAAAAGTTAGATGATCATGCTATTCAGAAGCATTCTCAGCCAGATTTACTATATTTCTTACAGGTTTTAATGGGAGAGGAGATATCTGCTATTCGCTACAGGTTTAATTCCCCCATCAATAAACCTACACAGAGTGGGTACAGCTGGCATCTATCACCATGGACTAAATGCTCTGCTCTATGTGCTGGAGGTACGCTAACGCAATAGCAGAACGTACAGTATTGTAAATGTCATCATTTACTATGTAACCTCCAAAACTAATAAGAACAATGTTAAAAGGAAAATCATATGTACTAGCTTAATCAATTTTTCCATTTTAATTTTCTCTTCAGGGGTGCAGATGCAACATGTTGTTTGCAAAAGACTGTCAGATGGATCTTCTGTGCCTAATGACATGTGTGAACCACAAGTAAAAATACAGGAAAAGCAGCGCCTATGTAACACTGAACCCTGTCCTCCCGAGTAAGATTTCTTATCACCTGTCGTACACGTACAGCGCTTTTTGCTAAGGGGTTACAGCTAGACAAATTAATAATTCTTTTTTTGTGTATTTAAAGAAGCATGCCAATCAAAGTTTTTATCCTCCCAGTATATTGCAATCATCATATTAAACAGCACTGTGCACTTACAATTGCTTATTTTGCCCTTCTACCCAGCTAATTCTTCTCTTTACTTTGCTCTATGCACAAATAGGAAGTGTGGTGTGCCTACATTTCTCATTCCCCTCTTCAGCTCTTGACCCAGCTGCTCTGCTTCTCCCCCTGACAGGGACTTTTGCAGTGACTTATAACTCATACAGGGATTATTGATTCTACATAGCGCTTAAAAGGATTCAGCTAGTCAGTTTTTAATCACATGATGTCATATACCTAATGGAAAACAGAATAATTAACTGGGTAGAAAGGCAAAATGAGCAATTGTAAGTACACAGTGCTATATAATATGATGACTGCAATATGTTAAGAGGATAAAAAAAATTTGATTGGAGTGCTTCTTTAAAGAGAATCTTCAACATTTTAGCATTATAAACTATTCATATAATGGAATAGTGGCTGCAGAGATGAATAAAGCATACATTTTTTTTAATTATTTTTCTCCTCTGTGAATATCAACTTGTAAAGTTTAGATTCTAATTTCCCTAAACCAAGGAAGAATTAGCAGAGATTCATATCTGAGTGTATTTACTTTTCCCCTGCACAACGTCGACCAATCATAAGCATGAGGCACCACGCAGGGGAAAAAGAACCAGCCCTAAGAGAATATCAGACATGTAATGGCACACAGTCCTGCTCTCCTCACTGATCTCATCACAGCATCATTACAAGCAGGGGAGGGAAGTCAAGTAGAGCTGTTTGTTATTAAAAACACTTCATGAAGCTCTCATGTCTCAGTACATTTAGTGTGCATGGAGGGGGATTAGAGCACAGCTGACAGCACTGAGAGGAGACACTACATGACACACTGCTGTTCTCTACTCCCCTCTTCACTTGTGATCACAGTATTGTGTTATTACATGAATCACACAGACAAAGCCTATTCTTACATTCTCTTGGGGCATGTCCTTTTTTCACCCCTGCATGATGCATCCTGCCTATGATTGGTAAATTCCTCTACAGACAAATATTTTCCCCCTTTGTTGAACGGAAAATTAGAATCTAAATATCAGCAACTAATATTATCTTCCCAACAGAGATGAGAACTAAAAAATAAGTTTTATTCAGCTCTGCAGACACTATTGCAAGATGTTCCTAGTTTAACATGCTAAAACTGGTGTGAGTGTATGATGCCCAAGCAAGGTAGTTTTGGACGAGCTTCTATTTCCACTCACTTTGGCATCCAACAGACATCTTGTGCCTCAGTCCCGGTGTGCTGCTGTGTGTGAGGTGCATCACACGTACTTTAGGGCTGCAGGCCTCTTCTTCTGAGTCTAGGAATTCCTCTTCAGGAACCAGGGCAGCAATTTTTCCAGGAGACATGAGGTTCATAAAAACAACCAAACTTTTTCTTGGTGGATAGCAGTATATACAGTATTTACAGGCAGATGTAGAGGATAAAACTCAATGGGTTGTTATCTTTCCCACAGCTACCGGATACAACTTCAGCCCTGGGTCTCGGTATTGGTGGCATGTCCCTCTCACTGGCTTTCCTAGCCCTAGGGAGTCTTCTCCCAGATTGCAATACCTTCCACCCTAGTAGTAGTCTGAGTCCATCTTTCCCTGAAGCTTCACAAGCTGAGTTTGCCCCACGTTTCCGACATCCATCTTGAGGTTGCCTCAGGCCATTTAGATGGAATCACATGGAAGGGTATTTTCGGCAATACACTGCCCAATTATTAGGCCCATGTTGTCCCTAGCAGCCCCTTGTCCTAGGCCTGCTACTTTACTCACTGCTGTCCACTCACTGAATGGCCCTGCCACTCCCTAGACCTGTTACCAACTCTCAGTTCCTCCTCCCAAACTGGGCATGCCACTACAGTTAACCCTGTCTCAGCTAACTCCAGCCCCAGTGGGTATCATGCCTTTGTCACATACATGAACATCAAATGCATTTAACCCTTGGAGTGTCAGGGGACAATTCATCAGCCCCCCACCCTGCTACATGAGATCCAGATTAAACTATTATTACTTATTCAACTCGCCACTCTACTCTCAAGATCGCATCTCACCACCTGTGCACTTGACCCGCTCCCATCCCACCTCATCCCAAACCTCACCACAATCTTCATCCCAACCCTAACCCATCTCTTCAACCTATCACTAACAACTGGTGTTTTCCCCTCAAGCTTTAAACATGCCTCCATCACACCTATACTCAAAAAGCCCTCTCTTGACCCATCCTCTGTATCTAGCTATCGCCCTATATCACTTCTCCCCTATGCCTCAAAACTACTGGAACAACACGTCTACTGTCCTCCCATCTCTCTTCTTGCTCCCTCTTTGACCGCTTATAATCTGGCTTCCGGTCACACCATTCCACTGAAACTGCCCTAACTAAGGTCACCAATGACCTCTTAACCGCCAAGAGCAAGCGACACTACTCTGTTCTCCTCCTCGACCTGTCGGCTGCCTTTGACACAGTGGACCATTCCCTATTATTACAGACCCTCTCATCCCTTGGCATCACAGACTTGGCCCTATCCTGGATCTCATCATACCTAACAGACCGGACATTCAGCGTCTCGCACTCACACACCACCTCCTCACCTCGCCCCCTATCTGTCGGAGTCCCACAAGGTTCAGTCCTTGGGCCCCTGCTCTTCTCCATTTACACCTTTGGCCTGGGACAGCTCATAGAATCTCATGGCTTTCAGTATCACCTCTATGCTGATGACACACAGATCTACATCTCTGGACCAGATATCACCTCCCTACTAACCAGAATCCCTCAATGTCTGTCCACTATTTCATCCTTCTTCTCCGCTAGATTTCTGAAACTTAACATGGACAAAACAGAATTCATCATCTTTCCCCCATCTCACGTGACCCCTGTTGTGAAATTGGATTTTGGGCTCCCCCGGTGGCCACTGGTGGAATTGAACTTGTGTGCATCATCCCCTCTGTTCACCTGTTCCCATCAGGATGTGGGAGTCGCTATTTAACCTTGCTCCTCTGTCACTTCCATGCCGGTCAACATTGTAATCAGAAGCCTTTCTGTGCATGTTCCTGCTACCAGACAACTTCCAGCTAAGTCGGACTTTTGTCCTTGTTTGTTTTTTGCATTTTGTTCCAGTTCACAGCTGCAGTTTCGTTTCTGTGTCTGGAAAGCTCTTGTGATCTGAAATTGCCACTCTGATGTTATGAGTTAATACTAGAGTCTTAAAGTAATTTCAGGATGGTGTATTGATAGGGTTTTCAGCTGACCATGAAAGTACCCTTTCTGTCTTCCTGCTATCTAGTAAGCGGACCTCGATTTTGCTAAACCTATTTTCATACTACGTTTGTCATTTTCATCTTAAATCACCGCCAATATATGTGGGGGCCTCTGTCTGCCTTTCGGGGAAATTTCTCTAGAGGTGAGCCAGGACTATATTTTCCTCTGCCAGGATTAGTTAGTCCTCCGGCCGGCGCTGGGCGTCTAGGGATAAAACGCAGGCTACGCTACCCGGCTACTGTTAGTTGTGCGGCAGGTTTAGTTCATGGTCAGTTTAAGTTTCCATCCTTCCAAGAGCTAGTTCCTATGTATGCTGGGCTATGTTCTCTTGCCATTGAGAACCATAACAGTTTGACCGGAGCACAAAGGGTTAAATTAATTGGCAGAGAAAGGAGAGAAAAAAGAAGTCTGCTGAAATTTTTTTTTTTTTTTTTTTTTTCCTTCAGTTCTGAGTGTGCTTTCAATTGAATCACTTGCAAGTCTGCCTATATTGCAGCCTTCCTCTCTCTCTCTCCTTCTAATCCTGGAATGGCTCTGTGTTCACCTGTTTAAAATGGATATTCAGAGTTTAGCTGCAGGTTTGAATAATCTCACCACGAAAGTTCAAAATTTACAAGATTTTGTTGTTCATGTTCCTATATCTGAACCTAGAATTCCTTTGCCTGAATTTTTCTTGGGGAATAGATCTTGCTTTCAAAATTTCAAAAATAATTGCAAGTTGTTTTTGTCCCTGAAATCTCGCTCTGCTGGAGATCCTGCTCAGCAGGTCAGGATTGTGATTTCCTTGCTCCGGGGCGACCCTCAAGATTGGGCTTTTGCATTGGCTCCAGGGGATCCTGCGTTGCTCAATGTGGATGCGTTTTTTCTGGCCTTGGGGTTGCTTTATGAGGAACCTCATTTAGAGCTTCAGGCGGAAAAAGCCTTGATGTCCCTATCTCAGGGGCAAGATGAAGTTGAAATATACTGCCAAAAATTCCGTAAATGGTCTGTGCTTACTCAGTGGAATGAGTGCGCCCTGGCGGCGAATTTCAGAGAGGGTCTCTCTGATGCCGTTAAGGATGTTATGGTGGGGTTCCCTGTGCCTGCGGGTCTGAATGAGTCCATGACAATGGCTATCCAGATCGATAGACGTCTGCGGGAGCGCAAACCTGTGCACCATTTGGCGGTGTCTACTGAGAAGACGCCAGAGAATATGCAATGTGATAGAATTCTGTCCAGAAGCGAACGGCAGAATTTTAGACGAAAAAATGGGTTGTGCTTTTATTGTGGTGATTCAACTCATGTTATATCAGCATGCTCTAAGCGTACTAAGAAGCTTGATAAGTCAGTTTCAATTGGCACTTTTCAGTCTAAGTTTATTCTATCTGTGACCCTGATTTGTTCTTTATCATCTATTACCGCGGATGCCTATGTCGACTCTGGCGCCGCTTTGAGTCTTATGGATTGGTCCTTTGCCAAACGCTGTGGGTATGATTTAGAGCCTCTTGAAACTCCTATACCTCTGAAGGGGATTGACTCCACCCCATTGGCTAGTAATAAACCACAATACTGGACACAAGTAACTATGCGAATTAATCCGGATCATCAGGAGATTATTCGCTTTCTTGTGCTGTATAATCTACATGATGTGTTGGTGCTTGGATTGCCATGGCTGCAATCTCATAACCCAGTCCTCGACTGGAACGCTATGTCTGTGTTAAGCTGGGGATGTAAGGGGATGCATGGGGACGTACCTTTGGTTTCCATTTCGTCATCTATTCCCTCTGAGATTCCTGAATTCTTGTCTGACTATCGTGACGTTTTTGAAGAACCTAAGCTTGGTTCATTACCTCCGCACCGGGAGTGCGATTGTGCCATAGATTTGATTCCGGGTAGTAAATACCCTAAGGGTCGTTTATTTAATCTGTCTGTGCCTGAACATGCTGCTATGCGAGAATATATAAAGGAGTCCTTGGAAAAGGGACATATTCGTCCTTCGTCATCTCCCTTAGGAGCCGGTTTTTTCTTTGTGTCTAAGAAAGATGCCTCTTTGAGGCCGTGTATTGATTATCGGCTTTTGAATAAAATCACAGTTAAATATCAATATCCGTTGCCACTGCTGACTGATTTGTTTGCTCGCATAAAGGGGGCCAAGTGGTTCTCTAAGATAGATCTCCGTGGGGCGTATAATTTGGTGCGAATTAAGCAGGGGGATGAGTGGAAAACCGCATTTAATACGCCCGAGGGCCACTTTGAGTATTTGGTGATGCCTTTTGGCCTTTCAAATGCCCCTTCAGTCTTTCAGTCCTTTATGCATGACATTTTCCGTGATTATTTGGATAAATTTATGATCGTGTATCTGGATGATATTCTGATTTTTTCGGATGACTGGGACTCTCATGTCCAGCAGGTCAGGAGGGTTTTTCAGGTTTTGCGGTCTAATTCCTTGTGTGTGAAGGGTTCTAAGTGCGTTTTTGGGGTTCAAAAGATTTCCTTCTTGGGATACATTTTTTCCCCCTCTTCCATCGAGATGGATCCTGTCAAGGTTCGGGCTATTTGTGATTGGACGCAACCCTCTTCTCTTAAGAGTCTTCAGAAATTTTTGGGCTTTGCTAACTTTTATCGTCGATTTATTGCTGGTTTTTCTGATGTTGTTAAACCATTGACTGATTTGACAAAGAAGGGTGCTGATGTTGCTGATTGGTCCCCTGCTGCTGTGGAGGCCTTTCGGGAGCTTAAGCGCCGCTTTTCTTCCGCCCCTGTGTTGCTTCAGCCTGATGTTGCTCTTCCTTTTCAGGTTGAGGTCGACGCTTCTGAAATCGGAGCTGGGGCGGTTTTGTCGCAAAGAAGTTCCGACTGCTCCGTGATGAAACCTTGTGCTTTTTTTTCTCGTAAATTTTCGCCCGCCGAGCGGAATTATGATATTGGGAATCGGGAGCTTTTGGCCATGAAGTGGGCTTTTGAGGAGTGGCGTCATTGGCTTGAGGGGGCTAGACATCAGGTGGTGGTATTGACCGACCACAAAAATTTAATTTATCTTGAGTCCGCCAGACGCCTGAATCCTAGACAGGCGCGCTGGTCGTTGTTTTTCTCTCGGTTTAATTTTGTGGTGTCATACCTACCGGGTTCTAAGAATGTTAAGGCGGATGCCCTTTCTAGGAGTTTTGAGCCTGACTCCCCTGGTAATTCTGAACCTACAGGTATCCTTAAGGATGGAGTGATATTGTCTGCCGTTTCTCCAGACCTGCGGCGGGCCTTGCAGGATTTTCAGGCGGATAGACCTGATTGTTGCCCACCTGGTAGACTGTTTGTTCCTGATGATTGGACCAGTAAAGTCATTTCTGAGGTTCATTCTTCTGCGTTGGCAGGTCATCCTGGAATCTTTGGTACCAGGGATTTGGTGGCAAGGTCCTTCTGGTGGCCTTCCCTGTCACGAGATGTACGAGGCTTTGTGCAGTCTTGTGACGTTTGTGCTCGGGCCAAGCCTTGTTGTTCTCGGGCTAGTGGATTGTTGTTGCCCTTGCCTATCCCGAAGAGGCCTTGGACGCACATCTCGATGGATTTTATTTCGGATCTTCCTGTTTCTCAGAAGATGTCTGTCATCTGGGTGGTGTGTGACCGTTTCTCTAAGATGGTCCATTTGGTTCCCCTGCCTAAGTTGCCTTCTTCTTCCGAGTTGGTTCCTCTGTTTTTTCAAAATGTGGTTCGTTTGCATGGTATTCCGGAGAATATCGTTTCTGACAGAGGAACCCAATTCGTGTCTAGATTTTGGCGGGCATTCTGTGCTAGGATGGGCATAGATTTGTCTTTCTCGTCTGCTTTCCATCCTCAGACTAATGGCCAGACCGAGCGGACGAATCAGACTTTGGAGACATATTTGAGGTGTTTTGTGTCTGCAGATCAGGATGATTGGGTTGCTTTTTTGCCTTTAGCGGAGTTTGCCCTCAATAATCGGGCCAGCTCTGCCACCTTGGTGTCTCCTTTTTTCTGTAATTCGGGGTTTCATCCTCGATTTTCCTCCGGTCAGGTGGAATCTTCGGATTGTCCTGGAGTGGATGCTGTGGTGGAGAGGTTGCATCAGATTTGGGGGCAGGTGGTGGACAATTTGAAGTTGTCCCAGGAGAAGACTCAGCTTTTTGCCAACCGCCGGCGTCGGGTTGGTCCTCGGCTTTGTGTCGGGGACTTGGTGTGGTTGTCTTCTCGTTTTGTCCCTATGAGGGTTTCTTCTCCTAAGTTTAAGCCTCGGTTCATCGGCCCGTACAAGATATTGGAGATTCTTAACCCTGTGTCCTTCCGTTTGGACCTCCCTGCATCTTTTTCTATTCATAATGTTTTTCATCGGTCATTGTTGCGCAGGTATGAGGTACCGGTTGTGCCTTCCGTTGAGCCTCCTGCTCCGGTGTTGGTTGAGGGCGAGTTGGAGTACGTTGTGGAAAAAATCTTGGACTCCCGTGTTTCCAGACGGAAACTCCAGTATCTGGTCAAATGGAAGGGATACGGTCAGGAGGATAATTCTTGGGTGACTGCCTCTGATGTTCATGCCTCCGATCTGGTCCGTGCCTTTCATAGGGCTCATCCTGATCGCCCTGGTGGTTCTGGTGAGGGTTCGGTGCCCCCTCCTTGAGGGGGGGGTACTGTTGTGAAATTGGATTTTGGGCTCCCCCGGTGGCCACTGGTGGAATTGAACTTGTGTGCATCATCCCCTCTGTTCACCTGTTCCCATCAGGATGTGGGAGTCGCTATTTAACCTTGCTCCTCTGTCACTTCCATGCCGGTCAACATTGTAATCAGAAGCCTTTCTGTGCATGTTCCTGCTACCAGACAACTTCCAGCTAAGTCGGACTTTTGTCCTTGTTTGTTTTTTGCATTTTGTTCCAGTTCACAGCTGCAGTTTCGTTTCTGTGTCTGGAAAGCTCTTGTGATCTGAAATTGCCACTCTGATGTTATGAGTTAATACTAGAGTCTTAAAGTAATTTCAGGATGGTGTATTGATAGGGTTTTCAGCTGACCATGAAAGTACCCTTTCTGTCTTCCTGCTATCTAGTAAGCGGACCTCGATTTTGCTAAACCTATTTTCATACTACGTTTGTCATTTTCATCTTAAATCACCGCCAATATATGTGGGGGCCTCTGTCTGCCTTTCGGGGAAATTTCTCTAGAGGTGAGCCAGGACTATATTTTCCTCTGCCAGGATTAGTTAGTCCTCCGGCCGGCGCTGGGCGTCTAGGGATAAAACGCAGGCTACGCTACCCGGCTACTGTTAGTTGTGCGGCAGGTTTAGTTCATGGTCAGTTTAAGTTTCCATCCTTCCAAGAGCTAGTTCCTATGTATGCTGGGCTATGTTCTCTTGCCATTGAGAACCATAACAGACCCCCCAACGAACCTATCCATTACAGTAAATGGCTGCCCACTCTCCCCAGTCCCACAAGCTCGCTGCCTCGGGGTTATCCTTGACGCTGATCTCTCCTTCAAACCACATATCCAAGCCCTTTCCACTTCCTGCCGACTTCAACTCAAAAATATTGCACGAATCCGTTCATTCCTCAACCAAGAATCTGCAAAAACCCTAGTCCATGCCCTCATCATCTCTCGCCTTGACTACTGCAACCTCCTGCTCTGTGGCCTCCCCTCAAACACTCTCGCACCCCTCCAATCTATTCTAAACTCTGCTGCCCGACTAATCCACCTGCCCCCCCGCTATTCTCCGGCCTCTCCCCTCTGTCAATCCCTTCACTGGCTCCCCATTGCCCAGAGACTCCAGTACAAAACCCTAACCATGACGTACAAAGCCATCCACAACCTGTCTCCTCCTTACATCTGTGACCTCATCTCCCGGTACTTTCCTACACGCAACCTCCGATCCTCACAAGATCTCCTTCTCTACTCCCCTCTTATCTCCTCTTCCCACAATCGTATACAAGATTTCTCTCGCGTATCACCCCTACTCTGGAACCCTCTACCACAACACATCAGACTCTCGCCCACCATCGAAACCTTCAAAAAGAATCTGAAGACCCACCTCTTCCGACAAGCCTACAACCTGCAGTAACCACCGATCGACCAAACCGCTGCATGACCAGCTCTACCCTCACCTACTGTATTCTCACCCATCCCTTGTAGATTGTGAGCCTTCGCGGGCAGGGTCCTCTCTCCTACTGTACCAGTTATGACTTGTATTGTTCAAGATTATTGTACTTGTTTTTATTATGTATACCCCTCCTCACTTGTAAAGCGCCATGGAATAAATGGCGCTATAACAATAAATAATAATAATAATTATTATTATTCAATATGTTTTAAAAATATATTCCAATTACAGGAAGTTATCAACTGACCATAGAACAGCCTCCTAGAACAGCCGAGACCACCACCATTTACCTGAATGGAACACTTTTGTTCCTGTGTATATGGAGTCACAGTGTGTATGCTTGATTGCTGCTCCATTGATTGCCTATGGGACTGTTGGAAAAAGCAAAGTACAGAGCTTGGATTTCTATAGCAGACCCATAGAGAATGAATGTAGCATTGGGAGAGTATGTGCTTTAACGCTCTATTCACACAGCGGGCGATGAGCATCCTAGAGGTCAGATCTCCAGCGACTTAGTTATTACATATCCAGTAGATACATGTCAACTTCTTTAAAAGAAGGAAATTACTAAGTTTTTTTTTTCCACTGGCATTGTTGTAACCATTCAGAGCTCAGTTTCATTGCTTAAAATTTGAGGGAAAAATTAATCTGTCCTATGGTTGCTTTGGGCAACAAGGACAGCTTTTGTCGCTAATTGTAACTTGAAAATATCCTAAAATTATTCCACAAATTCACAATTCACAACAGTGCAGAAGCCTTTCCAGCTACATATTGGGGTCAAACTTGCGAGTGCATTGCAAGAAACTTGAACGAGTCTCTCACATCAATACCCAGCACTGCCACCGGCACTCGGGGCCGAAGCATGCGTTGAGTGACGGCGGCAGAGCCGGGTATTGATGCGAGAGACTCGCAAGTGTGACCCCAGCCTTAATCCGGCAATTACGTAGAGCTAATAGCACAACATATGAATTCAGCGTAAGTCCAGAAATTCCCCAGAGCAGCTATTTAATGTATTCTTCTGGTCATTCACCCAGTGTTGTTGGTTTGTTGTAATCAGACATATGTCTAAACATTGCGTAAATTGTTTATCATTGATAATTACAATTATTTCTACTTTAGGTGGGCAATTGGTTCATGGTCTGAATGTAGTCGAAGCTGCAATTCTGGTGTGCGTACCCGGAGTGTGATATGTCAGAGAAGAGTATCATCAGGAGATGAGAAGTCTCTGGATGATAGCAACTGCCCAATACCTCGCCCCACAATGCTGGAACCCTGCAACACCAAGGAATGCCCACCAGAGTGGGTCGCCCTAGACTGGTCTGAGGTACCAAAATAACTTTGTATAAATGTTGAATACGTTTACATTTTTCTGGAGGCCGTCTAATAGTATTTATAATTTAATTGATTATTTCAATCATTAAAGGATACCTGTCATGTCCCAAAATGCTATTAACCTGCAGATATGGGGGTAATATGTAGCTTAATAGAGTTCCAATTTTGCCATTATTGAAAGGACAGCTACTGGTAGAAAATGATCATACTTAGAGCTGCTGCTCAAAAATGCTATAAAAAAAAGACTGATGCCACGTCTCTGTGAATGAAAGGCTGCAGGGACAAATACGTTACAACAACTATGGTGACTCTGCACATTTCCCCTTCCCCCTGCCCTTCAGGGACGCCGGCATGTTCACCTACCTGTTCATGCTCCTTCGGCATTTCTCCAACCTGGGCCTGCGCATGAGAGACAGGTCTCCTGGGACAGTGCTTAATGCTCGCAAGTGCGCTCCCTGCTTCTTAAAGGGACAGCGCACGCACTTCTGAAAATCCATCCAATTGCTGGGAGACATTAGGTATTTAAGGCACATACCAACTCATCCAGCCTTTCCTGCCATACCTACACCCAAACCTGTCCTGCCTGTGCTTAGTTTTGTTCTTGGGAGTACAGAAAACTGGAAAAAGAGAGCGCAATAGGGTCTTAACTGATAAAAAATGAGGTGTGAAGGAAGGCAATCCAGTCACCTAGCATGGTTGCTACAAAGCAACTGTTATTTCGCATTATTACATGGCTGCTGCAAGGACATCGGTCTTGAAAGGACCAAATTGGATGAAGACAATGTGACAGAGGCACGCTTATGCGCTGCCAATGATGAATCCACAGTATATCCAACGGGATGTAGTGAATGATTTATTGAATAGGTTTACAGAGTCAACACATTTTGAGGCCATGCAGGACCTCTTCATCAGGACAGAAACCTAGTGTGACTGACAGAAATGGTTGTCTTTTTATGCTGTATTGTTTAAAAAAAAATGCCAAACTGGGCACCTGATCATGTCAAAGTACAGCAGTGTCACGGGGCAAAATAATAAAAGTGATGGATCTTGGACCCATTGAAGGAATGTGTGTGCGTGACGCAAGTTCAGATCCCTCAGCAGCCGACAGCTGCCCCAGAAAAGGCATATCTATTAGATGCGCCAATTCTGGCACTTTGACCATCTCTTCCCATTTGCCCTGGCGCAGTGGCAAGCAGGGTAATATTTGTGGAGTTGATATCAGCTGTTTAATTGCCACTGACATAAAGCCCAGAGGTTAGTAATGGAGAGGCGTCTATAAGACGCCTCCATTACTAACCCCTTAGTTAGATTGTAAAAAAAAAAACACAGTCAGAATAAAATCCATTAATTTTAATAATGACAGAATTTATTTGAAACAAAAATCAAAAAGCAAAGTTATACTCAACTTTACACCTAATGCAATGAAGCCCATGTCACCTGTAAAAGGCAGAAAATAATATACAATCATATCCCCTATCTGTTCAATGTGAAGATAATCCATATCTGTCCCATGATGATGTGAATGATTTGAATAGCGGTCACATCAGTGATGGGTCCGCTATCCACGCCAGTCAGCTCACACTGAGACAGGAGTGTGGTCACGGTCCTGCAGCATGTAGCAGTGATGTGAGAAAGTTCACAGGAGTTCATAGATGATGAACCTGATGTGGAATAAAATTTTGTAAGAGCAAAACGGTACAGTCAGATGAGTGAGGTGAGGCAATAGGCCAGTCTGAATAAATGTGTTTTTAGGTTACACTTAAAACTGTTGGTTTTGGGAATTAATCAAATTTTCCTGGGTCGTGCATTCCAGAGAATTGGCGCTGCATGAGAGAAATCTTGGAAACAGGAGTGGGAGGATGTTAGCCGTATGTCAGAATGGTGGGCACAGGTAGGGTGGTAGACAGAAATGAAGGAGATGTAGGGTGGTGCAGAACTGTGGGTGAGATTGATAAGTTTGTATTGGACTTTGTAACAGAGGGGTAGCCAGTGTAATGACTGGAACAGACTACATCAGTGTAATGGTTGGACAGAAATATGATACAGGCTGCTGCATTAAGGATGGATTAGAGAGGGGAGAGTTTAGCAAGAGGGGGACTAATTAGTAGAGAGTTGAAATATTCCTGACAAGAATGAATAAGAGCAACAGTAAGAGTTTTTGCAGAGTCAAAGGTAAGAAAACGTTGAATTCTAGAGATGTTTTTGAGGCGTAGGTGACATGAGAGAGTGAGTGATCGGAAGTAGGGAGTGAATGAAATATCTGAACCAAATATGACTCCAAGCGGGCACTGAATCCGTTCCACTTATATAGGAAGTCCTGTTGTTATGAACTATTTACGCTCTGTCGATTTGTTTGCAAATTGAATTTGTATGTAATTTGGAACAAGTACAGAACTTTTTTTTTTTTTTTTTTTAAAAAGCAAGCCTAATGCTCACCAACTCATTCCACTCTCTGACCGCCGTGCTGTAGGAGCTGACAGCTGCTACTGATGAGACTCTAGCTAGAATGATGATGGAGCTCTGCCTCTAGCTTCTCCTTCCTCCAGTCTCCATAAAATTGAATCCATAGCAACTGTTATCTCCTATCTCAGTAATGGAAAGGTCTGTCCTCACTGAATACATATTTTATCTCAGAATTGGGAATTGATAATGATTGATCAATTCTGGCAGAGAAAGAGGCAGATTTATCTGACAAGATATATTACAAAGTTGGGTATTTTCATGTGCCCTAATGATTTTTTAAATAAAAATTAAAACAACAGTTACATTTTAGGATGCACCATCTCTTGCTGCAGGGAATGAAGGGGTGGCCATGCATGCTTGGCTCTCTCTACTGACTTGTATGTGAGTTCTGAAAATTGCTATGCACGTTTGCTCTGCAAGATTCCCTATTTGGCTATGACATAAATGCTCAAGATGAAAATACTATTTCCTGTGTCAATGTTAGGGTGGGCCAGGGCGGTAGTCATAGCTGAGAGCAAACCCTGTATCACACCTCGGCCTCCCCTCACAATACAGTAATGTCTTTCCTTTTGCATACCTGTGTTCTGGGTCTCCGCGCCATCAGGGTCCACCCTGGGCTGTGGGAGGTTCTTTGTAGATGGTACCGCACAAAGAGAGACACAGTCCAGCTCAACTTTAACAACAACAGCTTTACTTGGTTCTGTACGCAGCATATTCACATTCATTCCAGCATCAACGTCAGGTTTCACAATGTGCAACTCCTCTTCTGTCCCTCTCCTTCTCTCTCTGTCACTAAGTTCGTTTCTGGGACAGACCCTACCTTTCGATCCCTCAGTGTCCTCTCTGCTCAGCCTTACTCCGTTTGGGGACTCCCTCAGCCATTTTGCCCCAGTTCTGAGGGCGTCAGCCCACGCAATAGGCTGCCACATGATTAGCGACCTGCCCGTACTGCTTAGCCTTTTCTAGCAACTGAAGTCCCTCTAATACTGCACCACTAGCACTGTTGCTGTTGCTCCTTCTGATGTGGTCCTGGCCAGGGATTCTATATGGCTGGGCCTTATACTTCTCCAACATTGCGTGGCATGGTGTTGCCCAGGGCTAGTTAGCCCAAGTGAGCTGCACGGGTTCCCTGGTCCCAACTGAGATCTATAAGGAAGTCCTTCCTGCCTTATCCACCATGCCCCTCCTATTTAACTATTTACAACGCTATAACTGCACCTATAATGTACCCCATCTTGTGGCTAACTTTGGGTACTACACTCACCCTACCAGTACAATGACATTACACATATATATTGCACGGATATACAATGTATATACATACAGCAGCGATAAATCATTGTAGATTATGTGAGAAGGGAAACACTCGACTGTGTCAGCATCTTGCATAATTTACAATGGAGAAAGTTGAATTCATTGCCTCCTTTTCTCTAGATTTTCATTGGGAGAAAAGTGGACCTTTATACTTCTAACAGGTGGGAGTCCTAAAACTGGAATCAGCACCTATTAGATATTAACTTATGTTTTGATGTCTAATGTTTTATGGTGGCCCATGTGGTTGGTTCAATCTGGCAATGAGGCCTTTGTACCTAAAACAGATTATGTGCCCCTGATCCTAGAATACTATGATGTGAAGCCTAGGTCTTTGGCAGCAAAGAGGACAATAAACTTAGCAAATATGTAATATTATTGCACTGAGTTGAATGTCTTTTGTACATTAGGCTAAGAAGAGCAACTAGACAGTTATCTGATAAATACTCCTTCTTCCTGCAGTGTACGCCAAGCTGCGGCCCTGGGCATAGGCATAGAGTTGTCCTTTGTAAGTCAGGAGAAAATGAGAACACACTGCCACCCTCCCAATGCCAAGCTCAAGAGAAGCCGTCAGCTAGTATGAGGTGTACAATGCAACGCTGTCCTCCACCGCGCTGGGTGACAGGTGAATGGGATGAGGTATGGATAAAATAATCATAACATCCTGAAAATAAAATTTTTCAAAGACAGAAAGTACAGTTTGTGATGTATTTAATCCATTTTTCTCCCAGTGTTCTGCACAATGTGGACTTGGACAGCAGAGGCGTTCAGTACAGTGTGTGAGCCACACAGGACAGCCCTCCGTGGAATGCATCGAGTCTGTTCGCCCCCCTGCTATGCAGCAGTGTGAAAATAAATGTGAGGCTGGACCTTCTGACAGTCCAGATGGTTAGTTTCTTCATTTTTCTAAAAATGGGATTTGTTCTAATAATATCTCACATTTTGTTGCCGTTTCTCTTCCTCACTGTTCCCTCCATTTACAGAGGGGAAAATACTAATTTGATTGCTGATTTTGCAAGTTTACCCACCTACAAAGAATGGAGAATTCTGTAATTTTTATCGAAGGTACACTTCAACTGTGAGAGACAAAATCTAAAAATAAAAACCAAAATATCGCTTTGTATAAGTTTTAAATAATTGAAATGCATTTTATTGCATGAAATAAGTATTTGATCACCTATCAACCAGCAAGAATTCTGGCTCACAGACCAGTTTTTTTTAAAGGGAGCCTGTTATGTCGCCCGTGCCCCCAGAACCACCAGCAGTTGTGTCACCATATATAAATATGAACACAATAGAAACACCCTGCCTAATGGGACCACAGTCTCAAACATTACCGTTAGTAACACTACACCATCATGGAATAAAATCCTGAAGGGATATCGAGGCCAGTTTGAAGTTTGCCAATGACCATCTGGATGATCCAGAGGAGGCATGGTAGACGGTTATGTGGTCAGATGAAACCAAAATAGAACTTTTTGGTATCAACTGCACTTGCCGTGTTTGGAGGAAGAAGTAGGATGAGTACAACTCCAAGAACACCGTCCCAACCATAAAGCATAGTGGGGTAAATATCATAATTTGGTGGTTCTTTTCTACAAAAGGGACAGGATGACTGCACCATATTGAAAGGAGGATGGATGGGGTCATGTATCGCGAGATTTTGTCCAACAACCTCCTTCCCTCAGAAAGTGCATTGAAGATGGGTCATGGCTGGGTCTTCCAGCATGACAATGGCCCGAAACTCACAGCCAGAGCAACTAAGGAGTGGCTCCATTAAAAGCATTTCAAGGTCCTGGAGTCACCTAGCCAGTCTCCAGACCTGAACCCAATAGAAAATCTTTGGAGGAAGCTGAAACTCAATGTTGCTCAGTGACAGTCACGAAACCTAAAAAGATCTGGAGAAGGTCTGTACAGAGGAGTGGGCCAAAATCCCTGCTGCAGTGTGCCAACTTGGTCAAGAACTACAGGAAATGTCTGACCTCTGTAATTGCAAACAAAGGTTTCTGTACCACATATTAAGTTACGTTTATCTATTGTATCAAATACTTATTTCATGCAAAACAAATGCAAATTAATTATGTAAAAATCATACGATGTGATTTTCTTGATTTTTTTTAAAGATTCTTTCACAGTTGAAGTGCACCTATGATAAAAATTACAAAACTCTTCATTCTTTGTAGGGGGGAAAACTTGCAAAATCAACAGGGTATCAAATACTTGTCTTTCCCACTGTATGTACCTCTGCCTTTTATTCCTCCTACAGCTTTAAACTTGCGCCCTCTACTTCCGATATATATTTTCCTTCTTCCACCAAGTATCTCCAGTTGTTTCCTGTCTCTAACGTTCTTTCTCTATTCTTTCTGCAGAATGTAAAGACGTCAACAAAGTGGCGTACTGCCCCCTGGTGCTCAAGTTTAAATTCTGTAGCCGACCATACTTCAGGCAGATGTGTTGCCGAACCTGTCAAGGCCACTGATACTAATCAGGAGAACTCAGTCCCTTTATAGCTTTGGAGTTTTTTTTTGCCAACTGAATATTCTTCATTTCTTAGCATCTGTTGTCCTTTGCAATTTTTTTGAAGTTTCCCATAATACTTCTTATTTTTTACTACTTATTCTGTTTTTTTATCTGCTCATCTCATGTTAAGACTGGCATTTGTCAGTTTTGTACCATTTGTACAATTAACTGTTTATATTTCTCACATTTCACTTGTGGCATTGACGTGCTGCTGTATTTAGTCCCGCGTACACATCACTTTTATGACCTCACTATTTAGGGATATTTATATTGACAAATTATGACTATCATCCATGGCTGTAGATAAAGTAAAACAGATTAATTGCCAAATATTGTATTTTAACCACAGTGATATAATATCTATTTTTTTCTTGAAGCCATTTTTATGTGTTAGGTCATGTAGAACAAGAAGGCTGCAGATTTCATTTGTAGAAACAAAGAAAACATTTCTGGTATCATGAAGAGATGGAGCATTACTGCTGGACATTTTAGCAATGTTAAATGAATTCTTCGAAAATACTTGGAAGGTTTTTTGGTGCTATTTCAATCTAAGTGCAACTAAACATATCCACAGTATAATATTGTTGGTGCTAAAAACTAAATTAATAATCCAATTATTTTGTTGGGTTTTTTTTTTGTCTATTGCAAATTTAGCAGAGAGATCCAAAGATAAAATTGTTTGGTTAAAATGCAGGGATTGACCCTCAAGCATGCTCTTCTTCTTTCTCCAGATAAATGCTAAACCGGCATATAGTAAGCGTTTATTTTCACCTTTGAAATTATTTTTTTTACAGTAGATAGAGTTACAGTATTATGCAAAAATTTTATGGAGGTGTGATAAAAATGCTGCAAAAAAGTAAGAATGCTTGAAATAATAGAAGTGTTAATAATTTTTATCAATTAGCAAAATGAAAAGTGAATGAACAAAAGAGAAATCTAAATCAACATATAGCTTAACCACCTTTTGCCTTCAAAGCAGCATCAATTCCTCTAGATAAACTTACACACAGTTTTGGAAGAAATTTGATGGGAAGGTTTTTCCAAACATCTTGGAGAACTAACCACAGATCTTCTGTGGATGTAGGCTTGTTCAAATCCATCTGTCTCTACAGGTAATGGCAGACAGACCTGATAATGTTGAGAACAAAGCTCAGTGGGGACCAAATCATCATTTCCAAGGCTCCTTTTTACGCTAATGATAGCTTTTCCAAATGACATTGGTTGTATGTTTGGGGTCGCTCTCCTGCTGCCGAATAATATTGGAGACAATCAGATGCTTCCCTAATGGTTATTGCATGATGAATAAATATCAGAATCGAGGACATCATTAACCCTGACCAAATTCCCAATTTCCATTTGAAGAATGGTGAAGATTTCTTGCATTTCAGCACTTTTAGAAGCAGATACTTATTATTATACCACTCTACAGAGTTACGGAGAGCTAAGTGCCTTCTATTAATAGTCAAATAAACTCTTAACCATTTAAATTGCAACACCAAGAAAGAAAAATCGTGGAGTTTTGAAAATTACGGGATCAATGAACATGGTAATGATGTGCAAATGGTAGAAAAATGGAAACAAAATTTTCAGATTCAAAACATCTTGATTTACTCAGTATTGTATATGAGCACCACGTGCAGAAATATAGGCACTTACACACCTGCACATGCTGTTATTGAGGTTATTAATGTTGCCTGAGGAATGTTCTGCCATGCTGTATACACTTAGGTACAAATCATCAAAATCAAGGTTTAAGCCTCCTACAAAGGGGTTTCTGTTTCAGTTAATTACCATGTATGAAAATGATGATCACTATCATCTGTTTGGTATAATTGGTTTATCATACACCTGATTATATTCCTACAAAATTCCTGGCTTTGCAAGTGTAACTAGAAGAACTAATGGCATCTTGAAGGCAAAGTGTGGTCACACGAAATATTGATTTCATGTTGATTTTTATTTTGTTCATTCACTTTGCAATTTGTTAATGGATAAAAAAAACTTTTACTACATTCTTACTAACCGTTGCACAGTACTTAACAGATAGATAGATGAAATAGATGATAGGTAAATATACAGTGGCATGTAAAAGTTTGCGCAACCCTGGTAAAAATTACTGTTATTGTGAACAGTTTAGCAAGTTGAAGATGAAATGATCTCTAAAAGGGTTAAAGTTAAAGATGACACATTTTCTTTGTAAAAAAAAAATATATATATCTTCATATTAAACATTTTAAAAATTACAAAAGGGAAAATAGGCCTGTGCAAACATGGTTAGTACTTAGTAGCGCCCCCTTTGAAAGTATCACAGCTTGTAAATGCTTTTTGTAGCCAGACAAGCCTCTTTCAATTCTTGTTTGAAGGATTTCCATCCATTCTTTCTTGGAAAATTCTTCCAGTTCCGTGAGATTCCTGGGTCGTCTTGCATGCACTGCTATGTTGACATCTAGCCACAGATTTTCAATGATGTTCAGATCAGGGGACAGTGAGGACCATTGTAAAACCTTCAGTTTGCACCTTTTGAGGTTGTCTATTGTGGATTTTGACATATGTTTAGGATCTTTATCCATATATAGAAGCCATCCTCTTTCAACGTCAGCTTTTTTACAGATGTGTTATGTTTTATTTGTTGAAATTTAATTGAATCCATTCTTCCCTCTACCCGTGAAATGTTTCCTATCCCATTGACTTCAACTCAGCACCAAAGCATGATTGATCCACCACCATGCTTAATGGTTGGCAAGACAGTATTGTCCTGAAATTCTGTGACCTTTTTTTCTCCACACACAGTACCTTTGATCATTGTGGCCAAAGAGTACTATTCTAACCTGATTGGTGCACAGGACTTGTTTCCAAAATGCATCAGGCTGGTTTAGATGTTCTTTTATATACTTCTAACGTTGAATTTTATGGTGAGGACGCAGGAGAGGTTTTCTTCTGCTGACTCTTCCATGAATGCCAGATTTGTGTAGGTGTCGCTGAACAGTAAAACAATGTACCACAACTCCAGAGTCTGCTATATCTTTCTGAAGGTCTTTTGCAGTCAAGTGGGTGTTATGATTTTCCTCTCTAGCAAACCTACGAGCAGATCTCACTGAAATTTTGCTTGGTCTTTCAGACCTTTGTTGACCTCCACTGTTTCTGTTAACTGCCATGTCTTAAATAACATTTCAAACTGAAGAAAGGGCAACCTGAAAATGCTTTGCTATCTTCTTATAACCTTCTCCTGCTTTGTGGGCCTCCACCATTTTCATTTGCAGAGTGCTAGGCAGCAGCTTAGAAGAACCTATGTTGTTGCTGTTTTTAGGCACAAGGTTAGAGGAGGCTGGGTTTTTATAAAGCTGGGAAACTTGCATCACCTCGACTTTCCTAACGATGATAGTGAACAAGCCATAACCCTAACAGGTGAGTTAAGGTTTGAAACCCTGGTCAAAGTTATCTGAGCACACAAATCTGCAAGGGTGCGCAAACTTTTGCATCAGACAATTTCCTTTTTGTAATTTTTAAAATGTAAAAAGAAATTATATATATTTTTTCCAAACATACAAAAGAAATGTGTCATCTTTAACTTTAGCCTCCCACTTTCGACTTACTCAACTGTTCACAATAACAGTAATTTTGAACAGGGGTGCCCAAATTTTTACTTGAAACTGTGTATGAGATAGATAGATAGATAGATAGATAGATAGATAGATAGATAGATAGATAGATAGATAGATAGATAGATAGTGTTTGGCACCCTTGAAATTGTCCCAGAAAATTATTGCAATTACACATGCTTTGTTATACACATGTATATTTCCTTTATGTGTATTGGAGCAACACAAAAAAATGAAAAAAGGCAAATTGGTCATAATTTCACACAAAATCCCAAAAATGGGCCGGATAAAGTTGTTGACACCCTCAACTTAATATTTGTTTGCACATCCTTTGGAATAAATAACTGCAATCTATCGCTTCTTATTACCATCAACAAGCTTCTTCCACCTCTCAACTGGAATTTTAGGCCACTCTTGTTTTGCAAACTTCTCCAAGTCTCTCATATATGAAGGGAGCCTTCTTCCAACAGCAATTTTAGGATCTCTACACAGGTGTTCAATAGGATTTAGATCCAGACTCATTGCTGGCCAATTCAGAACTCTCTAGCACTTTGTTTCCATCCATTTCTGAGTGCTTCTTAAAGTATGTTTGGGTCATTGACCTGCTGTAAGACCCATGACCTTGGACACAAACCCAGCTTTCTGACACTGGGCACTACACTGTGACCCAAAATCCTTTGGTAATCTTCAGATTTCATGATGCCTTTCACACATTCAAGGCACTCAGTGCCAGAGGTAGCAAAACAAGCCCAAAACATCTTTGAACCTCCACCATACCTGAATGTAGATAATGTGTTCTTTTCATTATAGTTCTCATGCCATTTTCAGTAAAAAGTAGAATGATGTGCTTTGCCAAAAAGCTCTATCTTGGTCTCATCTGTCCACAAAACGCTTTCCCAGAACTATTTTTGCTTACTTACGTACATTTTGGCAAATTTCAGTCAAGCTTTTTTGCACCCTGAGCCTGCAGGACAGCTTGAATTTCTTTGGAGCCTGATTGAGGCTGCTTATCCACCATCCAGACCATCCTGCATTGCAACCTTTCGTCATTTTTTCTCTGCCGTCCACATCCAGGGAGATTAGCTGCAGTGCTATTGGTTATAAACTTTATTAAATATTATATTGCGTACCTTGGACAAAGGAACGTCAAGATATCTGAAGATGGACTTATAACCTTGAGATTGTTGATATTTTCCAACAGTTTTGGTTCTCAAGTCCTCAGACAGTTCTCTTCTCATCTTTCTGTTCTATGTGCTCAATGTGGCACACACAAACAATGCAAAGATAAAGTCAACTTCTCTTTTTATCTGGTTTCAGGTGCTTGCTTGAAACAAGGTTGTTTATCCACAATTTTGGAAATGTGTCAACAATTTTGTCAGGCCCATTTTTGGAGTTTTGTGTAAAATTATGTTCAATTTTCAGTTTTTTTGTGTTATCCCAATACACACAAATTATATAAAGCTGTGTATAGCAAAATGTTTTGGAGCAATTTCAAGGGTGTCAACACTTTTGGCCATGACTGTATTACTTATTCTACAATAATTACAGCCTGTATTATAGTTAAGGGGATTGGGCAGACCCTAAACTATAGGCTGCAAGGGTTCGTTTACACTATTTGTTATGCAGTCAAAATTGACCGCTAATTGACTACATGTCTGCCGAGTAATATTCTGTTTAGACAGTTTGACCGAGCTTGCAATGCACACAGAATGATTGGTAATCGCATAGTTAGTCGTTGTTCTTAGCAGCACACTCTGTTTACTCAGGACGATGTGCTGGCAAGGACAATGATTTTTCTTAAGCCAGCTAAAAGATCGTTTCACCTGATGAATAAGGATTTTGTTGGTTGGTCGGGTGATCGGCAGTCTGTTTACACTGCATCTTTATCGGGAACCAGTTTTCCTGGGAACGCTCATTCTCTTAAAATCTTACCCTTTAACGCACAACTAAGATAACAGATGCAATATTTTTTACAAAGTTATATCTTTATCTATACACTGTAAAAAGTCATTCAGAGGTGATCATACACTATAATGAACATCTTACTTTGTTACTAATGGAAAGGCATTGGTATTGCTGGACCAAATATACTTGAGTTGGCACTCCCGAAAACCATTATGAGATACTTATGTTAGGGTTGCTTTTCATGCTTCCATAATGCGTATGATTAACCCGAAAGGGGCCTATTATACAAAGGGGACCTCGTCCATAAATATGCAAATAGATAACCAAAACAAAATAGACACCAGAGCAATGCTTGTAAAATATATATAACTTTATTACAAAAATATATTTTATACTTCACATAAAGTTAAAAATCATATGAGTAAAGACAATTCAATACAGACAATAGTAATTAAAATGCAATACAGAAAGGGTGGCGACACCTAGGTCCCACATAAAAGCAGGTTCGTGAAGTAAAAAGTCTATATATGCGCCTGGGCAAGGTCCAAAGGAATACAAGGGTAATATCTCTATAGCATACAGTACTATGAAAAAATAGCTGAGAGAGTGCTGCAGGAGGGGGTAGATAACAACTAATGTTATATAAAGTGCCTAGTGGAATTGCGAGGGTAATCAACCCTATAAGGTATTAGTCATAAGTAAAATGAATCAGAAATACAAACTAATGATACAAATTCACAGAATAGTATACACACTCAAGTAAAATCGTTCACAGTGCAACCAAATGTAACATGAATCCAGGTATAGCAACCAGACCAAAAATGTAATGGCATAGAATGACAAAGGAAACCAACCTGCAAAGTGTGGGAAGGGAGCCCCGACGCGCGTTTCGCAATGTGCTTCCTCGGAGAGGGGGGGCGTGGTGAGTTATATATCTTTTACAAGTATTGCTGTGGTGTCCATTTTGTTTTGGTTATCATAATGCGTATGAATGGGTGTTTGACCACTTGTTCAACATTAGCTATTATGTGAGGATTATTATGAAATTATTAAAGTCAAAATGCGGGTTGCCAATTTTGAACAAGCTCCAAAAAGGTCCTTAACAAGAAGCTGATCACAAGGACTCCCATTGCTTACTAATCTGTTGGGTCGGCAGGTAAAAATGTTCAATAACCTTGAGTGCCCCCTCTGAAAAAATAACGCATTACAGAGTTTGTATTAAAAGGAAATGGTTATATGTGTAATGGTTGGATGTGCTGGGCACCCTACTATAGGTAGTCTCAGCTATGTGTCATTAAATATTAAAGTTAATTTCAGAACTTATCACATACATAAGCTCAATCAAACATTATGGTGGGAATTCAACAAGACTGGCGTTTTGTATGCCAGTCTTAATCCAGAATTAGCTATGTACAAATACAGTACAAGGCATGTGTATTTTCAGCTGCCCATACCTCAAACATCATGGACTAGCGTAAAATAATTTCTAGAATTTGCACTACATTTGTGGTAGGTAAGCACTACCCACTATTAAAAAAGTTGGGCAAGCTGTTGTAAAAAGGCCAAAAGTTGCATCATATTTGCACAACTACTTGTTGCACAGAATTTTATGACTTTAATTGCAGTTAAAGTACTTGATAATTTCTTCTTTAGCTCCCTTCAATGGAACTTAGGGCACATAAAGTTATGAGAGGTCCATTATGTTTTTTAATCTAATTCTTATTATTGAGAGGCTAGCAAGATAAAATATGGTACATTTTATTTATCCAAAGTTTGGGTAGAGATGAGCTGATCAGGCAAATTTCAAATTTTCATGTTCACGCTGATTTTCCTGGGAAAAATTGAATGCCTGTTATTATGCTCTGGGGTCAATACAATGCAAAATACATGTAATATGTAAAAAATATAATACTTATACTCACCCTCTGCTCACCTGTCCTGCCCCTCCGGTCTTCACCATAAATCCAAATGCACTCTGATGACATCGAAGTTCAGTCCGATGTTGCACACGCACCCATAGACTTCTATAGATGCACGTGATCCGATTATCGGATGCACCCGCAGCATGGTACGATTGTTTTCTCATGCCAAGTCATCATGACAAAAACGCAGATCTGCACTGCCCCGTAGTATAACAACTGGTCCGAATGCTATCCGACAAAAACATCAGATAGCGCTCTTGTACCCTTGTGCGAGCGAGCCCTAAGAGTGAGGGGCAGAGGGGACAGAGAGGTGAGCGGTAAGATGAGTATAAGTATTTTTTTATCTTTTGATGGCCCTTTACTGTTCAGCAAAATGATGGTCAGCGGCCATCACATTACTGAATCTGCGTGAAAGTGAGTTTAAAAAAAATTGCATTTTGGTGAAAGTGGATTTTTTACATATTTGAGTACAATTCAATTCCACTCAAAGTTATTTGCTCATCTCTTAATTCGGGTTACTTTATAGCTAATGGTAATTTCAGAAGTGATCCCTTACTTTAATTCCTATCAGAGATATGTCTTGCTGTGGTGTTCACTGATATTTTTAGGACAAAATGGTGCACACTGTTCATAAATTTTGTATAAAGTTAAATGGAATCTGTCAGTAGGATCAACCCTCCTAAGCCGTCTATATGGGCATGTAGATCATAGGAAGCTGAATAAAATGATAACTTGATATCTGTGATCCGATGTCTCATTTCAGAGAAATCCATGTTTTTCTCTACACTGCTTAGGACTACGGGCTGGAAAGAGATTTGCATGAGAATCTACCTTCACCTTTATTTTACATGAAAGGTGGCATTACCAGTGTGAGACTTGTAATGACTGACTGTCTGCTCTCACAATCACACACAGCTCTGCAGTGATAGCAGAAATAAAAGTACAGCAGAGTTAACACTGAAATGTAAAATTCACTTCTGTTGTACTAACACATTTGCCCTGCAGGTGTCCTCTAACACTGATGCAGCTTTCATCTCACAGGCAGCTAGTGTGGGGGAGACAGGCAGTACAGCAGAGATGACTTCATTTCAAATGAGTTTAGCAATGAGACAAGCTTCAACTCTGCTGTACTGTGAGGACAGGTGCTGCTCCAAATACTTCTGTTGTACTTTGTTAGCTCTGGAGGCAGATTCTCATGCAGATCTGTGTCCAGCCCATAGATCTTAACAGCTCATTTACATATAAGAAAAGCATGGATTTCTCTGGAATAAGACATCAGATCACAGATAACAAGGTATCATTTTATTCATCTTCCCATGACCTACATGGTCATATAGACCACTAGGAGGGTTTATCCTACTGATAGTTTTCTGTCAAACCTTTTATGTAAAATTCAGTGCAAAAAGTCATACATTATACATAATGGTGCAAAAATCATGCCAGGGGAAAACTGGAGTACATTTGCAACAAATTTTATGTTATTTTTTAAAAAGTCTAAAATGATGAATTAGGCGAATACATCTGGAAAACCGTAACTTAGCCTATAATGACAAACATACAAAAAAACACAGGAAAACACTTCGGATAGTCTTGAAAAAAAATACACAAATGAAAAACAGGTGCAAATACAAAAATGAATCAGGCCTTAGCCTAATCATTTTGTAGCTATCTTCTGAGGCTGCAATTGTACAGTTTACCACCAGTAAACCTCCTTTTATACAATGTGTCTGCTGCACATAAAGTTATTATAAGTTGTCTGATACCTTTTGATTTTTTAATCTCGCTACTATTGAGAATTTTGTAATTTCAATGTATTTCTTCTAAGATTAAGCAATATAGGTTACTTTACAGTTTACTTCTTGAATGACTCCACATTGAAGTCACTTTTTCTTTGTAACGAGCATCAGTTACTTGATTTCACAAGGAACACTTTATGTGCTAATTTGGATGGATTGCTCTCTTAAAGGGAATGCATTATTAGAAAAATAATATATTTAAATATTTTTTAAAAAATATTTGTGGTGTTTTATTTTCACTGTTGGTGTTGCTCATTTACCTTTTTTTTTTTTTTTTATAGATTGGGACACGATCAGCAGAGTTATCCTAGTACCACTAGAAAGTGGGAAAGTTAGTGACAGAAAAATGAAAAAAAAAAAGAACTTGCTAGCCAAAAAAAAGTCTCAAACCACAGCACCACCTTCAATAATACTGCATGATTGCTCCAGAAGATCGGGGATGTTGTTAGCAATGGTGGCGCCACATGATGCCATACAAATTATTGCACAATCCTTCCTTTAAAAATAAAATATGACACTTATCTCACTTCTGCAATGCTTTAGTCTGCCAGCCACATTACAATAGACTAAGCCTTAATAGTTGTGCATAATAATAGGGTGCATAATAGTTGGGTATAAAGAAGCCTGATGATGTTCCTTCTGGGTCAAAGACCAGACAGAACTCTGCACTACACAACTCCTTGTTTCATCTCCCACCCTGCATGGCTTTGTTTGTTTTAATACTCAACTGGCAGAATAAAGCGTAATAATAGTGTGGTCAGTTCCATGTTTCATTTCTAAAATGAGGATAGTTAATCACAGCTCTTTTGTAATTCTGGGGTAAACATAAGGCATATTTCAAAACTGGTAGCAGAAAACAGACAATATATTTTCCAATTGATTAGTTGCAAAAAAGTAAAAAGGTCCTGGCTCCTCAGACGTCTTAAAACACATAGTAAATAGAGACACCATTAACACTGTTGCAGCTATGGCAGGGCCAAGCAAACTGTTACGCCCAACCATGGCACATGTGGATTTGTATACCCACTGTGTCACAGGGCTGGGCCTGCCAGGAAGGGGCACAGCTAATCGGCTACCTGGTGTTCACTGGAGCTTCTGATGGTGGAGACAGACTGGGCTGCAAGTAGTCACCAGGTGCCACTTCTGGGAAGAGCCCAATACTGCAGCTGCTGACCCCAGGGGCCAGGTACAATGACATTGATTAGGGCTAGGTCTCCATTCAGACTAGTAAGTTCTGGAACCTATACAGAACGTTGGTCTACAATACTGGATCAGGGTTTTGCCACACATGGACCGGGGGATGATATTCAGGCGCTGGCTGCTCATGGACTAGGGGACAACATTCAGGACCTGGCCATTCCAGGGTCAGGGGGTGAAGTTCAGGCACTGGCCACTCCAAGACCCAGGGATGAGGCTCAGACACTGGCCGCTCCGGGACCAAGGGACCATGGTTACCGAACTGGCCACACCAGGACCAGGGGACTTCAGATACAGGACTGGCCCCACTAGTACCAGGGGACTACGGTTACAGGACTGGCCAAAATCGGGACCAGGGATACAGGTTCAGGACACTGGCTGCATTGGGACCATGGGACCAATTCATTAGAACCTCACCTTACTAAGTAATGATTCTACACATTGCTTGGTGACTCCCTAGGGGAGAGGGAGACTTTTATTCAAGATGCCTCCCATATATTTGCTGGGAGCCATCTTTCAGGTGTACTAGAATCATAGAAAGTTAGAGTGAGTTGGAAAGAACCTCAAGGGTCATCGTATCCAACCCCTGCTCAATGCAGCGCATGATTCAAGAAACCATCTCAAACAGATGTTTGTCCATCCTCTGTTTGAAGACTTCCAATGAAGGAGTACACCCCATTACACTAAATGCCTCTCAGCAACAAGCTGAGGGCATTTAGCATATGTGTGCGCTGCCCCTTTAAGAACAGGAGAAAGCACGCATGTACATACTAGGTGCTCTGCCAGGAACTGTGGCACACACACCAGGAAGACGATGGGACACACCGGGAGACCATGCTCCAGTGCTGGGTTGGTGAGTGAGCTGGCATCCCTGCATGGAGAAAGAAGACATAGTGTAGGGGACCAGCAGTAGTGCTACAGTACCCCATATTACGCCCCATCTTCTTCATGCCTTAGACGACTCTCTGCAGAGAATTTGGAGGCCTACACCTCTTAAAGGACTACCACGATTTCGCTTCAGGACCATGACTTCATCTGTCCACTAGAAAAAAAGCGACACCTCTCACCAACTTCATGACTAGGATGCTTCTCGCCATCAAGCCATCCTCAGCATCGGACAAAGTGTGCGTAGTACCAGAAACTGGGCATTGGGAAGTCTATCTCTGCACATTGAGTTCAGCTACCATTTTGGAGGAATAAAGGACCAACTGGTTGGTGGATTGCAGAGACTTGGCAGATGCCGTTTTCTTCTTGACGTTTTCTTCACCAGACCACCTAGAGACTGAAGATACCTGCTCTTGGTCCATCTTCAGCCAGGTCTCCAAGATGACATATCCAAAGGGTGGGGAGGTTACTGGGGCAGATCTTTGGTACAATCGTAGGACCTGTGTGGGAAAATCGCCTCCACTTACCTTTCTTCGGAGACACCAGCACACCATGACTCAGCATCTAGTAGACTTGGTGGAGAAGATGATGACACTTCTGGCTGACCTGGACTTATGGGGACCATACACCTCTTGTGACTTGGCTGTCCCCAACGAAGCATAACGTGGAGTCTCCAGACTAGAATGGGCACCTGAGCTCTTAGCTCTGGATGACTGATGGGAAAACCAGACAGCACATGGAAAGTGATCTTCTCAGTATAAAACGCTCCAATCTGGAGCTTGAGTGTGACGCTAGTCACTTCTTACTGCCAAGCTGTGAGTCAGAGTGGTCAAGGAGTCCAAGGTCAAAAGCCAGGAGGGTACGTTGTAAACAGAAGGAATAGACAAAAGCGTAGTCAGGTAACGTTCTGAAGTCAGAGTACAGGGAGAATAATGGATCAGAGCTGAACGGGTTAAACAGGCGGATGATGAGAATGAAGTCCAAGGTCAGGCGACAGATCAAGCAAACAGAACTCAAGGCACAAGAAAACACAGCACAAACCTCACAAGCTGAATGTATGTCTGGCAGAGTTCTGGGAGGCACAGCTCAGTTAAGAAGCATGGCAATTAATTGGAATAATGAACACATGGAGACAGCCAATGCCTCACAGTCTCAGATTGGATAGTTGAGCTGTCAATCAACACACTGACAGCTCAGCACGCCCCTGTACCTGATTGGATGGCCAAACTGTCAATCAAAGTACTGATAGCTTCAGCACACCCCTAAACCGTGCTGTCAGTAGCTTCATCCCAGACACACTGAGGGGTGGAACCGTGACAGTGCCCCCTCTTCTAGGAGTGGCCACTGGACCCCCAGGCTTCCCAGGAAATTGTAGATGGTAGACCCTGACTAACCGATTGAACTTCACATCTCAAGCAAGCACCCAGGATCTCTCCTCTGGTCCATATCCCCTCCAGTGGAATAGGTACTGGAGGGAATTACAGACCCTCCGAGAATCCACAACCCTTTGAACCTCATACTCCAGGCCAACCGTCTACTGGAAGCGGAGGAGGGAGAAATTAGGGAGATAATGCAGAAGGGACATACTCCTTTAAAAGAGATTTATGGAATACGTTAGGGATTCGAAGGGATGGAGGACGTTTTAATCTAAATGCCACAGGATTGACCACCTCTAGGATCTTCTATGGACCAGTAAACTTTGGACCCAACTTCGCCGACAGTACTTTAAGTTTAATGTTTCTGGAAGACAACCAAACCTTATTTAAAAACAGGACCTGCCGAACATCTTGGATGGCCAAGCTGTCAATCAAAGTACTGACAGCTTCAGCACACCCCTAAACCATATTGAACAGCCGTGCTGTCATTAGCTGCATCCCAGACACACTGAGGGGTGGAACCGTGACATTGTGTAGTTCAGACATGACTTGACTGTTTCTGAGTAAAGCTCGTCCTTCACTAGACAACACCCTCACTGGATTCTGAAGCTGTTGGACAGTAGTCTGACACCAACTCTTCACAGTTTGCAGAATGAACTCTCCCTCTGAACTGAAGCCTCCACTTGATATGGATACAGTCACAGTTATCTGTGGAAAGGGAATATTCCTGCCAAGGGCAGCCTCTTCTACTGGCCCAAGGTTTTGGAGTTTTTTAACCCGTACAAAGACTGTCAGGATGTTCTGCATAACTGCAGAGATAACAAAATCCCATCTCATGACTGAGTTCCGGCATCTATTTAGTCTGCCAAACATATGCGATCTTCATGGATTCTGCACGGGTAGCTGCTAAAATGTTTCAGATCACCAAACAAATTTAAATATTAGACAAAGATAACACAAGTAAACAAAAAATGTAATTTTTAAATGAAGGTATTTATTATTAAGGGAAAAGGAAATCCAAACCTACAGGGCCCAGTGTGAAAAAGTGATTGCCCCTTATAGCCTAATAACTGGTTGAGCCACTATTAGTAGCAACAACTGCAATCAAGCATTTGCGATAACTGGCAATGAGTCTTTTTATTGCAATGCTCTGAAGGAATTTTGGCCCACTCATCTTTGCTGAATTGTAATTTAGCCACATTGGAGGGTTTCCGAGCATTAGTCACCTTTTTAAGCATCTCAATCAGATTAAGGTCAGGACTTCAACTAGGCCACTCCAAAGTCTTAATTTTGAGGTGGACTTGCTGGTGTATTTTGGATCACTGTCCTGCTGCATAATCCAACTCTGATGCTGCCTCTTCATCACACCCTGCCCCTACGCTGTCTTCTCTTCACGCTGTCTGCTCCATGCTGGCCTCTTTCCACACTGAACCTCCTCTTCACATTGTCCCCCACACAGTTCCCTCTCCATACTGAGCGTCCCATGCCCATGCTGCCTCATTCTCCATACTGAGCGCTTCACGCTAGTCCACTCTCTATACCGAACTCCCTACCCTGGTCTACTTTACATAATGAGCCCCAAAACACACTGTCCCTTTGCCATATTGAGCCCTCCATGCTGCCACTCTCCATATCTCTGTACCACATATGTCAAACTCTGGCGTGTGGACCTAATCTGGTCCACAGGGAGAATACATTTGGCCTGTGATGCCAGTTGAGTTCCCCTAGTATATTTGACCTGCAATACCAGGTGCCCCACCCGACATCATGCTTTCACCCACCCGTGATGCTTTGCTCGGCACACTGTACCCTGACACAGGTCGGAGAGGTGCTGATGAGAGTGGGACAGAATTGTTGCTGCGTGTTAGCTAGGGATTCAACCACATTTATATTTCTGTGAAGTACAACAACAATCCTTCTTAGAGCTAATTTTAATCAATATTCATACTGCTGTTAGCAGCACTTAGGGAGAGATTGTGCTGAAGGGATCGTGTAGGACAGGTTAGGGTGAATTGCATGTCCTTTATGCTGCAGCCTGCACTGATACCAAAACCTCTTTTCAGTTCTAATAATATTCTTTTTGCTCTTAATCCTGCAAATTGTTCTGAGCAAGGAAATATTATACACCATTTTTACTGTGGCTGTTGTGCGCCAAAAGCATATAGCCAAACTTGGTTGGATCTCAGTAGCATTGCTATATTGAAACCACAGTCTCTATCTCAATTGGATAAATTTGCTAGGCATTGTAACGCTGCATTTTTTTGAGCAGTGAAATCTTATACAGCATTTATCGTGCTAGAGTTGGGATTCAAAACCCCCCCAAAAAAGAAATTGTTTGTTTAAAAAAATCGCATTGCTATATTTATACTGCAGACTCATACGTCCATTTGAAGTCTGCAAATTTCCCTAGCACTGTCTGGCTCCTGAAGACATCAATGTTACTTCGGTGTAGGATGTGAATAATGTTTTGTTCCTGATATGTTTCCTTGTTATAAGAATTGTAATTCCCCTGGGGGCTGCAGTAATAACTAATGGTCACAAGATGTCACTGTCTAGAATGCAGGTGAAGATTGCCTAGTAACACAACAGGCATAGAGTTAGTTGAGAGTTAACAGCCAGCCCAGTTTGGGAGTGGGAGCTGAGTGTTAGTGGCAAGCCCAGGAAGTGACAAGTTCAGTCAGTGTGTAGGCAGCAGTGACTGAGTAAAGTTGCTGGCCTAGGAGGCTGCTAGGGACAGCTTGAGCCTAATACTCTGGGCAGTGGATTTCTGCAAATACCCTTCCGTGTGATTCCATTTAAGTGGCAACCTTGAAATGGATGTTGGGGACCAGAGGTACACTCAGCTTGTGAAGCTACAGGGAAAGATGGACTTAGACTACATGGGGCGGAAGGTATTGCAATCCAGATATACTGCCAGAGGTGAGGAAGACTTCTTAGGCCGAGGAAAGCCAGTGAGAGGGACATGTCACCTCTACTGAGAACCAGGGCTGAAGTTGTATCAGGTACCTGTGGGAAAGAGGACAACCCGTTGGGCCTTATCCTCTGCATCTGCCTGTAAATAATGTACATACTGACATTCACAAAGTAAACGTTTGGTTTTCATAAACCTCGTGTCCCCTGGATTGATTGCTACCCTGGTTCCAGAAGAATGATTCCTGGAGTCAGAAGAGGCCTGCAGGCCAGAAGTAAGTGGGAAGCACCACATACACAGCAGCACAGCGGGACTGGGACACACCTTGTCTGTAGGATGCCAGGGCGAGTGGAGACCAAAGCCTGCCCACGACTACCTCGCTGGGGCATCTTACATTATATTGTAAATTTGTGCCTCAAAACCCACCAAAAAGAAATTGTTTGTTAAAACAATCGCATTACTATATTTATACTGCAGTCTAATACATATTCTGAGGTGTGCAAGTTTGCATTGCATTGTAATACAGCCTTTTTTTTTGCTGTGAAATTTTATACGGCATTTAGCGTGCTACAGTTGGGCCTCAAAACTACAGATGATGAGAGAACATGTTTGGAAAACGTTCTAAAATCTCAAATTCGGCACAAACATAGCACATTCAGATTCGTGTTCGCTTTCATGAGCATTTTTACTCCAAGTCAGCAAAATTCGATCACAGTTCGGTAAATCATCGCGTTTACACTAATGCTTTTTTTATTACTTTGGCTAGGATAGTGGTGCTGTATGATGAGTGCAGGGGATGTGTTTGATGAGGGGAGGAGGTGTGGAGAGGTTAGAGGAGCATGTGGAGAGGTTAGAGGAGCATGTGGAGAGGTTAGAGGAGCGGTGAACTCTTTTTTTTTCCTTTAACTTTCTGTGTTGATTCTGTCAGCCAATCAGGGTGCAGAAACTATCCACGATGTCATGACACATGGTCTTCTGTTATTGGCTGCTAAGTCACATGTCCCACTCCCTGGCCATATGAAAAGCAGACATCTATTTTTGCTGGCACCATTGTTTCATTGTCACAGTGCACAGAGATCACTCCTGCGCTAGTTCTGGTGCTGAAAGTGAACTTGTCAGTTAAATAGATAGGATCCTGTGTGAAATCAATCTTCCAGAACCTCAGATGGGCTATTCTGCAGAGCTGTTCACATATTCTATTCTATGGGCATCAGAGGTCTGCTCCAAAGAATCACAGAATCCAGAGGAGGAAAGCATCTACACCGATGACCAACATTTTTTCATGTTGGATCTGGGGCCAGACAAGATGGGGTCCGAGCAGAATCCAGACCCTGGTCACCAGATGTTAACCACCAAGGGTGGAAGTGATCCAGATGAGACTCAGATACCAGAGGCGCATGCAGACTGTACTGTGGTGTCAGGGCAGGACAGGAGGAGGGTGACTATTAGGGTGAGGAGTGTGAGAACAGAGAGAGGATGACGATGAGGTTGCAGATCCCACTTGGTGTGAACCCAGAGGTACACAGCTGAGTAGCTCAGCAGAGGAGGTAGAAGAGGAAAAAGATGAGGTTACATTGCAGCTTCCCACACAGACACAAAGTGATGCAATCACGACAAGTACTGCATCCTCAGCACCAACTCTGGCTGTAGCCAGCACCAGTCGCGAGTGTGACCTTCGCAGGGGCGGAAAAAGTTGCCTAGCCTGGGCTTTCTCTGCGACCACAAAGGATGACCCAACATACATTATTGGTCAAATTAAAAAAAAAACAATCGAGGCAAAAATTGCAATAATTTGACAACTACATGCATGAACCGGCACATGCGCGATCAACATGCCTTAGTGTGGGAATCTCACTGAGCTAAAATGTGGATTAGTGGACCACAACAACAACCGGCCATTCCATCAACTCCATCTGCTGCCTCTTCCTCCTCCATCACCATTCCTAGTCTTCTCACACAGGTCTCCGGCCACAGAAACTCCACTTGTTTACTCCCTACAGTCAGAGTTAGTGAGAGTCTATCAGCTGTTATTGAAGTAGACATGACTGCTGCTTTTGTGTCACCTAGCACAACACATCTTTCTCAATCCACTATAACACCTCTGCCTGCACCTCACTCACAGTCCAGCAGTATGACCTGTTCTCCATGCTCCACCATCTCTCAGCACAGCATCCAACCCTCGGTCCCGAAGTTGTGGTCACATAAAATAATGTTTCCTCCTCCACATGAAACAGCTAAGAGCTTGAACTTTACCATCTCCAATCTGTTGGTCGCGGAAATGCTGTCTTTCCGCCTGGTGGATACAAGCGGTTTCCTGGGATGGAACACATGCTACCGACACCATACCGACACCAAGGATGGTGGGCCCTGGTTGAATCAGAGTTACCCCCACAGCAGTGCAGTTCCTGCACCTCTTCCTTCTCACCCTCCATCTCACAAACTTCAACATCAGTCACAAGCTGGAAGCACTGCAGCACTGCCTCTGACAAGCACCAACACGCTGTGCTGAAGCTAATCTGCTTAGGTGACAAAACTCACACAGCCACAGAGTTGTTGAAAGGTCTAACAGAACAGACAGATCTGTGACTATTGCCCCTGAACCTACAACCAGGCATGGTCATGTGTGACAATGACGGTCACCTGGCAGCTCTGAAGCTCAATAACCTCGCGCATGCATCATGCCTGGCCCATGTGCTCAACTTAGTGGTTTGCAGTTTCCAGCTCACGACTGGTGTGCGATGTCACCACACGTTGGAACTCAACGTTACATATGTTGGCAAGGCCTTGTGAGTAGCAGAGGGCAGTAGTTGAATACCAGCTATATCATGCACATTGGTATTCCGGGAAGCCTCCGCACATAATAGCTGATGAGTGGACATGGATGTCTGACATCTGTGCGATTCTCCAAAACTTTGAGGACTAGACCAAGATGGTGACTATCAATAACGCCATAATCAACATTACCATCCTGCTCTGTCTACTGAACTGCTTGCTGCTCACAAACAAAAAGGAGGCTTTGCAGGCAGAGCAAGTTGAGATGGACCAAGAAACTATACTAGGTGATACTACACAGTCCAGCCTCATCTCATCATCTTAACGCGTATTGGATGATAATGAGGAAGAACAGGAGCTAGTTAACTGCACTACAGACGGTAGTACCCACACCACCTTCATCTCATCTGTTCAGCATGGATGGCCTGAAGACAAGAAGGAGAGGGTGGACAAGGAGGAGGACAACATGGACAATCGCCCTCTTGGTGGGGACATGGAAGTTCTGGCTGTTGGCAGCCCAGCACACATGGCTGAGTTTATGTTCCGCTGCCTTTGCCATAACTCTTGCATTGTATGCATTTTGGTCAACACTAATTACTGGTTGGTCACCCTTCTAGACCCATGCTACAAGGAGAACTTTATATCTCTCCTTCTCATGGCGGAAAGGTCTAATAAAATGTTGCAGTACCATAAGGCCCTAGTTGAATAATTATTAAAAACATTCCCATCTGACAATACTGGCAGCTGAGGTTATAGTTCCTTGGATGACCAAGGAGTGGAGACTAAGGGGACACACACCAGATGCAGCAGAGGCAGGGGAATACTCTTAAAGTTCTGGGAAAGTTTTCTCAGACTCTCCCAGCGCCAAGGCCCTGATGTGCTGGGTACTCTGACAAGGAGGGAAAAGTTTAGGAAGATGCCAAAGTAGTACCTTGCCGACTGTACCAGGGTCCTCTGTAATTCTTCTGTGTCTTACAACTATTGGGTATCCAAGCTAGACATGTGGCATGAACTGTCTCTTTACACCTTGGAGCATCTGGCCTGCCCCCCAGCAAGGGCTGGATTGGGCCAGATTTCTGTACACCACTGGATGACAGCAGCGGAGAATAAACTCAAATCCAGTGAGTTTTGTTTTCTGGCCTATTCGCATGCACCTCTTACCACCGACGTATACCATGGGTATACGTCTTTTTTGTGTCATTGTCTTCCACCACCATATCAACACGGTTATCATGCTAATCTCGCTATAAGTTTTTTAAGGGTGTTTATGATGCCCGAAATAAAAAAATTTAGAGGCCTACCTCGAACATTCTTATATATATATTTATGTATTTCCCCCCAGAGGTAAATGTTTTTCAGCCCATGTACTTAGTGCATGGGCATTACCAGTCTAGGATACCAAAAACGTAATAATGGAAAGAAAAGTTTTCTGAGGCCCACCACTACATCTCTTCAAAGGGGCATTGGAGTGCCTCCTAATTTTTGGAATCCTTTACACTTCGTGAATACGCTTTATCAGTATAGGAGACCCACTCCATAGTAATGGGAAAAAATGCTTTCATGTGGATCCGCCTTCTAGTTGAGGGAAAAAAATGTTAATCCATAAGAGCTGATGGGTTCTATTAGTACATGATCCAATGCCTTGTTGTGGGCTGTCAGGTGGTTGTCACATCGAGAGTTCACACACTGAATGCAGGATTTCCCAGCCAGGACAGGAGAGTTTTTACAGTAAGTATAGAAGATCCTGGTATCCTCCATATCAGGCTGAGTATGTCACAATCTATTTTTGGATTTGGGGCAGCTCTGGTTCCATTCAGTTTAAAACCTTTTTCCTTTTGGACTATCGGGGTTTAATGTCAGTTTCTTTACCCTCTGGCAATTTGATGTTACTGCCGTGCTGCTGGGTCAGCTAATGCAGGTGGTGACCACTCCCACCATCCTTTAAAAGGTCACCTGATGCATCAGCTGACTGTTGGTGATACAGTTCCTTTCTGGAGACCAGCCTAACAGGAGCAGTGCTCTGGTGTCAGCCACGTTTGGTGTTTGGAGTCCAGTTGCTGTTGTTATCTGCGGTGTAGAGCTTAGCAGCGGTGTACATAAGCTAAGTGTTTGTTACCTTGTCCCTTTGGTATTTGTCATTTCCCCCTGTGTGTATTATCTGCAGAGGTGAGGCTAGTGCTCTTTGCTGGCCAGTGCACTAGCCAGGGCAGTAATAGGTGACTACTGGGGATGAGGTAGCCTGACGGCAGCGGGGGGGGGAAGGACCAGCATAGGGCGTTAGGGGACAGCAGGGTCAATCTCAGGTTTGAGTTCAGGAGGTGACTATTCACCATTCCCTACGGGCAGGGCCTTCCTCTCACCTATACCATCCCCATTGTATGTGTATTGTGCTGTTAGCTGACTGACCATCCGTTGGGTCAGGTTACTCCATGACAGAGTAGAAGCAAAACGCTCCACTGTATTCCCCAGCATGGTTGATGAAATAACAGTCCATGATGTTGCTACATTAAGTTAAACAATTTTTTAAGGGCTAATTCAAATAGATTCTATTCTGCTATAATAATACCGCATTTATCTTCAATTCATCCACGGTGAGGTGTGGCAGTAGCAATAGCGTATAACATGCATGTAATCAGGGATTATTGCCTTATAAATTTTAAGCCTTGCTGCTGTTTTTTTCCATGCACTCATTGACCGATTCATGTTTTTTTTACTGTGTTCCATACTCAGAAATTCATCAAAGCAGGCAAAACAGTTTCTCTGTAGCATCTGTTTGTAAGAGGTAGTGGTTGGAGATTTATGGCACTGGAGTTGGAATTACCACTTCTGAACACTCCAGTGCTTTGTTTTCATCTATTTCTAGATGGTTCTTGAAGTATGTTTGGGGCCATCGTCCTGCTGAAAGACTCATTACCTACTACGATGCAAACCTAGCTTTATGACCCTTTCACTACATTGCGACCCAAATATCCTTTGGGAATCTTCACATTTCAAGGCACCCATGGCCACAGGCATCAAAACAACCCCAAAATATCTTTTAACTTCCACCATATTTGACTGTAACTACTGTGTTCTTTTATGTGTAGGCCTCATTCCATTTACAATAAACAGAATTATGTCCTTCACCAAAAAACACTATCTTGGTCTCATCTGTCCACAAGACACCTGCTGGCTCTCTAACACCAGAAAGTGCTGTCTGATGGCCCTCTACAAATAGTGGTTGCTGGCTGATAGCCCTGCAACAAAAAAAATTACTTTCAATGTGTCTGATCATGTCTCACACACCACATGGCCAGCAAAGGTATTAAAATGATATCATTACATTTCCTTTGAAAAAAACATTTTGCCATTGAAAGCAATGCTAACTAGTGTTGAGCATTCCGATACCGCAAGTATCGGGTATCGGCCGATATTTGCTGTATCGGAATTCCGATACCGAGTTCCGATATTTTTGTGATATCGGAAATCGGAATCGGAAGTTCCCAGTGTATGGTTCCCAGGGTCTGGAGGAGAGGAGACTCTCCTTCAGGCCCTGGGATCCATATTCATGTAAAAAATAAAGAATTAAAATAAAAAATATGGATATACTCACCCCTCCGGCGGCCCCTGGACCTTACCGATGTAACCGGCAGCCTCCGATTCCTAAGAATGAGGAGTTTAGGACCTGCGATGACGTCACGGCTTGTGATTGGTCGCGTGAGCGGTCACATGAGCGGTCACGCGACCAATCACAAGCTGCGACGTCATCGAAGGTCCTAAACTCCTCATTCTTAGGAACGGAGGCTGCCGGTTACATCGGTAAGGTCCAGGGGCCGCCGGAGGGGTGCGTATATCCAAATTTTTTATTTTAATTCTTTATTTTTTACATGAATATGGATCCCAGGGCCTGAAGGAGAGTTTCCTCTCCTTCAGACCCTGGGAACCATCCAGGATAGCTTCCGATACTTGTGTCCCATTGACTTGCATTGGTGTTATGATGACCTGGTGGTTAGGAGCACTAGGAATGACCTGATGAGCAAACTAGTAATACAGGACAAGCTCTGGGAAGTGGGAGCTCTGCTGACCGCAACCCCTAATCCTATCGCAACAACTAGAAATAGCCGTGGAGGATACCTGACTCTGCCTAGACGCCTCTTCACAGCCTAAGAGCTAACTACCCCTAAAGATAGAAAATAAGGCCTAACTTGCCTCAGAGAAATTCCCCCAAAGAGAAAGGCAGCCCCCCACACATATTGACTGTGAGTTAAGATGGAAGTCACAAACACAGGAATGAAATAGGTTTCAGCAAAGGAGGCCAGACTTAACTAAACAGACTTGAGGATAGAAAAGGTATCTTTGCGGTCAGCATAAAAAACTACCAAAAAAAACCACGCAGAGTGTGCAAAAGAGACCCCACACCGACTCACGGCGTGGAGGTGCCACTCTGCATCCCAGAGCTTCCAGCTAGCAAGGCAGAATCATGATAGCAAGCTGGACAAGAAAACAGTGGTAAACAAATAAGCTAGCAGGGACTTAGCTTTTGCTGGAGTAGACAGGTCATCTGAAAGATCCAAGAGAGAACTGAACCAGTACTAGGACATTGACAGCTGGCATCAAGTAACGATCTAAGTGGAGTTAAATAGAGCAGCCAGCCTAGGACTAAACGAGGTCAGCTGAGGAAGGAACCTCAGAACCAGCAGCTCCACTCACAGCCATGGACAGAACTCGCCGAAGTACCATTCATAACCACCGGAGGGAGTTCGAGAACAGAATTCACAACAGTACCCCCCCCTTGAGGAGGGGTCACCGAATCCTCACCAGAGCCCCCAGGCCGATCAGGACGAGCCAAATGAAAGGCACGAACAAGATCGGCAGCATGAACATCAGAGGCAACCACCCAGGAATTATCCTCCTGACCATAACCTTTCCACTTGACTAGGTACTGAAGTTTCCGTCTCGAAATACGAGAATCTAAAATCTTCTCCACCACATACTCCAACTCCCCCTCAACCAACACCGGGGCAGGAGGGTCGACGGAGGGAACCATAGGAGCCACATATCTCCGCAATAACGACCTATGGAACACATTATGGATGGCGAAAGAAGCTGGAAGGTCCAAACGAAATGACACAGGATTAAGAATTTCAGAAATCTTATAAGGACCAATGAAACGAGGCTTAAACTTAGGAGACGAAACCTTCATAGGAACATAACGAGACGATAACCAAACCAAATTCCCAACATGAAGTCGGGGACCAACACAGCGACGGAGGTTAGCGAAACGTTGAGCCTTCTCCTGGGACAATGTCAAATTGTCCACCATGTGAGTCCAAATCTGCTGCAACCTGTCCACTACAGAATCCACACCAGGACAGTCCGAAGGCTCAACCTGTCCTGAAGAAAAACGAGGGTGGAAACCAGAATTACAGAAGAAAGGCGAAACCAAAGTGGCCGAGCTGGCCCGATTATTAAGGGCGAACTCAGCCAAAGGCAAGAAGGACACCCAATCATCCTGATCAGCAGAAACAAAGCATCTCAGATATGTCTCCAAAGTCTGATTGGTTCGTTCGGTTTGGCCATTTGTCTGAGGATGGAAAGCTGAAGAAAAAGACAAATCAATGCCCATCTTAGCACAAAAGGACCGCCAAAACCTCGAAACAAACTGGGAACCTCTGTCCGACACGATGTTCTCCGGAATGCCATGTAAACGAACCACGTGCTGGAAAAACAATGGAACCAAATCAGAGGAGGAAGGTAATTTAGGCAAAGGTATCAAATGGACCATCTTAGAGAAGCGATCACAAACCACCCAGATAACCGACATCCTTTGAGAGACAGAGAGATCTGAAATAAAATCCATGGAAATATGCGTCCAGGGCCTTTTCGGGACCGGCAAGGGCAAAAGCAACCCACTGGCACGAGAACAGCAGGGCTTAGCCCGAGCACAAGTCCCACAGGACTGCACAAAAGAACGCACATCCCGTGACAAGGAAGGCCACCAAAAGGATCTAGCCACCAAATCCCTGGTATCAAAGATTCCAGGATGACCAGCCAACACCGAACAATGAACCTCAGAGATAACTCTACTAGTCCATCTATCAGGGACAAACAGTTTCTCCGCTGGGCAACGGTCAGGTCTATCAGCCTGAAACTCCTGCAGCACCCGCCGCAAATCAGGGGAGATGGCAGACAAAATTACCCCCTCTTTGAGAATACCAGCCGGCTCAGGAACTCCCGGAGCATCAGGCACAAAACTCCTTGAAAGGGCATCAGCCTTCACATTCTTAGAACCCGGGAGGTACGAAACCACAAAATCGAAGCGGGAGAAAAACAGCGACCATCGAGCCTGTCTAGGATTCAACCGCTTGGCAGACTCGAGATAAGTCAGATTCTTGTGATCCGTCAAGACCACCACGCGATGCTTGGCTCCTTCAAGCCAATGTCGCCACTCCTCGAATGCCCACTTCATAGCCAACAACTCTCGATTGCCCACATCATAATTGCGCTCAGCAGGCGAAAACTTTCCAGAAAAGAAAGCACATGGCTTCATCACCGAGCCATCAGAACTTCTTTGAGATAGAACAGCCCCTGCTCCAATCTCAGAAGCATCCACCTCGACCTGAAATGGGAGCGAAACATCTGGCTGACACAACACAGGGGCAGAAGAAAAACGACGCTTCAACTCCTGAAAAGCCTCAACGGCCGAAGAGGACCAATTGACCACATCCGCACCTTTCTTGGTTAAATCAGTCAATGGTTTAACAACACTAGAAAAATTAGCGATGAAGCGACGGTAAAAATTAGCAAAGCCCAGGAATTTCTGAAGGCTCTTCACAGAAGTAGGCTGAGTCCAATCATAAATGGCCTGAACTTTAACAGGATCCATCTCGATAGTAGAAGGGGAAAAAATGAAGCCCAAAAATGAAACCTTCTGAACTCCAAAGAGACATTTAGACCCCTTCACAAACAAGGAATTAGCACAAAGGACCTGGAACACCATTCTGACCTGCTTCACATGAGACTCCCAATCATCCGAAAAGACCAAAATATCATCCAAATATACAATCATGAATCGATCCAGGTACTTTCGGAAGATGTCATGCATAAAGGACTGAAACACAGATGGAGCATTAGAAAGCCCGAATGGCATCACCAGGTACTCAAAATGGCCCTCGGGCGTATTAAATGCTGTTTTCCATTCGTCGCCCTGTTTAATACGCACAAGATTATACGCCCCTCGAAGATCTATCTTAGTGAACCAGCTAGCCCCCTTAATCCGAGCAAACAAATCAGACAGTAGCGGCAAAGGGTACTGAAATTTGATGGTAATTTTATTGAGAAGGCGGTAATCTATACAAGGTCTCAGAGAACCATCCTTCTTGGCCACAAAAAAGAACCCTGCTCCCAACGGTGACGACGACGGGCGAATATGCCCTTTCTCCAAGGACTCCTTTACATAACTCCGCATAGTGGCGTGTTCTGGCACAGATAAATTGAACAGTCGGCCCTTCGGAAACTTACTACCAGGAATCAAATTAATAGCACAATCACAATCCCTATGAGGAGGTAGGGCACTGGATTTGGGCTCATCAAATACATCCCGGTAATCTGACAAGAACTCAGGAACTTCAGAAGGATGGGAAGACGAAATTGACAACAATGGGACATCCCCATGTACCCCTTGACAACCCCAACTAGATACAGACATTGATTTCCAATCCAATACTGGATTATGGACCTGTAGCCATGGCAAACCCAAAACGACCACATCATGCAGATTATGCAACACCAAAAATCGAACATCATCCTGATGTGCAGGAGCCATGCACATGGTCAATTGAGTCCAGTACTGAGGCTTATTCTTGGCCAAAGGCGTAGCATCAATTCCTCTCAATGGAATAGGATACTGTAAAGGCTCCAAGAAAAAACCACAGCGCCTGGCAAACTCCAAGTCCATCAAATTCAGGGCAGCGCCTGAATCCACAAATGCCATAACAGAATAGGATGACAAAGAGCAAATCAGAGTAAAGGACAAAAGAAATTTTGGCTGTACCATACCAATGGTGGCAGACCTAGCGAACCGCTTAGTGCGTTTAGGACAATCAGAGATAGCATGAGTGGAGTCACCACAGTAAAAACACAGCCCATTCTGACGTCTGTATTCTTGCCGTTCAGCTCTGGTCAAGGTCCTATCACATTGCATAGGCTCAGGCCTCTGCTCAGAAGATACCGCCAAATGGTGCACAGTTTTGCGCTCACGTCAGCGTCGATCGATCTGAATGGCCAAGGACATAGACTCATTCAGACCAGCAGGCGTGGGGAATCCCACCATAACATCCTTAAGGGCTTCAGAAAGACCCTTTCTGAAAATTGCCGCCAGGGCACACTCATTCCACTGAGTAAGCACAGACCACTTTCTAAACTTTTGACAATATACCTCCGCTTCATCCTGACCCTGACACAAAGCCAGCAAGATTTTCTCTGCCTGATCCACTGAATCTGGTTCATCATAAAGCAACCCAAGCGCCAGAAAAAACGCATCTACATTACGCAATGCAGGATCTCCTGGCGCAAGGGAAAATGCCCAGTCTTGAGGGTCGCCACGTAGCAAAGAAATAATGATTTTTACTTGAATTGCTGAATGGGGTCACCAGAGGAGCGGGGTTTCAAAGCAAAAAACAGTCTACAAATATTTTTGATATTCAGGAACTTAGATCTATCCCCAGAAAACAAATCAGGAATTGGAATTCTGGGTTCTAACATCGGGTTCTGAACTACATAATCTTGAATGCCTTGTACCCTTGCAGTGAGTTGATCCACACAAGAGGACAGACCTTGAATGTCCATATCTACACCTGTGTCCTGAACCACCCAGAGATTTAGGGGAAAAGAAAAACAAAACACGCTGCAGAGGAAAAAAAAAAAAAAATGGTCTCAGAACTTCCTTTATCCCTCTATTGAGATGCATTAACACTTTACTGGCCAGCTGTACTGTTATGATGACCTGGTGGTTAGGAGCACTAGGAATGACCTGATGAGCAAACTAGTAATACAGGACAAGCTCTGGGAAGTGGGAGCTCTGCTGACCGCAACCCCTAATCCTATCGCAACAACTAGAAATAGCCGTGGAGGATGCCTGACTCTGCCTAGACGCCTCTTCACAGCCTAAGAGCTAACTACCCCTAAAGATAGAAAATAAGGCCTAACTTGCCTCAGAGAATTTCACCCAAAGAGAAAGGCAGCCCCCCACACATATTGACTGTGAGTTAAGATGGAAGTCACAAACACAGGAATGAAATAGGTTTCAGCAAAGGAGGCCAGACTTAACTAAACAGACTTGAGGATCGAAAAGGTATCTTTGCGGTCAGCATAAAAAACTACCAAAAAAACCACGCAGAGTGTGCAAAAGAGACCCCACACCGACTCACGGCGTGGAGGTGCCACTCTGCATCCCAGAGCTTCCAGCTAGCAAGGCAGAATCATGATAGCAAGCTGGACAAGAAAACAGTGGTAAACAAATAAGCTAGCAGGGACTTAGCTTTTGCTGGAGTAGACAGGTCATCTGAAAGATCCAAGAGAGAACTGAACCAGTACTAGGACATTGACAGCTGGCATCAAGTAACGATCTAAGTGGAGTTAAATAGAGCAGCCAGCCTAGGACTAAACGAGGTCAGCTGAGGAAGGAACCTCAGAACCAGCAACTCCACCCACAGCCACCAGAGGGAGTCCATGGACAGAACTCGCCGAAGTACCATTCATAACCACCGGAGGGAGTTCGAGAACAGAATTCACAACACATTGGTATCGGGTATCGGTATCGGCGATATCCGATATTTTTTGGATATCGGCCGATCCCATCCGATACCGATACCTTTGAGTATCGGAAGGTATCGCTCAACAATAATGCTGACGTGCAAAAATGCAGCAAAAACACTATGACCTTAGCCCAAGGTGTGGAAGAGCATCTTTTTCTCTATTTATTTTATCTTATACACAATTAATTATCCTGGAAAGTCAAATTCATTTGTATGTTTTGTATGTTTTATTGTCAGTCCATAAAAGTGGCGTAATACTCTGACAACATTGCTCTCAGCACCAACCTGGGATTTAGAGATGCTTCCAGGGGTCATCCCCATGCTGTTCCAATGCCATTTCAGCACTGCTTACATTGTTTTCAGCAAATTTTAGACCCCCTCCAGACCTCTGAGGGGGCCGCCAGAAAAATGCTTGAGTTTCCCATTGACTTCCATTATACTCATTACTCGGGTCGAGCACCCGAGCACTACGATTTGCTCGACTCGAGTAACGAGTACCCGAGCATTTTAGTGTTAGGGTACTGTGGAGGAATTCACTGTGGGGGTATCATACTGTGTTTGGGGCACTTTTATTTGCATCTTTATTATCTGTATTATTCAAGGTTTCTTATCCTTTGTTATTACATATTTAACTTAGGTCATTGGGCCATACACTTTTTACTGCTCTTACATAGCATATTATTCCAATATTTTATTCTAATTTCTATTAGTTAAAATGCACTTTGTTCATGGGACAACCCATTTGTTTGTTTTCATATGGAAAAGTTCATTGTCATATTTAATAAGGTAAAACTTCCTCAACTGTGGATATTTTTTAATAAATATCAAGGTTGTCCAGCTACTTTGTCCAAGCTTTTAATTTTGGCCTTCTGTGTATTTGCGTTTGACATTCCCGCTCTATACTGAGCCGGCCCATGTTACCCCAACTTCCCATACTGAGCCTCCCACGAATCCTCCACTCACCATACTCAGCCTCCATTATGCCCTACTCTCCATACTGAGCCTTTCAATCCTGCCCCACTCTCAGTACTGAGCCTCCACACTGTTCAACTCACCATACTGAGCCTCCCACGCACCCCCACTCTCCATACTGACCCCTTCAGTCCTGCCTCACTCTCCATACTGAGCTTCTATACTATTCAACTCACCATACGGAGCCTCCCACACTTCACTACTCTCCATAATGAGTACCCACACTGCCTCACTCTTCGTAATGAGCCCATCATGCTGCCCCTTCTCCATACTGAGTCCCTCACACTGCTCATTCTCCATACTGAGCCTCACAATCTACTCCACTCTTCATACTAGGCCCCCCTGCTGACCCACTCTCCATATTGAGCCACCTATGCTGCCTATTCTCCATACTGAGCTCCCTTGCTTCCCCACTCTGCAACTATGCTGCCTTTCCTTAATAATGAGCCCCCCACCATGGCACTTAACCATACTGAGCCCCTTCAGCATACTGATCCCCTCATTCTGCCCCACTCTCCATAGTGAGCCTCCGACATTGCCACTCTCAAAACTGAGCCTCTCCATGTTGCCTTCTTCATACTGAACTTGCCGCACTGTTCCCCTTCCATTTTGTCTTTCACATTATCCCTTACTCTGTAAGCACCACTAACCCCTAGTCTACCGAAACAGCCCCCCTGAATCTTTGGCTCTATGAGTACTTACCTGCTCCCAGCTCCAGTGCCTTATCCTCTACTTCGGTGCTCTGCAGGGTCGACTGCATGGCGAGTGGTGGCATACTAAAATAGCACAAATCTTACTCCAGCAGGGCATAGAGTAAGATTTGTGGAAAGTCACGCACATAGATGCAAGCCATTCAACAGAAGCTCCTGATTCATTAAAAGCCTTTCACTCCTAAGGTATCAGAGTCAAGTATCAGAGTTAGGTATCAGACTCAGGTATCAGAGTTAGGTCTCAGATTTGTGACCATGTCAAGTATCAGAATGAAGTATCAGACAGAGTATTTCTGATGTTTGACTTTGATTTGTGACCATGTCCTAAAATGAACACTGTACACTCCACCCCACACCTTCATCAAGACCAGTGTGAAGTTCATTGGTCTGATGCATCAGCGCCTGAGTCGACACCCACCTTGCATGATTGACAGCTCCTCCTCTACTGCTGCAGCTGGACCCATAGAACTGGCATGGATCTTAAAAGTAAATGTACTAAACTAATCATGTTTAAGAGAAGTATTTAATAATATATACACTTTGTATTGTGAAATCTGGTGACAGATCCGCTTTAAGAAAATGTTTTTAGGAGGAAGCACAAAAATAACATACAAATTCACAAATAGAAACAAAATGCTCAGGTTCATACCATCTGCTGAATTTTCACTTATTTATCATTGTGAAGGGAAGAACATTGAAGCAACAATGTCTTTTATTTAATTAGCTATCTTCAACTCATCCAACGATAGGCTTGCACAAGTGAAGCAGACTTTAGCTGTCAGGGAGATAGCTAACACATGTCCCACCCACACACATACAGCTCTGCTCTCTGCATGAAATGTAACTAGGAAGAGATTAATTTAGGAGAACATATAGTAAATAATCTAGACATGCAGGGAGAATGTATTTATATTCTCATGGTTCTCCCAGGCAGACAATGTCAGGTTTTATGGATTACCATGTGTGCAAACAGAACCTTTGTTTCATAAATACTACAGTATCTTGCAAGCCATTCTAGTGTTTCTCAACCCTAGCCACATCTGGTGGTTTTTTATGATGATGACACCTGAGTGAGGAACTGTTGCAATTACTTTTTGTATCATTTCCCTAAAGAGCAGTGCTGGGTCTGTATTTTTGTTCACTGGTTAGTTAGCTTCATCAAGTCCCTCCATTTGCAATAAATATAAGAATGGCATTTAAAAAACAGTGTTAGCAGTGCTCAAGAATCAATAGTAGAGGTGGTGCACAGTTTGTCTCTCAATCAGAAACATCACTCCTTCAAGAGAACCTATCATAGGGTTTCCTGTTACTAAACTGCTGCTAGCAGATTATATCCTTAATTAGGACCAATGATTAATTAGGAATATGAATACAGTAGACAAGACTCTGACCCTGGCTGGCTTCATTCTGTACTGCTCTATTTGATTGACAGGTCTATCCCTATGAACACACACACAAAAAAAAAACAGTCAATCACCTGGAGCTGTGCAGGAAGAAGCTAGCCATTCTGTTCAGACTATTTTTTCTTTGAAATGTGGGAGCATCTCAGAGAGAAACATACCTGGCTGAAGTCATGAAGTCAGACTGATTCATACTGGTCACGGTTTGGGCAGCATGAATTGAGTTCCTTTTAATCACATATGCCATCTTGTTAAAATGTCATCTGGAAAAGGTTGAAAATGGAATTTGTTAGGCAGAAACATATCAGTTCTTAAAGATGATGTTGTGAAAACTGAAAAAAATGCACAAACATAACAATTTACACAAACAGGAATTTCAGCAACTTTCACAGGGCTAAATTGTAATGGGAATCAACTGAGCATTTCCTAAACAGTAAGGACCCTATTCTTCAAGGTCAGTGATTTTCACACCTGTTTCTACAGGCGATTTTTGGAGACAGTCAATCCAGATTCTTTATTCTCTTAATGAATCAGGAGTGTCTGAGAAGCAGTCTGCGCCTCCTTGAGCCTCGCCACAAATCTAACTCCAGTCGGAAATTGGAGTAAGATTTCTGGCATAAGGCATGCCACAGCTTATTGTGAATTAGATGTGCCCCCTTTGCGCCCCCATTTCAAAAATAGCAGGAAAAGGTCAAACGTTGCAAAATTTTACTACTTTACAAATCTGGTGTAATCGCTTTGATGAATTCGAGCCTAATTTTTATGTGGTAACTGTAGGTTAGCATTTACCAAAAGGAGTCCATGTAAGGAAAACTTTTGAACCTACAATAGGGTAATGATAAACCAAGGCTTATTGAAGGCACAGGGGAGCCACATGGTTCAATCTAATCGAAGAACTAATTCTAATAGAAGAACAAGTTGCTAAATAAGTTAATACTGCCTATAATGGTAAAGCCAGAAAACATAAAGCATCACAGCTTGCTGTATAGGGAGCTACATAGCCATAACCCTATCGTTAAAAGTACCTACGGTGGGCACATGAAAGTAAGACCTGGTCAATGGAGCAAATGAAAATGGCCTGGTCTGATGAATCAGTTTTTCATTTGTATCATGTCAATAGCTTTGTGCTTACCTGGATAAGGCTAGTTTCACCCTAGCATTCGGCAGGGCTGCGGATGGCAGCCTTCTTCCTCCGTTAAGCCCCGCCCACTGCCACACCTCTTCCTTCAGCTCCGCCTACGTCTGGATGCATCCTGCTTACCCTATCTTTAACATTGGGTACGCAGGCCATGCGGATATATGCGGATGCCTCCGCATGCATCGACCGCAACAAAGTGCAACTTTTTGCGTTCAACGCAGGTCAGCGCAGCGTTAAGATGATGCATGCAGAGGCATCTGCATACATCCTCATGGCCTGCATACCCAACATTAAAGATAGGTATGCAGGACGTATGCAGACGTAGGCAGAGCTGAAGAAAGAGATGTGGCAGTGAGCGGGGCTTAACGGAGGAAGAAGGCTGCCATCCGCAGCCCCGCCAAATGCAAGTCTGAGGCCAGCCTAAGAGATGCAATAGAATGCACCATGTGGAAATATTGAAACGTCAGTGTCCCTGCATACCTCCAATACCCCCCTGCTCTGGCTCCCAGGTCCTAGTCTCACAGAACGCCGCACTGCTTTCCTGGTGGTGCACTTAAGGCACGTGTGCAGGCGTGTACTCCCAGTTTCCTAAAGTTACAGAGTGCGTAATCCTATGTGTCCCCAGTCAATAGCTGGGATGCGCTTAATACTTAAGGCACTTCCATCTGTAGACACTATAATACAAACAACTAATTCATAATAAGTAAATATATATAAGTACCTCAGTAAGTATAGCCTTGGGGCAGTGAGATCCCTGGATTTTCGCGCGCCCACCCTAACTCGCGTTTCAACGGAGACTTCATCAGGGAGTGACACAATCAGATGGACAGGTATAAAAATAGGCCTCTAACCAATGGTATTTCAGTGTCGACATGAAGCCGCACCTGTGGTACCCTAGCCTGAAACCACTGCGGTGGTACTTGAACCTGAAATCACACATGCGGTAACTGGGCCTCAAATTGTTCCAGCAGTACCTGAACCTGAAACCACTTTGGTGGTAAATGAACCTGAAACTGCACCTGCAGTACCTGAGCCTGGAACTGCTCCGACAGTTCATGAACCTCTAGCTGTGCTTACTACCTCTGTCTTAGCACTACTATCTGTGCTTATTGTCCTGACCCTTGGGGACAGCTGTCGGGGAACTGAGATCTGTCCTGGATTACTACCTGGTGTTAACATGTGGACAAAGTTTAACCACACGATCAGGGGCTCCTGTGAAAATCCAGGTTGTTGCCTAGTTACACCCATTCAGGCTTTCCCCAGTCTGTGGTGCAATGGGTCCATGATCCACGAGTTTTATAGTTTGCTCAGGCCATGGACCCCACTGATCCCAATTCCTCTCTGTTCTTGGAAATATTCCAAGAGATATCCCGGCAACATGATCAGCAGGACAAGATCCTGTCCAATCTGCAGACAGTAAATATTCATTTGGACACCTTGATGTTGACTGCTTCATCTGTCCCAGTCCAAATTGCAGCAGCTGCAACAGTGACCATTCCACCTGCAACATATGCATTGGGACATTTTCTCCGTCTGTCAGCACCGTCACATTTTGATGGGGGCCTCAAGCAGTACCGTGGGTTTATTAACCAGTGTAGACTGCAGTGTAGAACTGGCCCACCAGTTCTCTTAGGATTGGGCTAAAATTGAGTTCCTGATGTCTCACTTAGGAGGAGTACAAATAGTTTGACACGTCACTCCTTAGTTAATCAGGTGCTCAGAGAAGGGATGCCACTCCCTATATCCAATATAATAGAAATCCGGCACTCAAAGAGTCATGGAAATTAATTCATTTATTAAATGATCCCAAAACAATTCATAACGTTTCGGTCTTTATGACCTTCATCAGACCATAAAAGAAGTAACAGAGAAAACCGACCTATAAAGTGCCTGTGACTCCTTAAGGAGTTCGCATGTGTGTCCGGTGGTCCAAGCGCTGCTGACCGCAAAGAGCGGCGTGTGATATGTCTGCGCTTGGACCACCAGACACACATGCGAACTTCTTAAGGAGTCACAGGCACTCCCTTTGGCAGGTTATCACACACACACAACACTCTCCAAATCCAGGCCAGGAGGGGGAGCTCAAAACCCTGTTTTAGGGCAGCTTCCCTGGATAAAGATCTTGGTTTGGAGGAGGAGCTAGACAGTTGGTCCCGGGAGACCAGTCAGTTCAGTTGGTACAGTGTTGTGGATTCTGTTGGTGGGCTCCCTCTGGTGGTTACTGCTGGTACTGGGTGACTTTGGTGGGTTGCGGCCTTTGGTTTCCACCTGTCCATCTGAGGCTGGGTGTTTCCTATTTTACCTGGCCTTTCTGTCATTTCCCTTGCCGGCTATCAATGTGTTCAGATGTGCTCTGTTTGGTTCCTGCCTACCTGCTCCCAGATCTTTCAGGATAAGCTAAGTGCTGATTTTCTGTTGTTTGGTTTTTGGTCCAGCTTGCTTAGAATGTCTCTATGCTAGCTGGTTGCTCTAGTGGACTGAGGTTCTCCCCATGTGCCATGAGTTGGCACATGGGTTCTTGTAATCTCAGGATGGTTTTTTTGATTAGGGTTTTTTGCTGACCGCTCAGTCCCCTTTTGTATCATTCTGCTTTCTAGTTTTCAGCGGGCCTCTATTTGCTAAAGCTATATACTTCATCTCTATGTGTGTGCCTTCCTCTCATTTCACCGTCAATACATGTGGGGGGCAACTATACCTTTGGGGTTAATTCCTCTGGAGGCAAGTGAGGTCTTGTTTTCTCTGCAGTACTAGTTAGCTCTTAGGCTGGTGCGTGGCGTCTAGAACCAACGTAGGAACGCTCCCTGGCTATCTCTAGTTGCGTTTGTCAGGCGTAGGGCAGCGGTCAGCCCAGGTTCCATCACCCTAGAGCTCGTCCAATATTTGTTATACTTTGCTTGTCCTGTGCTATCCCTAGCCATTGGGGATTCATGACAGTATAGCCGGCCCACAAAGTGTTAATTGTTTGGGCTGAAGCAGGAGGAAAAGAAGTGTTCAAGGAAATTTTTTTTTTTTTTCCTTCAGAGTTTTGCTGCCTAGCCCTTAATTGCTGTCTAGCTGCTTCTTACCTCCTCTTAACCCTTGAATGGCTCTGATCTTAGCTGTTTATCATGGATGTCCAGAGTTTGGCTTCCAGCCTGAGTAATCTCGCGGCAAAGGTTCAAAACATACAGGATTTCGTTGTTCTCACCCCCATGTCTGAACCTAGAATTCCTATTCCAGAGTTTTTTTCTGGAGATAGATCTACCTTCCTGAATTTCAGGAACAATTGTAAATTGTTTCTCTCTTTGAAATCTCGCTCCTCTGGAGACCCTGCTCAACAGGTCAAGATTGTTATATCGTTCCTACGGGGCGACCCTCAGAATTGGGCATTTGCATTGGCACCAGGGGATCCTGCGTTGCTCAGTGTGGATGCATTTTTTCTGGCATTGGGATTGCTCTATGAGGAACCTAACCTAGAGATTCAGGCTGAAAAGGCTTTATTAGCCCTCTCTCAGGGGCATGATGAAGCGGAAATATATTGTCAGAAATTTCGGAAATGGTCGGTGCTTACTCAGTGGAATGAGTGCGCCCTGGCTGCAAACTTCAGAAATGGTCTTTCTGAGGCCATTAAGGATGTTATGGTGGGGTTCCCTGCGCCTACAGGTCTGAATGAGTCTATGGCTATGGCCATTCAGATTGATCGGCGTTTACGGGAGCGCAAACCCGTGCACCAGTTGGCGGTGTCTTCTGAACAGGCACCTGAGACTATGCAATGTGATAGAATTCAGTCCAGAAGTGAACGGCAAAATTATAGGCGGAAAAATGGTTTGTGTTTTTATTGTGGTGATTCAGCTCATGTTATATCAGCATGCTCTAAACGCACAAAAAGGGTTGATAAATCTTTTGCCATTGATACTCTGCAGTCTAAGTTCATTTTGTCTGTGACTCTGATTTTTTCACTGTCTTCCATTTCCGTCGATGCCTATGTGGATTCAGGCGCTGCCCTGAGTCTTATGGATTGGTCATTTGCTAAACGCTGCGGTTTTAGTCTAGAGCCTCTGGAAGTTCCTATTCCTCTGAAGGGAATTGATTCTACACCATTGGCTATGAATAAACCGCAGTATTGGACACAAGTGACCATGCGCATGACTCCCGTTCATCAGGAGGTGATTCGCTTCCTTGTACTGTATAATTTACATGATGTATTAGTGCTTGGTCTGCCATGGTTACAAACTCATAATCCTGTCCTGGACTGGAAAACAATGTCTGTGCTAAGCTGGGGATGTCAGGGGGTTCATGATGATGCACCTCCGATTTCTATCGCTTCATCGACTCCTTCGGAGATCCCTGCGTTTTTGTCAGATTATAAGGATGTTTTTGAGGAGCCTAAGCTCAATTCGCTCCCTCCTCATAGAGAGTGTGACTGTGCTATAGAATTGATTCCTGGCAGTAAGTTCCCTAAGGGTCGTTTATTTAATCTGTCACTGCCAGAGCATACTGCTATGCGGAATTATATTAAGGAGTCCTTGGAAAAGGGACATATTCGTCCATCTTCGTCCCCTCTGGGAGCAGGTTTTTTTTTCGTGGCAAAAAAAGATGGTTCCCTGAGGCCTTGTATAGATTATCGCCTTCTGAATAAGATTACAGTCAAATACCAGTATCCATTGCCATTATTTACTGATTTGTTTGCTCGCATTAAGGGGGCTAGGTGGTTCACTAAAATAGATCTTCGTGGTGCGTATAATCTGGTGCGGATAAAACAGGGTGATGAGTGGAAAACTGCATTTAATACGCCTGAGGGCCATTTTGAGTATTTGGTAATGCCTTTTGGACTCTCCAATGCTCCGTCAGTCTTTCAGTCCTTTATGCACAATATTTTCCGTGAATATCTGGATAAGTTTATGATTGTGTATTTGGATGATATTTTGGTGTTTTCTGATGACTGGGAGTCTCATGTTCTACAGGTCAGGAAGGTGTTTCAGGTTTTGCGGGCCAATTCTCTGTTTGTGAAGGGCTCAAAGTGTCTCTTCGGAGTCCAGAAGATTTCTTTTTTGGGGTACATTTTTTCTCCTTCTACTATTGAGATGGATCCCGTTAAGGTTCAGGCTATTTGTGACTGGACACAACCTACATCTGTTAAGAGCCTTCAGAAGTTCTTGGGGTTTGCTAATTTTTATCGTCGGTTCATTGCTAATTTTTCCAGTATTGTTAAACCTTTGATTGATTTGACTAAAAAGGGTGCTGATGTTGCTGATTGGTCTCCTGCGGCCGTGGAGGCCTTTCGGGAACTTAAGCGCCGGTTTTCTTCTGCTCCTGTGTTGTGTCAACCAGATGTTTCACTTCCTTTTCAGGTGGAGGTTGATGCTTCCAAGATTGGAGCGGGGGCGGTTTTGTCACAGAGAAGTTCTAATGGCTCGGTGACGAAGCCATGTGCTTTCTTCTCTAGAAAATTCTCGCCCGCCGAGCGCAATTATGATGTGGGTAATCGGGAGCTTTTGGCCATGAAGTGGGCATTTGAGGAGTGGCGTCATTGGCTTGAGGGTGCTAAACATCGCGTGGTGGTCTTGACTGATCACAAGAATCTCATTTACCTTGAGTCTGCCAGGCGTTTGAATCCTAGACAGGCTCGTTGGTCATTATTTTTTTCTCGTTTCAATTTCGTGGTTTCATACCTGCCAGGTTCAAAGAATGTGAAGGCAGATGCTCTTTCCAGGAGTTTTGTGCCTGATTCTCCTGGAGACACTGGGCCTGCTGGTATCCTTAGGGATGGGGTAATATTGTCCGCCGTATCCCCAGACTTGCGACGCGCATTGCAGGAGTTTCAGGTGGATAAACCGGATCGTTGTCCACCAGAAAGACTGTTTGTTCCGGATGATTGGACCAGTAGAGTCATCTCCGAGGTCCATTCTTCTGTGTTGGCTGGTCATCCTGGAATATTTGGTACAAGAGATTTGGTGGCCAGGTCTTTTTGGTGGCCTTCCTTGTCTAGGGATGTGCGTACCTTTGTGCAGTCTTGTGAAGTGTGTGCTCGAGCTAAGCCTTGCTGTTCACGGGCTAGTGGGTTGTTGTTATCTTTGCCCATCCCGAAGAGGCCTTGGATGCACATTTCCATGGATTTTATTTCTGATCTCCCGGTTTCACAGAAAATGTCCGTTATCTGGGTTGTGTGTGACCGCTTTTCTAAGATGGTTCATTTGGTGCCCTTGCCTAAGTTACCCTCCTCCTCTGAGTTGGTTCCTTTGTTTTTTCAGAACGTGGTTCGTTTGCATGGGATTCCGGAGAATATCGTTTCTGACAGGGGATCCCAGTTTGTGTCTAGATTTTGGCGGACGTTTTGTGCCAAGATGGGCATTGATTTGTCTTTCTCGTCTGCATTCCATCCTCAGACGAATGGCCAGACGGAGCGAACTAATCAGACCTTGGAAACTTATTTGAGGTGTTTTGTTTCTGCTGATCAGGATGACTGGGTTGCTTTTTTGCCACTGGCCGAATTTGCTCTTAATAATCGGGCTAGTTCTGCCACGTTGGTCTCTCCTTTTTTTTGTAATTCGGGGTTTCATCCTCGTTTTTCCTCTGGTCAGGGGGAATCTTCGGATTGTCCTGGAGTGGACGTGGTGGTGGACAGGCTACATCAGATTTGGAATCAGGTGGTGGACAATTTGAAGTTATCTTAGGAGAAGACTCAGCTGTTTGCTAATCGCCGTCGCCGCGTGGGTCCCCGACTTCTTGTTGGGGACTTGGTGTGGTTGTCTTCTCGTTTTGTCCCTATGAAGGTCTCTTCTCCTAAGTTCAAGCCTCGGTTCATCGGTCCTTATAGGATCTCTCGGAGATTCTTAACCCTGTATCTTTTCGTTTGGATCTCCCAGCATCGTTTGCTATTCATAATGTGTTCCATCGGTCGTTGTTGCGGAGGTATGAGGTGCCCATTGTTCCTTCGGTCGAGCCTCCTGCTCCGGTGCTGGTGGAGGGAGAATTGGAGTATGTTGTTGAAAAGATCTTGGATTCTCGTGTTTCCAGACGCAAACTCCAGTATTTGGTTAAGTGGAAGGGTTATGGTCAGGAGGATAATTCCTGGGTGGTCGCCTCCGATGTTCACGCGACTGATTTGGTCCGCGCCTTCCATAGAGCTCACCCTGATCGCCCTGGGGGTTCTCGTGAGGGTTCGGTGACCCCTCCTCAAGGGGGGGGTACTGTTGTGGATTCTGTTGGTGGGCTCCCTCTGGTGGTTACTGCTGGTACTGGGTGACTTTGGTGGGTTGCGGCCTTTGGTTTCCACCTGTCCATCTGAGGCTGGGTGTTTCCTATTTTACCTGGCCTTTCTGTCATTTCCCTTGCCGGCTATCAATGTGTTCAGATGTGCTCTGTTTGGTTCCTGCCTACCTGCTCCCAGATCTTTCAGGATAAGCTAAGTGCTGATTTTCTGTTGTTTGGTTTTTGGTCCAGCTTGCTTAGAATGTCTCTATGCTAGCTGGTTGCTCTAGTGGACTGAGGTTCTCCCCATGTGCCATGAGTTGGCACATGGGTTCTTGTAATCTCAGGATGGTTTTTTTGATTAGGGTTTTTTGCTGACCGCTCAGTCCCCTTTTGTATCATTCTGCTTTCTAGTTTTCAGCGGGCCTCTATTTGCTAAAGCTATATACTTCATCTCTATGTGTGTGCCTTCCTCTCATTTCACCGTCAATACATGTGGGGGGCAACTATACCTTTGGGGTTAATTCCTCTGGAGGCAAGTGAGGTCTTGTTTTCTCTGCAGTACTAGTTAGCTCTTAGGCTGGTGCGTGGCGTCTAGAACCAACGTAGGAACGCTCCCTGGCTATCTCTAGTTGCGTTTGTCAGGCGTAGGGCAGCGGTCAGCCCAGGTTCCATCACCCTAGAGCTCGTCCGATATTTGTTATACTTTGCTTGTCCTGTGCTATCCCTAGCCATTGGGGATTCATGACAGTACAGACAGTCTGTGAGCGAGTACAGACAGGAAGGGAGCAGAGAGGAGATACAGGACTCAAGGAGGCTACGAGTAGGCCTCCAAGGAGTCAGTGCGCAGAAACCGGGTACCAGGAGCCCGAGGCTTTTGTGGAAACTCTAAGACACAGAGCAGAACCGGAGGGCATAGGATTACACGGACATTGCCCATTTGCACCTGTGGTACAGCAGCACCCTGGAGCCTGGAGTCACCGTGTGGAGACCCCTAGAAGGGACGGCTCAAGCTGCCGACCATACAGGTACCTGTCCCAGGACAGAGGAAACAACTAGGACCTTGTTTGCACTTATTGGCAGCAGGGACCTAAGACACAGCAAGTGCAGAGTGGAAGGCTCCCAACCTGACCTGCTAAGGGGATTCCACTTGTCTCTGTGTCTCTGGACTGCCTGGACTCCTAATGTACCTGTTGCCGGTGCCCTGGACTGTGGCCTACCGCCTACCATCTGCAGTTAACCAGGTAAAGACTTACAGCTTGTCTCCTTCATTTATTCATCGGCACATACCATCATCTTGGCCACACACCATAGGACCTCTGGGGACCCCGCTAAACCTGTGGGAAGTGTAACACCCATGCTGCCACAACATCCCCTGGGGACCCCTTCAATGCAGCGTCGGTCCCACTACTGACCGAACACCACAGGTGGTGTCACGACAGACTCAAACATTTTACCCTTTAAAGACACTTCTCCTTTAACGTTGAGCCCCAGGGCCACGGACCGGGTCGCAGCCACCGTGATATCCCCCTTGAGACCGGACCCGGTACCGAGTACCCCACTGCCCTGGCTGGACGACTCATATGTGTCCCAAGAAGTTGGGAAACTCCAAAGCTTAGAGTTGATAGGAGAGGCCTCACTGGGCAAAAGTGATAACCATATTGATATTTTGTGTAGGTTCACAGCTCATTGAAACAGCTTACCTAGATTCTGGGGTGGTTGGAAATTTCATGCAGCAAAAAGTGGTAGATCAGTACAAAATTCCTATCTGATGCCTCAAGAATAGTGTTGAGCGATACCTTCCGATATCGGAAAGTATCGGTATCGGAAAGTATCAGCTGATACCGGCAAAATATCGGATCTCGCCGATACCCATACCCGATACCAATGCAAGTCAATGGGACGAAAATATCGGAATTAAAATAAACCCTTTCTTTCCTTGTAGGTTCCTTGTAGGATGTATTGGGGGAGGTGGCGGAGATATTAAAGGCATAGAGGTTTAGCCCAATCACATAGAATAGCAGGAATTTTAATTTTTTTTTAATACGTTCGGAGTTACAAAGATATTGACTATGTTAAGTTTTTTTTTATTTTGTCAGATATTGATGTTTCACTACTTCCATGCCCTTCACCCTCTTTTTTACTTCTCCCACACTTTCTTCTTCATCATCATCAGCATCTTTGACATCAACTTCTTCTTCACCTTATTCATCTTCTTCTTCATCTTCTACCTATAATTTTTTTTTGTTACATTGTTCATATTCTTTATATTTAACTATTATTCTTCTTCATATTCAACTTCTTCATCATATTCTTATTTGTGACAGGCATTCCCGTAGTTGTTATCTCTAAAAGTTTGAAGATTACACCTTCCGTTCTGCCTGTCACAAAAGAGTTACATTTGTCCGTGTTCAGTTTGGCCTGCAGCATCAGGCTTTATCCAGGGGCACCACGAGGAGGAACGGACTCACCCCCATACACTGCTTAGTCTTCTTCTGCTTATAATTTAGATAATATCTTTTGCTCTGATATTTAGTGTTATGCTTAATGTTCTTCTGCTCTTTGTTCTGCAGCTTCTTGTTCTTCTGCTTCTCGGTCTCCCATGTCGTCGTCGTCTCCAGGGTCGTCGTCTCCGGGGTCGTCGTCATCGGGGTGGTCTTCAGGGTCATCGTCTCCAGGGTCGTCGTCATCTCAGTGGTTGTCGTCTCTGGTGTCGTCGTCATCTTAGGGGTGGTCTTCCGGGTCGTCGTCTTTAGGGTCTTGAACTTGGAAATGTAGCAGAAGGTACAAGAAGGCTGAGAAAATGCAGAGAAACAGCTGATGGAACTGGAACTTGGATGGCTACCCGAAGGTCCAAGAGCCAATGGAACTACCAAGGACCAGCTGACGTTACTGGAACCCGGTTACTAAGCAGGAGGTACCCGTGCCTGAAAGCACTACCAAGGACCACCTGACGTTGGTGGAACTCGGATACCCAGAAGGAGGCACCTAAGCCAAAGGCTCTGCCCGGAACCAGCTGACGGTACTGGAACCAGGATGGGGAGCAGAAGGTACAAGAGCAAAAGACACTGCCGAGAACCAGCTGACGGTACTGGAACCCGGATGGGTAGCCGAAGGTCCAAGAGCCAATGGAACTACCGAGGACCAGCTGACGTTACTGGAACCCGGTTACTAAGCAGGAGGTACCCGTGCCTGAAAGCACTACCAAGGACCACCTGACGTTAGTGGAACTCGGATACCCAGAAGGAGGCACCTAAGCCAAAGGCTCTACCCGGAACCAGCTGACGGTACTGGAACCAGGATGGGGACCTATTCAAGCTTGTCTTCCTAGAGCCCCAACTAGTGGTGTTGGAGCAAAGGGTCAGCAGGCGGAGCAGAGTGTAGGCCGAAGCCTGCACTGGAGGCATTTGGAGGTCTGTTGTGTCTGCGTGGCGTTTGCAGGACACGATGCCGGCTACACAGCAGGGGAACAGCTGGCGTTGCTGAACCCCACTGACACATTGGCGGGTGTTTTTCTCTGTGCAGCCAGCACTTCTGGGCGCCAACTGGCGGTGTTAGAGCCCAGGGTCAGCAGGAGGAGCAGAGGGAGCAGAGTGTAGGCCGAAGCCTGCACTGGAGGCAGTTTTAGGTCTGTTGTGTCTGCGTGGCGTTTGCAGGACACGTTGCCGGCTACACAGCAGGTGAACAGCTGGTGTTGCTGAACCCCACTGACACATTGGCGGGTGTTTTTCTCTGTGCAGCCAGCACTTCCGGGCACCAACTGGCAGTTTTAGAGCCCAGGGTCTGCAGGAGGAGAAGAGTGTAGGCCGAAGCCTAATTGAACCAATTTTAAAGGTAACCTTTAACCCCCCCCTCAGGTGTTACAAACTAGAAGAGCCACACCTTGTGCAGCTGTAATGCTGCACAAGTGAAAGGTTACTCTTTAAGTTTTGAAACTTGCAGACGCTGAACGAAACATGTATAAAATTTAGCCCCTTATACAGTCAAACTGTCTTGGAGGCATGAGTTCCCTTCTTAATGAGACGCAGCACAGCTGTCAAAAAAACCACCTTGGTGCTTGGCGCGGCCTCCTGAGCGTCGCATTTTGCTGTACAGGAGTCTGCGCTGTTGTGTTATCCCTTGGCCCTGCGCTGTTAGCGCTGCCCGTCTTCTGACATCATTTCATGTCGGCCGCTGCGGTTCGTGATGCCCATGAATCCCAGCCCCGCAGTGTCTTTTCATTAATTCACACTGCGGGGCTGGGATTCATGGCCTTGCACAGTCAATATGTTCGCCTCTCACTCGTGTCCTTACACCTGCTACAGACTGTGCGGCGTCAGCTGATCCCTTATCGCATGCCACGGCCATGAAGCCGTACAGTCTGAAGAAGGCGGAAGAAGATGAGTGACAGGCGAAGATATGCACTGCTCATGCCCGTCAATCACACCCTCGCAGTCAAAATAAATAAGACACCGAGGGGCGTTGTGTCGGGCAGGGCGGCCGCAGAGGCGCAGCCAGCCAACCAATGATGTCAGAAGACGGGCAGCGCTACCAAGGGGGTTGCAGCGTGTCATTAAAAAGGAAAGTCACACCTCAGGGACGGTTGAATGGTATCAGGGGACACATTTTAAACGTGTTGCGTTCAGGCGTGTGCAAGGAGAATAACTTAATGAGCCACCTTGTACAAATGCAGCATTACTGCTGTACAAGGTGGCTGTTATACATGCCAACGCCTGGGGGGGACAGGTTCCCTTCAATTTCAGTTCTTGTGTCTGCGTGGCGTTTGCAGGACACGATGCCGGCTACAAAGCAGGGGATCAGCTGGCGTTGCTGAACCCCACTGACACATTGGCGGGTGTTTTTCTCTGTGCAGCCAGCACTTCCGGGCTCCAACTGGCGGTGTTAGAGCCCAGGGTCAGCAGGAGGAGCAGAGGAAGCAGAGTGTAGGCCGAAGCCTGCACTGGAGGCAGCTTTGTGTCTGCGTGGCGTTTGCAGGACACGATGCCGGCTACACAGCAGGGGAACAGCTGGCGTTGCTGAACCCCACTGACACATTGGTGGGTGTTTTTCTCTGTGCAGCCAGCACTTCCAGGCGCCAACTGGTGGTGTTAGAGCCCAGGGTCAGCAGGAGGAGAAGAGGGAGCAGAGTGTAGGCCTGAAGCCTGCACTGGAGGCAGTTTTAGGTCTGTTGTGTCTGCGTGGCGTTTGCAGGACACATTGCTGGCTACACAGCAGGTGAAAAGCTGGCGTTGCTGAACCCCACTGACACATTGGCGGGTGTTTTTCTCTGTGCAGCCAGCACTTCCGGGCACCAACTGGCGGTGTTAGAGCCCAGGGTCTGCAGGAGGAGCAGAGTGTAGGCCGAAGCCTAATTGAACCAATTTTAAAGGTAACCTTTATCCCCCCCTCTGGTGTTACAAACTAGAAGAGCCACACCTTGTGCAGCTGTAATGCTGCACAAGTGAAAGGTTGCTCTTTAAGTTTTGAAACTTGCAGACGCTGAACGAAACACGTATAAAATTTTGCCCCTTATACAGTCAAAACTGTCTTGGAGGCATGAGTTCCCTTCATAATGAGACGCAGCACAGCTGTCAAAAATCCCACCTTGGTGATGGGCGCAGCCTCCTGAGCGTCGTTATTAGCTGTACAGGAGTCTGCACTGTTGTGTTATCCCTTGGCCATGCGCTGTTAGCGCTGCCCGTCTTCTGACAACATTTCATGTCGGCCGGTGCGGTTCGCGATGCCCATGAATCCCAGCCCCGCAGTGTCTTTTCATTAATTCACACTGCGGGGCTGGGATTCTTGGCCTTGCGCAGTCAATATGTTCGCCTCTCACTCGTGTCCTTACACCTGCTACAGACTGTGCTGATCCCTTATCGCATGCCGCGGCCATGAAGCCGTACAGTCTGAAGAAGGCGGAAGGAGATGAGTGACAGGCGAAGATATGCACTGCTCATGCCCGTCAATCACACCCTCGCAGTCAAAATAAATAAGACACCGAGGGGCGTTGTGTCGGGCAGGGCGGCCGCAGAGGCGCAGCCAGCCAACCAATGATGTCAGAAGACGGGCAGCGCTACCAAGGGGGTTGCAGCGTGTCATTACAAAGGAAAGTCACACCTCAGGGACGGTTTAATGGTATCAGGGGACACATTTTAAACGTGTTGCGTTCGGCGCGTGCAAGGAGACTAACTTAATGAGCCACCTTGTACAAATGCAGCATTACTGCTGTACAAGGTGGCTGTTATAGATGCCAACGCCTGGAGGAACAGGTTCCCTTCAATTTCAGTTCTTGTGTCTGCATGGCATTTGCAGGACACGATGCAGGCTACACAGCAGGGGAAAAGCTGGCGTTACTGAACCCCACTGACACATTGGCTGGTGTTTTTCTCTGTGCAGCCAGCACTTCCGGGCACCAACTGTTGGTGTTAGAGCCCAGGGACAGCAGGAGAGGGAGTAGAGTGTAGGCCGAAGCCTGCACTGGCGGCAGCTTTGTGTCTGCGTGGCGTTTGCAGGACACGTTGCCGGCTACACAGCAGGGGCACAGCTGGCGTTGCTGAACCCCACTGACACATTGGCGGGTGTTTTTCTCTGTGCAGCCAGCACTTCCGGGCGCCAACTGGCGGTGTTAGAGCCCAGGATCAGCAGGAGCAGAGGGAGCAGAGTGTAGGCCGAAGCCTGCACTGGAGGCAGCTTTGTGTCTGCGTGGCGTTTGCAGGACACAATGCCAGCTACACAGCAGGGGAACAGCTTTCGTTACTGAACCCCACAGACACATTGGCTGGTGTTTTTCTCTGTGCAGCCAGCACTTCCGGGGCACCAACTGGCGGTGTTAGAGCCCAGGGACAGTAGGAGGAGCAGGCTGGAGGTATTGCCGCAACACAGCAGGGGAGCAGCTGGCGTTACTGAACCCCAATAACTGAGGAGCGACTGTTGACTGTGCAGACAGCACTTCTGGGCAGCAACTGGCAGTGTTGAAGCCCAGGGACAGCAGGAGGAGCAGATTTGTTTTGCCAGATACACAGCTGGGAATCAGCTGACGTTACTGAAACCCAATAACACGGCAGCAAGTGTTAACTGTGCAGCCAGCACTTCCAGGCACCAACTGGCAGTGTTAGAGCCCAGGGACAGCAGGAGGAGCAGAGGAACACAGTGTAGGCCAAAGCCTGATTGTAGCAAGTCGAAAGGGAACCTTTAACCCCCCCAAGTCGTTTGTAGCTGAAAGAGCCATCTTGTGCAGCACTAAGGATGCAAAAGGAAAAGGTGGCTTTTGCTCCTTGCAAACTCAGAACTAAACACTTATAAAATGTGTCCCCTGATAGCGTGAGACCGTCCCGGAGGTGGGACTTTCCTTCGTAATGGGACGCAGCTCAGCCATCATTCCTACCCCCTTGGTGGCGTGCGCCGCCTCCTCAGCGTTGTTTGAATCTGTCCCGGAGCCTGCGCTGTTATGTTATCCCTTGGCCAGGCACACTTAGCGCTGCCCGTCTTCTGACATCATTCAGGTGTCAGGCTGGCAGCACCTGTGCGGCCACGCTGCCCGAGATCCCACCTCGCAGTGTTGTCTAATGTAATCCCACTGCGGGCCTGGGATCCATGGGCATGCGCAGTGCATATCCTCGCCTCTCACTTCCCTCCCTCCGGCTTCTTCAGACTGTGCGGCATCACGGCCGTGGCATGCTATTAGGGATCAGCTGACGGTGCAGAGTCTGAAGAAGGCGGAGGGAGATGAGTGAGAGCCTGAGGTGAAGATATGCACTGCGCATGCCCATGGATCCCAGGCCTGCAGTGTGATTAAATCAGAAGACACTGCGAGGCGGGATCTCGGCCAGCGCGGCCGCACATCCGCAGTCAGCCTGACACCAAATGATGTCAGAAGACGGGCAGCGCTAGGTGTGCATGGCCAAGGGACAACATAACAGCGCAGGCTCCGGGACAGAATCAAACAACACTGAGGAGGCGGCGCACGGCACCAAGGGGGTAGGAATGACTGCTGTGCTGCGTCACATTACGAAGGAAAGTCCCACCTCCGGGATGGTTTTACGGATCAGTGGACACATTTTATAAGTGTTAAGTTCTGCGTGTGCAAGGAGCTAAACTAAAAGAGCTACCTTTTCCTTGTGCAGCATTACTGCTGCACAAGGTGGCTCTTTCAGTAACCAACGCCTGGGGGGGGGGACAGGTTCCCTTAAATTTTTGTTGTGCCAGCGTGGCGGTTGCATGACACGTTGCCGGATACACAGCAGGGGAGCAGCTGACGTTACTGAACCCCACTAACACATTGGCGGGGTGTTTGGCTCTGTGCAAACAGCACTTCCAGGCAACAACCAGCAGTGTTGGAGCCCAGGGACAGCAGGAGGAGCAGAGTGTAGGCCGAAGCCTGCACTGGATGCATGTAAATGTCTGTTAGTGTGCCAGCGTGGTGGTCGCATGACACGTTGCCGCACACACAGCTGGGGAGCAGCTGACGTTACTGAACCCCAATAACAGAGGAGCGACTGTTGACTGTGCGGACAGCACTTCCAGGCACCAACTAGCGGTGTTAGAGCCCAGGGACAGCAGGAGGAGCAGATTGGAGGTATTGCTGCACACACAGCTGGGGAGCAGCTGACGTTACTGAACCCCAATAACAGAGGAGCGACTGTTGAATGTGCGGAAAGCACTTCCAGGCACCAACTAGCGGTGCTAGAGCCCAGGGACAGCAGGAGGAGCAGATTGGAGGTATTGCCGCACACACAGCTGGGGAGCAGCTGACGTTACTGAACCCCAATAACAGAGAAGCGACTGTTGACTGTGCAGACAGCACTTCCAGGCAACAACTAGCGGTGTTAGAGCCCAGGGACAGCAGAAGGAGCAGATTGGAGGTATTGCCGCACACACAGCTGGGGAGCAGCTGACGTTACTGAACCCCAATAACAGAGGAGCGACTGTTGAATGTGCGGAAAGCACTTCCAGGCACCAACTAGAGGTGTTAGAGCCCAGGGACAGCAGGAGGAGCAGATTGGAGGTATTGCCGCACACACAGCTGGGGAGCAGCTGACGTTACTGAACCCCAATAACAGAGGAGCGACTGTTGACTGTGCGGGCAGCACTTCCAGGCACCAATTAGCGGTGTTAGAGCCCAGGGACAGCAGGAAGAGCAGAGGAACACCATGTAGGCCGAAGCCTGATTGGAGCAAGTCGAAAGGGAACCTTTAACCCCCCCAAGGCGTTTGTAGCTGAAAGAGCCAGCTTGTGCAGCACAAAGGATGCAAAAGGAAAAGGTGGCTCTTTTAATTATGCTCCTTGCAAACACAGAACTAAACACTTATAAAATGTGTCCCCTGATACCGTGAGACCGTCCCGGAGGTGGGACTTTCCTTCATAATTGGACGCAGCACAGCCGTCATTCCTACCCCCTTGTTGGCGTGCGCCGCCTCCTCAGCGTTGTTTGAATCTGTCCCGGAGACTGTGCTGTTATGTTATCCCTTGGCCAGGCGCACTTAGCGCTGCCCGTCTTCTGACATCATTTGGTGTCAGGCTGGCTGCGCCTGTGCGGCCGCGCTGGCCAAGATCCCGCCTCGCAGTGTCGTCTAATGTAATCCTACTGCGGCCCTGGGATCCGTGGCCATGTGCAGTGCTTATCCTCACCTCTCACTCCGCTCCCTCCGACTTCTTCAGACTGTGCGCCGTCACGGCCGTGGCATGCTATTAGGGATCAGCTGACGGCGCACAGTCTGAAGAAGGCGGAGGGAGATGAGTGACAGCCTGAGGTGAAGATATGCAATGCGCATGGCCATGGATCCCAGGCCCGCAGTGTGATTAAATCAGAAGACACTGCGAGGCGGGATCTTGGCGAGCGCGGCCGCATAGGTGCAGTCAGCCTGACACCAAATGATGTCAGAAGACGGGCAGCGCTAAGTGTGCCTGGCCAAGGGATAACATAACAGCGCAGGCTCCGGGACAGAATCAAACAACGCTGAGGAGGCGGCGCACGCCACCAAGGGGGTAGGAATGACGGCTGTGCTGCGTCACATTACGAAGGAAAGTCCCACCTCCGGGACGGTTTTACGGTATCAGTGGACACATTTTATAAGTGTTAAGTTCTGCGTGTGCAAGGAGCTAAACAAAATAGCTACCTTTTCCATGTGCAGCATTACTGCTGCACAAGGTGGCTCTTTCAGTAACAAACGCCTGGGGGGGGACAGGTTCCCTTAAATTTCAGTTGTTGTGTCAGCGTGGCGGTCGCAGGACACATTGCCGACTACACAGCTGGGGATCAGCTGACGTTACTGACACCCAATAACACTGGGTCGTATGTTTTGACTGTGCAGACGGCACTTCGGAGCCTCAACTGGCGTTATTGGAGCCCAGGAATTACAGTTCAGGTGGTAGAAAGATGAACACAACAGGAGACATGGATACTGTAGACAGTCACCCAATTATTTAATCAGGAAGAGGAGTGGCAAATTCCTGCGAGATCCAGGCCTGGTTCATTTTCAGGAAAGTAAGCCGGTCAACGTTATCGGAGGATAGTCGCATGCGACGGTCTGTTAGTACACCACCTGCAGCACTAAAGACGCGTTCCGATAATACACTAGCCGCAGGGCAAGCCAGCACCTCCAATGCATACTGGCTTCGCTCTGGCCATGTGTCCAGCTTAGAGACCCAAAACTTGAAAGGGGAAGAGCCGTCTGGGAGTACAGTAAGAGGGCAAGACATGTAGTCTGTCACCATCTGACGGAACCGTTGCCTCCTGCTGACTGGAGCCGCCTGTGATGGTGTAGACATTTGTGGCGGGCACACAAAACTGTGCCACAGTTGGACCATACTGGTCTTGCCTTGGGCAGAGGCACTGCTTCTGCTCCCTCTTTGTGCAGAGCTTCCTCCACTGCCAGGACGCACTGAGCTGCTTTGTAAAGCACTAGCAGCACTTCTCTCAGTTGGACTGGAGAAGATGATGGAATTCACCAGTGTGTCTTGGTACTCCCGCATTTTACGATCCCGGTTCAACGGTGTGATGAGGCTTTGTACGTTGTCCCGGTAGCGAGGATCGAGGAGGGTGTACACCCAATAATCAGCCATGTTGAGAATGTGGGCGATGCGCCGGTCGTTTCTCAGGCACTGCAGCATGTAATCAACCATGTGCTGCAGACTGCCAACTGGCCAAGAAACGCTGTCCCCTGCTTGAGGCGTGAGCTCTGCCTGCTCTTCATCACCCCACCCTCGCTGTACACACTGACTACTGGACAATTGTGTAACTCCCTCCTCTGGACGGATGTCTTCCTCCTCCATTGACTCCTCCTCATCCTCCTCACAAAGTGTCCCCTGCCTACGTGTTTGTGAGGAACCACGTGACGCTGACTGTCCAGAAGGTGATGGAAATGGTGAGTCCTCATCCTCCACCTCTTCCACAACATCATCCCTTAGCGCTTGCAGTGTTTGTTGAAACAAGCTGATAAGGGGGACAGTCATGCTGACTAGTGCCTCATCTGCACTCGCCATCCGCGTGGAATAATCGAAGGGACGCAAAACCTGGCAGACGTCCTTCATAGTGGCCCACTCTGTGGTTGTGAAGTCTGAACGGCGCGGAGTGCGATTTCTTTGCGCCTGATGCAGCTGGTACTCCATTACTGCTTGCTGCTGCTCACACAACCGCTCCAACATATGTAATGTGGAATTCCACCTGGTAGGTAGGTCACATATGATGCGATGTTCCGGAAGGCGGAATCGGCGCTGCAGAGCTGCAATGCGCGATCTTGCCGTGCTGGAACGCCGCAAGTGAGCACACTCTAGGCGGACCTTGTGCAGCAGTGCATCAAGATCCGGATAGTCCCTCAAAAAACTCTGCATGACCAAGTTGAGCACATGTGCCAGACATGGGATGTGAGTGAGGTTGCCGAGGCCCAGAACTGCCACCAGATTTCGGCCATTGTCACACACTACCGTGCCTGGCTGGAGATTCGCTGGCACAAATCACACATCGCTCTCCTGCTTGATGGCATTCCAGAGCTCCTGCGCTGTGTGGCTTTGATTCCCCAAAGAAATTAATTTCAAGACGGCCTGTTGACGTTTGGCCACGGCTGTGCTCATGTCGGTCATAACAGGTAAAGGTTCACAGGTCCATGTGGAGGTGGACTGTGACGGCTCCTGCAGCGATGTTTCTGAGGAACTTGTGTATGAGGAGGAGTCAATGCGTACAGACTAGATTCCTGCAATCCTTGGAGTGGGCAGGACAAGTCCTGCGCCACTCGCACGATCTGTACCCAGCTCAACAACATTAACCCAATGGGCAGTGAGGGAAAGGTATCGCCCCTGTCCATGGTGACTGGTCCACGCATCTGTGGTGAGGTGGACCTTGCTACTGACGGCGTTCAGTAGCGCGTGTTTTATGTGTCCCTCCACATGCTTGTGCAGGGCAGGGATGGCTTGCCTGCTGAAATAAAAGCGGCTGGGCACATTGTACTGTGGGACTGCCAATGCCATCAAGTCACGGAAGCTGTCAGTCTCCACCAGCCTGAAAGACAGCATTTCCAGTGACAGAAGTTTGGCAATGCCTGCATTCAGAGCCTGTGCTCGTGGGTGGTTTGACGAGAATGGACGCCTTTTCTCCCATGCCTGTACTACCGATGGCTGTAGACTGGCCTGGGAGTGTGAGGATGACTGGGAACGTGGTGCTGCGGGTGGAATTACAGTGGGTCTCTGGACAACAGTGCCAGAGGTTCTTCCATGGCGATCCTGGGAGGAAGCCGAACCAGCTGTGTGTGAGCTGGAGGAAGAGGCAACACGAGCTGAAAAGAGGTGGTAGCTGCCGCTGTTGGTTGGCCTAGCTCTTCAGTGTGTTTTTGTAACTCCGCCGCGTGCCTGGTACGCACATGTTTCCACATATTTGAGGTATTGAGGCTGCTGACATTTCTCCCTCTTTTGATTTTCTGATGACACACCTTGCATTTGACAAAGCAAATGTCATCTGCAACTGTGTCAAAAAAGGCCCAGGCACTGCAAGTCTTGGGAGCGCCCTTTTTGGCTGTTGGAAGAGGTGTTGTGAATTTGGTTTCTGGGCTCCCCCGGTGGTTTCTGGTGGTACTGCACTTGTGTGCTTCATCTCCTCTGTTCACCTGTTTCCATCAGGATGTGGGAGTTGTCTATTTAGCCTTGCTCCTCAGTCATTTCTATGCCGGCCAACAATGTTACCAGAAGCCTTTCTGTTGCATGTTCCTGCTCCTAGACTACTATCAGCTAAGTTGGACTTGTAGTCCTAAGATTGTTTTGCATTTTTGTTCCAGTTCTCTGTGTTTGAATATTTCTGAGGCTGGAAGCTCTTGTGAGCTGAAATTGCCACTCTGGTGTCATGAGTTGATATTAGAGTCTTAAAGTAATTTCAGGATGGTGTTTTGAAAGGGTTTTCAGCTGACTGTGAAGTTCCCTTTTCTGTCTTCCTACTATCTAGTAAGCGGACCTCAATTTGCTAAACCTATCTTCATACTTCGTATGTCAATTTCCTCTAAAATCACCGACAATATATGTGGGGGCTACTGTCTGCCTTTTGGGGAAAATTTCTCTAGAGGTAAGCCAGGTCTGTATTTTCCTCTGCTAGGGTCAGTCAGTCCTCCGGCTGGCGCTGGGCGTCTAGGGATAAAACGTAGGCACGCTACCCGGCCACTGTTAGTTGTGCGGGAGGTTTAGCTCACAGTCAGCTCGAGTTCCCATCTTCCAAGAGCTAGTCCTTTTGTATGCTTTATTACGGTCTCTTGCCATTGAGAACCATGACAGTTTGGCCGGCCAAGGGTTAAAATAATTGGCAGAAGAAAGGAGAGAAAAGAAGTCTGCAGAGAATTTTTTTTTTTTTTTTCTGAGTTTGCTCATTAGTTGATTCACTTGCATCTCTACTTACTGCAGCCTTCGTCTCTCTCTCCTTCTAATCCTTGAATGGTTCTGATTTCACCTGATTAAAATGGATCCTCAGAGTTTAGCTATAGGTTTGGATAATCTCGCTATGAAGGTTCAAAGTTTACAGGATTTTGTAATTCATGCTCCTATATCTGAACCTAGAATTCCTTTACCTGAATTTTTCTCCGGGGATAGATCTTGCTTCCAGAATTTCAAACATAATTGTAAATTATTTTTGTCTCTGAGATCTCGCTCCGCTGGAGATCCTGCACAGCAGGTCAGGATTGTAATTTCCTTGCTCCGGGGCGACCCTCAGGATTGGGCATTTGCTTTGGCACCAGGGGATCCTGCGTTGCTCAATGTGGATGCGTTTTTCCTGGCTTTGGGGTTGCTTTATGAGGAACCTCATTTAGAGATTCAGGCTGAAAAAGCCTTGATGGCCCTGTCTCAAGGGCAAGATGAGGCTGAAATATACTGCCAAAAATTTCGTAAGTGGTCTGTGCTTACTCAGTGGAATGAGTGCGCCCTGGCGGCGAATTTCAGAGAGGGTCTCTCTGATGCCATTAAAGATGTTATGGTGGGGTTCCCTGTGCCTACAGGTCTGAATGAGTCCATGACAATGGCTATTCAGATTGATCGGCGTTTGCGGGAGCGCAAACCTGTGCACCATTTGGCGGTGTCTACTGAGAAGGCGCCAGAGATTATGCAATGTGATAGAATTCTGTCCAGAAGCGAACGACAGAATTTTAGGCGGAAAAATGGGTTATGCTTCTATTGTGGTGATTCAACTCATGTTATATCAGCATGCTCTAAACGTACTAAGAAGGTTGATAAGTCTGTTTCAATTGGCACTTTACAGTCTAAGTTTATTCTATCTGTGACCCTGATTTGCTCTTTATCGTCTATTACCGCGGACGCCTATGTCGACTCTGGCGCCGCTTTGAGTCTTATGGATTGGTCCTTTGCCAAACGCTGTGGGTTTAATTTAGAGCCTCTGGAAGTTCCTATACCTCTGAAGGGTATTGACTCCACGCCATTGGCTAGTAATAAACCACAATACTGGACACAAGTAACTATGCGTATTAATCCGGATCACCAGGAGATTATTCGCTTCCTTGTGTTGTATAATCTACATGATATGTTGGTGCTTGGATTGCCATGGCTGCAATCTCATAACCCAGTCCTCGACTGGAAAGCAATGTCTGTGTTAAGCTGGGGATGTCAGGGGACTCATGGGGACGTACCTTTGGTTTCCATTTCGTCATCTATTCCCTCTGAGATTCCGGAATTTTTATCTGATTATCGTGACGTTTTTGAGGAGCCTAAACTTGGTTCACTACCTCCGCACAGAGATTGCGATTGTACTATAGATCTGATTCCGGGCAGTAAGTTTCCAAAGGGTCGTTTATTTAATCTATCTGTGCCTGAACATGCTGCTATGCGGGAATATATTAAGGAGTCCTTGGAAAAGGGACATATTCGTCCTTCGTCATCTCCCTTAGGAGCCGGTTTTTTCTTTGTATCTAAAAAAGATGGCTCTTTGAGGCCGTGTATTGATTATCGGCTTTTGAATAAAATCACGGTTAAATATCAGTATCCTTTGCCACTGCTTACTGATTTGTTTGCTCAAATAAAGGGGGCCAAGTGGTTCTCTAAGATTGATCTTCGTGGGGCGTATAATTTAGTGCGAATTAAGCAGGGGGATGAGTGGAAAACCGCATTTAATACGCCTGAGGGCCATTTTGAGTATTTAGTAATGCCTTTTGGTCTTTCAAATGCCCCTTCAGTCTTTCAGTCTTTTATGCATGACATTTTCCGTGAATATTTGGATAAATTTATGATTGTGTATCTGGATGATATTTTGATTTTTTCGGATGACTGGGACTCTCATGTCCAACAGGTCAGGAGGGTTTTTCAGGTTTTGCGCTCTAATTCCTTGTGTGTAAAGGGTTCTAAGTGTGTTTTTGGGGTTCAAAAGATTTCGTTTTTGGGGTACATTTTTTCCCCCTCTTCCATTGAGATGGACCCTGTCAAGGTTCAGGCTATTTGTGATTGGACGCAACCCTCTTCTCTTAGGAGCCTTCAGAAGTTTTTGGGCTTTGCTAATTTTTATCGTCGATTTATAACTGGTTTTTCTGATGTTGCTAAGCCGTTGACTGATTTGACTAAGAAGGGTGCTGATGTTGCTGATTGGTCCCCTGCTGCTGTGGAGGCCTTTTGGGAGCTTAAGCGCCGCTTTTCTTCCGCCCCTGTATTGCGTCAGCCTGATGTTACTCTTCCTTTTCAGGTTGAGGTCGACGCTTCAGAAATCGGAGCTGGGGCGGTTTTGTCGCAGAAAAGTTCCGACTGCTCCGTGATGAGACCTTGCGCGTTCTTTTCTCGTAAATTTTCGCCCGCTGAGCGAAATTATGATATTGGTAATCGGGAGCTCTTGGCTATGAAGTGGGCTTTTGAGGAGTGGCGTCATTGGCTTGAGGGGGCTAGACATCAGGTGGTGGTATTGACCGACCACAAGAATTTGATTTATCTTGAGTCTGCCAGGCGCCTGAATCCTAGACAGGCGCGCTGGTCGTTATTTTTCTCTCGGTTTAATTTTGTGGTTTCTTACCTACCGGGTTCTAAAAATGTGAAGGCGGATGCCCTTTCTAGGAGTTTTGAGCCTGATTCCCCTGGTAATTCTGAACCTACAGGTATCCTTAAGGATGGAGTGATATTATCTGCTGTTTCCCCAGACTTGCGACGGGTCTTGCAGGAGTTTCAGGCGGATAGACCTGATCGTTGCCCGCCTGGTAGACTGTTTGTTCCGGATGATTGGACCAGTAGAGTCATCTCGGAGGTCCATTCTTCTGCGTTAGCTGGTCATCCTGGAATCTTTGGTACCAGGGATTTGGTGGCTAGGTCCTTCTGGTGGCCTTCCCTGTTGCGAGATGTGCGAGGTTTTGTGCAGTCTTGTGATGTTTGTGCTCGGGCCAAGCCTTGTTGTTCTCGGGCTAGTGGATTGTTGTTATCTTTGCCTATTCCGAAGAGGCCTTGGACTCACATCTCCATGGATTTTATTTCTGATCTCCCTGTTTCTCAGAAGATGTCTGTCATCTGGGTGGTGTGTGACCGTTTCTCTAAGATGGTCCATTTGGTCCCCTTGCCTAAATTGCCTTCCTCATCCGAGCTGGTTCCTCTGTTTTTTCAAAATGTGGTTCGCTTGCATGGTATTCCGGAGAATATCGTTTCTGACAGGGGAACCCAATTCGTGTCTAGATTTTGGCGAGCGTTCTGTGCTAGGATGGGCATTGATTTGTCTTTTTCGTCTGCTTTCCATCCTCAGACTAATGGCCAGACCGAGCGAACTAATCAGACCTTGGAGACTTATTTGAGGTGTTTTGTGTCTGCGGATCAGGATGATTGGGTTGCCTTTTTGCCCTTGGCGGAGTTTGCCCTCAATAACCGGGCTAGTTCTGCCACCTTGGTTTCTCCTTTCTTCTGTAATTCGGGGTTTCATCCTCGTTTCTCTTCTGGTCAGGTGGAGTCTTCGGATTGTCCTGGAGTGGATGCTGTGGTGGAGAGGTTGCATCAGATTTGGGGGCATGTGGTGGACAATTTGAAGTTGTCCCAGGAGAAGACTCAGCAGTTTGCCAACCGCCGTCGTCGTGCTGGTCCTCGTCTTTGTGTTGGGGACTTGGTGTGGTTGTCTTCTCGTTTTGTCCCTATGAAGGTTTCTTCTCCTAAGTTTAAGCCTCGGTTCATCGGCCCGTACAAGATATTGGAGATTCTTAACCCTGTGTCCTTTCGTTTGGACCTCCCTGCATCTTTTTCTATTCATAATGTCTTCCATCGGTCATTGTTGCGCAGGTATGAGGTACCGGTTGTGCCTTCCGTTGAGCCTCCTGCTCCGGTGTTGGTTGAGGGTGAGTTGGAGTACGTTGTCGAGAAGATCTTGGACTCCCGTGTTTCCAGACGGAGACTTCAGTATTTGGTCAAGTGGAAGGGCTACGGTCAGGAGGATAACTCTTGGGTGACTGCCTCTGATGTTCATGCCTCCGATTTGGTCCGTGCCTTTCATAGGGCTCATCCTGATCGCCCTGGTGGTTCTGGTGAGGGTTCGGTGCCCCCTCCTTGAGGGGGGGGTACTGTTGTGAATTTGGTTTCTGGGCTCCCCCGGTGGTTTCTGGTGGTACTGCACTTGTGTGCTTCATCTCCTCTGTTCACCTGTTTCCATCAGGATGTGGGAGTTGTCTATTTAGCCTTGCTCCTCAGTCATTTCTATGCCGGCCAACAATGTTACCAGAAGCCTTTCTGTTGCATGTTCCTGCTCCTAGACTACTATCAGCTAAGTTGGACTTGTAGTCCTAAGATTGTTTTGCATTTTTGTTCCAGTTCTCTGTGTTTGAATATTTCTGAGGCTGGAAGCTCTTGTGAGCTGAAATTGCCACTCTGGTGTCATGAGTTGATATTAGAGTCTTAAAGTAATTTCAGGATGGTGTTTTGAAAGGGTTTTCAGCTGACTGTGAAGTTCCCTTTTCTGTCTTCCTACTATCTAGTAAGCGGACCTCAATTTGCTAAACCTATCTTCATACTTCGTATGTCAATTTCCTCTAAAATCACCGACAATATATGTGGGGGCTACTGTCTGCCTTTTGGGGAAAATTTCTCTGGAGGTAAGCCAGGTCTGTATTTTCCTCTGCTAGGGTCAGTCAGTCCTCCGGCTGGCGCTGGGCGTCTAGGGATAAAACGTAGGCACGCTACCCGGCCACTGTTAGTTGTGCGGTAGGTTTAGCTCACAGTCAGCTCGAGTTCCCATCTTCCAAGAGCTAGTCCTTTTGTATGCTTTATTACGGTCTCTTGCCATTGAGAACCATGACAAAGAGGCATGCTCCTAACGGGTGCCGAAGTGGAGGCTACAGGCTCCGCAGTCTTCCCCCTCCCTCTCCCTCTTTGGCCCGTTCGGGGAATCTCTTCCTCAGAGCTGCTCCCACCACCTTCCTGTCCCTCACGCCACGATGGGTCAAGGACCTCATCATCTACACTACCCTCTGCCACCAACTGCTCCTCCTGGGTAGTCTCAGCAGCACAGCACGCACCAGAAAGTGGCACCTGAGTGTCATCATCAGCGGATGCGTACTGCGGTGTGGTGACCGGAGGCACTGACCACCCGCCTCTTCAGACTCAGAGAGAAAAAGCTGTTGGGCATCACTGCACACTGCCTCTTCTTCCATTTCTCCAATGCTGCTTGGCTGGCCCTGTTTCCAAGCCAAGAGATTCAGAGAACAGAAGTAGAGACGGCTCCTGTCCTGGGCTCTCTGACTGCCTGTGCAATTTGGCAGGTGGTGAAGAGACAGATGGGTGCTCTCCAGTGCTCTGTGCCTGAGAGGATGTGGCACTAATTGAAGTCGATGCGTTAGCTGCCATCCATCCGACAACGGCTTCAATTTGGTCTTCACGCAGCAGCGGTGTATGGCGCTCTCCGACAAAGCTGCGCATGAAGGACTGTTCCCTGCTGAAACTGGGTGATGAGGAGTCACCGGTGCCCGCAGCAGGCACAGAATCCCCACGTCCTCTCCCTGCTCTGCTCCGCGCCCACGCCCACGTGCCTTACTCCCTGCCTTCTTCATCTTGGTTGACTGATAGAGATAAGCAGAAAAGTACTAACGGCTTAGTGTGCTTATTCCTGAACAGCTCCTAACAGGTATAAGAAACACTAATTTTCTAAAGTGTGGACTAGACTTTAATATGAGCTAATGTGGCCTACACAACTGTAAAGTGGTGTTTGGTGAACTTTATTAGTTATTTATTTTTTGGGGGCTGAACTGACTACAGGGCGAGCTGCACTCACACGGATACCGTGCAGACAGCCGTAAACGGCGCTGCAAGGCCCAAAAAACCTCCTCTACGTTATCCTATGTAGTGTTTTTCCACAATTTAGCTGGATACGGGTGGAAAGCCACTAATAGGAATTATTTGAAAAAATGTGCAGCGGGCTGCACTATTTGCAAAAAAGGACAATGTATTAAATTTACGCTATGAGGCAGTGACGCACCCTGAGCTGGATACAACCAGCTGTGGCTGCACACAGACTACAGGGCGAGCTGCACTCACACGCAGACCGCGCAGACAGCCGTAAACGGCGCTGCAAGGCCCAAAAAACCTCCTCTACGTTATCCTATGTAGTGCTTTTCCACAATTTAGCTGGATGCGGGTGGAAAGCCACTAATAGGAATTATTTGAAAAAATGTGCAGCGGGCTGCACTATTTGCAAAAAAGGACAATGTATTTTACGCTATGAGGCAGTGACGCACCCTGAGCTGGATACAACCGGCTGTGGCTGCACACAGACTACAGGGCGAGCTGCACTCACACGCAGACCATGCAGACAGCCGTAAACGGCGCTGCAAGGCCCAAAAAACCTCCTCTACGTTATCCTATGTAGTGTTTTTCCACAATTTAGCTGGATACGGGTGGAAAGCCACTAATAGGAAGTATTTGAAAAAATGTGCAGCGGGCTGCACTATTTGCAAAAAAGGACAATGTATTTTACGCTATGAGGCAGTGACGCACCCTGAGCTGGATACAACCAGCTGTGGCTGCACACAGACTACAGGGCGAGCTGCACTCACACGCAGACCGTGCAGACAGCCGTAAACGGCGCTGCAAGGCCCCAAAAACCTCCTCTACGTTATCCTATGTAGTGCTTTTCCACAATTTAGCTGGATGCGGGTGGAAAGCCACTAATAGGAATTATTTGAAAAAATGTGCAGCGGGCTGCACTATTTGCAAAAAAGGACAATGTATTTTACGCTATGAGGCAGTGACGCACCCTGAGCTGGATACAACCGGCTGTGGCTGCACACAGACTACAGGGCGAGCTGCACTCACACGCAGACCATGCAGACAGCCGTAAACGGCGCTGCAAGGCCCAAAGAACCTCCTCTACGTTATCCTATGTAGTGTTTTTCCACAATTTAGCTGGATACGGGTGGAAAGCCACTAATAGGAACAATTTGAAAAAATGTGCAGCGGGCTGCACTATTTGCAAAAAAGGACAATGGAATGGATAGAACAGTATGAGACAGTGAACCACCCTGAGCTGAATACAACCGGCTATGGCTGCACACAGACTAGAGAGTGGGCTGCACTCACACACACACACACACACACACAGAGACCTTGCAGATCGCTGTGAAAACAGCGCTGCAAGGCAAAAGCAAGGTGAACCCACAGTGGTTGCTAAATTAGCCTGGGAAAAGCACAAAGAAGCAAATCGCTATCTCAACTGGCCCTCAGTCAGAACACAGCGTCCTATGCCTAACTGAATTCACAGCAGAGTGAGCCAGAAAGGGCAGCAGCGTTTTTTATAGTGCATCATGACATCATTTCAGCAGCCAATCACAGCCTTGCCAGTAGTTACATGCCCACCATGCTGAACAGGATGTGCCCACACTTGTAATCATTCCTCATTGGCTGAATTTGTGCTGTTTGAATTATGGGAACTTCCGATTCCGTTATCCGATATGCGGTAAGTATCGGATCTCGGTATCAGAATTCCGATACCGCAAGTATCGGCCGATACCCGATACTTGCGGTATCGGAATGCTCAACACTACTCAAGAATCATTTGTTGGTGTCATCCATTGATGGGAGGGTCCTGTCTGAAGCTATTCATGTGGTTACTGAGGAAGTAGAGAACCATGTAGGAATTCTACACATTTGCAAGGATGTCTTCTATGTACTTCCTGGGCTGTTGCACCCTCTTTTCCTGGGTCTTCTGTGGCTACATGTTCATGAATCTGTCCTAGACTGGAGATCCGGAGAGGTGCTCCGATGGGGACAGTCATGCCATGAAAAGTGTCTTGCTCCTGTATGTCCTGTGTGGTCGCAGTTGAAACCATCTAACCTCGTGGGCCAGCCATCTGCTTAGTGGTCTTATGCGGATGCCTTCGATAAGAAAGAAGTGGAGACGTTACCTCCACATAGGCTGTACGATTGTCCCATTTACGTTCTCCCGAGATCTTCACTTCCACGAGGCAGTTTCTATTGTTTGTCGCAAACGGAGACCCTAGCCATGTCTGAATAAGTAAAGGAGAATCTGGCTAGGGGATTCATCAAGAAGTCTTCTTCTCTGGCTGGAGTTTGCTTCTTTTTGTTAAGCAGAAGGTTGGTTCTCTTTGACCATGTACCGATTATAGAGGTCTCAACCAGATGATGATCAAGAACAAATATCCACTTCCCCTGGATCCAGAATTGTTTGATCACTTAGAAGATGCCAGGATCTTCACCAATTTGGAACTGAGAGCAGCATGTAATCTTATCCGCATATGTCAAGGAAATGAGTGGAAGACCACATCCAACACCCGAGATGGTCACTACAAATATCATGTTATGCCATTTGGGCTCAGTAATGCCCCTGCTGTCTTCCAGGAGTTTGTTAACGATGTCTTCAGAGATCTCCTTTACTCCTGTGTGGTGATGTACCTGGACAATATCCTGGTTTTCTCTCCAGACCTGCTGTCTCATAGGAGAAATGTTCATCTAGTCTTGCAGAAACTCAGAGAGAATCACCTGTATGCTAAGTATGATAAATGTGTTTTCGAGATGATCCTTCTGCCTTTTCTAGGATATTTCATCTTGGATATGGTGCTCAAGGTGGATTTGGAGAAAGTGTCTTCCATTTTCAATGGAGTTAAGGCTATTCAGCTGTTCATTGGATTTTTCAATTTTTACCTACAGTTTATTCCTCATTGCTTGTCCCAGATGACTCCCATTTCTGCAATGATCAGCAAGGGTGCTAATCCCGAGATCTGGGCTCCTAAGGCTTTCCTTTCTCTAAAACAGGACTTCTCTTCTGCTCCTGTGCTTTACAGATCCAAGCAAAGCAAACAATTCTTCCTGAAAGTGGATGCTTTGTCGTCTGAAGCAGGGGCAGCTTGCACACACAGAAGTCTTCCTCCAGTCATATGGTAACTTGCGGGTTCTTTTCAAAATTACTTGGAGTTACTTACTCGAAGGAGCTGTCCATCCGGTCGCCATATGCACAGACCACAAAAACTTTACCTACTTACAGTTGGTGCAAAGGTTGAATCTGCGCCAAGCTAGGTGGTCTGTTGTGAAATTGGATTTTGGGCTCCCCCGGTGGCCACTGGTGGAATTGAACTGGTGTGCATCATCCTCTCTGTTCACCTGTTTCCATCAGGATGTGGGAGTCGCTATTTAACCTTGCTCCTCTGTCACTTCCATGCCGGTCAACATTGTAATCAGAAGCCTTTCTGTGCATGTTCCTGCTGCTAGACAACTCCCAGCTAAGTTGGACTTAGTCCTTGTTTGTTTTTGCATTTTGTTCCAGTTCACAGCTGTAGTTTCGTTTCTGTGTCTGGAAAGCTCTTGTGATCTGAAATTGCCACTCTGATGTTATGAGTTAATACTAGAGTCTTAAAGTAATTTCAGGATGGTATTTGATAGGGTTTTTAGCTGACCATGAAAGTGCCCTTTCTGTCTTCCTGCTATCTAGTAAGCGGACCTCAATTTTGCTAAACCTATTTTCATACTACGTTTGTCATTTCATCTAAAATCACCGCCAATATTTGTGGGGGCCTCTGTCTGCCTTTCGGGGAAATTTCTCTAGAGGTGAGCCAGGACTATATTTTCCTCTGCCAGGATTAGTTAGTCCTCCGGCCGGCGCTGGGCGTCTAGGGATAACACGCAGGCTACGCTACCCGGCTACTGTTAGTTGTGCGGCAGGTTTAGTTCATGGTCAGTTTAGTTTCCATCCTTCCAAGAGCTAGTTCGTATGTTTGCTGGGCTATGTTCTCTTGCCATTGAGAACCATAACAGTTTGACCGGCCTCAAAGGGTTAAATTAATTGACAGAGAAAGGAGAGAAAAGAGAAGTCTGCTGAAGATTTTTTTTTTTTTTTTTTTTTCTCAGTTCTGAGTGTGCTTGTAATTGAATCTCTTGCAAGTCTGCCTATATTGCAGCCTCTCTCTCTCTCTCTCCTTCTAATCCTGGAATGGCTCTGTGTTCACCTGTTTAAAATGGATATTCAGAGTTTAGCTGCAGGTTTGAATAATCTCACCACGAAAGTTCAAAACTTACAAGATTTTGTTGTTCATGTTCCTATATCTGAACCTAGAATTCCTTTGCCTGAATTTTTCTCGGGGAATAGATCTTGCTTTCAAAATTTAAAAAATAATTGCAAGTTGTTTTTGTCCCTGAAATCTCGCTCTGCTGGAGATCCTGCTCAGCAGGTCAGGATTGTGATTTCTTTGCTCCAGGGCGACCCTCAGGATTGGGCTTTTGCATTGGCTCCAGGGGATCCTGCGTTGCTCAATGTGGATGCGTTTTTTCTGGCCTTGGGGTTGCTTTATGAGGAACCTCAGTTAGAACTTCAGGCGGAAAAGGCCTTGATGTCCCTATCTCAGGGGCAAGACGAAGCTGAAATATACTGCCAGAAATTCCGTAAATGGGCTGTGCTTACTCAGTGGAATGAGTGCGCCCTGGCGGCGAATTTCAGAGAGGGTCTCTCTGATGCCATTAAGGATGTTATGGTGGGGTTCCCTGTGCCTGCGGGTCTGAATGAGTCCATGACAATGGCTATCCAGATCCATAGGCGTCTGCGGGAGCGCAAACCTGTGCACCATTTGGCGGTGTCTACTGAGAAGACGCCAGAGAATATGCAATGTGATAGAATTCTGTCCAGAAGTGAACGGCAGAATTTTAGACGAAAAAATGGGTTGTGCTTCTATTGCGGTGATTCAACTCATGTTATATCAGCATGCTCTAAGCGTACTAAGAAGCTTGATAAGTCTGTTTCAATTGGCACTTTACAGTCTAAGTTTATTCTATCTGTGACCCTGATTTGTTCTTTATCATCTATTACCGCGGATGCCTATGTCGACTCTGGCGCCGCTTTGAGTCTTATGGATTGGTCCTTTGCCAAACGCTGTGGGTATGATTTGGAGCCTCTTGAAACTCCTATACCCCTGAAGGGGATTGACTCCACCCCATTGGCTAGCAATAAACCACAATACTGGACACAAGTAACTATGCGGATTAATCCGGATCACCAGGAGATTATTCGCTTTCTTGTGCTGTATAACCTACATGATGTGTTGGTGCTTGGATTGCCATGGCTGCAATCTCATAACCCAGTCCTTGACTGGAAAGCTATGTCTGTGTTAAGCTGGGGATGTAAGGGGACGCATGGGGACGTACCTGTGGTTTCCATTTCATCATCTATTCCCTCTGAGATTCCTGAATTCTTGACTGAATATCGTGACGTTTTTGAAGAACCTAAGCTTGGTTCATTACCTCCGCACCGGGAGTGCGATTGTGCCATAGATTTGATTCCGGGTAGTAAATACCCTAAGGGTCGTTTATTTAATCTGTCTGTGCCTGAACATGCTGCTATGCGAGAATATATAAAGGAGTCCTTGGAAAAGGGACATATTCGTCCTTCGTCATCTCCCTTAGGAGCCGGTTTTTTCTTTGTGGCTAAGAAAGATGGCTCTTTGAGGCCGTGCATTGATTATCGGCTTTTGAATAAAATCACGGTTAAATATCAATATCCGTTGCCACTGCTGACTGATTTGTTTGCTCGCATAAAGGGGGCCAAGTGGTTCTCTAAGATAGATCTTCGTGGGGCGTATAATTTGGTGCGAATTAAGCAGGGGGATGAGTGGAAAACCGCATTTAATACGCCCGAGGGCCACTTTGAGTATTTGGTGATGCCTTTTGGTCTTTCAAATGCCCCTTCAGTCTTTCAGTCCTTTATGCATGACATTTTCCGTGATTATTTGGATAAATTTATGATTGTGTATCTGGATGATATTTTGATTTTTTCGGATGACTGGGACTCTCATGTCCAGCAGGTCAGGAGGGTTTTTCAGGTTTTGCGGTCTAATTCCTTGTGTGTGAAGGGTTCTAAGTGCGTTTTTGGGGTTCAGAAGATTTCCTTTTTGGGATATATTTTTTCCCCCTCTTCCATCGAGATGGATCCTGTCAAGGTTCAGGCTATTTGTGATTGGACGCAACCCTCTTCTCTTAAGAGTCTTCAGAAATTTTTGGGCTTTGTTAACTTTTATCGTCGATTTATTGCTGGTTTTTCTGATGTTGTTAAACCATTGACTGATTTGACTAAGAAGGGTGCTGATGTTGCTGATTGGTCCCCTGCTGCTGTGGACGCCTTTCGGGAGCTTAAGCGCCGCTTTTCTTCCGCCCCTGTGTTGCGTCAGCCTGATGTTGCTCTTCCTTTTCAGGTTGAGGTCGACGCTTCTGAAATCGGAGCTGGGGCGGTTTTGTCGCAGAGAAGTTCCGATTGCTCCGTGATGAGACCTTGTGCTTTTTTCTCGCGTAAATTTTCGCCCGCCGAGCGGAATTATGATGTTGGGAATCGGGAGCTTTTGGCCATGAAGTGGGCTTTTGAGGAGTGGCGTCATTGGCTTGAGGGGGCTAGACATCAGGTGGTGGTATTGACTGACCACAAAAATCGAATTTATCTTGAGTCCGCCAGACGCCTGAATCCTAGACAGGCGCGCTGGTCGTTGTTTTTCTCTCGGTTTAATTTTGTGGTGTCCTACCTGCCGGGTTCTAAGAATGTTAAGGCGGATGCCCTTTCTAGGAGTTTTGAGCCTGACTCCCCTTGTAATTCTGAACCTACAGGTATCCTTAAGGATGGAGTGATATTGTCTGCCGTTTCTCCAGACCTGCGGCGGGCCTTGCAGGAGTTTCAGGCGGATAGACCTGATCGTTGCCCACCTGGTAGACTGTTTGTTCCTGATGATTGGACCAGTAAAGTCATTTCTGAGGTTCATTCTTCTGCGTTGGCAGGTCATCCTGGAATCTTTGGTACCAGGGATTTGGTGGCAAGGTCCTTCTGGTGGCCTTCCCTGTCTCGAGATGTGCGAGGCTTCGTGCAGTCTTGTGACGTTTGTGCTCGGGCCAAGCCTTGTTGTTCTCGGGCTAGTGGATTGTTGTTGCCCTTGCCTATCCCGAAGAGGCCCTGGACGCACATCTCGATGGATTTTATTTCGGATCTTCCTGTTTCTCAGAAGATGTCTGTCATCTGGGTGGTGTGTGATCGTTTCTCTAAGATGGTCCATTTGGTTCCCCTGCCTAAGTTGCCTTCTTCTTCCGAGTTGGTTCCTCTGTTTTTTCAAAATGTGGTCCGTTTGCATGGTATTCCGGAGAATATCGTTTCTGACAGAGGTACCCAATTCGTGTCTAGATTTTGGCGAGCATTCTGTGCTAGGATGGGCATAGATTTGTCTTTCTCGTCTGCTTTCCATCCTCAGACTAATGGCCAGACCGAGCGGATGAATCAGACCTTGGAGACATATTTGAGGTGTTTTGTGTCTGCAGATCAGGATGATTGGGTTGCTTTTTTGCCTTTAGCGGAGTTTGCCCTCAATAATCGGGCCAGTTCTGCCACCTTGGTGTCTCCCTTTTTCTGTAATTCGGGGTTTCATCCTCGATTTTCTTCTGGTCAGGTGGAATCTTCGGATTGTCCTGGAGTGGATGCTGTGGTGGAGAGGTTGCATCAGATTTGGGGGCAGGTAGTGGACAATTTGAAGTTGTCCCAGGAGAAGACTCAGCTTTTTGCCAACCGCCGGCGTCGGGTTGGTCCTCGGCTTTGTGTTGGGGACTTGGTGTGGTTGTCTTCCCGTTTTGTCCCTATGAGGGTTTCTTCTCCCAAGTTTAAGCCTCGGTTCATCGGCCCGTACAAGATATTGGAGATTCTTAACCCTGTGTCCTTCCGTTTGGACCTCCCTGCATCTTTTTCTATTCATAATGTTTTTCATCGGTCATTATTGCGCAGGTATGAGGTACCGGTTGTGCCTTCCGTTGAGCCTCCTGCTCCGGTGTTGGTTGAGGGCGAGTTGGAGTACGTTGTGGAAAAAATCTTGGACTCCCGTGTTTCCAGACGGAAACTCCAGTATCTCGTCAAATGGAAGGGATACGGTCAGGAGGATAATTCTTGGGTGACTGCCTCTGATGTTCATGCCTCCGATTTGGTCCGTGCCTTTCATAGGGCTCATCCTGATCGCCCTGGTGGTTCTGGTGAGGGTTCGGTGCCCCCTCCTTGAGGGGGGGGTACTGTTGTGAAATTGGATTTTGGGCTCCCCCGGTGGCCACTGGTGGAATTGAACTGGTGTGCATCATCCTCTCTGTTCACCTGTTTCCATCAGGATGTGGGAGTCGCTATTTAACCTTGCTCCTCTGTCACTTCCATGCCGGTCAACATTGTAATCAGAAGCCTTTCTGTGCATGTTCCTGCTGCTAGACAACTCCCAGCTAAGTTGGACTTAGTCCTTGTTTGTTTTTGCATTTTGTTCCAGTTCACAGCTGTAGTTTCGTTTCTGTGTCTGGAAAGCTCTTGTGATCTGAAATTGCCACTCTGATGTTATGAGTTAATACTAGAGTCTTAAAGTAATTTCAGGATGGTATTTGATAGGGTTTTCAGCTGACCATGAAAGTGCCCTTTCTGTCTTCCTGCTATCTAGTAAGCGGACCTCAATTTTGCTAAACCTATTTTCATACTACGTTTGTCATTTCATCTAAAATCACCGCCAATATTTGTGGGGGCCTCTGTCTGCCTTTCGGGGAAATTTCTCTAGAGGTGAGCCAGGACTATATTTTCCTCTGCCAGGATTAGTTAGTCCTCCGGCCGGCGCTGGGCGTCTAGGGATAACACGCAGGCTACGCTACCCGGCTACTGTTAGTTGTGCGGCAGGTTTAGTTCATGGTCAGTTTAGTTTCCATCCTTCCAAGAGCTAGTTCGTATGTTTGCTGGGCTATGTTCTCTTGCCATTGAGAACCATAACAGTGGTCACTGTTCTTCACGGGCTTTGATTTTGTCCTGCATTTTTATCTGGCTGACAAGAACGTCATGGCAAGTATCCTCTCTTGGACTTTTCTACCTTTTGACCAAGAAGAAGAACCCCTGCAATTCATTAAAACCTCTGCGATGGTGACTGTGGCACTGTTGAACTTGTCTCAGATTCCTCCCAGGAAGACTTTAGTGCCAGAATCTGATAAGAAGAGAGTTCTGCAGTGGGGACAGGCTTCTAAGTTGGCCAAGCAGAAAAAGACTTCTCAACTCATGAGAAAAACTGTTCTGTAGTATTTTTCTGCCAGCTCTTCTTGTGTTTTGTAATAACACCGCTAAGCATCTCCCATTTGGACATCTTCCTTCAGCTCTCTTGCAGCATATCACAATGGAATTTATTACAGACCTCCCTGTGTTCTCTGGTGGCTCCGTTATCTGGGTCATGGTAGACTGCTTCTTGAAAATGCCGAGCTCATTGAGAGGTTTATACAGCACATCTACAATCTTCCTGGCTCTCCTCTTCACATTGTATCCAGTTCACTTGCAGGTTCTGGAGAGCTACTTGTAAACTGTTAAAAGTGAACTTGGACTTTTCAACTGCATATCGATATCATCCTCAATTCAATGGTCAGGTAGAGGGAGTCAACCAAATCCTATTCATCTTTCTGCTGCATTTCATGAATGTGCACCAGAGATCTACATCTCTGGACCAGATATCACCACCCTACTAACCAGAATCCCTCACTGTCTGTCCGCTATTTCATCCTTCTTCTCCGCTAGATTTCTAAAACTTAACATGGACATAACAGGATTCATCGTCTTTCCCCATCTCATGCGACCCCCCCAACGAACCTATCCATTACAGTAAACGGCTGCCCACTCTCCCCAGTCCCACAAGCTCGCTGTCTCAGGGTAATCCTTGACATTGATCTCTCCTTCAAACCAAATATCCAAGCCCTTTCCACTTCCTGCCGCCTTCAACTCAAAAATATTTCACGGATCCATACATTCCTAAACCAAGAATCTGCAAAAGCCCTAGTCCATGCCATCATAATCTCCTGCCTCGACTACTGTAACCTCCAGCTCTGTGACCTCCACTCTAACACTCTCACACCTCTCCAATCTATTGTAAACTCAGCTGCCCGACTGATCCACCTGTCCCCCCGCTTCAAGGTTATCAGACAGATAAACAACATGGTATGTTATAAACTGAAGCTCACAGCCTAACTCCTTCCATGTTTCCATTTGTCATTTTAAGTCCTTTCTTCGAAGATTCGGTGGCAATGCTTCACCAGTCATCTTAGAGGATGTCTTCGAGTTAGAGAACATATTGTCCATGAAGAAGGTGAGAGAAAAAAACTTTTTAACTTTTTTCTTGTGGATTGGAAGGTGTTTGATCCCGAAGAAAGATTGTTGGAACCCAAGGAGAATATCCATGCCCCACCTTTTGTGGAGAGATTCCTTGCAGGCTTGAAGAAGAGGGGGCACAAGTAGGGGGGCACTGTAATGCCAGCATTCCTGTATGCCTTTTTTCCATCCACCTGGCAGGGACCCGGACTTACTCACCACCCAGTCTGCCCTGTTGTGTCCCCTTCCCTCTGCTCCCATAGCTCACTTAGGGCACGTGCCTGTGAACTCCTTGTCATTTAAAGATACAGCATGCACAATCCTATGTGTCCCCAGCCTATAGCTGGGAGGCACTTAATACTTAAAGCACCTCCACCTGTAGGGAGGTGCCTGACTAACAATTGAGTTTTGGCAGTCTACTAGCTACAAGCCTGTTATAAGGTCCCAGAGCCTGCATCTGTTCTAGCACCTGTTCCAGTCTGATCTGTATCTGTACTTTGAACCTGAAACTGCACCTGTGGTACCTGAGCCAGAAACCGCACCAGCGGTATCTGAGCTCAATACTCCTCCGGTTGTACCTAAACCTGAAACCGCTCAGGCGGTATGTGAACCTGAAACCGCACCTACAGTAACAGAGTCTGAAACTGCTCTGACGGTGCATGAACTGGCAACTGTGCTTACTACCCTGTTATGTCAAAATTAGCTCTACTATCTGTTCCACCGGTTTTCAGTCCCACCTTGGACTCTGAGTTTGTGTCTTCTATCCTGACCCTTTGGGTCTGCTGCCGCGGTAACGGGATCTGTCCAGGAGTAGCACCTGACATCCACTTGTGGCCCAAATTTAACTACACCATCAGGGCTCAAGTAAAAACCCAGATGGTTGCCTACTTTTGCCCCTCCAGGCGTTCCCCGGTCTGTGGAACAGTGGGTCCACGATCCAAGTGTGTTACAAATATCAAGCAAGTAAAGACTGTGCTGGGAAACCTTGGGCTCACGCAATGTTAATCCACAAAAACAGGTGTCGGTTTATAAGATAATGTGCCCTGAAACACTCTAAAAATTGTTCAGAGATTGTTTTGAGGAGATAAGCAGATCAAAGCAAATGTGTATAATCCAAGATACTTTATTGAGCTGCTCTTAACAGCTTGATTATTTAGAAGGACCAAGGATTATTAAACATATTGGCCACAACTTTTCTATCGATGGTCTATCCTTAAGATAGGCCTTCAATATCTGATCTGTGGAGATTCAACTCCCGGAACCTCCAACAATGAACTGTTATCAGCACCAGTAGCAGTCTGATATTTTCAGATGCTGTTAAAACATTTCTATAGTGGCCACATGTGGGTACCGCAGATACCCCTCTATTCAAATTAAATGAATAAAATAAACTATAAGGAATTCACTTGCAAGGGGATTCAATATATCCAACAGATTCTGCAAAGAAGTATCTTCAAAAATCTGACTTGCCACATAGATACAGGAACAGAACCAATTCTACATAAATGTGGAAAGAGAATTGTAATGCTAGTGCCATCACCCCTGCATGGTTCCCCTTCTCCTCCATGCAGGAATGCCAAAATACTTTCTGCCCCAGCCACATGGGGTGGATCCAGGCATGCTCCCTGTCTCCTGTGTTCGTGAATGCTGCACTTCACCGCAGAGAGCCTAGTGTACAAGCACATGGTAAAATGCCCCCAACCAATAGCTGGGAGGCAACTGAGTGTAAAAGGCACCCTCCCCATTAAGGAGGTGCCTCAGCAACCCCTATAGTTTCCTAGTAGTTGGTAGTCTGTGTAACTGTATGTTGGCAGATCATCCCATGTCTTAGTATCTTGAAGTTAGTACGTGAACCCTGATAATTGTGCAGCCAAGTGCTGAACTCAAATCCCTGGTCTTTGTGCGGTCAGTGCCTGAACTTGCTCTCCTGGTCTGTGTGTGGCCATTGCCTGAATCAGTTCCAGAGACCTGTGTGTCTGAATGTGTACTTTGTGTATCCGGACTGTTATAGCAGTCTCCAAATCCAGCTGTCTGTGACTCCATGTCAGTATCTGCCCTGCCTGAGGAGTAGTCTGAAGGGAGCCCAATTCCAGTAAATGTCTGCATACCTGACCCCTGGGGTTAGCAGCTGCAGTGCCAGGGACTGCCTAGGAGTGGTACCTGGGGGTTACCTGCAGCTCATGCCTTACTCCACCATCAGGAGCTCCAGTGAACACCAGGTAGAGACTTATCTACACCCTCCTAGGTAAGCCCGGCCCATGAACTACATGCTTTTAATTGTTTTTATATGCTTTTTGTGGTGTTAATAAAGGTTTGTAATTTTCCCACTTCATGCGGTTGTGCAGGCCTTTTCTAGTTCAGTCTTTTCTCTTTTCTCTGGTTACGTACAAATGTGGACTAGGCATTGCACCCCTTACATTATATATGGCTTTAACCAGAGTGCACCTTTTTCTTATCTATATATATAATTGTCTAAGGGGTACTTCCGTCTTTCTGTCGGCAACTTCCGTCACAGATATTCATTCGCTGATTGGTCTCGCCAGCTGCCTGTCATGGCTGCCGCGACCAATCAGCGACGGGCACCGTCCGATTAGTCCCTCCCTACTCCCCTGCAGTCAGTGCCCGGTGCCCGCTCCATACTCCCCGCAGTCACGGCTCACACAGGGTTAATGCCAGCAGTAACGGACCGCGCTATGCCGCGGGTAACTCACTCCGTTACCGCCGCTATTAACCCTGTGTGACCAAGTTTTTACTATTGACGCTGCCTATGCAGCCTCAATAGTAAAAACATCTAATGTTAAAAATAATAATAAAAAAAAAAAATCATTATATACTCACCTTCCGCCGCCTTTCCGATGCTCCGGTGACCGGTCCATGCAAGCGGCAGGTTCCGGTGCTAAGGTTGGTGTGCGACAAGGACCTGCCATGATGTCACAGTCATGTGACCGCGACGTCATCACACCCTCGGACCGGAAGCTGCCGCCTGAACCGAACACAGGCGACAGAACTACAAGGGGCCCCTCGGAAGGTGAGTATATGTTTATTTTTTATGTTTTAACCTGTGACATACGTGGCTGGGCAATATACTTACGTGGCTGGGCAATATACTATGTGGCTCTGTGCTGTATACTATGTCACTGTGCAATATACTACGTGGCTCTGTGCTGTATACTACGTCACTGGGCAATATACTACGTCACTGGGCAATATACTACGTAACTGGGCAATATACTATGTGGCTGGGCAATATACTACGTCACTGGGCAATATACTACGTGGCTGGGCAATATACTACGTCACTGGGCTATATACTACGTAACTGGGCAATATACTACGTCACTGGGCAATATACTACATGGCTCTGTGCTGTATACTACGTCGCTGTGCAATATACTACGTGGCTCTGTGCTGTATACTACGTAACTGGCCAATATACTACGTGGCTCTGTGCTGTATACTACGTAACTGGGCAATATACTACGTCACTGGGCAATATACTACGTAACTGGGCAATATACTACGTGGCTGGGCAATATACAATGTAACTGGGCAATATACTACGTAACTGGGCAATATACTACGTAACTGGGCAATATACTACATGGCTCTGTGCTGTATACTACGTCGCTGTGCAATATACTACGTGGCTCTGTGCTGTATACTACGTAACTGGCCAATATACTACGTGGCTCTGTGCTGTATACTACGTAACTGGCCAATATACTACGTGGCTCTGTGCTGTATACTACATAACTGGGCAATATACTACGTCACTGGGCAATATACTACGTAACTGGGCAATATACTACGTGGCTGTGCAATATACTACGTAACTGGGCAATATACTACGTGGCTGTGCAATACACTACGTCACTGGGCAATATACTACGTCACTGGGCAATATACTAAGTGGACATGCATATTCTAGAATACCCGATGCGTTAGAATCGGGCCACCATCTAGTAATATATAACTTTCCACTAATATGCATTGATACAGCACTCTGTGAACAGCCAGCTTCTTTAGCAATTACCTTTCGTGGCTTAGTCTCCTTGTGGAGTGTTACAAAGACTACCTTCTGGACATCTGTCAAGTCAGCAGTCTTCCCCATGATGTGAAACAGCCTAAGGGACCTTTTAAATGCTTAGGAAGCCTTTGCAGGTGTTTTTTGTTAATTATTCTAATTTCCTGAGATAATGACTTTTGGGTTTTCATTGGCTGTAAGCCATAATCATCAACATTATCAGAAATAAACATTTGAAATAGATCACTCTGTAATGACTCTATATAATATATGAGTTTCACTTTTTATATTGAAGAACCAAAATAAATTAACTTTTTGATGATATTCTAATTTTGTGAGAAACATCTGTATGTATCGCAATATGCACAATATTTGTGTTTGCTTTTTTTCTAAATACTCTGAAACTGATGTGTGAGACTATTGAATAAAAATGTTATTATACAACTGAATATCTCTGAATCACATGCATACGCGAGCATAGGGCTTACTCACACAAACATATAACACAGCCAAGTGCTATGGGATAAAACATCGCACAGCACTGGGACCAATGTTATTCTATGCAGCAGCTCAGATCTGCAATTATTTTCTCAAGCCAAATCACATCACACTTCACCCATACAAATCTATGGATGTGTGTGAATAATCGGACTGCACTCAGATATCATTCAAGTGCAATCCGATAAACGCCGAGACAAGCAATGAAAAAGATGTAGAGATTAGAGATTAGCCACCTCCCTAGTGTTCGGGTTCGGTTTGGTTCGTCGAACAGGGAGGTGTTCGACGAACTGTTCGTCGAACGTTCGACGAACACCGTCGAACCCCATTGAAACCAATGGCAGGCAAACACAAACACATACAAACACATGGAAAACACATAGAAAACACCTTAAAAGGTGTCCAAACGCTGACAAACTGCCCACAAGACACAACAAACACATGGAAAAGTCACAACTACATATATTCATGCGAAAAGAAAAGAGGTGGAGGAGTAAAAGGAGGAGGAGACACAGATATAGGCATGTCATGCCCTTCTAAAATCAAGAAAGGCTGGAGTAAAAATCTAAACTCACTCTACCAACACCCAGACGTCTTGACAAAAAAAATAAAAAAATAAATATCTTTAGGTAGAATGGCGGCGGGTCCATTCAGAACACTTTCCTTAGAAGACGTAGTGGTACCCCCGTTGGGAGTTGTGCCAAAAAATGAACCCAATACATTCAGACTAATCCACCATTTGTCATATCCAAGGGGCAGGTCAGTAAATGACAACATCGATGCGGGACCAAGTACAGTACTATGTACTGTACCTCCTTTGACGAGGCAATCAGGCGGGTCAAGAAGTTAGGAAGGGGCACCCTAATGGCCAAAACAGACATTGAGGGGGTGTTCCGGTTACTACCTGTGCCTCCGAATAGTGTCCTCCCATTGGGCTGCTTCTGTAAGGAGCATACTACATAGATTGCTGTTTGCCAATGGGGTGGTCCATATCCTGCTCACTATTTGAGGCGTTTAGTTGCTTCCTCAAATGTGTCATCATGGACATTTGTAAGGCGGCACATATTATCCATTACCTCGACGAATTCTTATGCCTGGGCCCAAAAGATTCGCCACAGTGTGAAAACATGCGGTAGTCCACCTGTGAGAAGGAGAGAGCTGGAGGGAGAGTGGACACCCCAGAGCCGAGGAGTTATATTGAGAAAGAAAGAAGGCAGTGTAGCTTGCTTCATGGGTGGGGTACTCTGCTGAGTAGCAGAAATTGCTAGTAGGCCCAAAAGGATTTCCTGGGCCAGATGCCATTACAAAATAGTAGTTAGGTAAACAGACGGTGTAGCTTGCTTCATGGGTGGGGTACGCTGCTGAGTAGCACTAAATTCTACTAGGCCCAAAAGGATTTCCAGGGCTAGATGCCGTTAAAAAATAGTACTTAGGTAAACAGGCGGTGTAGCTTGCTTCATGGGTGGGGTACTCTGCTGAGTAGCACCAAATTCTACTAAGCCCAAAAGGATTGCCTGGGCCAGATGCCATTAAAAAATAGTAGTTATGTAAACAGGCGGTGTAGCTTGCTTCATGGGTGGGGTACGCTGCTGTGTAGCACTAAATTCTACTAGGCCCAAAAGGATTTCATGGGCTAGATGACGTTACAAAATAGTATTTAGGTAAACAGGCGGTGTAGCTTGCTTCATGGGTGGGGTACGCTGCTGAGTAGCACCAAATTCTACTAGGCCCAAAAGGATTTCCTGGGCTAGATGTCGTTAAAAAATAGTACTTAGGTAAACAGGCAGCATAGCTTGCTTCATGGGTGGGGTACGCTGCTGAGTAGCACCAAATTCTACTAGGCCCAAAAGGATTGCCTGGGCCAGATGCCGTTAAAAATAGTACTTAGGTAAACAGGCGGTGGGTGGCTGGGCTACTCTGCTGACTAGCAGACACTGAAGCTTTGGAGCAGACCTCTGAATCCCAGGCCATAGTATGAGTAAACAACTCTGCAGACGACCCCACCCACCTGGAATTGACGATGGCAACGTCATGTAAAACTCAGCAAGGGGACTAAATATAAGAGTCTCCATTTTTTCAAAAAATTCGGCCACAGACACCACCTGGCATCAATTTCGCCAGAATTTTTTAAAAAGGTTGGTGAGGTGATTTTCAAAAATCATCAAGCTTTTAGTCTCCCCAAGATGACACAGGGGTAGAAAAGTCCTTGCGGATCCAGGATTTGTTCATCTTGATGAACGTTAGTCTGTCTACATTGTCACTGGACAGCCGCGTGCGCTTACCTGTCAGCACACCACCAGCAGCGCTGAACACACGTTCAGAGAGAACGCTGGCTGCAGGGCACGACAAGATCTCCAAGGCGTGAGTGGCGAGCTCAGGCCATTTTTCAAGATTGGAAGCCCAAAATGAGCAAGGGTCCAGTTCCACAGTCATGGCATCGATGTTAACTTGGAGATACTCTTGTACCATCCTCTCTAGGCGTTGGCTGTGCGTCAGACTTCTTGACTCCTGTGGCCTTGCAAAGGATGGTCTAAAAAAATATTGAAACGATTGGAAAAAATTGCTGTTACCACCAGATACGATGTTACTGTTACGGTTAGAGTGATGACTCGATAGTCCCACGGTTGGCAAGTTAGAACTCAGAGATTGACTACGTGCACCACTGGTGTTTTGTGAAAAAGCAGATGTTAGATTCTGTAACAGTCTCTGCTGATACTCCTGCATGCGTGAATCCCTTTCTATGGCAGGAATTATTTCGCCAAATTTGCTTTTGTACCGGGGATCTAAGAGTGTGGCAACCCAGTAGTTGGCATTACTTCGGATTCTGACAATCCGAGGGTCGTGTTGCAGGTAGTGCAGCAAGAAGGCACTCATGTGTCTTGCGCATCCAGGAGGACCAAGTCCTTGTTGTCTTGGTGGTGGCTAGGTGAGAATCATGCTTCCTTCGTCTGCCCTCTCTCCCCAACCTCGCACAACAGAAATTTGATCAAGGTCTCCCTCATCTGATGAGTCTTCCATGCCCAGCGCCAGTTCATCCTCCACTTCTTCCTCGCCTCCTGCACCTTCCAGTTTGGCTGCTACCATGCGCCCTCGGTAATCCCTCTCCCCCAGCCTCCAATGCCAGACACCTTGGTGCTGCCAACCTTCTTGACCTTGGAGATATGATCCCTTCCGCATATGACTCCTCCTGTTCCTCCTCCTCCTCCTCTTGTTCCACCACCTGACTCCGGACACTGTGTAATGTGTGCTCCAGCATGTAAATCACTGGAATGGTCATGCTGATAATGGCATCGTCAGCACTAAACATCTTTGTTGCTATTTCAAAACTGTGCAGAAGGGTGCATAGGTCCCTGATCTGAGACCACTCCTGCAGCGTGATTTGCCCCACCTCTTGATCTCGTTGGCCCAGGCTATACGTCATAACGTATTGCACCAGGGCTCGTCGGAGCTGCCACAGTCGCTGCAACATGTGCAGAGTTGAATTCCACCGTGTGGGCACATCGCATTTCAGCCAGTGAACTGGCAGGCCCAACGACTTCTGTAGAGATGCAAGTCGTCGAGCTGCGGGATGCGAACGGCGGAAGTGAGCACACAGCAACCGTGCCCTCTGCAGAAGCCCATCTATTCCAGGATAGAGGGATAAAAATTGCTGGACAACCAGTTTCAAAATGTGAGCCATACAAGGCATGTGTGTGACATTGCCCCGGCGAAGGGCCGCACCCAGGTTTGCAGCATTGTCGCACACAGCCTTCCCTGGTTGCAGGTTGAGTGGAGACAACCATTGATGGAACTCGGTCTCCAGAGCTGACCACAACTCCTCAGCTGTGTGACTCACATTTCCCAGACATTTCAATGTAAACACTGCCTGATGCCGTTGAGCCCTGGTGACAGCATAGTGAGGAGGTGTGCAGGATTCCTTCTGCGCAGTTACAACACGGGTGGCATTACCAGACAGGCTTTGGGTGCAGGTGGAGGACCGAGAGGAGGTTGAGGAGGCAGAAGCAGTGGAGGAACTTCTAGATGCAGAGAATCGACGAGCAACTCGTGGGGACGGCAAGACTTGGACAGCAGCCCCTTCTCCTGATGTCGCCGTTGTTACCCAGTGCCCAGTCACCGACATGTAACGCCCCTGTCCATGTCTACTCGTCCAAGTGTCTGTGGTGAAATGCACCCTGTCACACACAGAGTTTCTCAAGGAAGCGGTGATGTTGTGTGCGACATGCTGGTGTAGCGCAGGCACAGCTTTCTTTGAGAAGTAGTGGCGACTGGGCATCTGGTACTGGGGCACTGCAAAGGACATAAGGTCTCGAAAATCCTCTGTGTCCATCAGGCAGAAAGGCAGCATTTCTGTAGCCAACAGCTTGCAGATGGAGAAATTCAACCTCTTAGCTTTGTCATGGCTAGGAGGAAATGGTCTTTTACTTGTCCACATCTGAGGGACTGAGGGCTGGCTGCCGTGCTTAGATGGAGTTGAGTAGGGTGTCCCCGGCAAACTGCTGGTCTGTGAGGAAGGTGCAGGCGGAGATGTTATGTTGCCTTGATCAAAATGTGGTGTCGATGTCGGAGAGCGCTCAACACCAGCAGTCTGCATAAGTGCAGATCATTTCCTCGTCTGGATTCACAGAAGCTCTGGAGCAGACCTCTGATACCCAGGCTATAGTATGCGTAAACAGCTCTACAGACTCAACCATGTGTGTTACCCCATGCTCAGACAGGCAGCTGGAGACTTGGGAGCTGTGAGGAAGCAAGTGCGATTGGGGTGACAAATCTGAGGACGGGAGTAGTTGTGATGTTGAAGTTGACATGGAGGAGAGCCCACTTGAACGAGCACTTGATATCCATTCAAGCACCTGCTGTTTTTGTGCCTCATCTGGAATTTTTGGCAATGCTTGTAGCGATGGTCGTAAGAAAGGGATCATATCAGATTGTCCACGAAAAGAAGTAGACATCTTACTTTGACTAGAAGATGGTCTTTCTTCTGCAGATGTTACTGTTGCTTTACCACCTACCCCACGGACACAATCTTTTTTTCCCTTTCCAACATGCCTCTTCCCCATTCCACCAGCAGCAGGCCTTTTGCCACTCATTTTAGTGCTTAACTAATTGGCAACTCTGTATCTGTAGTTGTTGGCACATCAACCGATGGATGAAAACCGAGCAGAACTGAGTGGCCAAACTGTGGTACTAGGCCCAAAACTATTAACTGGATTAGATGCAGTGAAAATTGAGATACACAGGCGGTATAGTTTGTTTCATAGGCGGGCTACTCTGCTGACGTGCAGACACTGCTCCTAGGCCCAAAACTATTAACTGGATTAGATGCAGTGAAAATTGAGATACACAGGCGGTATAGTTAGTTTCACAGGCGGGCTACTCTGCTGACGTGCAGACACTGCTCCTAGGCCCAAAACTATTAACTGGATTAGATGCAGTGAAAATAGAGATACACAGGCGGTGTAGTTAGTTTCACAGGCGGGCTACTCTGCTGACGTGCAGACACTGCTCCTAGGCCCAAAACTATTAACTGGATTAGATGCAGTGAAAATTGAGATACACAGGCGGTACAGTTTGTTTCACAGGCGGGCTACTCTGCTGACGTGCAGACACTGCTCCCAGGCCCAAAACGATTTACTGGGTTAGATGCAGTAAAAATTGAGATACACAGGCGGTGTAGCTAGCTTCACAGGCGGGCTACTCTGCTGACGTGCAGACACTGCTACTAAGCCCAAAACCCCAAAATGATTTACTGGGTTAGATGCAGTAAAAATTGAGATACACAGGCGGTGTAGCTAGCTTCACAGGCGGGCTACTCAGATGACTATCAGACAATGCTACTAGCCCAAAAGGATTGGCTGAGCTAGATTACACCAAATGCTGTGACTAACACTTGCACAACACTGGCTCAGACCTGCCTGGCAAACAGTGCTATTGGAGCGCCCCCACGTAAGGGCAATGGGGTACTCGGTACCGGGTCCTTCTCAGTTCTGGGGATGTCACGGTGGCCTGACCTGGTCCGTGGCTCTTTGAGGGGGCATCCAATTAAAGGTGAAGTTTGTATGATGTTCGTGATGCCACCTGTGGTATTCGGTCAGGGTGACCGACGCTGCTTAGGGGTCCACTGGGGTGATGTTATGGCAGCTAGATGGTATACCTTCCCACAGGTGAAGTGTATCCCCAGGGCTTCCCAGAGTGTAGATGGTGATGGTGTAAGGCGCGGTGAATAACGAGGACACAAGGTTGCAGTCTCTTTACCTTTTACTGAAGGCTTCAGTGTCCACAGTCCTGGTCGCCGGAGCACGGGGTAGGCAGAGTCCGGCCGGTCTGAAGGCAAATCCAGAGTCTCCTTATCCAGGTGGAATGCAATAGCCTTCCTATGCGCACAGTAACACAGTAGGTCCTCACTCGCTTAAGCTCTAATGAAATCCTCACTGTTATTACTCTTCTCTCTCTGTTCCCCGTGATCGGATAGAACAAAACCCATATGACTGATGGCCTGAAGCTTGTTTATAGGGACCCTAGAGACGCCCCGACCCCCACAAGTTGCCACCTGTCTTCTTAGGTATTTTAGGTCAGGCAGCCAACTTGGAATTGACTGTCCTGCCAGTCTCTGAAGCAATGGCGTAGAGCACTTTATTCCCTCGGTATCCTGGCTACCGGAACGCGCACCAGAAGGATGCAGCTCCTCACGTCTACTATCCTCTCTGGTATCCACTTGTTGCTATGCCTTCGTTTCTCACTCACTAAAACACGCTTCTTTTCAATGTCTCTTTCCTAGGATGCTGCCGCATGGGGTGCAGGCGCAGCTCCGTGTACTCTCATCCTCCTCAGACCGAAGTCTGGATCTGCTGGAGATCACTCCAGGCAGCTCGGCCTGGAGACCTTTCTCTCTCAGTCTCCAGCCAGGAACTCTCTAACTTTCTAACCAACCCACCAGTTTTACCTAACTGTGAGGAGTGGCCTAATAGATAGAACATTTGCTCCCCCTGGTGGACAGGAGTGTGAAGTGTGTGGTGTGTTTGTGATACCTGGACAGGAGATCTCCCTTATTGCCTCCAGACGTAATATCGCTCCCCCTGGTGGAGGAATAATATTACTGCAGCAACCAGGGCTCTGGGGCGCTGCACTCCCCCCCCCCCCCCCCCTGTTAAATCCAGCACTCCGGGCTGGGAAAAGAAAACATCAATACATTAGCAAAAAGACATACAAAATTTTTGGAATGCTTTAAAAAAAATTAATTTAACAGTGCTTCCCTTTATGGGAGGTAAGGACACTTGAACGTTGCAAACAATTAAGAACACATTTATATTGTGCGTACGACTTTAAATAACAATTATTTACTAACTATGAACGACTATCACCCATACGGGTATGCTATCTACTAAGTGCAATTACAAAACAGTATTTTCCATTAAATACCCTCTAAGTGTGTACTATAAAACTTCAAAGTGCAAATTAAGGCTACGTTCACATTCGCGTTGTTGGGCGTTGCGTCTGCGACGCAATGCAAAACGCATGCAAAAACGCATTGTTTTGTGATGCATGCGTCCATTTTTGGCTTGATTTTGGACGCAAACAAAAATGCAACATGCAGCGTCCTGTGCGCCCTGACGCTTGCGGCAAAAATGACACATGCGTCACAAAACTCAAGACAACGCATGTCCATGCGCCCCCATGTTAAATATAGGGGCGCATGACGCATGCGTCGCTATGCATCTCCGAACCTGCGCCCGACGCAACGCAAATGTGAACGTAGCCTAACATCTTCTTTATTCTCACTTCTTCTACATATGCAGGACTATCTGTCTACCCCTCACGGGCCTACTGCATTTTTCCTTCAGTCTATTTCTATAAAACCTAGCAACTACTTTAACTTCAATTTTATTCAAAGTACATAATTAACCTTTCCTATCCTTAGCTACATACTATCAGCTATGTAAAACATTATTGCTATCTAACTACTTAAGGCAACATTATCACTTTTAGGCGAAGTGCAACAACTATCATTCCCTTTAAGAGGAAACCAAGTCTTTTCTGAGGTAGTGCAAACATTCAATTTGCAAGTCAATTATCAACTTGTAAAACAACAAGAACTTTCATGCTGTCATCAGGAACAGCCTCTTCAAAAAGCTCTTCTTTGTAAAACCAGTAGAGGGCACCTTTAAGAAGGTGCAAACTATATACAGGAACAGTTTGTGACCATGCGCAGTTCATGATTCTGCAGTTCTTTAAAGGCAATGATAAAACTTGTGCAAAACTTGGAACAACAGGGATCCCGGGTAAACAAAGGGATCCCTTTAAGAGTTAACCCTAGATGGGTTTAAGCAGCAAAACAAAGAACAGTTAACTATTTACATTCCTTCTTCAGGGTTTCGAGGTTTATTTATGTTCTGTGGGTCGCAGTATTTGCCAAGGCACCAGCCGGTATCGCACGCTCCCTGTCTTGGGAAGGTGAGTATCTGGATCTTCGTCTGGTCCCAATTAGACGTCATGGGTTTGTCGCTCATGTATCGTCAAGTCATTAGCTGCTATCAAAGTTTGGGTAGCCTGAGCACAAGTATTAGCAGTAGTATTGGTCCCAGTAGCGAATCCAACGGTGGTAGTCACGCACACAGTAGTGATGTAAGTCACCGAGTCTCCGGGATATAAGCTGCGGCCCGGATGCCCCCTTCCAAGATGGGACTCCACTTCACTTCTGTCGACCCGAACCTTCGGTACCACCCCGGGTTCCTGAATGAACCCTCTCCCTCTTTGGAGATGAAAAGTCACCACTATCCCATATCTCCGGGAGTCTGTTGTCCTGCTGGGCTTCAGCAGCTGATGCATCACACTGGGCTTTCTGTCTATTTTTCTCCTTCCATTGCAACTCTAGGCATTGTTTATATTCCTTCCAGATGAGAACTGCAATGTAAGACCCACACACTCCACTCCTCGAGTCGTCCCAGCGAAAGATCACTCCCTCCTGGCTCACATCCACTGGTGTGCCCTCGGTCGCTAGGTATAGGGGTGGTGCTCCATTAGTGGCGCGGCGACTCGCTGGGGCTGGTGTCATGATTCCCCAATGGCATGGGAACATCAGAAACACAAAATAACAGACTAGCCCTCGGGTGATGGAAACTCAAGCTGACCGTGACCTAAATCTACCACACAACTAACAGTAGCCAGGAAGCATTCCTACGGCTGCCTAGATGCCATGCGCCAGCCGGAGAACTAACTACGCCTGGAAGAGGAAGGAACAGACCTGGCTTACCTCTAGTGAAATTCCCCAAAGATGATAGTAGCCCCCACATATATTAACGGTGAGTTCAGAGGAAAAGACATACACAGTATGAAGGTAGATTTTAGCAAAGCGAGGTCCACTTACTAGATAGAGGAAGGATACAAAAGAGGACTTCACGGTCAGCTGAAAAACCCTTTCAAAAACCCATCCTGAAATTACTTTAAGACTCCTGTGTCAACTCATGACACAGGAGTGGCAATTTCAGTCCACAAGAGCTTCCAGTAACAGGAAATGACAAACTGTAAACTGGACAAAAATTACAAAACAAAAAAGGACAAGAGTCCACTTAGCTGATCAGCAGACTGGTAGCAGGAACATGCAACTGAAAGACTCAGGTTACAATGATGACCGGCAAGGAAGTGACTGGAGAGCAAGGCTAAATAGGGAACACCCAAAACTGATGGAAGCAGGTGAGCTGAGGCAGAAAAGAACACACAAGTCTCCAGTACCACCAGCCACCACTAGGGGAGCCCAAAAAGCGGATCACAACAGTACCCCCCCCTTAAGGAGGGGGCATCGAACCCTCACAAGAACCGCCAGGGCGACCTGGATGAGCCCTATGAAAGGCACGAACCAAATCCGAGGCATGAACATCAGAGGCAGTTACCCAAGAATTATCTTCCTGACCATAGCCCTTCCATTTAACCAAATACTGGAGTCTCCGCCTGGAAATACGGGAGTCCAAGATCTTCTCTATAACGTACTCTGTCATGGTTCTCAATGGCAAGAGACCGTAGTAAAGCATACAAAAGGACTAGCTCTTGGAAGATGGGAACTCGAGCTGACTGTGAGCTAAACCTACCGCACAACTAACAGTGGCCGGGTAGCGTGCCTACGTTTTATCCCTAGACGCCCAGCGCCAGCCGGAGGACTGACTGACCCTAGCAGAGGAAAATACAGACCTGGCTTACCTCTAGAGAAATTTTCCCCAAAAGGCAGACAGTAGCCCCCACATATATTGTCGGTGATTTTAGAGGAAATTGACATACGAAGTATGAAGATAGGTTTAGCAAATTGAGGTCCGCTTACTAGATAGTAGGAAGACAGAAAAGGGAACTTCACAGTCAGCTGAAAACCCTTTCAAAACACCATCCTGAAATTACTTTAAGACTCTAATATCAACTCATGACACCAGAGTGGCAATTTCAGCTCACAAGAGCTTCCAGCCTCAGAAATATTCAAACACAGAGAACTGGAACAAAAATGCAAAACAATCTTAGGACTACAAGTCCAACTTAGCTGATAGTAGTCTAGGAGCAGGAACATGCAACAGAAAGGCTTCTGGTAACATTGTTGGCCGGCATAGAAATGACTGAGGAGCAAGGCTAAATAGAAACTCCCACATCCTGATGGAAACAGGTGAACAGAGGAGATGAAGCACACAAGTTCAGTACCACCAGTGACCACCGGGGGAGCCCAGAAACCAAATTCACAACAGTACCCCCACCTCAAGGAGGGGGCACCGAACCCTCACCAGAACCACCAGGGCGATCAGGATGAGCCCTATGAAAGGCACGGACCAAATCGGAGGCATGAACATCAGAGGCTGTAACCCAAGAATTATCCTCCTGACCATAGCCCTTCCACTTGACCAGATACTGAAGTCTCCGTCTGGAAACACGGGAGTCCAAGATCTTCTCGACAACGTACTCCAACTCACCCTCAACCAACACCGGAGCAGGAGGCTCAACGGAAGGCACAACCGGTACCTCATACCTGCGCAACAATGACCGATGGAAGACATTATGAATAGAAAAAGATGCAGGGAGGTCCAAACGAAAGGACACAGGGTTAAGAATCTCCAATATCTTGTACGGGCCGATGAACCGAGGCTTAAACTTAGGAGAAGAAACCTTCATAGGGACAAAACGAGAAGACAACCACACCAAGTCCCCAACACAAAGACGAGGACCAACACGACGACGGCGGTTGGCAAACTGCTGAGTCTTCTCCTGGGACAACTTCAAATTGTCCACCACATGCCCCCAAATCTGATGCAACCTCTCCACCACAGCATCCACTCCAGGACAATCCGAAGACTCCACCTGACCGGAAGAGAAACGAGGATGAAACCCCGAATTACAGAAGAAAGGAGAAACCAAGGTGGCAGAACTAGCCCGATTATTGAGGGCAAACTCCGCCAAGGGCAAAAAGGCAACCCAATCATCCTGATCCGCAGACACAAAACACCTCAAATAAGTCTCCAAGGTCTGATTAGTTCGCTCGGTCTGGCCATTAGTCTGAGGATGGAAAGCAGACGAAAAAGACAAATCAATGCCCATCCTAGCACAGAACGCTCGCCAAAATCTTGACACGAATTGGGTTCCCCTGTCAGAAACGATATTCTCCGGAATACCATGCAAGCGAACCACATTTTGAAAAAACAGAGGAACCAGCTCGGATGAGGAAGGCAATTTAGGCAAGGGGACCAAATGGACCATCTTAGAGAAACGGTCACACACCACCCAGATAACAGACATCTTCTGAGAAACAGGGAGATCAGAAATAAAATCCATGGAGATGTGAGTCCAAGGCCTCTTCGGAATAGGCAAAGATAACAACAATCCACTAGCCCGAGAACAACAAGGCTTGGCCCGAGCACAAACATCACAAGACTGCACAAAACCTCGCACATCTCGCGACAGGGAAGGCCACCAGAAGGACCTAGCCACCAAATCCCTGGTACCAAAGATTCCAGGATGACCAGCTAACGCAGAAGAATGGACCTCCGAGATGACTCTACTGGTCCAATCATCCGGAACAAACAGTCTACCAGGCGGGCAACGATCAGGTCTATCCGCCTGAAACTCCTGCAAGACCCGTCGCAAGTCTGAGGAAACAGCAGATAATATCACTCCATCCTTAAGGATACCTGTAGGTTCAGAATTACCAGGGGAATCGGGCTCAAAACTCCTAGAAAGGGCATCCGCCTTCACATTTTTAGAACCCGGTAGGTAAGAAACCACAAAATTAAACAGAGAGAAAAATAACGACCAGCGCGCCTGTCTAGGATTCAGGCGCCTGGCAGACTCAAGATAAATCAAATTCTTGTGGTCGGTCAATACCACCACCTGATGTCTAGCCCCCTCAAGCCAATGACGCCACTCCTCAAAAGCCCACTTCATAGCCAAGAGCTCCCGATTACCAATATCATAATTTCGCTCAGCGGGCGAAAATTTACGAGAAAAGAACGCGCAAGGTCTCATCACGGAGCAGTCGGAACTTTTCTGCGACAAAACCGCCCCAGCTCCGATTTCTGAAGCGTCGACCTCAACCTGAAAAGGAAGAGTAACATCAGGCTGACGCAATACAGGGGCGGAAGAAAAGCGGCGCTTAAGCTCCCGAAAGGCCTCCACAGCAGCAGGGGACCAATCAGCAACATCAGCACCCTTCTTAGTCAAATCAGTCAACGGCTTAGCAACATCAGAAAAACCAGTTATAAATCGACGATAAAAATTAGCAAAGCCCAAAAACTTCTGAAGGCTCTTAAGAGAAGAGGGTTGCGTCCAATCACAAATAGCCTGAACCTTGACAGGGTCCATCTCAATGGAAGAGGGGGAAAAAATGTACCCCAAAAACGAAATCTTTTGAACCCCAAAAACACACTTAGAACCCTTTACACACAAGGAATTAGAGCGCAAAACCTGAAAAACCCTCCTGACCTGTTGGACATGAGAGTCCCAGTCATCCGAAAAAATCAAAATATCATCCAGATACACAATCATAAATTTATCCAAATATTCACGGAAAATGTCATGCATAAAAGACTGAAAGACTGAAGGGGCATTTGAAAGACCAAAAGGCATTACTAAATACTCAAAATGGCCCTCAGGCGTATTAAATGCGGTTTTCCACTCATCCCCCTGCTTAATTTGCACTAAATTATACGCCCCACGAAGATCAATCTTAGAGAACCACTTGGCCCCCTTTATTCGAGCAAACAAATCAGTAAGCAGTGGCAAAGGATACTGATATTTAACCGTGATTTTATTCAAAAGCCGATAATCAATACACGGCCTCAAAGAGCCATCTTTTTTAGATACAAAGAAAAAACCGGCTCCTAAGGGAGATGACGAAGGACGAATATGTCCCTTTTCCAAGGACTCCTTAATATATTCCCGCATAGCAGCATGTTCAGGCACAGATAGATTAAATAAACGACCCTTTGGAAACTTACTGCCCGGAATCAGATCTATAGAACAATCGCAATCTCTGTGCGGAGGTAGTGAACCAAGTTTAGGCTCCTCAAAAACGTCACGATAATCAGATAAAAATTCCGGAATCTCAGAGGGAATAGATGACGAAATGGAAACCAAAAGTACGTCCCCATGAGTCCCCTGACATCCCCAGCTTAACACAGACATTGCTTTCCAGTCGAGGACTGGGTTATGAGATTGCAGCCATGGCAATCCAAGCACCAACACATCATGTAGATTATACAACACAAGGAAGCGAATAATCTCCTGGTGATCCGGATTAATACGCATAGTTACTTGTGTCCAGTATTGTGGTTTATTACTAGCCAATGGCGTGGAGTCAATACCCTTCAGAGGTATAGGAACTTCCAGAGGCTCTAAATTAAACCCACAGCGTTTGGCAAAGGACCAATCCATAAGACTCAAAGCGGCGCCAGAGTCGACATAGGCGTCCGCGGTAATAGACGATAAAGAGCAAATTAGGGTCACAGATAGAATAAACTTAGACTGTAAAGTGCCAATTGAAACAGACTTATCAACCTTCTTAGTACGTTTAGAGCATGCTGATATAACATGAGTTGAATCACCACAATAGAAGCATAACCCATTTTTTCGCCTAAAATTCTGTCATTCGCTTCTGGACAGAATTCTATCACATTGCATAATCTCTGGCGCCTTCTCAGTAGACACCGCCAAATGGTGCACAGGTTTGCGCTCCCGCAAACGCCGATCAATCTGAATAGCCATTGTCATGGACTCATTCAGACCTGTAGGCACAGGGAACCCCACCATAACATCTTTAATGGCATCAGAGAGACCCTCTCTGAAATTCGCCGCCAGGGCGCACTCATTCCACTGAGTAAGCACAGACCACTTACGAAATTTTTGGCAGTATATTTCAGCCTCATCTTGCCCTTGAGACAGGGCCATCAAGGCTTTTTCAGCCTGAATCTCTAAATGAGGTTCCTCATAAAGCAACCCCAAAGCCAGGAAAAACGCATCCACATTGAGCAACGCAGGATCCCCTGGTGCCAAAGCAAATGCCCAATCCTGAGGGTCGCCCCGAAGCAAGGAAATTACAATCCTGACCTGCTGTGCAGGATCTCCAGAGGAGCGAGATCTCAGAGACAAAAATAATTTACAATTATGTTTGAAATTCTGGAAGCGAGATCTATCCCCGGAGAAAAATTCAGGTAAAGGAATTCTAGGTTCAGATATAGGAGCATGAATTACAAAATCCTGTAAACTTTGAACCTTCATAGCGAGATTATTCAAACCTATAGCTAAACTCTGAGGATCCATTTTAATCAGGTGAAATCAGAACCATTCAAGGATTAGAAGGAGAGAGAGACGAAGGCTGCAGTAAGCAGAGATGCAAGTGAATCAACTAATGAGCAAACTCAGAAAAAAAAAAAATTCTCTGCAGACTTCTTTTCTCTCCTTTCTTCTGCCAATTATTTTAACCCTTGGCCGGCCAAACTGTCATGGTTCTCAATGGCAAGAGACCGTAGTAAAGCATACAAAAGGACTAGCTCTTGGAAGATGGGAACTCGAGCTGACTGTGAGCTAAACCTACCGCACAACTAACAGTGGCCGGGTAGCGTGCCTACGTTTTATCCCTAGACGCCCAGCGCCAGCCGGAGGACTGACTGACCCTAGCAGAGGAAAATACAGACCTGGCTTACCTCTAGAGAAATTTTCCCCAAAAGGCAGACAGTAGCCCCCACATATATTGTCGGTGATTTTAGAGGAAATTGACATACGAAGTATGAAGATAGGTTTAGCAAATTGAGGTCCGCTTACTAGATAGTAGGAAGACAGAAAAGGGAACTTCACAGTCAGCTGAAAACCCTTTCAAAACACCATCCTGAAATTACTTTAAGACTCTAATATCAACTCATGACACCAGAGTGGCAATTTCAGCTCACAAGAGCTTCCAGCCTCAGAAATATTCAAACACAGAGAACTGGAACAAAAATGCAAAACAATCTTAGGACTACAAGTCCAACTTAGCTGATAGTAGTCTAGGAGCAGGAACATGCAACAGAAAGGCTTCTGGTAACATTGTTGGCCGGCATAGAAATGACTGAGGAGCAAGGCTAAATAGAAACTCCCACATCCTGATGGAAACAGGTGAACAGAGGAGATGAAGCACACAAGTTCAGTACCACCAGTGACCACCGGGGGAGCCCAGAAACCAAATTCACAACAGTACTCCAATTCACCCTCAACCAGCACAGGAGCAGGAGGCTCAGCAGAAGGAACCACCGGCACCTCGTATCTCCGCAACAACGACCGATGGAACACATTATGGATAGCGAAAGATGCCGGGAGGTCCAAACGAAAGGAAACAGGGTTAATAATCTCCAAAATCCTATAGGGACCGATGAACCGAGGCTTAAATTTATGAGAAGAAACTCTCATTGGGACAAAACGGGAAGACAACCACACCAAGTCCCCAACACGAAGGCGAGGACCAACCCGACGCTGGCGGTTAGCAAACCGCTGAGTCCTCTCCTGGGACAAGTTCAAATTGTCCACCACTTGTTCCCAAATCCGATACAACCGATCCACCACAGCATCTACTCCAGGACAATCCGAAGACTCCGCCTGACCAGAAGAAAAACGGGGATGAAACCCCGAATTGCAAAAGAAAGGGGAAACTGTCATGGTTCTCAATGGCAAGAGACCGTAGTAAAGCATACAAAAGGACTAGCTCTTGGAAGATGGGAACTCGAGCTGACTGTGAGCTAAACCTACCGCACAACTAACAGTGGCCGGGTAGCGTGCCTACGTTTTATCCCTAGACGCCCAGCGCCAGCCGGAGGACTGACTGACCCTAGCAGAGGAAAATACAGACCTGGCTTACCTCTAGAGAAATTTTCCCCAAAAGGCAGACAGTAGCCCCCACATATATTGTCGGTGATTTTAGAGGAAATTGACATACGAAGTATGAAGATAGGTTTAGCAAATTGAGGTCCGCTTACTAGATAGTAGGAAGACAGAAAAGGGAACTTCACAGTCAGCTGAAAACCCTTTCAAAACACCATCCTGAAATTACTTTAAGACTCTAATATCAACTCATGACACCAGAGTGGCAATTTCAGCTCACAAGAGCTTCCAGCCTCAGAAATATTCAAACACAGAGAACTGGAACAAAAATGCAAAACAATCTTAGGACTACAAGTCCAACTTAGCTGATAGTAGTCTAGGAGCAGGAACATGCAACAGAAAGGCTTCTGGTAACATTGTTGGCCGGCATAGAAATGACTGAGGAGCAAGGCTAAATAGAAACTCCCACATCCTGATGGAAACAGGTGAACAGAGGAGATGAAGCACACAGGTTCAGTACCACCAGTAACCACCGGGGGAGCCCAGAAACCAAATTCACAACAGTACCCCCCCCTCAAGGAGGGGGCACCGAACCCTCACCAGAACCACCAGGGCGATCAGGATGAGCCCTATGAAAGGCACGGACCAAATCGGAGGCATGAACTTCAGAGGCTGTCACCCAAGAATTATCCTCCTGACCGTAGCCCTTCCACTTGACCAAATACTGAAGTCTCCGTCTGGAAACACGGGAGTCCAAGATCTTCTCGACAACGTACTCCAACTCACCCTCAACCAACACCGGAGCAGGAGGCTCAACGGAAGGCACAACCGGTACCTCATACCTGCGCAACAATGACCGATGGAAGACATTATGAATAGAAAAAGATGCAGGGAGGTCCAAACGAAAGGACACAGGGTTAAGAATCTCCAATATCTTGTACGGGCCGATGAACCGAGGCTTAAACTTAGGAGAAGAAACCTTCATAGGGACAAAACGAGAAGACAACCACACCAAGTCCCCAACACAAAGACGAGGACCAGCACGACGACGGCGGTTGGCAAACTGCTGAGTCTTCTCCTGGGACAACTTCAAATTGTCCACCACATGCCCCCAAATCTGATGCAACCTCTCCACCACAGCATCCACTCCAGGACAATCCGAAGACTCCACCTGACCGGAAGAGAAACGAGGATGAAACCCTGAATTACAGAAGAAAGGAGAAACCAAGGTGGCAGAACTAGCCCGGTTATTGAGGGCAAACTCCGCCAAGGGCAAAAAGGCAACCCAATCATCCTGATCCGCGGACACAAAACACCTCAAATAAGTCTCCAAGGTCTGATTAGTTCGCTCGGTCTGGCCATTAGTCTGAGGATGGAAAGCAGACGAAAAAGACAAATCAATGCCCATCCTAGCACAGAACGCTCGCCAAAATCTAGACACGAATTGGGTTCCCTTGTCAGAAACGATATTCTCCGGAATACCATGCAAGCGAACCACATTTTGAAAAAACAGAGGAACCAGCTCGGATGAGGAAGGCAATTTAGGCAAGGGGACCAAATGGACCATCTTAGAGAAACGGTCACACACCACCCAGATGACAGACATCTTCTGAGAAACAGGGAGATCAGAAATAAAATCCAAGGAGATGTGAGTCCAAGGCCTCTTCGGAATAGGCAAAGATAACAACAATCCACTAGCCCGAGAACAACAAGGCTTGGCCCGAGCACAAACATCACAAGACTGCACAAAACCTCGCACATCTCGCGACAGGGAAGGCCACCAGAAGGACCTAGCCACCAAATCCCTGGTACCAAAGATTCCAGGATGACCAGCTAATGCAGAAGAATGGACCTCCGAGATGACTCTACTGGTCCAATCATCCGGAACAAACAGTCTACCAGGCGGGCAACGATCAGGTCTATCCGCCTGAAACTCCTGCAAGACCCGTCGCAAGTCTGGGGAAACAGCAGATAATATCACTCCATCCTTAAGGATACCTGCAGGTTCAGAATTACCAGGGGAATCAGGCTCAAAACTCCTAGAAAGGGCATCCGCCTTCACATTTTTAGAACCCGGTAGGTAAGAAACCACAAAATTAAACCGAGAGAAAAATAACGACCAGCGCGCCTGTCTAGGATTCAGGCGCCTGGCAGACTCAAGATAAATCAAATTCTTGTGGTCGGTCAATACCACCACCTGATGTCTAGCCCCCTCAAGCCAATGACGCCACTCCTCAAAAGCCCACTTCATAGCCAAGAGCTCCCGATTACCAATATCATAATTTCGCTCAGCGGGCGAAAATTTACGAGAAAAGAACGCGCAAGGTCTCATCACGGAGCAGTCGGAACTTTTCTGCGACAAAACCGCCCCAGCTCCGATTTCTGAAGCGTCGACCTCAACCTGAAAAGGAAGAGTAACATCAGGCTGACGCAATACAGGGGCGGAAGAAAAGCGGCGCTTAAGCTCCCGAAAGGCCTCCACAGCAGCAGGGGACCAATCAGCAACATCAGCACCCTTCTTAGTCAAATCAGTCAACGGCTTAGCAACATCAGAAAAACCAGTTATAAATCGACGATAAAAATTAGCAAAGCCCAAAAACTTCTGAAGGCTCTTAAGAGAAGAGGGTTGCGTCCAATCACAAATAGCCTGAACCTTGACAGGGTCCATCTCAATGGAAGAGGGGGAAAAAATGTACCCCAAAAACGAAATCTTTTGAACCCCAAAAACACACTTAGAACCCTTTACACACAAGGAATTAGAGCGCAAAACCTGAAAAACCCTCCTGACCTGTTGGACATGAGAGTCCCAGTCATCCGAAAAAATCAAAATATCATCCAGATACACAATCATAAATTTATCCAAATATTCACGGAAAATGTCATGCATAAAAGACTGAAAGACTGAAGGGGCATTTGAAAGACCAAAAGGCATTACTAAATACTCAAAATGGCCCTCAGGCGTATTAAATGCGGTTTTCCACTCATCCCCCTGCTTAATTCGCACTAAATTATACGCCCCACGAAGATCAATCTTAGAGAACCACTTGGCCCCCTTTATTCGAGCAAACAAATCAGTAAGCAATGGCAAAGGATACTGATATTTAACCGTGATTTTATTCAAAAGCCGATAATCAATACACGGCCTCAAAGAGCCATCTTTTTTAGATACAAAGAAAAAACCGGCTCCTAAGGGAGATGACGAAGGACGAATATGTCCCTTTTCCAAGGACTCCTTAATATATTCCCGCATAGCAGCATGTTCAGGCACAGATAGATTAAATAAACGACCCTTTGGAAACTTACTGCCCGGAATCAGATCTATAGTACAATCGCAATCTCTGTGCGGAGGTAGTGAACCAAGTTTAGGCTCCTCAAAAACGTCACGATAATCAGATAAAAATTCCGGAATCTCAGAGGGAATAGATGACGAAATGGAAACCAAAGGTACGTCCCCATGAGTCCCCTGACATCCCCAGCTTAACACAGACATTGCTTTCCAGTCGAGGACTGGGTTATGAGATTGCAGCCATGGCAATCCAAGCACCAACACATCATGTAGACTATACAACACAAGGAAGCGAATAATCTCCTGGTGATCCGGATTAATACGCATAGTTACTTGTGTCCAGTATTGTGGTTTATTACTAGCCAATGGCATGGAATCAATACCCTTCAGAGGTATAGGAACTTCCAGAGGCTCTAAATTAAACCCACAGCGTTTGGCAAAGGACCAATCCATAAGACTCAAAGCGGCGCCAGAGTCGACATAGACGTCCGCGGTAATAGACGATAAAGAGCAAATCAGGGTCACAGATAGAATAAACTTAGACTGTAAAGTGCCAATTGAAACAGACTTATCAACCTTCTTAGTACGTTTAGAGCATGCTGATATAACATGAGTTGAATCACCACAATAGAAGCATAACCCATTTTTTCGCCTAAAATTCTGTCGTTCGCTTCTGGACAGAATTCTATCACATTGCATAATCTCTGGCGCCTTCTCAGTAGACACCGCCAAATGGTGCACAGGTTTGCGCTCCCGCAAACGCCGATCAATCTGAATAGCCATTGTCATGGACTCATTCAGACCTGTAGGCACAGGGAACCCCACCATAACATCTTTAATGGCATCAGAGAGACCCTCTCTGAAATTCGCCGCCAGGGCGCACTCATTCCACTGAGTAAGCACAGACCACTTACGAAATTTTTGGCAGTATATTTCAGCCTCATCTTGCCCTTGAGACAGGGCCATCAAGGCTTTTTCAGCCTGAATCTCTAAATGAGGTTCCTCATAAAGCAACCCCAAAGCCAGGAAAAACGCATCCACATTGAGCAACGCAGGATCCCCTGGTGCCAAAGCAAATGCCCAATCCTGAGGGTCGCCCCGGAGCAAGGAAATTACAATCCTGACCTGCTGTGCAGGATCTCCAGCGGAGCGAGATCTCAGAGACAAAAATAATTTACAATTATGTTTGAAATTCTGGAAGCGAGATCTATCCCCGGAGAAAAATTCAGGTAAAGGAATTCTAGGTTCAGATATAGGAGCATGAATTACAAAATCCTGTAAACTTTGAACCTTCATAGCGAGATTATCCAAACCTGTAGCTAAACTCTGAGGATCTATTTTAATCAGGTGAAATCAGAACCATTCAAGGATTAGAAGGAGAGAGAGACGAAGGCTGCAGTAAGCAGAGATGCAGGTGAAGCAACTAATGAGCAAACTCAGAAAAAAAAAAAATTCTCTGCAGACTTCTTTTCTCTCCTTTCTTCTGCCAATTATTTTAACCCTTGGCCGGCCAAACTGTCATGGTTCTCAATGGCAAGAGACCGTAGTAAAGCATACAAAAGGACTAGCTCTTGGAAGATGGGAACTCGAGCTGACTGTGAGCTAAACCTACCGCACAACTAACAGTGGCCGGGTAGCGTGCCTACGTTTTATCCCTAGACGCCCAGCGCCAGCCGGAGGACTGACTGACCCTAGCAGAGGAAAATACAGACCTGGCTTACCTCTAGAGAAATTTTCCCCAAAAGGCAGACAGTAGCCCCCACATATATTGTCGGTGATTTTAGAGGAAATTGACATACGAAGTATGAAGATAGGTTTAGCAAATTGAGGTCCGCTTACTAGATAGTAGGAAGACAGAAAAGGGAACTTCACAGTCAGCTGAAAACCCTTTCAAAACACCATCCTGAAATTACTTTAAGACTCTAATATCAACTCATGACACCAGAGTGGCAATTTCAGCTCACAAGAGCTTCCAGCCTCAGAAATATTCAAACACAGAGAACTGGAACAAAAATGCAAAACAATCTTAGGACTACAAGTCCAACTTAGCTGATAGTAGTCTAGGAGCAGGAACATGCAACAGAAAGGCTTCTGGTAACATTGTTGGCCGGCATAGAAATGACTGAGGAGCAAGGCTAAATAGAAACTCCCACATCCTGATGGAAACAGGTGAACAGAGGAGATGAAGCACACAGGTTCAGTACCACCAGTAACCACCGGGGGAGCCCAGAAACCAAATTCACAACAGGAAACCAAAGTGGCCGAACTAGCCCGATTATTAAGAGCAAACTCCGCCAACGGCAAAAAGGCAACCCAATCATCCTGATCCGCAGACACAAAACACCTCAAATACGTCTCCAAAGTCTGATTAGTTCGCTCCGTCTGGCCATTAGTCTGAGGATGGAAGGCAGACGAAAAAGACAAATCAATGCCCAACCTGGCACAGAATGCCCGCCAAAATCTAGAAACGAACTGGGTACCCCTATCAGAAACGATATTTTCAGGAATACCATGCAAGCGAGCCACATTTTGAAAAAACAAAGGAACCAACTCAGACGAGGAAGGCAACTTCGGCAATGGCACCAAATGAACCATCTTAGAAAAATGGTCACACACCACCCAGATAACAGACATCCTCTGAGAGACAGGAAGATCAGAAATAAAGTCCATCGAGATGTGCGTCCAAGGCCTCTTCGGAATAGGCAAGGGCAACAACAACCCGCTAGCCCTAGAACAACAAGGCTTGGCCCGAGCACACACATCACAAGACTGCACAAAAACACGCACATCTCGAGACAGAGATGGCCACCAGAAGGATCTAGCCACCAAATCCCTGGTACCAAAAATTCCAGGATGACCCGCCAGCGTAGAAGAATGAACCTCCGAGATGACTCTACTGGTCCAATCATCAGGAACAAACAATCTACCAGGTGGGCAGCCATCAGGTCTATCCGCCTGAAACTCTTGCAAAGCACGTCGCAGATCTGGGGAAATAGCGGATAATATCACCCCATCCTTAAGGATACCTGTAGGTTCCGAATCACCAGGGGAATCAGGCTCAAAACTCCTAGAAAGGGCATCTGCCTTCACATTCTTAGAACCTGGTAGATATGAGACCACAAAATTAAACCGAGAGAAAAACAACGACCAGCGCGCCTGTCTAGGATTCAGGCGCCTGGCAGACTCAAGATAAATCAGATTCTTGTGATCAGTCAAAACCACCACCTGATGTCTAGCACCCTCAAGCCAATGACGCCACTCCTCAAATGCCCACTTCATGGCCAAAAGCTCCCGATTACCGACATCATAATTTCTTTCGGCGGCAGAAAATTTTCGAGAAAAGAACGCACAAGGTCTCATCACTGAGCAATCGGAACTTTTCTGCGACAAAACCGCCCCCGCTCCGATCTCGGAAGCATCGACCTCAACCTGAAAGGGGAGAGAGACATCAGGCTGGCGCAACACAGGGGCAGACGAAAAGCGGCGCTTAAGTTCCCGAAAGGCCTCCACAGCGGCAGAGGACCAATTGGCAACATCAGCACCCTTCTTAGTCAAATCCGTAAGAGGCTTAGCAACACCAGAAAAACCAGTTATAAATCGACGATAAAAATTAGCAAAGCCCAAGAACTTCTGAAGTGAAGACCCTTTAGAGAAGTAGGCTGCGTCCAGTCACAAATAGCCCGAACCTTGACAGGGTCCATCTCAACAGAAGAAGGGGAAAAAATGTACCCTAAAAAGGAAATCTTTTGAACCCCAAAAACACACTTAGAACCCTTTACACACAGAGAATTCTCCCGCAAGACCTGAAAAACCCTCCTGACCTGCTGAACATGAGACTCCCAGTCCTCAGAAAAAATCAAAATATCGTCCAAATACACAATCATAAATTTATCCAGATATTCACGGAAAACATCATGCATAAAGGACTGAAAAACTGAAGGTGCATTAGAAAGGCCGAAAGGCATTACTAAATACTCAAAGTGGCCCTCAGGCGTATTAAATGCGTATTAAATGCGGTTTTCCACTCATCCCCTTGCTTAATTCGCACCAAATTATACGCCCCACGGAGATCAATCTTGGAGAACCACTTTGCCCCCCTTATGCGAGCAAACAAATCAGTCAGCAAAGGCAACGGATACTGATATTTGACAGTAATTTTATTCAGGAGTCAATAATCAATACAAGGCCTCAGCGAGCCATCCTTTTTAGAGACAAAGAAAAACCCAGCTCCTAAAGGTGATGAAGAAGGACGAATATGTCCCTTTTCCAGGGACTCCTTAACATACTCTCGCATGGCAGCATGCTCAGGTACAGATAGGTTAAACAAACGACCCTTTGGAAATTTACTGCCTGGAATCAGATCTATGGCGCAATCACACTCTCTGTGGGGAGGGAGAGAACCAATTTTAGGCTCTTCAAAAATATCCCCAAAATCCGACAAAAATGCCGGAACCTCAGAGGGAATAGATGACGAGATAGAAACCAAAGGTATGTCCCCATGAGCCCCCCGACATCCCCAGCTTAACACAGACATAGTTTTCCAGTCCAGTACTGGGTTATGAGATTGCAACCATGGTAATCCAAGCACTAACACATCATGTAAATTATGCAACACGAGGAAGCGAATCATCTCCTGATGGTCTGGAGTCATACGCATAGTCACTTGCGTCCAGAACTGTGGTCTATTACAAGCCAGAGGTGTAGAATCAATACCCTTCAGAGGTATAGGAACTTCCAGAGGTGTAGAATCAAACCCACAGCGCCTGGCGAAGGACCAATCCATGAGACTCAGAGCGGCGCCAGAGTCCACATAGGCATCCACGGTAATAACTGATAATGAACAAATCAGAGTTACAGACAGAAGAAATTTAGACTGTAAAGTGCCAATAGAAACAGACTTGTCAACCTTCCTAGTACGTTTAGAGCATGCGCGGAATCACCACAGTAGAAGCACAAGCCATTTTTGCGCCTATAATTCTGCCGCTCGCTTCTTGACAGATTTCTGTCACATTGCATTTTCTCTGGCGTCCCTTCAGAAGATACCGCCAAATGGTGCACGGGTTTGCGCTCCCGCAAACGCCGATCAATCTGAATCGCCATTGTGATGGACTCATTCAGACCTGTGGGCGTAGGAAACCCCACCATGACATCCTTAACGGCATCAGAAAGGCCTTCTCTGAAAATTGACGCTAGGGCACACTCATTCCACTGAGTAAGCACAGACCATTTACGAAATTTTTGGCAGTATATCTCAGCTTCATCTTGCCCTTGAGACAGGGCTATTAAAGCTTTTTCAGCTTGAATCTCCAAATTAGGTTCCTCATACAGCAACCCTAAAGCCAGAAAAAACGCATCCACATTGAGCAACGCAGGATCCCCTGGTGTCAATGAAAATGCCCAATTTTGAGGGTCACCTCGCAGCAAAGAAATCACAATCTTAACCTGCTGAACAGGATCTCCAGAGGAGTGAGGTCTGAGAGAAAAGAATAATTTACAATTACATTTGAAATTCTGAAACCGAGATCTATCTCCGGAAAATACCTCTGGTGTAGGAATCTTAGGTTCAGAAATAGGGGTACGTATAACATAATCTTGTAAATTCTGAACCTTCGTAGCAAGATTATTTAAACCTGCAGCCAAACTCTGAGAGTCCATCCTTAAACCGGAGAGATCAGAGCCATTCAAGGATTAGAAGGAGAGAAAGGCAAGGCTGTAAATAGAGCAGAAATACAACTGAGCCAACTAAGTAGCAAACAAAAAAAAACAAAAAAAAAATCTACAGACTTCTTTTACTCTCCTTTCTTCTGCCAATTACTTTAACAGTGGCCGGTCATACTGTCATGATTCCCCAATGGCATGGGAACATCAGAAACACAAAATAACAGACTAGCCCTCGGGTGATGGAAACTCAAGCTGACCGTGACCTAAATCTACCACACAACTAACAGTAGCCAGGAAGCATTCCTACGGCTGCCTAGATGCCATGCGCCAGCCGGAGAACTAACTACGCCTGGAAGAGGAAGGAACAGACCTGGCTTACCTCTAGTGAAATTCCCCAAAGATGATAGTAGCCCCCACATATATTAACGGTGAGTTCAGAGGAAAAGACATACACAGTATGAAGGTAGATTTTAGCAAAGCGAGGTCCACTTACTAGATAGAGGAAGGATACAAAAGAGGACTTCACGGTCAGCTGAAAAACCCTTTCAAAAACCCATCCTGAAATTACTTTAAGACTCCTGTGTCAACTCATGACACAGGAGTGGCAATTTCAGTCCACAAGAGCTTCCAGTAACAGGAAATGACAAACTGTAAACTGGACAAAAATTACAAAACAAAAAAGGACAAGAGTCCACTTAGCTGATCAGCAGACTGGTAGCAGGAACATGCAACTGAAAGACTCAGGTTACAATGATGACCGGCAAGGAAGTGACTGGAGAGCAAGGCTAAATAGGGAACACCCAAAACTGATGGAAGCAGGTGAGCTGAGGCAGAAAAGAACACACAAGTCTCCAGTACCACCAGCCACCACTAGGGGAGCCCAAAAAGCGGATCACAACAGGCTGGCCCATCGGCCGGGGGTCGGTCACAGTCTGGGCGGGGGATGGTCACTGGAGCTGGATCGGACGGTGGGGCAGGGGCGTTTTCTGTACCTACGTCTGATGTGGTTCCACCGATGACGATCCGCTCCGCTGATGAGGATGCTGGAGTCGGCTGCTGCCCGGACTGCGGTTCTTCCAGTGCGATCTTACTGCGCAGCTCCGACTTCCATGACTTCACTGCTGTTGGCTCTGCATCCGGGAGTTGAGGGTTCGGCTCCTCCACCTGCGGATCCAAGACGCTTGGGCCCTCCAGCGAGGTCAGGTTCACTTCCGGTCGCCTGAGATGGTCCTGGGTCACTTCGTCGTCGTTCAGGTACCCGCTGGTCGCCATCTCCGCTCCGGGATCGTCGGTAGCACACACACACGCTGCTCTTCCATTTTCTCAGGGTGGAGCTCCTTCTTGCTCTGGTTCCTGCCGTTGCAAATCAGGGGGCGGATCTCCTCTTCTTCTGGGCACGTCGTCCTCTTGCAACAGTAGTCGGAGGGGGCGGTCGTCACTCTTGGCGCCGCTTTGGTAGTCTCCTCCCATGGCACGCCCTTCTTCTTCTCCTGCGCTCCTCGTGGCGCTGTAATGGCGGCAATTTTGGTGGGAATTTTTGCGGTAATGGCGATACACAGTTCATCAATGAAACACAGTTCAAATACAATTCTGGCACAGTTCTTAGGCACACATAACCTGATCCTTCGGGCTTAAGTACATCCTGTTCGTGACACCAAGATTTGGAGCGCCCCCACGTAAGGGCAATGGGGTACTCGGTACCGGGTCCTTCTCAGTTCTGGGGATGTCACGGTGGCCTGACCCGGTCCGTGGCCCTTTGAGGGGCATCCAATTAAAGGTGAAATTTGTATGATGTGTCGTGATGCCACCTGTGGTATTCGGTCAGGGTGACTGACGCTGCTTAGGGGTCCACTGGGGTCATGCTATGGCAGCTAGATGGTATACCTTCCCACAGGTGAAGTGTATCCCCAGGGCTTCCCAGAGTGTAGATGGTGATGGTGTAAGGCGCGGTGAATAACGAGGACACAAGGTTGCAGTCTCTTTACCTTTTACTGAAGGCTTCAGTGTCCACAGTCCTGGGCGCCGGATCACGGGGTAGGTAGTCCGGCCAGTCTGAAGGCAAATCCAGAGTCTCCTTATCAAGGTGGAATGCAATAGCCTTCCTATGCGCACAGTAACACAGTAGGTCCTCACTTGCTTAAGCTCTAATGAAGTCCTCACTGTTATTACTCTTCTCTCTCTGTTCCCCGTGGTCGGATAGAACAAAACCCGTATGACTGATGGCCTGAGGCTTGTTTATAGGGACCCTAGAGACGCCGCGACCCCCACAAGTTGCCACCTGTCTTCTTAGGTATTTTAGGTCGGGCAGCCAACTTGGAATTGACTGTCCTGCCAGTCTCTGAAGCAATGGCGTAGAGCACTTTACTCCCTCGGTATCCTGGCTACCGGAACGCGCACCAGAAGGATGCAGCTCCTCACGTCTACTATCCTCTCTGGTATCCACTTGTTGCTATGCCTTCGTTTCTCACTCACTAAAACACGCTTCCTTTCAATGTCTCTTTCCTAGGATGCTGCCGCATGGGGTGCAGGCGCAGCTCCGTGTACCCTCGTCCTCCTCAGACCGAAGTCTGGATCTGCTGGAGATCACTCCAGACAGCTCGGCCTGGAGACCTTTCTCTCTCAGTCTCCAGCCAGGAACTCTCTAACTTTCTAACCAACCCACCAGTTTTACCTAACTGTGAGGAGTGGCCTAATAGATGGAACCTTTGCTCCCTCTGGTGGACTGGAGTGTGAAGTGTGTGTGTTTGTGATACCTGGACAGGAGATCTCCTTTATTGCCTCCAGACATATCACTCCCCCTGGTGGAGGAATAATATTACTGCAGCAACCAGGACTCTGGGGCGCTGCACTATGAACTGCTGTAACCTACCCTGAAAAGGGCTGATATTACAACTAGTCCCGACTCCTCCCGACTCCCTAAACCTATCTCTCTGGCAATTCGCTCCAAAAAACCACTCTTAGTCTGTATAGCGCCCACAGCAGCAGCGCTGCCGTCTAACACTAAGCTGCAGCAGTGAGGAAATGGTGGCGACGGGCAAATGGCTGGTTCTTATAGGGCAAGGACATGTGACATACACAGCCAATGACGCATGCCCTTGCTTGTGTGCATCACATGCACATTGCTGTGTGTGTGTGCACTGCTGATAGGCTGAGAGACTGCACCGCCCCTCTGTAAATGCGGGAAAGAAAAAAAAAATGGAGATCGGCGTTATTTCAGCACAGATCTATCCCCCCTCCCGCCCACTATACACTGAAACAGTCTATTAACAATAATAAACAGTTTTAATGTGCAAATCAAGCTAGGCTTTTGGTGAATGAACAGTTATCGAACAGAAACTCGAACAGCCGAATTTTAAGCAAATTGTTCGGGTTCGTCGAACGACTCAAACACCGCCCAAAACAGCTCAAATTTGAAATTGGCGAACAGTTCGACTCAAACACAGCTCATCTCTAGTTGAGATTAATAAAAAGAGTGACATCAACGCCACAAATATGAACCCCACTTGCCACCACCACAAGAAAAAATACCAAAATTGGCGCATCTAATAGATGTGTCTTTTCTGGGTGGCTATGGGCTGCTATTTTTAGGCTGGGGGGGCTATATCCATGGCCACTTACTAGCCTGAGAATACCAGCTCAAGCTGTCTGTTTTAGCTTGGCTGGTTGTCAAAAATTGGGGGGACTTAAGGTGCTTTTTTTTTTTAATTTAATTACAGCACAGGTGGCGGCTGATGAATATTCTATTCAGCGGCTGCCTCCTCTCGCTGTTATCAGCTGAATACAACTCTCAACATTGTCCCCTGCTGGCGTTGATCGCAGGGCGAGCAGGAGACAGTGATGTGAGTTGTCTTCAGCACCTGGCGCTGGGAAACAGTGCTAACAGCACCGCTGCTTGCCAGGGGCCGGCATGTGTGATACTAATGTGGCACACGATTGAAGAACATAGGGAACAGGGAATATACAGTCACGCGCAAGTACACACAAAACGAAATGGACACATACTTACATGAAGCATGAAATGCAGTTTGTACACTCAGCTTCTGTAGAAAGAAAGCAAAATAGCGGTGCCCAGGCATACCTCAGTGGTACCCCTAATAGCAAAAGCCCATAAATGAACACCCAGCCTCCTCTCATGACAAAGAGTTCAAAGATGTTAGATTCAATTTCTCCAAAAAATAATTTCATTGAGCTTCTAGAGAATGTGTTAGGCTATGTTCACACGATCCTTTTTTTGATCCTTTTTTTTTCAGGTCCTTTTTCCATGCAGGGTACAGTCCAATGTTACTCTATGGAAAACAAAAACCGCTGTGCCCACTATCCTTTTTTTCTCAGGCAAATCCGCGAGGATTTGCCTGCAGAAAAAAAGAAGTACCATGTCACTTCTTTCTGCGGATTCAGCTCCTGTTTTCAACAGGCACCAATAGGAAAGTGCTGTTGAAAACCCGCAGAGGAATCTGCAGAAGAAACTGCAGGAAAATCAGCAGTGCAGTTTTGCACTGCGGGTTTTCCAAATCAAGACCTGAAAAAAAAAAGATCAAAAAAAGGATCGTGTGAACATGGCCTTAGAAGGACAAGTTCAGTCCCTGTAGGCCCCAATCCACGTCTGACAGGACTAAAAGTGTTTACCCTTAATTTCTTGGTGCCATATTCAGGACACCATGAAAAGTGGTGTATTTTCTTTGCCATGCCAGAGCTGGGTAGTCTAATGTAAACTGATGTTGAAAGACAAATGGATGTTTTTACATGAAGCAATTAAATTATTCAGACACACACTCAATACAAGTCCATACATCTATTAATGCCCTGAGTAAAAATAAACTCATGTATCTGCAGCCTACATTTCACACTTCTGGTAAAAGACACCACTTCAATGGAGAAATGTGGTCATATCTGTGCAAAGATGGTTTCATTAACTGTTTGTTTCCAAGTTCTGTATTTTATACATTGCTCTCTGAGGCGTACACAAGCATATACTCCACCCCAAGCAAAATATAATTTTCAAAAAGCTGACAATCAGAAAGAAGGAAGTGGGTGACACAGAGAGGAACTTCTGCAATAACTAACTTTTTACTAAACTTACGAGCAAAGGAACAAAGAATGACTCCTTCAGCCAATAATTGGATTATGGTGGCATTTTAAGATCCAGAAGATTGTCAGGAGGGAAGACTCACCACAGAAGGAATCCATATAACCATGGTAGTATGCTGTTTACTTACTTATGCATTGTATTAGAAATGTGAGCGAGCTCTAAAGACGAAGATTGGATCATACCCCTCACTTTCATAACTGTGAATGATAATACGCCCAGACAATCTGTAGGGACTTGTGATTTAAAGGAAGCAATTCAAGGGTGATGAAGCGTACCTTTACTATTACTTTATAATAACTGTTATAGCAAATGTTTTTTATTCCTTTAAATATGTTTTTAGATTAAGACTTTATTAAATAAGATGCAAAGAGAGGAACAAGACTGTGCCAGTTCAGCTCCTTTTAGTTTCTGACTTTTTTTTTTGGAAAGGCAGCTCGATGACTATAAAGGGCTCATTCACATGACCAGGTGCGATCTAACAAAACATCGGATTGTGCTCGGACCAATGTTATTCCATGGAGCCGTGCACAATTTTTTCCTCGGACCGGGCCAGTAATCGCAGGATGCCCAAGTTTGATTGAATATTCGGATCGCACTCAGCCATGCAAGTCAATGAGTCCAAACATGACATCCGAGTGCAATCTGATTTTCATGGACTGACATAATGGAAAAAATGGAGACTTTTTTTCCCCCCATCTCCTCATCTGAGAAATTCGGATCACAATATGATCACAATCTGATAAAACTCTGATAAGAGTGTGATTAGCATAATTGGCCCAATTCTCTTGGATAAGAGAATATTCGCTGCTGTGACCCTAGCATTATGCAAGTCAATTAAAGCTGAGAAATACCAATAGTCCCCAAATGGGCATGATGCCCAGCTTTGTCAGCTATTGGTAATTGTCTCTGAGATCTGCTGACATGACTCTCTGATTTTGAGTTGGTATAACATATTTTTAGAACTGTATTTTTTCTTGCTTTTTTGTTTTGTCTACTTATTAACAAAGCAAATAAGTAAAAAAAATTAGCATAATATGATGCGTTGTTAAAATAATAGATTTTTTCTAATAAGTAAGCGGTCTTCCAATTAGTGTCATTTGGCCACTGTGACCACACATCCTGGGATTGGGAGAACCTCTATTTGTTTTAATAAAGAGATACTCTACATATGAGCCTCAGCCACCCCAGCTAGCGGAGAATAAAAATCCCATTCTAATGATCACTGGTAGTCTAGCCTGACATTTCAACACCACAGCAAATTAAAAGGTTAATATTATTTGTGGAAACATTGCTATTTGATACTCATTTTTATTCAAGGTTTATTATCTCTGTTAACACTAAACAGTAATTTTTATTCAAGGTTTATTATCTCTGTTAACACTAAACAGTAAGATTAGATTTTCTGAGTTCCATGTAAACCACATTGCAAAACAAGGAAGCACCTATCACCTGGTATTGCAAATATCCTGTATTTTCTTCTGTACATTGTATTGGTGAAAATGAAATTCCTCATTTCCTATTCCTTTGCATGTTTGTTACACTTAAATGTTTCAGATCACCAAAACAAATTTAAATATTAGACAAAGATAACACAAGTAATAACAAAATGCAGTTTTTAATTGAAGGTCTTTATTATTAAGGGACAAATTCAAACTTACAGGACCCTGTGTGAAAAAGTGATTGCCTCCATCCAAACAAAAACATAAATTAACTGTGGTTTATAACATATTTGGGAAGCTGAGTTTGAATTCCCTAGCCACACCCTCAGCCTGATTACTGCCACACCTGTTCATAATCAAGAAATCACTTAAAAAGGACCTGCCTGACAAGAAATTCTGAAAAAAAAAGTAAACAAAGTAATTGTAGTTTGGAAAAGGATTTAAAGCCATTTCTAAAGCTTTGGCACTAGAGTGAACCACAGTGAGAGCCATTATCCATAAATGGCAAAAATATGGAACAGTGGTGAACCTTCCCAGGGATGGCTGGCCAGCCAAAATTACACTAAGGGTATGTTTCCACTGTAAGGATGGCCGGCGGTATCGCCGCAGCGGCGAAGCCGCTCGGCGCTAAGCCCCGCCCCCTTTCTGGGACGCGATCATGCCGGATGTGTTAACTCTTCACATCCGGGATGATCGCTCTCTCCCATAGCGCCCTGTGATATGCCTTGCGGGGACGCTGCGTCCCCGCAAGGTGTACGGACATGCTGCGATCTGAAAAGACACGCAGCATGTCCGGAGTCACAGGGCCGCCGCGTGCGGGTTTCCACGCATAGTGGAGACGGGATTTCATAAAATCCCCTCCACTATGCTGGAACATCTGGACGCTGCTTGTTTGACGCTGCAGCTCTGCGCAGCGTCAAACAAGCAGCGTTTCCTGACCATGGAAACATACCCTAAGAGCCCTGCAACGATTCATCCAAAAGGTCACAAAAGACCCTGCATGAACATCCAGAGAACTGCAGGCCTCACTGGCCTCTGTTAAATGTCAGTGTTTATGACTCCACCATAAAAAAGAGACTGGGCAAAAATGTCCTGCATGGCAGAGTTCCAAGAAGAAAACCACTGCAGAGCAATATGAACATAAAGGCTTGTCTCAGTTTTGAAAGGAAATATCTTGATGATCCCCAAGGCATTTGGTAGAATACTCTGTGGACAGACGAGACAAAAGTTGAACATTTTGGAAGGTGTATGTCCCATTACATCTGGCTTAGAAGTATCACAGCATTTCAGAAAAGGAACATCATACCAGCAGTAAAATGTGGGGGTGGTAGTGTGATGTTCTGCGGCTGTTTTGCTGCTTCTGGCCCTGGAACACTTGCTGTGGTAAATGGAACCATGAATTCTGCTGTCTACCAAAAATCCTGAAGGAGAATGTGGGCCATCTGTTCGTGACCTCAAGCTGAACTGCACTTGGGATGTGCAGCGGGAAATGATTCAAAACACACTAGTAAGAACATACCTGAATGGCTTAAGAAAAACAAAATTTAAGACTTTGGAGTGGCCTAGTCAAAGTCCTGAGCTTAATCTAATTGAGATGTTGTGGCATGACCTTAAAAAGGCGGTTCATGCTCGGAAACCCCCCAATGTGGCTGAATTACTACAGTTCTGCAAACATGAGTGAGCCAAAATTTTTCCAGAGTGTTGTAAAAGACTCATTGCCAGTTATCACAAATGCTTGATTGCAGTTGTTGCTGCTAAGGGTGGCCCAACTTGTTATTCGGTTTAGGGACAATCACTTTTCACACAGGGCCCTGTAGGATTGGATTTCTTTTTCCCTTATTAATAAAGACCTTCATTTAAAAACTGCATTTTGTGTTTACTTGTGTTATCTTTGTCTAATATTTGAATTTGTTTGATGATTTGAAACATGTAAGTGTGACAAAAATGCAAAAGAATAAGAAATCAAGAAGGGGGCAAACCCTTTTTAACACAACTGTATATCAATGTATTTATACAATTATTTCTTATCATTTTTTAATCAGGACCTAGATTGTGGATACTACAAATGAAAGTGCTCATTAGATGTAATCGTTAACCCAAGTCATAACAGGAAATGGCACAGCTCTGCCCAAAAATGTTGTTTCAGTGATTACAGATGCTTCCTTTAAGAAATTTAAAAGTAATTCTATAGCTAGCCAAATTTACCATTAACCCCTTTCTGACATTAGACGAACTATCCCGTGGAGGTGGGGTGGGCCCGTATGACCACCGACAGGATAGTACGTCATATGCGATCGGCCGCGCTCACGGGGGGAGCGCGGCCGATCGCTGCCGGGTGTCAGCTGACTATCGCAGCTGACATCTGGCACTATGTGCCAGGAGCGGTCACGGACCACCCCCGGCACATTAACCCCCGGCACACGGCGATCAAACATGATCGCAGTGTTCCGGCGGTATAGGGAAGCATCGCGCAGGGAGGGGGCTCCCTGCATGCTTCCCTGAGACCCCCGGAGCAACGCGAGGTGATCGCGTTGCTCCGAGGGTCTCTTACCTCCTCCTCGCTGCAGCAGGCCCGGATCCAAAATGGCTGCAGCATCCGGGTCCTGCAGGGAGGTGGCTTCACAGCGCCTGCTCAGAGCAGGCACCGGGAAGCCTGGATCTGTGCACGTCAGATCGCCGATCTGACACAGTGCAGAGCAAAGTGTCACATCAGCGATCTTACACTATAACATGATGCCCCCCTGGGGCAATGTTATAGTGTAAAAAAAAATATTCACATGTGTAAAAAAAAGTATTAAAAAAATCCAAAAAAAAAATTCCAAAAAAATATATATATTGTTCCTATAAATACATTTCTTTATCTAAATAAAAAAACCAACAATAAAAGTACACATATTTAGCATCGCCGTGTCCGTAATGACCCAACCTATAAAACTGTCTTACTAGTTAACCCCTTCAGTGAACACCGCAAAAAAAAAAAAGAGGCAAAAAACAACGCTTTATTATCATACCGCCAAACAAAAAGTGGAATAACACGTGATTAAAAAGATGGATATAAATAACCATGGTACCGCTGAAAACGTCATCTTGTCCCACAAACAAGAGCCGCCATACAGCATCATCAAAGAAAAAATAAAAAAGTTATAGTCCTCAGAATAAAGCGATGCAAAAATAATTATTTTTTCTATAAAATAGTTATTATCGTATAAAAGCGCCAAGACATAAAAAAAATTATATAAATAAGGTATCACTGTAATCGTACTGACCCGAAGAATAAAACTGCTTTATCCATTTTACCAAACGCGGAACGGTATAAACGCCTCCCCCAAAAGAAATTCATGAATAGCTGGTTTTTGGTCATTCTGCCTCACAAAAATCGGAATAAAAAGCGATCAAAAAATGTCACGTGCCCGAAAATGTTACCAAGAAAAATGTCAACTCGTCCCGCAAAAAACATGACCTCACATGACTCTGTGGACCAAAATATTGAAAAATTATAGCTCTCAAAATGTGGTAACGCAAAATTTTTTTTTTTTGCAATAAAAAGCGTCTTTCAGTGTGTGACGGCTGCCAATCATAAAAATCTATAAAAGTAAATCAAACCCCCCTTCATCACCCCCTTAGTTAGCGAAAAATAAAAAAAAATAAAAAAATGTATTTATTTCTATTTTCCCGTTAGGGTTAGGGCTAGGGTTAGGGTTAGGGCTAGGGTTAGGGTTAGGGCTAGGGCTAGGGTTAGGGTTAAGGCTAGGGTTAGGGCTAGGGCTAGGGTTGGGGCTAGGGTTGGGGCTAGGTTTAGGGTTGGGGCTAGGGTTAAGGCTACAGTTAGGGTTGGGGCTAAAGTTAGGGTTAGGGTTGGGGCTAAAGTTAGGGTTAGGGTTTGGATTACATTTACGGTTGGGAATAGGGTTGGAATTAGGGTTAGGGGTGTGTCAGGGTTAGGGGTGTGGTTAGGGTTAACGTTGGGATTAGGGTTAGGGATGTGTTTGGATTAGGGTTTCAGTTATAATTGGGGGTTTCCACTGTTTAGGCACATCAGGAGCTCTCCAAATGCGACATGGCGTCCGATCTCAATTCCAGCCAATTCTGCGTTGAAAAAGTAAAACAGTGCTCCTTCCCTTCCGAGCTCTCCCGTGTGCCCAAACAGGGGTTTACCCCAACATATGGGGTATCAGCGTACTCAGGACACATTGGACAACAATTTTTGGGGTCCAATTTCTCCTGTTACCCTTGGGAAAATACAAAACTGGGGGCTAAAAAATAATTTTTGTGGAAAAAAAGAAAGATTTTTTTATTTTCACGGCTCTGCGTTATAAACTGTAGAGAAACACTTGGGGGTTCAAAGTTCTCACAACACATCTAGATAAGTTCCTTGGGGGGTCTAGTTTCCAATATGGGGTCACTTGAGGGGGGTTTTACTGTTTAGGTACATTAGGGGCTCTGCAAATACAATGTGACGCCTGCAGACCAATCCATCTAAGTCTGCATTCCAAACGGTGCTCCTTCCCTTCCGAGCTCTGCCATGCGCTCAAACGGTGGTTCTTCCCCACATATGGGGTATCAGCGTACTCAGGACAAATTGGACAACAACTTTTTGGGTCTAATTTCAACTGTTACCCTTGAAAAAATACAAAACTAGGGGCTTAAAAAAACATTTTGTGGAAAAAAAAGAATTGTTATTTTCACGGCTCTGCGTTATAAACTGTAGTGAAACACTTGGGGGTTCAAAGTTCTCAAAACACATCTAGATAAGTTCCTTGGGGGTCTAGTTTCCAATATGGGGTCACTTGTGGTTTTTTTTTACTGTTTAGGTACATTAGGGGCTCTGCAAACGCAATGTGACGCCTGCAGGCCAATCCATCTAAGTCTGCATTCCAAATGACGCTCCTTCCCTTCCGAGCTCTGCCATGCCACATATGGGGTATCAGCGTACTCAGGACAAATTGGACAACAACTTTTGGGGTCTAATTTCAAGTGTTACCCTTGAAAAAATACAAAACTGGGGGCTAAAAAAATAATTTTTGTGGAAGAAAAAAGAATTTTTATATTCACGGCTCTGCGTTATAAACTGTAGTGAAACACTTGGGGGTTCAAAGCTCTCACAACACATCTAGATGAGTTCCTTAGGGGGTCTACTTTCCAAAATGGTGTCAATTGTGGGGGGTTTCAATGTTTAGGCACATCAGTGGCTCTCCAAACGCAACACGGCGTCCCATCTCAATTCCTGTCAATTTTGCATTGAAAAGTCAAACGGCGCTCCTTCCCTTCCGAGCTCTCCCATGCGCCCAAACAGTGGTTTACCCCCACATATGGGGTATCAGCGTACTCAGGACAAATTGTACAACAACTTTTGGTGTCCAATTTCTTCTCTTACCCTTGGGAAAATAATAAATTGGGGGCAAAAAGATCATTTTTGTGAAAAAATATGATTTTTTATTTTTACGGCTCTGCATTATAAACTTCTGTGAATCACTTAATGAGTCAAAGTGCTCACCACACATCTAGATAAGTTCCTTAGGGGGTCTACTTTCCAAAATGGTGTCACTTGTGGGGGGTTTTCAATGTTTAGGCACATCAGGGGCTCTCCAAATGCAACATGGCGTCCCATCTCAATTCCAGTCAATTTTGCATTGAAAAGTCAAATGGCGCTCCTTCGCTTCCGAGCTCTGCCATGCACCCAAACAGTGGTTTACCCCCACATATGGGGTATCGGCGTACTCAGGACAAATGGTTCAACCACTTTTGGGGTCCTTTTTCTCCTGTTACCCTTGGTAAAATAAAACAAATTGGAGCTGAAGTAAATTTTTTGTGAAAAAAAAGTTAAATGTTCATTTTTATTTAAACATTCCAAAAATTCCTGTGAAACACCTGAAGGGTTAATAAACTTCTTGAATGTGGTTTTGAGCACCTTGAGGGGTGCAGTTTTTAGAATGGTGTCACACTTGGTTATTTTCTATCATATAGACCCCTCAAAATGACTTCAAATGAGATGTGGTCCCTAAAAAAAAATGGTGTTGTAAAAATGAGAAATTGCTGGTCAACTTTTAACCCTTATAACTCCCTAACAAAAAAAAATTTTGGTTCCAAAATTGTGCTGATGTAAAGTAGACATGTGGGAAATGTTACTTATTAAGTATTTTGTGTAACTTTGTGTGATTTTGTGATTTAATTGCATAAAAATTAAAAGTTGGAAAATTGCGAAATTTTTGAAAATTTTCGCCAAATTTCCGTTTTTTTCACAAATAAACGCAGGTAATATCAAAGAAATTTTACCACTATCGTGAAGTACAATATGTCACGGAAAACAATGTCAGAATCACCGGGACCCATTGAAGCGTTCCAGAGTTATAACCTCATAAAGGGACAGTGGTCAGAATTGCAAAAATTGGCCCGGTCATTAACGTGCAAACCACCCTTGGGGGTAAAGGGGTTAATATATGTATGTAGAAAGCCCATATACAGATTTAAAAATACCTTAAAGGAGTTGTTCACTACTTGGGCAACCTCTTCCTAAATGCTATACTCCCACAAGTAAAATAGTACATACTCACTTCATGCAGAACGTCGTTCCATTGATGTTGGTGCCAGATCTCCCAAGGCGCATGTGCCACACAAGCACTGCAGCCTATCAGCAGTCAGTAATCAGTTGTTTCACTTACACTTCCTTTCAATTAACATTGGACATCAGTTTTATAATAAAAATATACTCATCCAACATTATATCCTCCACCACCAGGAAGTGGGAGGAATGGAAAGGGGAGGGGGAAGGGGGAAAGAGCAGGGAAATAAATATTTAACCATTGCTCTGTACTTTTCTTTTGAACCATATTCACGCTGTGGCACCCTAACCATGATCCTGCTTTACACTTTTTATATTTTATATAGTGTTATTGCATTTTCATATGCACTATATATCTAACAGATGTATTTGAGTAATTTAATCTCTCCTTGTGGCAGAAAATTGTAAAACAGGATAAGGGATAGGGTGCCACAGTGTGAATATGGTTCTAAACAAAAGTACAAAGCAAGGGTTAAATATGCCCATGTTTAAACCTTTTCCTTCCTTGCTCTCTCCGCCTTCTTCTTACTCGCCTCATAAAAAATTTCAAAAAGTGTAGTTGTGGTACTTCTAAACTCATAAAACGCTTTGCATACAGTGCAAAGCCAGAAAAATATTATACATACATACACCCTTAAAGGCACCAACTGGAGTGCCTCATACAAAAATTCTGAAATTGTAGATGTGGTACTTCTACACTCATAAAGGCTTTGCACAAAGTGCAAAACCAGGAAAAGATTATAAGTAGGGTAATCTATATACCCTATAAGGCAACAACTGGTGGGTCTCAATCAGGTATAGAACATTAAAAACACTTTATGTGCTGCTATCATCTGGTGGTGTTATCAGAGTGAGCCTGTTAGCACTTTCTGTTGACAAGCAAAAGCGCCTGTCTGTTATGATCAATCCGGTCACACTATAAGTCCACTCAAACAAGACGCTAGTGGCAGGGCAGCACAACACTGTTATGACCCCAATGGCGAGGGTCTCAGAGGAACGTGGAAGTCTGCAGAATACAAAAATCCAGCTCATAGGGCAGTGGTAACTGGGTTGACCATATATCTACTCCTAACGCCAACACTAGAAGTAGCCGGGGATCATTCCTACGTTGATTCTAGATGACACGCGCCAGCCGGAGAATCTAGCTACCCCTAGTAGAGGAAAACAAAGACCTTTCTTGCCTCCAGAGAAGGGGACCCCAAAGCTGGATAGAAGCCCCCCACAAATAATGACGGTGAGGTAAGAGGAAATGACAAACACAGAAATGAACCAGGTTTAGCACAGAGAGGCCCGCTTACTGATAGCAGAATAAAGAAAGGTAACTTATATGGTCAACAAAAACCCTATCAAAATCCACACTGGAAATTCAAGAACCCCCGAACCGTCTAACGGTCCGGGGGGAGAACACCAGCCCCCTAGAGCTTCCAGCAAAGGTCAGGATATAGATTTGGAACAAGCTGGACAAAAATACAAAACCAAAACAAATAGCAAAAAGCAAAAGGCAGACTTAGCTGATATAACTGGAACCAGGATCAGTAGACAAGAGCACAGCAGACTAGCTCTGATAACTACGTTGCCAGGCATTGAACTGAAGGTCCAGGGAGCTTATATAGCAACACCCCTAACTAACGACCCAGGTGCGGATAAAAGGAATGACAGAAAAACCAGAGTCAAAAAACTAGTAACCACTAGAGGGAGCAAAAAGCAAATTCACAACAGTACCCCCCCCTTAGTGAGGGGTCACCGAACCCTCACCACGACCACCAGGGCGATCAGGATGAGCGGCATGAAAGGCACGAACTAAATCAGCCGCATGAACATCAGAGGCGACCACCCAGGAATTATCCTCCTGACCATAGCCCTTCCACTTGACCAGGTACTGAAGCCTCCGCCTGGAGAGGCGAGAATCCAAGATCTTCTCCACCACGTACTCCAACTCGCCCTCAACCAACACCGGAGCAGGAGGCTCAGCAGAAGGAACTACAGGCACAATGTACCGCCGCAACAAGGACCTATGAAATACATTGTGAATAGCAAACGACACAGGAAGATCCAGACGAAAAGATACAGGATTAAGGATTTCCAATATCTTGTAAGGCCCAATAAAACGAGGTTTAAATTTGGGAGAGGAGACCTTCATAGGAACAAAGCGGGAAGAAAGCCACACCAAATCCCCAACGCGTAGTCGGGGACCCACACCGCGGCGGCGGTTGGCAAAGCGCTGAGCCTTCTCCTGTGACAACTTCAAGTTGTCCACCACATGATTCCAGATCTGCTGCAACCTATCCACCACAGAATCCACCCCAGGACAGTCAGAAGGCTCCACATGACCCGAAGAAAAGCGAGGATGGAAACCAGAGTTGCAGAAAAAAGGCGAAACCAAGGTGGCGGAACTAGCCCGATTATTAAGGGCAAACTCAGCCAACGGCAAGAATGTCACCCAATCGTCCTGATCAGCAGAGACAAAACACCTCAAATAAGCCTCCAAAGTCTGATTGGTTCGCTCCGTCTGTCCATTAGTCTGAGGATGGAAAGCAGACGAAAACGACAAATCAATGCCCATCCTACTACAAAAGGATCGCCAGAACCTGGAAACGAACTGGGATCCTCTGTCTGACACAATATTCTCAGGGATGCCGTGCAAACGAACCACGTTCTGGAAAAACACAGGAACCAGATCGGAAGAGGAAGGCAGCTTAGGCAAAGGAACCAAATGGACCATCTTGGAGAAGCGATCACATATCACCCAGATAACGGACATGCCCTGAGATAGCGGAAGATCAGAAATGAAATCCATGGAGATATGTGTCCAAGGTCTCTTCGGGACAGGCAAGGGCAAGAGCAAACCGCTGGCACGAGAACAGCAAGGCTTAGCTCGAGCACAAGTCCCACAGGACTGCACAAATGACCGCACATCCCTTGACAAGGAAGGCCACCAAAAGGACCTGGCCACCAGATCTCTGGTGCCAAAAATTCCCGGGTGACCTGCCAACACCGAGGAATGAACCTCGGAAATGACTCTGCTGGTCCACTTATCCGGGACAAACAGTCTGTCAGGTGGACAAGACTCAGGCCTATCAGCCTGAAATCTCTGCAACACACGTCGCAGATCCGGAGAAATAGCTGACAAGATAACTCCATCTTTAAGAATACCAACAGGATCAGCGACTCCAGGAGCATCAGGCACAAAGCTCCTAGAAAGAGCATCGGCCTTCACATTCTTTGAACCTGGTAAATACGAGACAACAAAATCAAAGCGGGAGAAAAACAATGACCAGCGGGCCTGTCTCGGATTAAGGCGTTTAGCAGACTCGAGATACATCAGATTTTTGTGATCAGTCAAGACCACCACACGATGCTTAGCACCCTCGAGCCAATGACGCCACTCCTCAAATGCCCATTTCATGGCCAACAACTCCCGATTGCCCACATCATAATTTCGCTCGGCAGGCGAAAACTTCCTAGAGAAAAAGGCACAAGGTTTCATAACAGAGCAACCAGGGCCTCTCTGCGACAAAACGGCCCCTGCCCCAATCTCCGAAGCATCCACCTCAACCTGAAAGGGAAGTGAGACGTCAGGCTGGCACAAAACAGGCGCCGAAGTAAACCGGCGTTTCAACTCCTGGAAAGCCTCCACGGCAGCAGGAGCCCAGTTAGCTACATCGGAGCCCTTCTTGGTCATATCCGTCAAAGGTTTCACAATGCTAGAAAAATTAGCGATAAAACGGCGGTAGAAGTTAGCGAAGCCCAAGAACTTCTGAAGACTCTTAACTGACGAGGGCTGAGTCCAATCAAGAATAGCTCGGACCTTGACTGGGTCCATCTCCACAGCAGAAGGGGAAAAAATGAACCCCAAAAAGGGAACCTTCTGTACACCAAAGAGACACTTTGAGCCCTTGACAAACAAAGAATTTTCACGCAAAATTTTAAAGACCAACCTGACCTGCTCCACATGCGAATCCCAATTATCAGAAAAAACCAAAATATCATCCAGATAAACAATCAAAAATTTATCCAGATACTTCCGGAAAATGTCATGCATAAAGGACTGAAAAACTGAAGGCGCATTGGAGAGCCCAAAAGGCATCACCAAGTACTCAAAATGACCTTCGGGCGTATTGAATGCGGTTTTCCATTCATCACCTTGCTTAATGCGCACAAGGTTGTACGCACCACGAAGGTCTATCTTGGTGAACCACTTGGCACCCTTAATCCGGGCAAACAAGTCAGACAACAGCGGTAAAGGATACTGAAATTTGACAGTGATCTTATTTAAAAGCCGATAATCAATACAAGGTCTCAAAGATCCGTCCTTTTTTGCCACAAAAAAGAATCCCGCACCAAGAGGGGAAGAAGACGGACGAATATGTCCTTTTTCCAGAGACTCCTTGATATATGAACGCATAGCGGTATGTTCAGGTACCGACAGATTAAACAGTCTTCCCTTAGGAAATTTACTGCCTGGGATCAAATCTATAGCACAGTCACAGTCCCTATGAGGAGGCAGTGCACTGGACTCAGACTCACTGAAGACATCCTGATAATCAGACAAATACTCCGGAACTTCCGAAGGCGTAGAAGAAGCAATAGACACAGGCAGGGAATCCTCATGAATACCACGACAGCCCCAACTTGAGACTGACATAGCCTTCCAGTCCAGGACTGGATTATGGGTCTGTAACCATGGCAGCCCTAAAACGACCAAATCATGCATTTTATGTAAAACCAGGAAACATATCACCTCGCGGTGTTCAGGAGTCATGCACATGGTAACCTGAGTCCAATACTGCGGTTTATTTGCTGCCAATGGTGTAGCATCAATACCCCTAAGAGGAATAGGATTTTCTAATGGTTCAAGAGTAAATCCACAGCGCTTAGCAAATGAGAGATCCATGAGACTCAGGGCAGCACCTGAATCTACAAACGCCATGACAGGATAAGATGACAGTGAGCAAATCAAAGTTACAGACAGAATAAATTTAGGTTGCAAATTACCAACGGTGACAGGACTAACAACCTTAGCTATACGTTTAGAGCATGCTGAGATAACATGTGTAGAATCACCACAGTAGTAGCACAAGCCATTCCGGCGTCTATGAATTTTCCGCTCATTTCTAGTCAGGATTCTATCACATTGCATTGAATTAGGTGTCTGTTCAGACAACACCATGAGGGAATTTGCGGTTTTGCGCTCCCGCAACCGCTGGTCAATTTGAATAGCCAGTGCCATAGTATCATTCAGACCTGTGGGAATGGGAAAACCCACCATAACATTCTTAATGGCTTCAGAAAGGCCATTTCTAAAATTAGCGGCCAGTGCACACTCGTTCCAATGTGTCAGCACGGACCATTTCCGAAATTTTTGGCAATACACTTCAGCCTCGTCCTGCCCCTGAGACATAGACAGCAAGGCCTTTTCTGCCTGAATCTCAAGATTGGGTTCCTCATAAAGTAAACCGAGCGCCAGAAAAAACGCATCAAGATCAGCCAATGCCGGATCTCCTGGCGCCAGCGAAAAAGCCCAATCCTGAGGGTCGCCCCGTAAGAACGAAATAACAATTTTTACTTGCTGAGCAGAATCTCCTGATGAACAGGGTCTCAGGGACAAAAACAATTTACAATTATTCACGAAATTCCTAAACTTAAACCTGTCTCCGGAAAACAGTTCAGGAATCGGTATTTTAGGTTCTGACCTAGGATTTCTGATAACATAGTCTTGTATGCCCTGCACACGAGTAGCCAGCTGGTCCACACTTGTAATCAAGGTCTGGACATTCATGTCTGCAGCAAGCATAGCCACTCTGAGGTAAAGGGGAAGGAGAAAAAAAAACCTCAGAATCTTCTTTCTTATAATCCCTCTTCTGCAATGCATTAAACATTTAATACTGGCCTGGCAAACTGTTATGACCCCAATGGCGAGGGTCTCAGAGGAACGTGGAAGTCTGCAGAATACAAAAATCCAGCTCATAGGGCAGTGGTAACTGGGTTGACCATATATCTACTCCTAACGCCAACACTAGAAGTAGCCGGGGATCATTCCTACGTTGATTCTAGATGACACGCGCCAGCCGGAGAATCTAGCTACCCCTAGTAGAGGAAAACAAAGACCTTTCTTGCCTCCAGAGAAGGGGACCCCAAAGCTGGATAGAAGCCCCCCACAAATAATGACGGTGAGGTAAGAGGAAATGACAAACACAGAAATGAACCAGGTTTAGCACAGAGAGGCCCGCTTACTGATAGCAGAATAAAGAAAGGTAACTTATATGGTCAACAAAAACCCTATCAAAATCCACACTGGAAATTCAAGAACCCCCGAACCGTCTAACGGTCCGGGGGGAGAACACCAGCCCCCTAGAGCTTCCAGCAAAGGTCAGGATATAGATTTGGAACAAGCTGGACAAAAATACAAAACCAAAACAAATAGCAAAAAGCAAAAGGCAGACTTAGCTGATATAACTGGAACCAGGATCAGTAGACAAGAGCACAGCAGACTAGCTCTGATAACTACGTTGCCAGGCATTGAACTGAAGGTCCAGGGAGCTTATATAGCAACACCCCTAACTAACGACCCAGGTGCGGATAAAAGGAATGACAGAAAAACCAGAGTCAAAAAACTAGTAACCACTAGAGGGAGCAAAAAGCAAATTCACAACACAACACCCCCAAGGCATAGGAGGACAGCTCATGCGAGGTGCTCACCTATCCTCCTTGGTTGGGCAAGGAAGCTTGTCCCCTGCCACTAGTGTTGCCTGATGGGACTTTTTCAACATATTTTCCACAATGGCTTTCTGGCATAGCACCATTTTAGAAGACCTCTCCGCCTCAGAATGGAGAGATGCAAAAGTTCTCCTTATAGCATGGGTCTACTAGGGTGAACAACCAGTACTCTTTTTTGCCAAGATAAATAAAAGGTGAGGTTCATGGGAAAGGCAGCAGTACTTAAAGCTGAACATATGTGCCACTAAGGCAACACTTCCTTGTCTCCACCAAGATGACAACTCTTCATCTCCTCCTCCATGTAGGAGATACGGGACGAAGATTGTGTGGGTACTAGAAACCAGCTCCTGTGCCTCCTCCTTCTCAGCCTCCACCTTCTCATTATTACCCAATCCACACTGAGCAGATGAGATGAGGTAGGGCTGGGGAGTATTTCCCTGTCTCATGTCTTCCTCCTTCTCCACCTGGTCCGCATGCATAGCTTCATGTTTAATTGTGAGCAGTGACTGCTTAAGTAGGCACAGAAGTGGGATCTGTCATGGTTCCCAATGGAAAGGGAACGTAAGAAACATATAAGTAACGAACGAGCTCTCGGGTGATGGAAACTCGAGTTGACCGTGAGCTAAATCTACCACACAACTAACAGTAGCCAGGGAGCATACCTACGGCTTCCTATATGCCACGCGCCAGCCGGAGGACTAACTACGCCTGGTAGAGGAAGAAACAGACCTGGCTTACCTCTAGGGAAATACCCCAAAAGATGATAGCAGCCCCCCACATGTAATAACGGTGAATTAAGAGGAAAAGACATACACAGTATGAAAGTAGATTTAGCAAAGAGAGGTCCACTTACTAGATAGCAGAAGGATACAAAAGAGGACTTCACGGTCAACTGAAAACCCTTTCAAAAACCATCCTGAAATTACTTTAAGACTCCTGTGTCAACTCATGACACAGGAGTGGCAATTTCAGCCCGCAAGAGCTTCCAGCTACAGAGAATTACAAAAACTGCAAACTGGACAAAAGGTACAAAACAAAAGGACAAAGTCCACTTAGCTGATCAGCAGACTAGTAGCAGGAACATGCAACCGAAGGCTCTGGTTACAATGATGACCGGCAAGGAAATGACTGGAGAGCAAGGCTAAATAGGAAACTCCCAAACACTGATGGAAGCAGGTGAACAGAAGAAGCAAAGTGCAAACAAGTCACCAGTACCACCAGCAACCACCAGGGGAGCCCAAAAAACGGATACACAACAGTACCCTCCCCTTAAGGAGGGGGCACCGAACCCTCACAAGAACCGCCAGGGCGATCTGGATGAGCCCTATGAAAGGCACGAACCAAATCCGAGGCATGAACATCAGAGGCAGTTACCCAAGAATTATCTTCCTGACCATAGCCTTTCCATTTAACCAGATATTAAAGTCTCCGTCTGGAAATAAGGGAGTCCAAGATCTTCTCTACGACATACTCCAATTCACCCTCCACAAGCACAGGAGCAGGAGGTTCAGTAGAAGGAACCACCGGTACCTCATATCTCCGCAACAACGACCGATGGAACACATTATGGATAGCGAAAGATGCCGGGAGGTCCAAACGAAAGGAAACAGGGTTAAGAATCTCCAAAATCCTATAAGGACCGATGAACCGAGGCTTAAATTTGGGAGAAGAAACCCTCATAGGGACAAAACGGGAAGACAACCACACCAAGTCCCCAACGCGAAGGTGGGGACCAACACGATGACGACGGTTAGCAAACTGCTGAGTCCTCTCCTGGGACAATTCCAAATTATCCACCACTTGTCCCCAAATCCGATGCAACCGATCCACCACCGCATCCACTCCAGGACAATCCGAAGATTCAACCTGACCAGATGAAAAACGCGGATGAAACCCTGAATTGCAAAAGAAAGGAGAAACCAAAGTGGCAGAACTAGCCCGATTATTAAGAGCAAACTCAGCCAACGGCAGAAAGGCAACCCAATCATCCTGATCCGCAGACACAAAACACCTCAAATAAGTCTCCAAAGTTTGATTAGTTCGCTCCGTCTGGCCATTGGTCTGAGGATGGAATGCAGACGAAAAGGACAAATCAATGCCCAACCTGGCACAGACTGCCCGCCAAAATCTAGACACGAACTGGGTACCCCTGTCAGAAACGATGTTTTCCGGAATACCATGCAAGCAAACCACATTTTGAAAAAACAGAGGGACCAACTCAGATGAGGAAGGCAACTTAGGCAATGGCACCAAATGAACCATTTTAGAAAAACGGTCACACACCACCCAGATGACAGACATCTTCTGAGAAACAGGGAGATCAGATCCGAGATAAAGTCCATAGAGATGTGCGTCCAAGGCCTCTTCGGAATAGGCAAGGGCAACAACAACCCACTAGCCCTAGAACAACAAGGCTTGGCCCGAGCACACACATCGCAAGACTGCACAAAAACACGCACATCTCGAGACAGGGAAGGCCACCAGAAGGATCTAGCCACCAAATCTCTGGTGCCAAAAATTCCCGGATGACCTGCCAGAGTAGAAGAATGAACTTCTGAGATGACTCTAGTGGTCCACTCGTCAGGAACAAACAGTCTACCAGACGGACAACGATCAGGTCTATCCGCCTGAAATTCTTGCAAAGCACGTCGCAAATCTGGAGAGACAGCAGACAAAACCACTCCATCCTTAAGGACACCAGCAGGTTCAGAATTCCCAGGAGAGTCAGGCTCAAAACTCCTAGAAAGAGCATCTGCTTTCACATTCCTAGAACCCGGTAAGTACGAGACCACAAAATTAAACCGGGAAAAGAACAACGACCAACGTGCCTGTCTAGGATTCAGGCGCCTGGCAGACTCCAAATAAATTAAATTCTTGTGATCAGTCAAAACTACCACCTGATGTCTGGCACCCTCAAGCCAATGACGCCACTCCTCAAATGCCCACTTCATGGCCAAAAGCTCCCGATTACCAACATCATAGTTTTGCTCGGCGGCCGAACATTTTCGCGAAAAGAACGCACAAGGTCTCATCACTGAGCAGTCGGAACTTTTCTGCGACAAAACCGCCCCCGCTCCGATCTCGGAAGCATCGACCTCAACCTGAAAGGGAAGAGAAACATCAGGCTGGCGCAACACAGGGGCAGACAAAAAGCGGCGCTTAAGCTCCCGAAAGGCCTCCACGGCAGCAGGGGACCAATTGGCAACATCAGCACCCTTTTTAGTCAAATCCGTCAGAGGTTTAGCAATGCCAGAAAAACCAGCTATAAATCGACGATAAAAATTAGCAAAGCCCAAGAATTTCTGGAGACTCTTCAGAGAAGTAGGCTGCGTCCAGTCGTAAATAGCCCGAACCTTGACAGGGTCCATCTCAATAGAAGAAGGGGAAAAAATATACCCCAAAAATGAAATTTTTTGAACCCCAAAAACACACTTTGAATCCTTTACACAGAAAGAATTCTCCCGCAAAACCTGAAAAACCCTCCTGACCTGCTGAACATGAGACTCCCAGTCATCAGAAAAAATCAAAATATCATCCAAGTACACAATCATAAATTTATCCAAATATTCACGGAAAATATCATGCATTAAGGACTGAAAGACAGAAGGTGCATTAGAAAGGCCGAAAGGCATTACCAAATACTCAAAATGGCCCTCAGGCGTATTAAATGCGGTCTTCCACTCATCCCCCTGCTTAATTCGCACCAAATTATACGCCCCACGAAGATCAATCTTAGAGAACCACTTAGCCCCCCTTATGCGAGCAAACAAATCAGTCAGCAAAGGCAACGGATACTGATATTTGACTGTAATTTTATTCAGGAGACGATAATCAATACAAGGCCTCAGAGAGCCATCCTTTTTAGAGACAAAGAAAAAACCGGCTCCTAAAGGTGATGAAGAAGGACGAATATGTCCCTTTTCCAGGGACTCCTTAATATACTCGCGCATAGCAGCATGTTCAGGTACAGATAGGTTAAACAAACGACCCTTTGGAAATTTACTGCCAGGAATCAGATCTATGGCGCAATCACAATCCCTGTGAGGAGGGAGTGAACCAATCTTAGGCTCTTCAAAAATATCACGATAATCAGACAAAAATGCCGGAATCTCAGATGGAATAGATGACGAAATGGACACCATAGGAGTGTCCCCATGAGCCCCCCGACATCCCCAGCTTAACACAGACATAGCCGTCCAGTCAAGGACTGGGTTATGAGACTGTAACCATGGTAATCCAAGCACCAAAACATCATGTAAATTGTACAACACAAGGAAGCGAATCACCTCCTGATGGTCTGGAGTCATACGCATAGTCACTTGCGTCCAGAACTGTGGTTTATTACAAGCCAAAGGTGTAGAATCAATACCCTTCAGAGGTATAGGGACTTCCAGAGGCTCTAAATCAAACCCACAGCGCCTGGCAAAGGACCAGTCCATAAGACTCAGAGCGGCGCCAGAGTCCACATAGGCATCCACAGTAATAACTGATAATGAACAAATCAAGGTTACAGACAGAATAAATTTGGACTGTAAAGTGCCAATTGAAATGGACTTGTCAACCTTCCTAGTACGCTTAGAGCATGCCGATATAACATGAGCAGAATCACCACAATAGAAGCATAACCCATTTTTACGCCTATAATTCTGCCGCTCGCTTCTGGACATAACTCTGTCACATTGCATTTTCTCTGGCGTCTCTTCAGAAGATACCGCCAAATGGTGCACGGGTTTGCGCTCCCGCAAACGCCGATCAATCTGAATTGCCATTGTCATGGACTCATTCAGACCTGTAGGCGCAGGGAACCCGACCATAACATCTTTAACGGCATCAGAAAGGCCCTCTCTGAAATTTGCCGCTAAGGCGCACTCATTCCACTGAGTAAGCACAGACCACCTACGAAATTTTTGCCAGTATATCTCCGCTTCATCTTGCCCTTGAGATAGGGCTATCAAAGCTTTTTCAGCTTGAATCTCCAAATTAGGTTCCTCATAAAGCAACCCTAAAGCCAGGAAAAACGCATCCACATTGAGCAACGCAGGATCCCCTGGTGCCAATGAAAATGCCCAATTTTGAGGGTCACCTCGCAGCAAAGAGATTACAATCTTAACCTGCTGGACAGGATCTCCTGAGGAGTGAGGTCTGAGAGAAAGGAATAATTTACAATTATATTTGAAATTCAAAAACCGAGATCTATCTCCGGAAAACACCTCTGGTGTAGGGATTTTAGGTTCAGAAATAGGAGCATGTATAACAAAATCTTGTAAATTTTGAACCTTCGTAGCAAAATTATTTAAACCTGCAGCCAAACTCTGAGGATCCATCTTTAAACAGGTGAGCTCAGAGCCATTCAAGGATTATAAGGAGAGAAAGGCAAAGGCTGTAATTAAAGCTGAAATACAACAGATCCAACTATGGAGCAAGCATAGAGGAAAAAAGGAAAAAAAAAAAATTTACAGACTTCTTTTTTCTCTCCTTTCTTCTGCCAATAAGTTTAACACAGGCCGGTCATACTGTCATGGTTCCCAATGGCAAGGGAACGTAAGAAACATATAAGTAACGAACGAGCTCTCGGGTGATGGAAACTCGAGTTGACCGTGAGCTAAATCTACCACACAACTAACAGTAGCCAGGGAGCATACCTACGGCTTCCTATATGCCACGCGCCAGCCGGAAGACTAACTACGCCTGGTAGAGGAAGAAACAGACCTGGCTTACCTCTAGGGAAATACCCCAAAAGATGATAGCAGCCCCCCACATGTAATAACGGTGAATTAAGAGGAAAAGACATACACAGTATGAAAGTAGATTTAGCAAAGAGAGGTCCACTTACTAGATAGCAGAAGGATACAAAAGAGGACTTCACGGTCAACTGAAAACCCTTTCAAAAACCATCCTGAAATTACTTTAAGACTCCTGTGTCAACTCATGACACAGGAGTGGCAATTTCAGCCCGCAAGAGCTTCCAGCTACAGAGAATTACAAAAACTGGACAAAAGGTACAAAACAAAAGGACAAAGTCCACTTAGCTGATCAGCAGACTAGTAGCAGGAACATGCAACCGAAGGCTCTGGTTACAATGATGACCGGCAAGGAAATGACTGGAGAGCAAGGCTAAATAGGAAACTCCCAAACACTGATGGAAGCAGGTGAACAGAAGAAGCAAAGTGCAAACAAGTCACCAGTACCACCAGCAACCACCAGGGGAGCCCAAAAAGCGGATACACAACAGGGATCATTGCTCTAATTATGGCATCATTGCCCCTCACCATCTTTGTAGAGTCTTCAAAGTTTTGCAGATCCGCAGAAATGTCAGACATCCATTCCCACTCTTCAGTTATTATGTGCGGAAGCTTACCAGAATACCAACTGGTCTGTTGGAGGTGGTATTCCACAACTGGCCTCTGTTGCTCACAAAGCCTTGCCAGCATGTGGGGAGTTACAGTGCATGGTCACTTGCATGTGCTGCTTTAGCACTGCCAGAATGGTGGCACCTGTAGCTGACTTGTGTAAGTGGGTGCTGACGGGGCATACCTTGACCAGAAACTCTGACAAATCTGAGCATGTTTTCAGAAATAACTAAACTACTAAGTTGAGCATGTGGTCCAAGCATAGTAAGTGTGTGAGCTGCCAAGCTTCACAGTCACCACAAGGTTATGGTCATTATCACCCACGAGCATGCCTGCTTGTAGTTTCAGCAGCAAAAGCCACATATCTGCCTGGTCTGTTATTCCTATCAATAACTCTGCCGCAGTGTGCGGTTTGTCTCCTAGACAAATTAGCTTCAGCTGGGCCTGTTGCCCTTTTGCTGAGGCAGTGCTGCAGAGCTTTCAGCTTCCAGCCTATGTTGATGACATTCAGTCCAAATCCCGGCCAGAACCCCTCTAGTGGGCATGGCCTCGCTCTATTCACTTGCATTGAGCGATGCTGTACCCCAACTAGAGGCACGGCTGTCTAGTATGAAGTGAGGCCGAGTCCACTGGACAGGCTCTGACCAGGAGTATGTATAATGAAAACATACCCTCTGATCCTGGCTAAGAAACCGGAAAATCCCTGTAGCGCACAGTGCGTGCTCTGGAGGGATTCATAAGCCTGCAGTCACACAGAGTGATACTTTGCTGTTTCATGGTGTCTTAATGACCTTTTGCACAAGTGAATTAATGGGCATGTTATTGTTCATTAAAAATACAATGCTAATGGCTTGCCTATTGTTATGGCTGCAGTTTTCCAGAAGTCATATGGTCATTAAAAGTAAGCAATCCATTTACAATTACCGTATTTTCCGGCATATAAGACGACTGGGCGTATAAGACGACCCTCCAACTTTTCCAGTTAAAATATAAAATCTTCTTAAAAGTCGGGGGTCTTCTTATACGCCGTATGTCGTCTTATAGGGCCGGTGACTAATGTGCCTTTTGGGGGGGAGTGGTCCTGATGACGAAGAGGGGGCATCTCACAGGAAAGTGTGAGTGGAGTATCCCCCATTACCTCATTGTAGCTGCAGTGTGGGGTGCTGGGGAGCGGCGGCGGCCACCGCCCCACAGCACAGCACCCATGCGGCACAAAGAGGAGCAGCAGCTGCCGCCTCTCCCCAGCACAGAGACCCCATGCTGCAGCTACAATGAGGTAATGGGGGACACTCCACTCACACTTTCCTGTGAGAGTGTGAGACGCCCCCTCTTCGTCATCAGGACCACTCCCCCCACCCACCATATACACATTGGTGTCTGCACTCGGCGTACAAGACGGCACCCGGCGTATAAGACGACCCCCGACTTTTAAGAAGATTTTCAGGGGTTAAATAGTAGTCTTATACGCCAGAAAATACAGTAATTTCTAATAGTCGCACGGTAAGCTACTGCAACATTTAGGAAGTGGCTTCTTAGCAAATGCATCTCAGACTCATGCTATAGCTATGTACCATAGCCTCAATTAAGACAGATTTGTACACAGATTTAAGCAGTATTTAAAAATTAATGATCAGTGCAGGGATTTAGAAAAAAGACTGATAAATGGGGAAAGAGGGATATTTCTCTAATTTGATATATTTCAAGGTTTCTTATGTTCTCATGCATATTTATTGAAAAAAAGTTAAGTGCAGTTACCATTTAATTGTATCTAAGCAAGAAACATGAGCAGATTTCTACAAGAGAGGTACTCAGTACCTACAGTATATCTTGCAAAAATAATCCTGCACATGAGAGCATTGTCTTTGTTTGTTCCTTAACAGAAATTATAGAACAGAAACTCATAAAATCACTATAGTCAGAAGCCTTGACCTTTCGACTTGTAGCTTAAAGTAGGGATAACTCAATGTAAAAGTAAGATACTTGTAAAAAGTTAATATTTTTTTCTCACCTTTTAGAAAATAAGATACCAAGATAATCTCATTTTCTGAGAATATTTTGCACATTTCCTGAGAATTGTCTATATATTCTACACTTTAGTAATCCAAATTATTCAACTCCCATTGCAAGTTAGATTTCTCAGGAATCTTTACAACCTTTCTGCTTTTTTGAATAACTCAATCAAAGAAGAACAATTTAAATGGCTCAAAACTATTAATATAACAAGTGGTTTCACAAAATTCAAAAGAAAATGCAATTTTTTAATAACTGCAGCGTCAGAATTATTCATCCCTTTTATGATTGAGAGGCTTTAGTACTTTAGTCTCTTTTGGATGTTGTAATCTTCTGCAAACGTGAAGCACAACCAGATACAAACTTCTAGTTTTGTTTCCGAAGAATCTTAGCCCACTCCTTATGGTCAATGGTCTCTGATTCAGAAATATTTTCAGGTTTGCATGCAACTATCTTCTTCAAATCTCACCAAAGATTTTCTATAGGGTTCCAGTCAGGTGATTGTAACGGCTACTCCAGAATCTTCAAGGATTTCTGATACCGAGATTTGGTTGACTTTGGGGTATGCTGGTGATCATTGTCCTGTTGGAAGGACCAATAATGAAAAAGCTTCAGCTTCCTCACAGAAGGTATGGCCTTAACACCTAGGATTTCCATATTCTTGATTGAATCCATATAGCCCTCCTCCTGCTACAAGTTTCCAGAGCTGGAGGAAGCAAAGCATCCCCAATGGTCAAGTCACCGACATGTCCTATTGTAGGCAGGGTCTTCTTTTCGAGCCACAAAAAGACTAGCTCATAAGGAACAAGAGTCAGTAAAGAAAAATTAAGATGTTCCAGCTCCAAAAGGAAAAACTTTGAGGATACGATTCATCAAGACAGGTGATGTTCATGTCTGTCTTGATGAGGGGGCGTGTTGGAGTCAAATACTCCTGATTCCTTATGAGGCAGAAAAGTGGTGTGCGCCTCCGTAACAAGGGCGACCTGGGTGGTAGTTCTGACCGAGCTCACCCACTCACTAAACACAGTCTGTAGACACCCCGGCCGTTGTACATGCAATACAGAACTGACACAGCTTTTTCCCCAAGACTTTCCTTCTCTTCTCTGGTCACCGTAGTCCAGGCAATGGAAATCCAGGAAAACAACTGTTTTCAACAACAGGGAAGTTACTAATGAACGATTAATGAAATTTTAGTGAACAAAGTTTTAATGAACGATTAGGAGATGTAGACAAAAGAGGCAATTTCAACACTGGATTCCTGTTCTCTCCCTGACACTTGCTACTGCCGTACCCACCACAACGGCCACAGTAGCTGAAGTTCACAGAAGTCCACTCACTGGGATCTGGGCGCTTACAACCCCTTCAGCGGGGGTCCTTCCAGAGTCCTGGCGCCCGTGTTGTGATCCTTCAGTCCTTTTAAGTCCTTAAGTTCCTCTTAGAGTTCTTGAGTCCAGGGCAACAGATTTCTCCCATCCGGGAGTCTGGCAGTGCCTCATCTGCAGTATATGTCTGCTTTCAACCAACGTGGTGGGGCTGCTGACTAGGAAGCAGCAGTTTCCTATCTGGTCTCTGCTGCTGACCCAGCCCACAATATTAACTAGTTCTTTCCCTGCCTCTAGTATGTGCATTACAAACACAGCACACCTAACAGTACAAGACACAGGAGGATAACATCAAGGCATAAAACACACGACCATACATAGACATTTTACATACATACTACCAGATACATCAGGTCAAATATACAGCAGTGTTATAAATTATTTACATAAAAGACATGGGGGTCACACAAGAGGAGGAAAGGGCGCAACTGAGGGGACATGCCACCCTCTTACACATCCATGCTCCTTGCCACAAATTTTACTTGGAAAAAAAATATTTCCAGCTTCTTGTAAAATTTCTTTAAACTTTATTCCATCATCGATTAAAAAGTATAATTCTTATACAAAGCAGAAATGCTGAAAGCTACGCCTTTCAAACGGATGCAACCAATCTTTGTCAAAACATTTTAGCATAAAAAGTAATATTTTTGACATTAGCACTAAAAAAATTGTTTTCAATGCACACCATCATTCTTTGTCAAGGAATATAGGCGTCACTAACACAAAACTTTTTATTACATCAATCAAACAAAAGATTAGTGACTATGTGTAAATATAGAGGGAGGATACATGCCCATTAGTATTTCTAAAATACCAATTTAAAAACATCAAATTACAAAAATACTAATTGTATATATAAGCAAGTGAATTAACCCCTTAACGACCGGAGATATTTTCATTTTTTGCATTTTCACTTTTTGCTCCCCTTCTTCCCAGAGCCATAACTTTTTAATTTTTTGGTCAAAATGGCCATGTGAGGTCTTGTTTTTTGAGGGACAAGTTGTACGTTTGAACGACATCATTGGTTTTAACATATCGTGTACTTGAAAATGGAAAAAAAAAATTCCTAGTGAAATTCCACATTTTTTTTACCATGCTCACTAAATGCTAAAACTGACCTGCCATTATGATTATCCAGGTCATTAAGAGTTCATAGACACCAAACATGTCTAGGTTATTGTTTATTTAAGTGGTGGAAAAAAAATCTAAACCTATAGCGTTTCCGTTTTTCGTGATTTGGGGCTTATTTTTTGCACAACAAGCTGACATTTTGATTATTATTATTGATACCATTTTGGTGTAGATGCGATCTTTTAATTGCCCGTTAAAAGGGTGGCGCTCATAGCAATCCAGCTATGACAACCATAGAGGTCTGCTGGAGACCTATGGCTGTCATGCCAACCCATCGGTGACCCGCGGGCTTTCCGGCACGCTTTCCAGAAGCGTGAGTTAAATGCTGCTGTCAGAGATTGACAGCAACATTTAACAGGTTAACAGCCACAGGTGGATCGCGATTCTACCCGCAGCTGTTAGAGGCACATGTTAGCTGTTCTAAACAGCTGACATGTGCAGGGAAAGATATGGGCTCAGAGCCAGAGCCCACGTCAAAGGGAGGGATTCCGACATGGGCATACTATTGTGCCCAACATTGGAAAGGGGTTAAATGTCACTGAAAAAAAGTTATGAAAAATATATTGATATTTAGAAATAATAACAAATAAATGAGCCTCATAAAATAAACAATAACAAATGTTATAGCAAACTTGAAAATCTTATAGTGACCAAATAATGAAACATTATCTCCTTATGTAAATTTAACCCATCGGAAAAATTTGTGCCAAGATTAACCCCTTTCTGATGTTGGGCCTACCCCTGTTTGGTGCGGGCTCTGGCTCTGAGCACATACCTTTCCGAGCACATGTCAGCTGATCTATACAGCTGACATGTGCCCGCAACAGCCGTGGGTGGAATCGCGATCCACCCGCGGATGTTAACTAGTTAAATGCCACTCTCAATCTCTGACAGCAGCATTTAACTTGCGCTTACTAGAAGAGCGTCCTTTATCCTACCCATGGGTGACCCCGCTACATGATCGAGGTCACCCATGGGTTGGCATGACAACCAGAGATCTATAGCAGACCTCTATAGTTGTCATAGCCAGATTCCTATGAGCACCGCCCGGTGTGTAGCAGAGGCGATCAAAGTACTGCAGTTTCTAGTCTCCCGTGGAGACTATTGAGGCATGCAAAAAGTAAAAAAAGGTTTAAAGTTGAGCCGAAACGTTGCATATGGAGATGTGGGTCCAATAAACACCTACACATTGTCTCAAAAGACTATGGAGTGCTGCCTGCTTTTGTGAAGAGTGTATATATATATATATATATATATATATATATATATATATATATATATATATATAAAAGTTCAAATCACCCCCTATCACCCCATTCAAAATAAAACAATAAAAAAATCAAATATACACATATTTGGTATCGCTGCACTCAGAATCGCCTTATCTATCAATATAAAAAAATTAACCTGATAGCTAAAAGGCGTAATGAGAAAAAAAATCAAAATACCAGAATTACATTTTTTTGGTCACTGCAACATTGCATTAAAATGCAATAATGGGAGATCAAAAGATCATATCTGCACCAAAATGGTACCATTAACCCCTTTCTGCCAGCTGACATGATAGTATGTCTGCTGGCAGTATCCCCCGCTTTGTGGTGGGCTCCGGCGGTGAGCCCACCTCAAAGCCGCGACATGTCAGCTGTTATAAACAGCTGGCAGGTGGCCGCAATGGGTGCGAGCGGAATCGCGATCTGCCCAAGCCCATTAACTAGTTTAAATGCCGCTGTCAAACTCTGAGAGCGGCATTTAACAAGCGCTCGCACCGCTGACCCCTGTCACATGATCGGCGGTCATCGGTGCATTGCCTTAACAACCTGAGGTCTCTTTGAGACCTCTATGGTTATTGATGGCTGATTGCTATGAGTGTCACGCTGTGGTCGGCACTCATAGCAATGCTGCATTTCTGCTACATAGAGGTGATCTGTGCTTTACCTGTAGCAGAGGCGATCGTGTAGTGCATGCTTCTATGGAGGCTATTGAAGCATGCAAAAAAAAAATGTGTTTAGATCATACCTACACATATTTGGTATCGCCGCATTCAGAATCGCCCGATCTATCAATAAAAAAAAGATTAACCTGATCGCTAAATGGCGTAGCGAGAAAAAAATCAAAATGCCAAAATTACGTTTTTTGGTCGCCGTGACATTGCATTAAAATGCAATAACGGGCGATCAAAAAACGTATCTGCACAAAACTGGTATAATTAAAAACATCAGCTCGGCACACAAAAAATAGGCACTCACCCAACCCGAGATCCCGAAAAATGGAGACGCTATGGGTACAGGACAATTGAGCAATTTTTTTTTGTTAGCAAATTTGGGAATTTTTCTTCACCAATTAGATAAAAAAGAACCTAGACATGTTTGGTGTTTATGAACTCGTAATAACCTGGAGATTCATAATCGCAAGTCAGTTTTAGCATTTAGTGAACCTAGCAAAAAAGCCAAACAAAAAACAAGTGTGGGATTGCACTTTTTTTGCAATTTCATCGCACTTGGAATTTTTTTACCGTTTTGTGTTACACGACATGGTAAAACCAATGGTGTCTTTCAAAAGTACAACTCGTCCCGCAAAAAATAAGCCCTCACATGGCCATATTGAGAGAAAAATAATAAAGCTATGGCTCTGGAAATAAGGGGAGCGGAAAACGAAAAAACGAAAAAGCTCCGGTGGTTAAATGGTGAAAAACGTCAGCTTGGCACACAAAAAATAAGCCCTCACCCAGCTCAAGATCACGAGAAATGGAGACACTACGTGTATTGGAAAATGGCGCAATATTTATTTATTTTTTTAACCAACTTTGGAATTTTTTTTCACCACTTAAAGAAAAAAGAACCTAGACATGTTTGGTGTCTGTGAACTCATAATGAGCTGAAGAATAATAATGGCAGGTCATATTTACCATTTAGTGAACATAGTAAAAAAAAAAAAAAAAAAAAAAACATCTTGGAATTGCCCTTTTTTTTATCAGTTTCACCGTACTTAGAATTTATTACCGTTTTCCAATACATGATATGTTAAAACCCTTACCAAACTCAGGTTTCATGGCACCTGCTGGCACTCTTCAAAATTGTAAGCGAGGGCCGCATAATGACATGTGGTGGAAATTGTGGTAGTGGTGGGCGAAGCTCAAAATTCAAATGGGCATGTTTGAAATGGCATTGCAAAGGGATGGGGAATATGCATTCCACTATATTGCTAACTATTTGGCAAGAGGAAGGGACCACTCAAATGTAGGAGTGAGGGCCCTCACAAATGTTAAAGGAAAAATTAAAGCCAAAACGTGTAAACATATGCTAAAGGGGAGGTATATATATATTTTTAATTAGCGGTATATACATGTAATAATGAAGTAAAAATGTTTCTTAGCATTTTTCCCTTTAAAAAAAATGTGGGTTTGGTTTGTTAGGTCTTTTTAAAAATCCGTAAAACCGGCACAATACTCTGTCAACATTATTCTCAGATACCATATGTGAGTCAGAAAGGCATGCAGGCATCTTCTCCATGCTGTTCCTGTTTAGTTTTAGCTCTGTCCCGTCAATTTCAGCTTTTGTCCCATGCCCCCCAGACCTGTTTGTTGGGTCCAGCAGAAAAATATTCAGCTTTCCCATTAACTTGCATTTGATTTGTTATTCTGTATGAATACACGGATATTAGAAATGATCACTGCCGATTTTCCCGAATCCGAATATTTCACTATTCGATCATCAGTAATCCTAACAGTTTGAATTATCTCTTTCATACTGCTGGTTGTTTTTACAAGTATCTTTGTTTACCAAATCTTGAGTTATAGTTACCTCTGCAATTGTTGACTCAGGTCCCACCTTAGATCTCATTGACAGTGAGTTTGCTTTCGATTGTTGGTACACAGCGTCAACTCTCGGTCATCTTATTCAACTATCCCAATTGATAATTCTCCCTTTACCCAAAGTCATGTTACTTCTAAGTTTGAGAATGTGTGCATGAGAGTGGGAGTGTTGCATATAGAATCTATGTCTTTCATGGTCTCTCCTTCATTATCAACTAAAGTTGTGTTGGGTATGTCCTGGTTAATGAAACATAATCCTTCTATCAATTGGGGGAGTTGCGAGGTTAAGTCTTTGGGGAATTTTTGTTTTTCCAATTGTTTCTCTAAATCCTCAGCATCTATGAAATCTCTTCTTCCAAATTTTATTCAGGATTTTGAGGATGTTTTTTTCTGAAACTGAATGTGAAGTCCTTCCCCCATGTAGGTCATATGATTGTGCTATCGAATTTATCTCAGGGGCAAAATTGCCTAAATCTCATCTGTTTAACCTCTCTCGTCCTGAAAGAGATGCCTTGAAAGAGTGCATTGAAAAGAGTCTCTTTAAGGGTGACATGAGGCCTTCCACCTCACCAGTGCCGTGTGATTTTTCTGTTCAAACCATGTGGTTTTCTAAACTGGATCTGAGAGGGACATGTAACCTTATACATGTTCACCAAGGTGATGAGAGGAAGACTGTATTCAATACTCCTGAGGTTCACTTTGAGAATTTGGTGATGCCATTCAGTTTTACCAATGTTCCTGCTTTATTTCAGAACTTCATAAATTATATTTTTTTCTTCTTTGTTTGGTAGACTTGTGGTGATATACTTGGATGATATTTTGATCTACTCAGGTTCTTGTGAAGAGCATCGGGAGCAGATACATCAGGTTCTTCGTTACAATCATTTGTTTGCCAAACTAGAGAAGTGTCAACTTGAGGTGCAGCAGAGTCAGTTTTAGGGTCATTTGGTTTCTGCTGAATGATTGCAGATGGATCCCGTTAAGGTACAGTCCGTCCTTGATTGGGTGCAACCTACTAATCTTAGAGCTTTACATAGGATCTTAGGTTTCACTAATTATTATCGTAGGGTCATTAAAAACTTCTCAGTCATAGTCAAAACCTATTACTGATATGACTAAGAAAGGTGCTGACTTTACCTCTTGGTCTTCTGAGGCTGGAACTGTTGACGGTTAACAGAGTTTTCAAGTAATGAAAACATTGGTTGGAGGGGGCTAGGCATAGAATAACAGTCTTTACTGATCACAAACATTTACTGTATGTTGATGCTGCTAAGTGCCTGAGCCCTAGACAGGCTAGATGGGCTCTCTTTTTTGCTCAGTTTTATTTCTCTATGACATATCTCCCTGGTACTAAGAATGTTAAGGAGAATGCCTTATTAGTTTTGTTACAGGGACAAAAATTCAGTCTTAGTGAAGGGATTGTGGTGGGTGCTTTAGGTATAGATCTCAGACAGGGCATTATGGAAGTTCAGGATGGTGCAGCGGATGGCTTGCCACCCTGCAAGTTTTTTGTGCCTTCCTTACTTCACACTGATCTTGCTAATGAAGTACATGACTTGGTGTTGGCAGGACATCCTACTTGGAGGGCTTTATCCAGGTCCTTTTGGTGGCAGAGAGCTTGAAAAGATGTGGATGAGTATGCCCTTAAGTGCAGGACTTGTGGCTGATGTAGCCAGGCTTTGGAAGGATTTCTTTTATTCCTAATGAGGTTCTGTCTCGACCTTGAACCCACTATGGATTTTTTCACAAATTTGCCTAATTCTGGTGGTAATATTATGGTGTGGGTGGTGGTTGACCGTTTTAGCAAGATGGTTCACTTGGTTCTTCTACCAAATTTTTAGTGTAGAGTTTAGCTACTTCGTTTATCACTCACAGCGTTAAACATGGTGGTTATATGGTGTTACTAAAAACATTATTTACAATAGAGGAGTTCAGTTTGTGGCTAGCTTTTGGTGTAGCTTTTGCAATAAGTTGGGAATTAAGCCTTCGTTTTCCTCATGTTATTATCCTGAGACTAATGGTCAGATGGAGAGAATGAACCAGGAATTGGCACAATATTTAAGATGTTTTGTCTCATCTAATCAAGAGCAATGAGTGGATTTTCTTCCTCTGGCTGAGTTCACACTCAGTAGCCGCTCCTCTATGCCTTTTTTTTGCTGTGGAGGTTTTCATCTAGTTTTTGAAGATTTTTTTGGTTTGCAATCTGCTGTTCCAGAGGAGGAAAGTTATTCTTCTCATTTGGTTAAAGTTTGGAGAGAAGTTAAAACAGGGTTTTTGATAACTTGCTATCGGACCAAGAGAACTGCTAACTGTTGTAGGAGGGCTCCTGTCATTAAGGTGGGAGATTTTGTCTGGATATCCTCCAAAAATCTCTGTCTTAAAGTTCCTTCCAGTAAATTTGCTCCTAAATTTGTTGAACCATATGAGATAATAAAGATCATTAATCTAGTGATGGTTAAGCTCCAACGCCCGGTTGCATGGAGGATTAATAATTCCTTAAGTCTCTCTTCTTAAAAAGTTTGAAGGGACGCTGGTTCCTCAAAGTACTGAGGTAAACTTGGAGGAGGACAAGGAGAATGAGATGGAATGCGTCTTGAAGTGTGTAGTGAGTCGGTAACACCGTATGCAGTGATGAGGCAGTGACCCAGCAAACTTCAAAACAAATGTCTCTTTAATGTTCAACTCAAACAACACAGTACACGATATCCTCTGGATCTCAGCTGGGAACCATATCCTCCAGTTTATAGTCACTAAACATGCCAGTCCACCTCTTGAGGCCTGTTGCTATGGGCGACTGCACCTCTGTGTACGCTGTGGGTTCCAGGCGTCCCCTGGCTGTTTGGCTCCACTTGCCTGTGTTCACACAGGTGGAGCTCTGCAGAGCCGACTGCTCTGCCCTCTAGCAATCGCCAGACTGATACTGACTCTAACCCTGACACACCCAAACCCTATACTGCAGGGTTTTTAACTAAAGAACCTGTGGCCTTCAGCCACATGGAAAACCCAGCCCGGAATGAAACAAACTGCACCAATACCATCTGCAGTCTGTTTCAAAACAAAAAAACCCAGAGCAGGTTTCGCCTAAATCTGCCTTAGACAACCAACATGTCCAAGACCTATACTCACTTTAGTCTGCATTGCAACCACAGCTATGCCTGTGACTGTAATGCCCTCTCATAGCCTCAATACGCATCCTGGGGGGAAAATACAATGACCCTCACCTGTGACACCGGTCACTGCCTCACAAGTGTCAGATGGCGACTTCAGTTTCTCATTAAGTGGAAGGGTTTCGGTCAAGATGACAACTCCTGGGTGGATGCTAAAGACTAATATGCTGATCACCTAGTGAGGGAGTTCTATCTGTGGTATCAGCAGTTCGGGATCTCAGTGGTTCCAGTGGCCCCTCCTTGAAGGGGGGATACTGTTATGCTTCTAGATTCAAACCCTTGATTCTATGTTCTGTGGTCAGCATCTCTTTCCACAGAGCCACAACAGATACACCTTTTCTTTGGGTGTTTTAGTTATGTTTTGTTATGGTTTGTTTCTGATGGTTTTTGGTAACAGGTGTTTTTTACTTACTCTGTTTGTCTATCCTATCACCTTTCGGGTGCAGTTTTATTACTTTCCTGTACTGGTGTTTCTTGCTGGTGATAGACTTTGTTGGATAAATTCACTTTGTTTTAGTCTGTGTTGATTTCAGTTGTTTTGTTTGTAATTTCTATATTCCTTAGGGAACTGCTACTCTAGCATTCTTAGAAGCTACTAAGGACATTCAGGGTAAGCCGCCATCGAGTAGGGTTGCCACTGCATTATCTTAGGGTACTAACCTCCGCAGTCAGTCAAAGACAGACCAGGGTCATAGAATGGCTTTTCCTAGTCAGATTCAGGTATTTGTCTCCCTGGTTTGTTCGTTACTTATGTGAATGTGCTTTGGCAGTCATAACACCTGCAGCATGAGGAGGGCAAGTAGAGGGCTAAGGTGAAGCTTAGGCATAATTAGCCTTCCAATAAGACAATGATCTGATGCACACCTTAAACTCCACCAAGGCATGGTTTCAGAAGAATCCCTGGAAGATTCTGAATAGAGATGAGTGAACCCGTGGATGTTTGAGTTCGCTGGGTCCGATGAACATAAGGTAAAAAGTTATGCTCTGGTCCGAACATGACATCGAACTTGACCCCAGACACAAACCCAATAGAAGTCAATGGGGACTCGAACTTTGGTTCTTAAAAATAGACGTAAAATGGTCATTGTGAGGGCTAGTGGACTGAAAAAAGAAAGCTAAATGTATGTATCTCCTCCAATCGCATATGTTCCATATGCCGCCGATGAGAAGCTTGTAATATGATCTTGGATCAAGCTGGCAGTCCGAAGCAAGGCTTGCTACCAGCAGTCCAGTTAAAAATTGCCCCCACAGAGCATGTTTCCAAATTTCCGCTACAGAAGTTGATCAAAAATTTCACACCCAGTCAATGGCCCACAGTACCTCCAGAGGCATGGTTGCAGAATACATACAGTTCGCTTTTGGCAAACTACTCCCACAGATTTGGGCTCAAGAATACCTACAGCACCTTTTGGCACAGTACTATCACAGACATGGTTGCCTAAGAGTGGAAAACGTTTTTAACACACATATCACTCCCTCTGAGTTTTGGGTACACATGGTACTATCACAGAGACGGAGGAGGAGATAGTCAACACAGTTTTTTGTGTTTTTTATTTCTGGAGGAGGCCCCCAAATGGAATGAATGGCAGATAGAGTTGAAGACTAGCTTGATGCGGCTGTTATAGTTGTCTAGTCATCCAAAGGTATGGACAAGTCATGTGGGATCCACGCCTTGTTCATTTTAAGGAATGTTAGGCTACCCATATTGGATATGGACAGGCGGATGCGCCTGTCTGTGATAACCTTCACTGCTGTGCTAAACACACGTTCCGACAGTACACTTGCTGCAGGGCAGGCCCGCACCTCCAAAGCATGAAGGGCAAGCTCAAGCCATGTGTTCAATTTGGAGACGCGTAAAGTTTTGCCACATTTTGGCCATGTTAACCCTGCCTTCCGAGGTTCTGGCGGTGCCCCAGCTGCTTTGGTGACTTTATTCTCCATCTTGTTGTTCCACTGAGCCCCCACTATCAAGTGGGAAAACCATTAGTAGTTTTTCTATCGGTGTGTGCTTGTATTCACTAATTTTGCGATCCCTCTCCAGTGACAGAAGTAATGATGGTTCATTGTCCTTATAGCGGGAATACATAAAGGTTGCCATTCACAAGCCTGCACTAGTAACAATAAGGGCAACTCAGTGGTCATTCCGCAGGCACTGCAGCATGTATAGGCTCATGTGTGCCATGCTGCCCAGAGACCACAACAAGCTGTCCTCGGTGGGAGGTATATAGTCTGGGTACTCTTTATGCTCCTAGCCACGCTCCAGTAATGTCTGTGATCTGATCTGAGTTCATCCCGGCTGTAAAAATGGTTGTTGTTATGATCTGGTGACCTAGGAGCAGCATGGACGAGCTCTGGAGTAGGTGGCCTCTATACTGACCGCAGACCCTGAACTTAACACCGCAACTATAAGTAGCCGTGGGATGTTCCTGTCACTCCCTTGACACCTCGTCACAGCCGGAGGACTAATTACCCCTAAAGAAAGATACAGGAAAACTATCTTGCCTTAGAGAAAATCCCCAAAGGAAAGACAGCCCCCCACAAATATTGACTGTGAGAGGAGAGGGAAATTACAAACGCAGACTGAAAACAGAATTTAGCAAAGGAGGCCACGCTACTTAGAAAGAAAAGACAGGACAGAGTACTGTGCGGTCAGTATTAAAATACTACAAAAATCCACCACAGAGAATAAAAAAATCTCCACACCTAACTAAAGGCATGGAGGGTAACTCTGCAACTCCAGAGCTTCCAGCTTGGCTGAATAAATCCTTACACAGACAAAGCTGGACAAGAAAAAACATAGCAATTCACTGAACTATAAAGTCCACCGCATGTGGACAGCAAAAACAAAGCCAGGACTTATCTTTGATGATTTGGACAATCCAGCAGGAGAAACCAAGCAGAGATGTGAATCCTCCAGAAAAACAATGGACAACTGGCACTCACTAAAGGGTGAAGCCAGACTAAGTAGCCCCGTCCAAAGTGGAAGCACCTGATGACTGCTGTGAAGGACAAACAGCAGCACTACCACTTATAACCACCGGAGGGAGCCCAAGAGCAGAACCCACAACAGAATTCACAACAGTACACCCCCTTGAGGAGGGGTCGCCGAACCCTCACCAGAGCCCCCAGGCCGATCTGGACGAGCCAAATGGAAGGCACGAACCAAATCGTCAGCATGAACATCGGAGGCAACAACCCAAGAATTATCCTCCTGGCCATAACCCTTCCACTTGACAAGATACTGAAGCCTCAGACTTGAAAAATGAGAATCCAAGATCTTCTCCACAACATACTCCAACTCCCCATCAATCAACACCGGGGCAGGAGGATCAACAGAGGGAAATACGGGCACCACATATTTCCGCAACAAAGATCTATGAAAAACATTATGGATGGAAAAAGAAGCTGGAAGGGCCAAACGAAAAGACACTGGATTGATGATCTCAGAAATCCTATAAGGACCAATAAACCGAGGCTTGAACTTCGGGGAAGAAACCTTCATAGGAACATGACGAGAAGACAACCAGACCAAATCCCCAACCCGAAGCCGGGAACCCACACGCCGACGACGGTTGGCAAAACGTTGAGCCTCCTCCTGAGACAACACCAAATTGTCCACAACATGAGCCCAAATCTGCTGCAACCTGTCAACCACAGAGTCCACCCCAGGACAATCAGAAGACTCAACCTGCCCTGAAGAAAAACGAGGATGAAACCCAGAATTACAAAAGAATGGTGAAACCAAGGTAGCAGAACTAGCCCGATTATTAAGGGCAAACTCGGCCAATGGCAAGAAAGCCACCCAATCATCCTGATCGGCAGACACAAAGCATCTCAAATAAGTTTCCAAAGTCTGGTTAGTTCGCTCGGTTTGGCCGTTTGTCTGAGGATGAAATGCGGAAGAAAAAGACAAATCAATGCCCAGCTTAGCACAAAAGGACCGCCAAAACCTAGAAACAAACTGGGAACCTCTATCGGACACAATATCCTCCGGAATGCCATGCAAACGAACCACATGCTGAAAAAACAACGGAACCAACTCAGAAGAGGAAGGCAATTTAGGCAAAGGTACCAAATGAACCATCTTAGAAAACCGGTCACAGACCACCCAGATAACAGACATCCTCTGGGAAACAGGAAGATCCAAAATAAAATCCATAGAAATATGCGTCCAAGGCCTCTCAGGGACCGGCAAAGGCAAAAGCAACCCACTGGCGCGGGAGCAGCAAGGTTTGGCCCGCGCACAAGTCCCACAGAACTGCACAAAAGAACGCACATCCTGTGACAAAGAAGGCTACCAAAAGGACCTACTAACCAAATCTCTGGTACCAAAAATCCAAGTATGGCCAGCCAACACAGAACAGTGAACCTCAGAAATCACTTTACTAGTCCATCTGTCAGGAACAAACAGTTTCCCCGCTGGACAGCGATCAGGTTTATCAGCCTGAAACTCCTGAAGAACCCATCGCAAATCAGGGGAGATGGCAGAAAGAATCACCCCCTCCTTCAGAATACCAACCGGCTCAAGAATCCCAGGGGAATCAGGCAAAAAACTCCTAGAGAGGGCATCAGCCTTAACATTCTTAGAACCCGGAAGATACGAGACAACAAAATCAAAACGGGAGAAAAACAGGGACCATTGAGCCTGTCTAGGATTCAGCCGTTTGGCAAACTCAAGGTAAATCAGATTCTTATGATCGGTCAAGACCACAATACGGTGCTTGGCCCCCTCAAGCCAATGTCGCCACTCCTCAAATGCCCACTTCATAGCCAACAACTCATGATTGCCGACATCATAATTGCGTTCCGCAGGCGAAAACTTTCGAGAAAAGAAGGCACACGGTTTCATCAAGGAACCATCAGAATTCCTCTGAGACAAAATGGCCCCTGCCCCAATCTCAGAAGCGTCAACCTCAACCTGAAAAGGAAGAGAAACATCCAGCTGACGCAACACAGGGGCAGAAGTAAATCGGCGCTTAAGCTCCTGAAAGGCAGAAACAGCCTCAGAGGACCAATTAGCTACATCAGCGCCCTTCCTCGTCAAATCGGTCAGGGGTTTAACCACACTGGAGAAGTTGGCAATGAAACGGCGATAAAAATTAGCAAAGCCCAAAAATTTCTGAAGGCTCTTCACGGATGTGGGCTGGATCCAATCATGAATGGCCTGAACCTTAACCGGATCCATTTCTATAGATGATGGAGAAAAAATTAAGCCCAAAAAAGAAACCTTCTGTACTCCAAAGAGGCACTTAGACCCCTTCACAAACAAGGCATTATCACGAAGGACCTGAAATACCATCCTGACTTGATTCACATGAGACTCCCAATCATCTGAAAAAATCAAAATATCATCCAAATATACAATCATGAATTTATCAAGATAATTCCGAAAAATATCATGCATGAAGGACTGAAACACAGATGGGGCATTAGAGAGTCCGAATGGCATCACAAGATATTCATAATGGCCCTCGGGCGTATTAAACGCAGTTTTCCATTCGTCACCCTGCTTAATACGAACAAGATTATATGCCCCTCGAAGGTCAATCTTAGTAAACCAACTAGCCCCCTTAATCCTGGCAAACAAATCAGAAAGCAAAGGCAAAGGGTATTGGAATTTGACCGTGATCTTATTCAAGAGGCGATAATCAATACAGGGTCTCAAGGAGCCATCCTTCTTGACAACAAAAAAAAAACCTGCTCCCAATGGAGAAGAAGATGGCCGAATATGCCCCTTCTCCAAAGACTCCTTTACATAGCTCCGCATGGCGGCATGTTCAGGCACAGACAGGTTGAAAAGTCGGCCCTTAGGAAACTTAGAGCCTGGAATCAAGTCAATAGCACAATCACAGTCCCTATGCGGTGGAAGGGAACTGGACTTGGGCTCATCGAAAACATCCTGGAAATCTGACAAAAACTCAGGAATTTCAGAAGAGGGGGAGGAGGAAATTGACATCAGAGGAACGTCATCGTGAACCCCCTGACAACCCCAACTAGTCACAGACATAGATTTCCAATCCAACACCGGATTATGTACCTGTAACCATGGAAACCCCAGCACAATAGCATCATGCACATTATGCAACACCAGGAAATGACAATCTTCCTGATGGGCTGGCGCCATGCACATGGTTAACTGTGTCCAAAACTGAGGTTTATTTTTAGCCAATGGTGTAGCATCAATACCCTTCAAAGGGATAGGACTCCGCAAAGGCTGTAAGGGAAAACCACAACGTCTGGCAAATTCTAAGTCCATCAAATTTAAAGCGGCGCCTGAATCCACAAATGCCATGACAGAGAATGACGATAATGAGCAGATCAGGGTCACAGATAACAGAAATTTAGGTTGTACAGTACTGATGGTAACGGAATTAGCGATTCTCTTGGCATGCTTAGGGCAATCAGAAATAACATGAGCAGAATCGCCGTAGTAAAAGCACAACCTATTCTGACGTCTGAATCCTTGGCGTTCAGCTCTAGACACAATCCTATCACACTGCATTGGCTCAGGACTCCGCTCGGAAGACAATGCCATAGTGTGCACAACTCTGCGCCGATCAATCTGAATGGCCAGAGACATAGAATCACTCAGACCTGCAGGCGTGGGGAAGCCCACCATAACATCTTTAACAGATTCAGAAAGACCCTTTCTGAAAATTGCCGCCAAAGCATCATCATTCCACTTAGTAAGCACAGACCATTTTCTAAATTTCTGGCAATATGATTCTGCCGCTTCTTGACCCTGACACAGGGCCAACAAGGTTTTCTCAGCATGATCCACAGAATTAGGTTCATCATACAATAACCCAAGTGCCTGAAAAAAGGTGTCTACATTAAGCGAGGCCGGATTCCCAGATTCCAGGGAAAATGGCCAATCCTGGGGGTCACCACGCAACAGAGAAATGACAATTTTTACCTGCTGGATGGGATCACCAGAGGAACGGGGCTTCAGAGCAAAAAACAGTTTACAGTTATTTTTAAAGGTCAAAAATTTGGACCTGTCCCCAAAAAACAGATCGGGGGTAGGAATTCCAGGCTCTAAAACAGGAGTCTGCACGATATAATCAGAAATACCCTGTACTCTAGCAGCAAGTTGATCCACCCGAGACGCAAGTCCCTGAACATCCATGTCAGCGCCTAACTCTTGAGCCACCCAGAGGTGAAGAGGGAAAAAAAAAAACACAACAGAGTACAGAAAAAAAAATGGCTCAGCACTTTCTTTCCCTTCTTTTGAGATGCGGTTAACTCATTGTTGGTCAGTTGTACTGTTATGATCTAGTGGCCTAGGAGCAGCATGGACGAGCTCTGGAGTAGGTGGCCTCTATACTGACCGCAGACCCTGAACTTAACACCGCAACTGTAAGTAGCCGTGGGATGTTCCTGTCACTCCCTCGACACCTCGTCACAGCCAGAGGACTAAATACCCCTAAAGAAAGAAACAGGAAAACTATCTTGCCTCAGAGAAAATCCCCAAAGGAAAGACAGCCCCCCACAAATATTGACTGTGAGAGGAGAGGGAAATTACAAACGCAGACTGAAAACAGAATTTAGCAAAGGAGGCCACGCTACCTAGAAAGAAAAGACAGGACAGAGTACTGTGCAGTCAGTATTAAAATACTACAAAAATCCACCACAGAGAATTCAAAAATCTCCACACCTAACTAAAGGCATGGAGGGTAACTCTGCAACTCCAGAGCTTCCAGCTTGGCTGAATAAATCCTTACACAGACAAAGCTGGACAAGAAAAAACATAGCAATTCACTGAACTATAAAGTCCACTGCATGTGGACAGCAAAAACAAAGCCAGGACTTATCTTTGATGATTTGGACAATCCAGCAGGAGAAACCAAGCAGAGATGTGAATCCTCCAGAAAAACAATGGACAACTGGCACTCACTAAAGGGTGAAGCCAGACTAAATAGCCCAGTCCAAAGTGGAAGCACCTGATGACTGCTGTGAAGGACAAACAGCAGCACTACCACTTATAACCACCGGAGGGAGCCCAAGAGCAGAACCCACAACAGAATTCACAACAGGTTGTTCCTCCTCAACCGCCATCTCCTCTTCCTCCAACTCCTCACCATCATCATCCTTCCAAACTGTCCCCTGCCTGTACACTTGGGTACCTGGCTGATGTTGGGACAGTAACCAACCCTCTGATCCATGTGTGGATGACAGGCCTGATAACAGAGTGATTTGGCTCTGCTCATTCCCTTGCTCTTCTTCCTCCTGTGCCACCACCTCATCCATCATGGCCTGAATAATTTTTTCCAGCAGGCATAGAAGTGGTATAGTAATGCTGATGATGGCATCAAATTGGTGGAATATTCAAAGCAGCGCAACACGGCACACATATCCCGCATGGAGGCCCACTCATTGATGGTGAAGTGGTGTTGTTGTTGCAGTGCGACTCACCCGTGTGTGCTGCAGCTAAAAATTCCACTATTGCCTGCTGCTCATACATTCTCTCCAGCATATGCAAGGTGGAGTTCCACCTTGTTGGTACATCGCATAACAGTCAGTGAGTGGGAAGGCAGAAGTGATGCTACAGCACAAACAGGTGAGCAGCAGCAGGGTGAGAATACCGAAAGTGCGCATACACTGCCCACACTTTCAGCAGTAGCTCCGACATGTGTGGGTAGTTTTTTAGGAAGCTCTGCACCACCAACTTTAGCACATGCACCAGGCAAGGGATGTGGGTCAAACCAGCTAGACCCAAAGCTGCTTTGAGATTTCGCCCATTATCGCACACCACCCAACCGGGCAAGGCAAGAGGTTCACTGGCAGCAACTACTCATGTGGCTGGTGTTTGGTACCAGTCCACAACTCCTGCACATTGTGGGATTTGTCCCCCATACAGAGGCGTTTAAGAACAGCCTGCTGTCATTTCCCCCTGGCTTTGCTCAAGTTGGTGGTGCAAGTCTTCCTGTGACCGAATATGTGGAGGAAGAAGAATAGGAATATGAGGGAACCTGGACAGATAAACATCCAGCAATACTTGGTGGTGGTAGGGCATCAAATCATAAAATCACAGAATTAGAGTTGGAAGGGTTCTCAAGGGCCGTTGTGTCCAACTTCCTGCTCAATCCAGCGCAAAATTCACTAACCATCTCAGACATATAACAATAGCAAAAACACCTAAAGCTAAAGGAATATAACATAATCATTATGTAATATTGAAAAGTATATTATGAACCTAAATAGGTTATATATCTATAGCTTGAATAATAGGACAAATTAGGACACACTGCATATCAGAATGAAAAACACCACAAGAGAACTTCAGTCAAAATAGTCCAGATCAATATGTATATACAGCACAGACCAAAAGTTTGGACACACTTCCTCATTTAAAGATTTTTCTATATTTTCATGACTATGAAAATTGTAAATTCACACTGAAGGCATCAAAACTATGAATTCACACATGTGGAATTATATACTTAACAAAAAAGTGTGACACAACTGAAAATATGTCTTATATCCTAGGTTCTTCAAAGTAGCCACCTTTTGCTTTGATGACTGCTTTGCACACTCTTGGCATTCTCTTGATGAGCTTCAAGAGGTAGTCACCGGAAATGGTTTTCACTTCACAGATGTGCCCTGTCAGGTTTAATAAGTGGGATTTCTTGCCTTATAAATGGGTTTGGGACCATCAGTTGTGTTGTGCAGAAGTCTGGTGGATTCACAGCTGATAGTCCTACTGAATAGACTGTTAGAATTTGTATTATGGCAAGAAAAAAGCTGCTAAGTAAAGAAAAATGAGTGGCCATCATTACTTTAAGAAATGACGGTCAGTCAGTCCGAAAAATTGGGAAAACTTTGAAAGTGTCCCCAAGTACAGTTGCAAAGACCATCAAGTGCTACAAAGAAACTGGCTCACATGAGGACCGCCCCAGGAAAGGAAGACCAAGCGTCACCTCTGCTTCTGAGGATAAGTTTATCCGAGTCACCAGCCTCAGAAATTGCAGGTTAACTGCAGCTCAGATTAGAGACCAGGTCAATGCCACACAGAGTTCTAGCAGCAGACACATCTCTACAACAACTGTTAAGAGGAGACTTTGTGCAGCAGGCCTTCATGGTAAAATAGCTGCTAGGAAACCACTGCTAAGGAAAGGCAACAAGCAGAAGAGACTTGTTTGGGCTAAAGAACACAAGGAATGGACATTGGACCAGTGGAAATCTGTGCTTTGGTCTGATGAGTCCAAATTTGAGATCTTTGGTTCCAACCACCGTGTCTTTGTGCGATGCAGAAAAGGTGAACGGATGGACTCTACATGCCTGGTTCCCACCGCGAAGCATGGAGGAGGAGGTGTGATGGTGTGGGGGTGCTTTGCTGGTGACATTGTTGGGGATTTATTCAAAATTGAAGGCATACTGAACCAGCATGGCTTCCACAGCATCTTGCAGCGACTTGCTATTCCATCCGATTTGCGTTTAGTCGGACTATCATTTATTTTAAAACAGGAAAATGACCCCAAACACACCTCCAGAATGTGTAAGGGCTATTTGACCAAGAAGGAAAGTGATGGGGTGCTACGCCAGATGACCTTGCCTCCACAGTCACTAGAACTGAACCCAATCGAGATGGTTTGGGGTGAGCTGGACCGCAGAGCGAAGGCAAAAGGGCCAACAAGTGCTGAGCATCTCTGGGAACTCCTTCAAGATTGTTGGAAGACTATTTCCGGTGACTGTCTCTTGAAGCTTGCCAAGAGTGTGCAAAGCAGTCATCAAAGCAAAAGGTGGCTACTTTGAAGAACCTAGAATATAAGACATATTTTCAGTTGTTTCACACTTTTTTGTTAAGTATATATAATTCCACATGTGTTAATTCATAGTTTTGATGCCTTCAGTGTGATTTTACAATTTTCATAGTCATGAAAATACAGAAAAATCTTTAAATGGGAAGGTGTGTCCAAACTTTTGGTCTATACTGTATATTTTGCAAAATTTAATTTATTTATATCAAAAGGTCAATAACAAATGAACATGCTAAAAAGTGACAGGCAATACCCCATAAGCCAAAGCGGCAGTGACAGCATGGAAATCCCGTAAAGTAATCACAGAAGTACATACATATGAGGATCCATATAAAAGAGGGTCCATTAGAAGAGTATACAAAATGATAAAGTAACCATACCCAGTACTGCAATAGGTGATACCACACTGTCTCGCATTAATGGTTTGCTACAAACCATATGCTGGCACTGGTTAATTGCTATATTCTTATCCAGGTATTTACATACATGTTATTTAATAATTTGTTCATAGATCTTTCCTTGTATAGAAGTAAGGCTCACTGGGCTGTAATTTCCTGGCTCCATCTTATTTCCTTTTTTGAGACAATATTTGCCCTTCTGCAAACTTGTGTGATTACTCTTGGTCGCAAGAATTTTCAAAGATTCTGGCTAGTGGTTCTGCACTTGCCTCTGCTAATTCTTTGAGTACCCTAGGATCCAGGGTGTAACTTTTCTCCTTGCGGAGAGAGACATGTTAAGCATGCTGAGATGAGGAGACTTTTAAGCCGTAATTCCCCTCTGGAAAATATGCAAATTGTCTCTTCAGAGAGGAATAGGACTAGAACTCTAGCGCCACCTTTAGGAAGTAGTAACCCTAAAAGTTAATGTCGACCCTCTAACAAGCCTTGTCACAAGACTTAGGATAAAAGCCAAAAATAGAATCTCAACTGAGATGGGAGGAGCGGAGCGATGCACACACAGTGAGTAGGACAGCACTTATAAGCCATGAGAGTCACCAGCATGACATGGACCACTGTGCAATGAATAAGTAGCATGGTTTGAAGAGTCATGTTTTCTTTTACTTCATGCAAATGGTCGGGTATTGTGCTTACTGTGAAAAAGATGGCACCAACATACAGTATAGGAAGAATGCAGTGTGATTCGAAATGCAACATTCTGTTGGAAACCGTGGGTCCTGTCATTCACATAAATGTTACTTTTTCCCATGCATCATCTACTCAGGCCCAGATTGGCAATCTGCCAAGGCGGGCGGATGCCCGCTGGGCCGGCGGCTCTGAGCTACAAAATGTGCCGCCGGCCCTTTAAAACTTCTGCATACGCCCTGTGTGAATGTAACAAGGTGGCACGAGGTGGCAGCCATGGGTGAGTACAATAAACAATAGTCAGAGAGCACCCCGGCACCTTGCTCATGAAAAGTTAAATACAGTTCCTTGTACAGCATGTGTAACATGCACCACAGCACACTCTCAAGCTCTGTCAAATTGCCTTCGGCTTCTATCACGTAGGCTCTGCAAATCACTTCAGAGAAGAGGTATTTTTCCAACAGTTGAACTTTAATCAACAGCAAAGCATCCATCAAATCAGCAGCACAGTTCACACAGAGTGGCATCTCCTCACTCTCCCTGTCCTTCAGACAGACCTGATTCTTCCTAACAAATTCTTCCATCTTCTGCACTTACTTTGTTCCACACGTGCTCCAGCCCACCAGCTCTGCTCATGTCCAAGGTCTGGCTTCCTTAGGAAGAGGTGCTAGGATGGCTCTCTCAGCTACACCTGCCCCGCTCATAAACCCTGAATGCTCCTTGAGTTGACCTTTGATCACTGGTGGCCAGGGCTGGACTGGCCATCTGGCAATTCTGGCAAATGCCAGAAGGGCCTGTCTGATTGTGGGCTGCCTTGTCTGCAACGTTGTTAACAGAATTAGTGTTCTCAAGACACCCATACTGTTAAGAGTTGTGAGTCGCTGACTCAGTCACTTACCCCAGCAGATCATGTGTATCATTAGAAATATTGGTCTTGTAGTAAATCTTGCTTTCCTCTATCCAGGGTAATATTTGTAATATATCCCATCTGGCGCTTGGGGACAGGGACAACATGGGCCTGTGTGATTTCAAATGCCAGGACTGAATTTCATCCCCAGTCCGTACCTGCTGGTGGCTGTCCACACTGGTCCCTATCCTGGGACTCCCTCCAGCCATAGTCGCTCCATTCTCCCGGCTATATAAATCCTGTATTCTACATGCATCTTGCCTTTGGGCAAGCTGCCCAGGAACTCCTCACTAACCAGGTAGTCTTTCTCCTATATCCCCCTGCTGCATGCTGCTCTGCTCTGTGCCCCTCCCATCTACTTAACCCCTGTGCTGCCTGTAACTAACACTCTTATCTATCTATAACCTTTGCCTGTGTCAGTATTTCTATGGGAAAAGAAAAAAATATACTTCAAAACCCATTTAAATGGATTATCCCAAGGAATCCCCTATCCCGAGAACTTTTCATTGCTGGGGTTCAACCTTTGGGACCCCCATGATCTCAAGAACCGGTGCTCTAAAGAGCACCATGTAAATGGACCTGTGGTTGATCATGCACACTGTGGCGCCATTAACACATGGCTCTTCAAATAACGAATAAAGCTTTAACTTGTCTTTCCTACATGTTTGCATCCCGTGTGTTCAAGGATTTCATGCTGACTAAAGGTACCTTCACACTAAACGATGCTGCAGCGATATCGACAACGATGCCGATCGCTGCAGCGTCGCTGTTTGGTCACTGGAGAGCTGTCACACAGACAGCTCTCCAGCGACCAACGATGCCGAGGTCCCCAGGTAACCAAGGTAAACATCGGGTTACTAAGCGCAGGGCCGCGCTTAGTAACCCGATGTTTACCCTGGTTACCAGTGTAAATGTAAAAAAACAAACAGTACATACTCACTTCTGCTGTCTATCACATGCACAGTCAGTGCGGGAAGCAGACGGCGAGGGACGTGTGACAGACAGCAGAAGTGAGTATGTACTGTTTGTTTTTTTTACATTTACAATGGTAACCAGGGTAAAAATCGGGTTACTAAGCGCGGCCCTGCGCTTAGTAACCCGATATTTACCCTGGTTACCACTGTAAAACATCGCTGGCATCGTTGCTTTGGCTGTCAAACACGACGATACATGCCAATCTGACGACCAAATAAAGTTCTGAACTTTCAGCAACGACCAGCGATATCACAGCAGGATCCTGATCGCTGCTGCCTGTCAAACACAACGATATCGCTATCCAGGACGCTGCAACGTCACGGATCGCTGTCGTTATCGCTGCAAAGTCGTTTAGTGTGAAGGTACCTTTAGAAGTTTTATATGGATCAATAAAGAGTTGTCAATGTTAAGGAGCTGGAACACCATTTTTTCTTCATTCTCTATTACTGTACGTCCAAGTCAAGACGGAGTTCCGTGCACCTGTGGCTGTCGGTGAGCTGGCTGAGGCTATTAGCCTTTATTTCTCTATATTGTCTCTTCAAATAACGCCTTTAAGAGGAATTTTGATGGACATGACAAATTATAGCAAAATCCACTGATCGGGTGTGGGGGGAGTGTTATAGTATGTGGGCTGGTGGGGTTTGTCTGGCAGGGCTGCTTTTTTTGTCTCAGTCCGGCCCTGCATCTACCTAAACATTAATTGCACACCAAGTAGCCCAAGTGGCCAATATCAGTGGCATGGGTCATCAGAAAAGAGCACCCTGCAAAACAGTAAAACTTTTCAGGAATATTTTGAGGAACAGAGTTAATATTAGACATCAGAACACATTCACATTACTGTATGTTAAGGCTTACCTAGTGAGGTGGATTTATCTTTCTGCAGGTCACACAGATTGAAGGCAATTGCACAGCATTGAGGACCTGACAAACAACTATTCTGAACATCAAATTGGTTATCAGAAGGTCTGAACCAAGATATACTGTAAATGAAGATTATAGAAAACACAGGTGTTTTGCAGAGATAATTGCTGTGTAATGTCAACTACTTCCAGATAGCAACTCATAATGCATACAGCCAGTGATGGATTAAACAGCAGCTGCAGTAAAGGAAGATTGCAGAAACACAGGAATTCACTGAGAAGACTGCAGCATGATGTGATTAGTGTCTAAATAGCAAATATTCTCAATGCCTATAGCATTTGATTGGTTAACCAGCAGGTCTGAGGAGCTGTAGAAGCAAATTGCCATAACCCCAATAATTTGCAGAGATGTATGTAGTGTAGTGTAAAAAGTTACTAGATAGAAGTTTGATGTACAATAACAAATTGTATTGTGGTACCGTGTTAGCCAGAAAAATCGATGTGAATACTTTTCTGCCCAATGATGACAGAAGTATTCTAGGAGTGATACCTTTATTGGCTGGTTAGCCAATAAAGGTATCACTCCTAGAATACTTCTGTCATCATTGGGCAGAAAAGTATTCACATAGATAGAAGTTTGAAATGCATACAGCGGTCGATGGGTTAATCAACAGGTCTAAGAAGCAGTAGATGCAGATTGCAGAAACCACTTGATCAAGTAGAGAAGATTGCAGCAGAATTAGAATTTTACCTGATCTACTCATTTCTAGTCATCAGGTTTTATCTTGCTCATCTGAGAACAGCATGACATAGGATTATAGAAGCTGATTCAAATGTTGTATCATTTATTAGACTGCTGCAGTTTTGATAAAATCACTGTTTTATATGCTGAGTACTGTATAACCTTGCCCCACCACTGATTGACAGATTTATGTTTACACTGTGCATAGCCAGAAAACTGCAGTGGGAGCAGGTTATACAGAACTCATAAATACAGAGAGCTACATGGCAGCAGGTTTATTAGTCCTCTGTTGATAATCTCATGTTGATAAAACAGTAATGTCATCAAAATTATAGCAAGCATCCCAGAAAATGACACATCCCTGGAATCACAGTCTCTGTCTCTAAATATCTTCACTCTCAGATTAGGTAGCAAAAACCTGTTGACAGATTCAGTTTAAAAGGCTTTGGCTTATTATGTCAGTGAGGCCAGCAACCATAGGGGAAGGGAACAGAACTTGAACCTGCAGTCGAGATAGTTATGAATATGCAACACTCAATATTGTCACAGAATTTAAAATATTCAAGTATGTTCTCTGGATTGCCTTAAGCTAAAGGTATGCAAAGATTCAGGAAGCAAAGTGATACAAATTATTTAGCACCTTTGTATGCAATGCAAAGATCAGCAGAGTAAATATAGAAAGTTTTTAACTGCTAGTTTACATTATCTTTCCTATTTATCACCATTGTAAAGTATTTTTCTAGTAAACCGTTTTCAGCAATGTTATGGCGTAAAGCACTTGGAAAAGTCGCAAAACTTTTGCACAACTTAAAATTGCACACAAATTTTGCAACTCTTGGCATTTTCATGCCAGTCCCGGCTGTCACGGTTCCACCCCTCAGGGTGTCAGGGATGCAGTTACTGACAGCTCGGCCGTCCAATCTGGTACAGGGGCGTGCTGAAGCTGTCAGTACTTTGATAGACAGCATGACCATGCAGTCAGTTTCAGGGGTGTGCCGAGCTGTTGGTGTGTTTATTGACAGCTCGACTAGCCAATCTGTGACTGGGAGGTGTCGGCTGTCTCAGTTGTTCACTATCCCATGTAATTGCCATGCCTATTTAACTGAGCAGCTTTTCCCAGACCAATGCATTCATCTTGTGAGGTTTGTGCTTTGTGCCTTCCTGTGCCTTGAGTTCTATACATTTGATCTGTTGCCTGACCTTGGACTTCGTTCTGACCATCTGCCTGTTTAACCCCTTCAGCTCTGATTCATTACCCTCCCAGTACTCTGACCTTGGAACGTTACCCGACTACGCTTTTGTCTCTTCATTCTGTTTATGACGTACCCTCTTGGCTTCTGACCTTGGGCTCCCTGACCACGCTGACTCACAGCTTAGCCGCGAGAAGTGACTAGCGTCACACCAGCTAGATCTGCCAAAGTGGGTGGAAGAGGGCATGGAGAAGCCCACTCATCAAATTCATCAAAAGTTTTGCCACTTTAGAGGTGTAGCTTAAACCACAAATGTACTTCAGCTCCTGACTGGAGTAATATTTCTGATGAGGCCCCCGAGGCATACAGCAGTGATAAGATATGTCCAATTCATTAAATGGTATGCACCTCTTGAATTAGACACATCTTATTCTTGCACACCCATCATTTTGATGAATGAATCAGGACCGTAATGTACAAAAAAGTCAGTTAAAGGAGTGGTACATGAACAACATTTATCACCTCTGCACTTCTGGGATCTAACTATTTACAAAAAAGGGGGGCACGTGTCCCCATTGTAATGGAATGATGGTTCTCTAAAACTCAAAAAGGCTATGCACTAAGTGCAAAGGCTGCCATAAATTACAAGCAGGGTCATCCATACACCCTTGAAAGCACCAACTGTAGTACCTCATTTAAATATTGTGGACAAAGTGTAGTCTGCAAGTGGGAAGAGCTGAGCAAAGCACCAGAATTGGCGCATCTAATAGATGTGCCTTTTCTGGGCAACTGTGGACTGCTATTTTTAGGCTGGGGGGGCAATATCCATGGCCCCTTACCAGCCTGAGAATACCAGCACCCAGCTGTCTGCTTTAGCAAGGCTGGTTGTCAAAAATGGGGGGACACCATGCCGTTTTTTTAAATTATTTATTTAAATAATTAAAAATTATGGCATGGGGACCCCTCTATTCTTGATAACTAGCCTTGCTGAAGCTGACAGCTGAGGGTTGCAGCCCCCAGCTGTGAGTTTTGCCTGGCTGGTTAAAAAATAATACAGGGGAACGCACACCGGATTTTTTTTTTATTATTTATTTACAGCGCAGGAGCAGCTGATGAATTATCCCATCTGCAGCTCCTGCTCTCGCTGTTATTAGGGCAGCAGGTGTCAGGTGATGGGAGCAGTTGACACCAGTGAACGAAGGTAAACTTTATACCTCCGATCACAGCTGAGCGCCCATGCTGTCTTTTGAGTTTTGAGTGGAAACCGCGGCTCTCTGACCGGCAGGGATGATTTATTAGAAATAAAACACAGTTTTCCATTTTTATTTAATAATAACAAACACAGTAATACTCCCCAAATGCCTGTGCACATGACAGAGTGACAAACACCCGGTGTTTGGGCAGCCGAACTCAAACAGTAACATGGACTTCCTAGAAAAGTCTGTGTTCAGTGTCCGTGCCCGAACAGTAGGTGTTCGGTACGAATGCTGAACTTTACTGTTCAGGTTTGCCCATCTCTAAACATGACTTATCTTTCATGAATACTGCTAGTTGTCAGTTATTATATGATCCTTTGCAATATATCTCTGCAGATCATCACTTATAATGCCCTAAAAAGTTTGCACATTACTGATGTCAGACTTACTCTTACCGGAAGGTAATTGACTGTATCCATATTTTTATCTTTCTTAAATATCTGTGCCCCATGAGTCATCCTCCAATCCTGTGACACCACCCCTGTTACAAGAGAGTCTAAGAATATAAGATACAACGGTCTATCAATTACTGAGCTCAATTAACTCAGTATCAATGCATGAATGCCATCTGGGCCTGGGGATTTGTCAATGTTTAATTTGCTCAGATGCAGGTGTACTTCCACTCGTGTTAAAATAGTTATATCAGGTGGTGAACTTTGATTTTTGTCTTGTTGTCTTGTTGAATGATCCCTGGAACATTCAGTTCATTGGTGAACATGAATGAAAAGTTCCTGCTTAATAGCTCAGCCTTTTTTTGCCCTCTATAATCTTGTTATTATTATCTTTCAAGGGACCAATACCACCCGTTTTTTCCCTTTTAGCATTGATGTAATTATACATTTTTTGAGGATTTATTTTAATGTTCCTGGTGATTTGTTTCTCTGTAGATAACTTTCCTAGCTTGATTCCTTTTTACATTTCCTATTGAGATCTTTATTCTCCTAAAGTGCTATTTCTGTATTCTCAGCCTTCATGATTTTGAAGGCCCTTTATTTTTGTCTTATTAAACTTTGTACTGTCTTATTTATCCATAATGGTTTATTTTGTCATAATTTTTATGGTTTGGCACACCCCTTTAGAGAACTTTTCCCTTTTCTAACTTTTTTTATGAATTTGTTCTAGCAGTCACAAAAATAAAAAAATCAGCAACTCCTTCATGGGTTCAATGCTGCATCTCCAACATTTCTGTAGTGGTCTGAGCTAAGTGATTGGCTACAGCATGACATTGGTATTGTTGATAGCCCGGTAGGACTCTCTCACCTTTAAGCTCCCCCCATTTCCCAAAGGAAAAAACCCCATCCCAAATAACGACAGGATTCTAAACTTGGATAATAATTGGCCACAGTGGCCTTTATTATGCAACATCCAAAAACACATAACAGTAAAGTAAAGTGGGGAGGGTCCTTGAAGCTCAAAATCTGGTGGTAAACCATAAGAGAAAGTGGACAGAAAAACAGACCATAATTTACTCCCAGCCGTTACCACACTGGCTCAGGAGCACCAAAGTACCCCGAAGGGTTATCATTGTCCACTTAAAACTTCTGAATCCGGCCCACCGTTGCCAAGATTCCCCCAAACCACCAGACCCGAAACCAAACTTTACACCAACTGAAGAATCCATATCCCAACGGATCCCCCAGGCCAATTTAGCACCAACTCCAAGGGCCCCTCCCACCGCCATATGCCACTAAACAATTTGTCAAAGAAAAAACCCTCCAAACAATAAAGAACAAAACAGGGTGGGAGGGCAGGACTGCTGATTGGCCTCCAGAGCAGCAACTGACCAAACCCCACCCCCTCATTGCCCTATAAACCCCTCTAATAAATATTACCCCCCTCCCCTTAAACATAACCCCACCCTCTACCCTTCTGCTCCAAAACCCCTGTCATGCCGGCCTGCATGTACGCCGCCTGGGGGGAGGGGGCGGCTCCCTCTGGCCTGTTCTTTATAGACAATCACAAGAGCACCACTGGACCTGGGAAGGGTAAGTACCAGATTTGTAAGGAAGTTGTAAGGAAAAACCGCATTTAAGAACATGTTCTCTTCTATCATTAAGACATTGTTTGTAATCTGTTATATCTTAGATAGTATTGTAGTGACAGTAATTTTTCTTCACATTTTTTGGGTCTTTAATAAGAAATCAGTCATTCTATATTACAAGGCAAAGGGCAGGTGCATAATTATAATGGGTGTTTTGCCCATTAGACCAAAAGACGAGGTTAAAATTACTTTTGTCACTTTAATAAGCTGTAATACTCTGTTAGTGAGGTCCAATGTGGTAATAGCACCATCTGACGTTAAATTGTATTACAAGTTGCTTTTCTGTAAAGCTATCAAATGCATTGTGGGAGAAACCAATGCATTTTGGGTAAGAAGGTCCTGGTGAAGTAGTCATTATGTAAGTAGCAGTCTACTAGAACAGTTGTGTAAAACTTTCTCCTGCACTATGTTACTAAAACTCAATTATCCTGGATAAAGTATATGTAATAAGGGAACTATCTCTGTTTTGTGGTATTGTGTATTCAGAACTGTTGTTAAATCAGTCAGTGATTGTTACTAAGTCGTGTGTTCACATGTACAAGCTTCATCTTGTTGTGTGATTTTACTGTTCATTGTAAATGTCATAGATATGTGATATTCTAAGCTCAATACTTAAACCTGCTATTTGTACTCTTTACCCCATATATTTCGGTTGTATACATCCATCTGTTGACCAATAAACAAGTTAGATTACTGAGCATGGTCTGCTTATTTTGGAACACAAAGAAGGTTTATGCTGCATGTCAGATTGCACACAGTGAGAATGTGCAAAAAGACAGAACACCCTAGTCTTGAAGCTTAGGGAGGCTGTTATGGTTCTCAATGGCAAGAGAACATAGCCCAGCAAACATACGAACTAGCTCTTGGAAGGATGGAAACTAAACTGACCATGAACTAAACCTGCCGCACAACTAACAGTAGCCGGGTAGCGTAGCCTGCGTTTTATCCCTAGACGCCCAGCGCCGGCCGGAGGACTAACTAATCCTGGCAGAGGAAAATATAGTCCTGGCTCACCTCTAGAGAAATTTCCCCGAAAGGCAGACAGAGGCCCCCACAAATATTGGCGGTGATTTTAGATGAAATGACAAACGTAGTATGAAAATAGGTTTAGCAAAATTGAGGTCCGCTTACTAGATAGCAGGAAGACAGAAAGGGCACTTTCATGGTCAGCTGAAAACCCTATCAAAATACCATCCTGAAATTACTTTAAGACTCTAGTATTAACTCATAACATCAGAGTGGCAATTTCAGATCACAAGAGCTTTCCAGACACAGAAACGAAACTACAGCTGTGAACTGGAACAAAATGCAAAAACAAACAAGGACTAAGTCCAACTTAGCTGGGAGTTGTCTAGCAGCAGGAACATGCACAGAAAGGCTTCTGATTACAATGTTGACCGGCATGGAAGTGACAGAGGAGCAAGGCGACTCCCACATCCTGATGGAAACAGGTGAACAGAGAGGATGATGCACACCAGTTCAATTCCACCAGTGGCCACCGGGGGAGCCCAAAATCCAATTTCACAACAGGAGGCCAAAAAGGCCTTTTTGGCCCATATGAAAAGATATTTGAGGGCCCTGTTGGAAATGTTGCACTGTGGCCCACAAGGCTCAAATTACACTCTGGCAAGTGGGACTGGTGATCTGATTACTGCATAATTATGCAGACTAGCTGTTCAGATCGCGATCACATATGATGACTACATTGAGAGTGTGCCTCAATCTGTTTTGCAATCACCAAACAGATTTTAATAGGATTGAAATTATTTTTTAAAGGGATTTTAAATTTTACCAGTTGACAAATTTTCGTGTACATGACCATTATACATAACAGAGAGGGAATTGTCTAGATGAGGTATGATCTTTTACAAAGAGATGGTGTTTTGAAGAGGCTTAACTATTCTCTGAAATTTGTCATTTTTTGTGAAAGAATTACAATACCACATCCTTTTGACATTAGTATTACTTTCATTATCAATATATTTTTCATGTTACCAGGCTGTATAGTCCGGAGTAATAATGAATGTTGATAATAATGATGGGATCAACAAGCACAAACTTTTGAAAAAGATAAAATAATTACAAATGTCATATTTATCTTTAACGCCTTTGATGATCCGGCCTGAAAAGGCCTTAAAGTAAATAGGTCAGCAGGGTTTAACTCCTCAAACTGTTTATATGAGCAGGTAGCTCCTTCACACACAAGTCCAGCATGGGCTGTCTGATCCACCGTTACTGAGGAATCAATGTTTAAATTGATAAGTAAATAAATATTAGCTGGACTCTATTATTAACGCAGGGACCAAAAACATTCAGGTAAATCAGCAGGTTCCCAAATATAATTAAAACGTAACTTTTAATAGTTATAATCTAAAAAAAGTGCAGACATATAGTGCCAACAAAGTGCTAGGTGCAAACAAAAAACACAAAAAGACTCAATTAAAAATGTCACCGCCAAAGGATTTATATCCAATATACATATAGTGCCCAATGTACCATATGCGACACCTTTGGATATATCACTATGTCAGAGAGCCAATCTCCGTATTTCGTATGTACAGTACTTTACTAAACCTCATCTGTCCTCAATCAGAGGTACCGGCCAAGCACTTGCACAATTACTAAAGGGATGAAAAAATGACCTCTTTTTTATTTTAGTCACGGTCACCTTCCCTATATCACCCCTATTGGCGGTGGCAAGACGGCTGCAGCTTGCTCATAACAAAAAGACCACCTTACAGAATTTGCATCAATAGGTACCCAATGTCATGGCGTACACCCTTTCACGTGCAATATCTCAAATTTAATTGAGTCTTTTTGTGTTTTTTGTTTGCACCTAGCACTTTGTTGGCACTATATGTCTGCACTTTTTTTAGATTATAACTATTAAAAGTTACGTTTTAATTATATTTGGGAACCTGCTGATTTACCTGATAAGTAAATAAGGCTGAAGAGCTTTTGATAGATCTCAAGCCTATGTCACTCCAGCTCTAGTCCATGCCCAGTGCCGCCTCCTTCTACTTGACTGATGGCTCCTTTGCCTGAAGTTATACAGCATAGAGGTTGTCAGTAAAGCAGATGGAGGCAGTACTGGGCAGGTAATAGAGCTGGAGGCTTCAGATCAAATGTAAGATAATATTTTCCCCAAGAGGTCATAAAAGATCACTGTGGAACATTACATTTTAGTTTTTTTATTTTTACTGTTCAGCACTGCCGTTGCTTCTGTTCTCCACATACTTGTCATTAATCATTATATATTGTATATAATGAAAGAGAAGATAGAAGCAATAATAATAATACTCTTTATTTATATAGCACCAACATATTCCGCAGCGCGAATTAGTTTTTTGCATACATTATCATCACTGTCCCCGATGGTGCTCACAATCTAAATTCCCTATCAGTATGTCTTTGGAATGTGGGAGGAAACCAGAGTGCCCAGAGGAAACCCACGCAAACACGGAGAGAATATACAAACTCTTTGCAGAGGTTGTCCTTGGTGGGATTTGAACCCAGGACCCCAGCACTGCAGTGCTAACTGAGCCACCGTACTGTCCAAGCAATAATAAACCTCTTCTGACTTCTCTTTAGCGTCTCTAGCTGTCAGTCTGCTCTTGCTTCTCTGGACCCACACCACCCACCATTAAAATGGTACAATGGGTGGCCGGGAAAGGGAGAAGCTTGTGTAGTTATTAAAAAGGGATGGTATGAAACAAATACTTGTTTTCTTCCTGGAATAGTGCCTATGTGATATTGTAGATCTGTGCGTTTAAGTGAGTGGTGTTGAGCTGCTATACCAGGCACATCCATTGGACAAAGTATTGCTGCTTTTGGAAGATAGCAATTAAGCTAGCAGTGGCTAAATGCTTTATGTTGGTGAGGAACAGTGCCAGCCATTTCCATGTTCTTTCCATGTGTCTACACTGTGTTCCAAATTATTATGCACATAGAGTTTAGGAGTGATAAGGTTAGAATTTTTTTGTTTGTCATTTAAACTCATTGATGGTGATATGTGTCAGTGCTCTTTATATCACTGAAAGCAATTGCAGATACCTGTGCAAATTAGTTTGGCAGGTGTGTCCAAATAAAGGCAAGACTACTTAAGAAGGCTGTTTCACATTATTAAGCAGCCTACATTTTTGGTCAAAATGGGAAAGAAAAAGGATGTGTCGGCTGCTGAGAAGCAACAAATTGTGGAGTATTTAGGTCAAGGCATGACTACAATCAACATTGCCAAGACACTTCATCGTGATCATCGCACAATCAAGAAGTATGTAGCTGATTCCCAGCACACACGTGTGCGTGCTGATAAGGAAAAATTGAGGACCCTTTCCAACAGGCAATTGTGTAAGGTTAAAAGAGCAACTGCAAAAATGCCTGGTCATAGCAGCAAACAAGTTTTTGAAGCTGCTGGTGCCTCCAACGTCCCCAGAACAACAAGATGCAGGGTCCTTCAGAGGTTTGCAGCTGTGGGTAAGCCATCCTGTCGACAACCTCTATCCACTGCACACAAGCAGAAACAGCTCCAGTGGGCCAAACGATACATGAAGACTGACTTCCAAACTGTTTTGTTCACCGATGAGTGCCGTGCAACGCTCGATGGTCCAGATGGATGAAGTGGAGGATGGCTGGTTGATGGACACACCATGAAAACACGGCTAAGGTGCCAACAAAGAGGAGGTGGAGTCATGTTTTGGGCTGGAATCATGGGGAGAGAGATTGTCGGCCCCTTTATGATCCCTGAAGGGGTAAAGATGAACTCCATAATCTATGTGGAGTTTCTAAAACAACACTTCCTGCCATGGTTCAAGAGGAAGAACCGTGCTTTCCGCAGCAAGATCATTTTCATGCATGATAATGCACCGTCTCATGCTGCAAAAAACACATCTGCATCTCTGGCTGCTATGGGCATAAAAGAGGACAAACGTATGGTGTGGCCACCATCTTCCCCTGGCCTCAACCCCATTGAGAACCTCTGGAGCATCATCAAAAGGAGTGTCTATGATGGTGGGATGCAGTTCACATCTAAGCAACAGCTCTGGGAGGGTATTCTGTCCACATGCAAAGCAATTGAAGCAGAAACCATCCAAAAACTGACAAATTCAATGGACGAGAGAGTTCAGAAGCTTCTTTCGAACAAGGGGTCCTATGTGCAAATGTAACATCACCTAGAATAAAGTTTTCACTTGAAAACTGTGTGATTTCATTTTGTAATAAGCTGATAATGCTTATAACTTCACAATTGACCTTTTTTTTGTTCAAAATAAAATAAAAAAGGTTGAAAACTCTGCTGTGCATAATAATTTGGAACATGCATTTTGAGTGTTTATTTTTTTTTAAAAAGATACTGTTTTCATAGGCAGTTTGTTCCAATACATTGCAATTATACTAGAATAGTAGATGACTGGAAAATAACAATGACTGCAATTCAGATAGGTAATTTAGAGAAAATATGAGGAAATATTATTTGCATAATAATTTGGAACACAGTGTATGAGATTATTAGTTGACATTACTTTTGAGATACAGATACCACTTTTTCTTACCACAGCAAAATTCATAAAAAAATATAAAAGTGAAATTAGCACTTCTTTTAAGGCGTTATTGTATAAATACAGTAATTTGGTAAGTGGTGTACATGATGCAAATTCAGATGAAGTGTATTGCGGAGCAGAGACCCAATGGGTCTGTGCACTCCAATATGTGCTGCTTACCAATCAGAGACCGGCAGCTGATGTCCACATTCAAACCCAGGATGGGGGACATTATACCAGAAAGGAGTCCAGTATGGAGGATGCTATTCCAGGAAGGGGCCCAAGATGGAGGACATTATACCAGGAAAGGGAGACATTGTACCAGGAAGGGTCCCAAGATGGAGACATTATACCAGGATTGGGGACATTATTACTGAAGGGGTCTAGTATGGGGAAAATTATACCAGGAAGGCACCCAGGATGGAGACACTATATTATTGGAAGGGGCCTGGGATGGGGACATTATACTAGGATGTAATACATATATTACTGTAAAGGGCCTAGGATGGGGGCATAATACTAGGATAGGGGACATATATTACTGGAAGGGGCCAAGGATGACGGCATTATATCAAAAAGGGCCCAGGATGGAGTACATTATGCCAGGAAAGGGAAGCATTAAACCAGTAAGGGGCTCAGGATGGAGGACATTATACCAGAAAAGGGAGACATAATTCCAGGAAGGGGCCCAGGCTGGAGGACATCATACCTGGAAAAGGAGACATTATACCAGGAAGGGGTCCAGAATATAGACATTATACCAGAATAGGGAACATTATTACTGGAAGGGGCCTAACCAATCACTGAGCTCACGGCTCTGCTGATGTATACTCATACCTCCCAACCTTTACAGAGCAGAGAGAGGGACAAATTATGCAGCGCGCCTGGCAAATTTTCACCACACCCTTACCAATTTACAATCGCTTTCTATTCTGGCAGGAGGATATAATGGAGAAAAAAAAATCAATTACCCCATTTTTTTACACCATTTTCCGATCACCGTCTATAATCTAATTACTGCGTTGTGTGGGTCGTTACGATTAAAGGGACACCAAATATGTCTATTTGTGATGTTTATAGCGCATTAAAAATGACATTATTAGAATTGTTTTTCATTATTTTTTAACAATGTTATGTTAAGAAAAAATCTGACTTTTTTCAGTGATTGTAAGTCAAAACCAGGAGTTGGTACAAAATATTGAACAAAAGTGGTGCACTTGTTTCTATTATACTTTTCATCAGACTGTTCCACTCCTGGTTTTGGATTTTACTGAGGTAAAAAAGTCACAAAATACTCAAAATGTGCACGTGGCCTAAGAGTAAGATAGTCAGTGTAATGCCACGTTCACACAATCAGTATTTGGTCAGTGTTTTACCTCAGTATTTGTAAGCCAAAACCAGGAGTGGAACAATTAGAGGAAAAGTATAATAGAAACATATGCACCACTTCTGCATTTATCACCCACTCCTGGTTTTGACTTACAAATACTGAGGTAAAAATACTGACCAAATAAAGAATGTGTGAACGAGGCTTAAAAAATAGAGGCATGGTATAATACACTGAGGCATTGCAGTATATTATACCACTGATCATATAATTAATTATGCAAGTCCCATAGCAAAGCTAAGTTAAAAAAAAATGCTTTCAGAAAATAAAAATAGCTAAGTAAAAAAAGCAAAAACAAAACATAAATTGCCTGTTTCCATTATTGTTACAACAACTCTATTTGACATCACCATTCCCATAGTGAACCAAACTAGAAAATTAGCATTCTACTTTTCCCACCTCGAGAGCACACTATTTCAGAAAAAAAAACTGAGCCAGAATTGCTGTTATTTAATGACCTTGACTTCCCAAAATTATTTTGTTTTTTTAAAAAGTATTTTTATTAAAAATAAATGTCATTTACTTCACAGTGTCAATGCCAAAAAAACAAAAAAAAAAAACAGCATAATTATTAACATTTTAATTTTTACAATATAGTACACTTTAATGTTTGGAACGCAACACATCCTCTGGTAAATGTCTACCTGTCTGTAATTTACAAAATGTGGCCACATCTTGGGGCTACTTTTATTTTTGATCTTTAGAACCTTAGCAACTGTTGGGAAATATTTTATAAAGCCCCAGATTAGGCCTCTAAAGCTAATGTACCTGTTTCACTCCTGAACCCTGTCATGAGTCCAGCCCAAATATTAATGGGTAGCTGTCACCAGATTTTTTGCTACCTTATCTAAGAGCTGCATAATGCAGAGACAGATATTTTGATCACAGCAATCACTTACTGGGCTGCTTGCTGTAGTTGTGATAAAATCACTGTTTTATTAGCAGGAGATTATCATTAGAGACTAGTAAACATGCAGCCATGTAGTCCTCCATATACAAGAGCTCTTAAAGGGAACCTGTCACCAGGTTAGGCCGATATGAGTTATGGCCACCACCTTTCAGGGTTTATATACAGCATTCTATAATGCTGTATATAAGCCCCCAACCCATCGTGCAAGAGAAGAAAAATATCTTTTATTATACTCTCCTTTAAGGCGGTCCGGTAAGAGAGGTGTTGCTCTTCTTGGTCTGGCATCTCCCATCTTCTTGCGATGACGTCCTCCTTCTTAGTTCCTTGTTGAAGGCAGAGCAAAGTACTGCAGTTTGCAGGCCCCAGGAAAGGTCAGAGAGGCCCAGTGCCTGCATACTGCAGGACTTTGCTCTGCCCTCAACAGGGCAGATAAGTACGCCTGCGCAGGAGTGCGGTGCCGAGGAGGCTGTGTGGTTGATGCAGGGACGCGTCATACACATGAAGCAGGCAAGAGGGCAGCATCACAAGAAGATGGGTGGCGCCGGACCAAGACCAGCGACACCCATCGGACTAGACTGCCCCTCAGGTGAGTTAATAAAAGTTATTTTTCTTCTCTTACAGGTCAGGTTGGGGGCAGATATATAGCATTATAGAATGCTGTATATCAGCCCTGAATGGTGGTGGCTCTAACTCATATCGGCCAAACCTGGTGACAGGTTCCTTTTAATAACCCCACCACCTCCACCACTGATTGTTATCTTTCTGCCTATACACAGTGTACAGAGAGATAGCTGCCAATCAGTGGTGTGTACAGGGTTAAAAAGAGCTCAACATTCAGAAAATGTGTAGATCTGCAGCTGAAAACAAGTGATTTAATCAAAATTGCAGCAAGAAGCCTGTAGTGCAATGGGGTTGGTGCAGTGCAACAGACAGACAGGGACCACAGAAAGTTCAAAGCAAAATGTCTTTAATGGGCAAAACTTACAAATGAAAAGCAAATGGTATCCTCCGGATCGCAGCCGGCCGTCAAGACAGTCCATATCCAAGATCGGTTGCTGTGGGCGACTGCATGGTCATGTCACACTGAGAGAGGTACCAGGCATTTTTGCTTCACTTGGCTCGGTTTTACTTCACATTAGCTGGATGCTGCAGAGCCACCAGCTTTGCAGTTTGCAAACCAAAACTAACATACCCATCCCTTTGCTGCAGTGTTTTTAAAATGGAATTTGTGGCCATGGGCCACTTGTTAGGCCCAGCCTGGAGGGAGCGAACTGCCCCACTACCATCCTGTAGTTCGCTCCAAAAATAAAAGCCCATGCCGGGTTTTCTTAAATCTGCCTTGGGCAAATAGCTTGTCCAAAACCAAACTTACTTTAATTCCGCACTTCAATCACAGCTATACCTCTGACTGCAATTCACTCCAGTGGTCTTAATACGTCTCCCTCACAAGCCCAATAAGTGCTACATTGCTGGAATCAGGGTCTCTGCCTCTACATTTCCTTTATGGCCACATGTAGAGGGTTTTTGAAACCAGGAACATAATGATAATCAAAAAAAAAACAGCCTTTCACAAGGATACAAACTGGGAACAACATTGAGAGCTGAATTGAATATCTATGAAAAAATTGTAATTGCAAAATCTATTCGTACTCATTTTTCGAAAAATACATGTAGGGTCAATCTCCCCTTCTGGAGAGTAGACTCCATAATAATTTATTTGGGTGATTTCTCAGGGGATTCTTTAATTTTTATTTTACATTATCACTTCAAAAATTGTTGGCCAATGCTTTATAAATTTGTGATTTAGTCTGCAAATGCGCATGGTGCTCTTTCAATCCTGAGGTTTCTCGTATGTCCATCCAAAAGTTTAGGGTCGCTTGTATGATGCTTCTGAAATCAGTAAACGGGGCATAATAATTAGCAGATTGTCCTTTCAGAGTGGCACAAACAGGGCACAATACATTAAAAACACTTTTAAATAAATACCATCAGAGGGTGAACTTTCTAAAATGGGGCAACATTTGGGAGATTTCCATAGTTTTGATACCTAAGGGGATTTGCAAATGTGACATAGTGCCCCAAAATCTTTCCAAAAAGCGCTCCTTCCTTTTAATTCTTGCCCAAACAGTAGCACATGTCAGCAGATCGGGTATAGTCATACTCAAGAAAAAAATGTACTCAGTAATGTATTACACAATTTCTCCTATTATCCATTGTGAAAATGAAATTTGGGGGCAAAATCTGCATATTGTAGCAAATTAATTTTTCCATTTTCCCAACTCGGTGGGGGGAATCGTTAATACTCCCCTAAAAGAAGTGAATGTGAGATAAACTGCAGTAGTCTGCAGTGGCCACTAAACAAGGCGCAAAGCTCAGATGTTCCGCTCCATCCATTGCTTACACATGACTGCTGCCAGAGCGGATATCAGCTGATTGATGAGTCTCACAATGATGACCTATACAATGTATATTTATCAATTTTATAATCCTGAACAACCCATTTAAAATTGAGTATCTGTAAAAAGAAAAAAAGTTTACACTTTGCACCTACAGTATATTGCTATATATTAATATCTATGAAAGATACTTTAAAGGGAATCTGTCACCAGATTTTGCTACCCCATCTGGGGGCAGCAGGATATAGGGACAGAGATCCTGATTTCAGCGATATATCACTTACTCTACTGGGTGCTGCAGTTTTGATAAAATCACTGTTTTCTTTGCATCAGATCTAGCAGTTCTCTGAATGCTGAGCTCTGTATAACCCCACCCACACTACTGATTTGCAGCCTTCTGTGCACACTGTACATGTTTTCAATAATTTTGTAAATTTAAGATTAATTTTTTAATAAACTCAAAGAATATTAATCTAACTTTGCAAATAAACGAGTTGTGCCCTTTCAGTTAATGAATGTCCATAGCTGTAGGTTATTATAAATAAACAAACTGCGCTGTAATCACCTTCCCCAGGTCCACTGGCGAGTCTCCACCGCTGCTTCCAGTGTCTGCACTGACTGTACTGCTGACGCCACAACAACAGCGCAGCAGCCATTGTTCTTCTGTTTATTGTTTTCAGGGTATTTAATCTGCGGTAAAAATTACTTGATACCATGATTTTCTAGGTCAGTACAGTTATGGTGACATCAGTCCTATATAGTTGTTTTTAATTTAGTGGCTTAAGAAAAATTCTGAACTTTGAAAAAAAACAATTGGAGTTTGACATTTTCTGAGAGCAACGTCTTTATTTTTCCATCCATGCAGCTGTTTTTTGTGTGGCTGGTACCATTTTGAGGATCTTTTTTTTTATTCCATTTTTTAAGGATGTGAAATGACAGAGAAAATAGAATTCGGGCATTCATGTTTTGTTTTCTTGATGAAGTTTACTGTATGAGTTCATTAATTTCATATTTTCATGATTCAGACTAAATGAAGCAGTGCTATGAATGCTGAGCTGTGTATAACCCCACCCACACCCCTGATTGGCAGCTTCCTGTGGACACAGTACATGGTCAGCAGGCTGCCAATCAGTGGTGGGGGCCGAGTTACACAGATTAGCCTGACTGCCTGGCATTTGACACTTAGTCCTGCAGTGATAATCTCCTGCTGATAAAACTCATCCCTGGAATCGAGGACTCTGCCCCTACATTATGCCGCTTTCAGAATAAATAACAAAAAACTGCTGACAAATTCCGGTTAAAGGCTTCCACAGTCAAATTCAATGCCGCCCTATTTCGATGTCAACATTATGACAACCGTATTAATATTATAGTGTTCCATAGTGATCAAAGTTCAGTCCAACCTCTTGGATTCCGTGTGGGGCAGATGTATTACAGCTTTAAAAAATTGGTTAAGTCAACTTGCATTTTTTTTTTTTTCCTTAAATTCTGTCTTCTTTTTCTAGGGAAGCAAAGAAAGGTATCATTGGCAGAGCCAAAATGTCAAGCAAAGTGGAGTTGATGATATGGTGCTTCTTTCCAAGATCACAGAGGATGCCATTGTGGAGAACCTCAAAAAAAGATATATGGATGACTACATTTTTGTATCCTTTCCATGAATGTAATTGACTTTTGTGAGATCCTGGATGGCGACCTTCTTAAACATTGAGCAGTGGACAAGTGTAAGAATTACTAGCCAGTGACGATTTCCAGGCTATGAGTGCATGCCTAATGGTTTTCCCTCTTACGAGCAAGCAGTTCTAGGACTTTTATCACTGTCCTCTATGAAATATGGAGGAAATAACAAATTCAAATTCAGCTACTTGATATATAGAGAAGAGCGAATTTGCCCGAGTTCCCTCTTACTTGGCGAGCTATATCTTGCCGAGTAAGAAGGAACCCACTCAAATTCGCTCATCTCTATTGATATAGGGACTTAGTCCCTGCAAAAATCATACCAGTTATACACATATCGTGTTGTAGTTACAAATAAATTAACTTTTAATCCCGATGCAAATGAGGACTATTTGGTGTACTCTTGGCATGACCGGTGGCTCAATGCACCGTTACATGCTCTGGTTTGCCTCTCCAGCATTGTTGCTGATTTTGATTGACACCACTGGCTTTCTCACAATGAGCTCCCTAAACTAAAATCACTGTTTTTGTGTGTGTGCACTGATACTCGAGGAGTCCAGCAGCAGCACGGTCAGTGTGGGTATGCTCTGATCTCTGGCTCCTCTCTGTGTCCGCTTGCTCGCACACAGACTGTCAGGCTCAGGAGCTGAGTATATGCCCACCCAGACACTGGGCGCATCATCGGTCTCCTCCAGAGTCAGCGTGCAGGAACAGAGATTTGAGTTTAGGAAGCGCTTACAATGAGATGGCCAGCGCTGTCAAACAAGATCAGCAGAGCTTAACGATACACCAAGGCATTATCCACACCAAGGTTGCACCGAAGCGCTCTTATTTGCATACGGATTAAAAGTTATCTCATCTGCAGCTACAACACTAAAATGTGTGTTACTGATATGAGTTTTATAAAGACTAAAGGTACCGTCACATTAAGCGACGCTGCAGCGATATAGACAACGATGCCGATCGCTGCAGTGTCGCTGTTTCGTCGTTGTGTGGTCGCTGGAGAGCTGTCACACAGACAGCTCTCCAGCGACCAACGATGCCGAAGTCCCCGGGTAACCAGGGTAAACATCGGGTTACTAAGCGCAGGGCCGCGCTTAGTAACCTGATGTTTACCCTGGTTACCAGTGTAAATGTAAAAAAACCCAAAAAACACTACATACTTACATTCCGGTGCCTGTCGCGTCCCCCGGCGTCCGCTTCCCTGCACTGTGTAAGCGCCAGCCCTAAAGCAGAGTGGTGACGTCACCGCTGTGCTTTGCTTTATGGCCGGCACTGACACAGTCAGTGCAGGAAGCTCTGAGCAGCAGCGCGGACGCCGGGGGACGTGACAGACATCAGAAGGTGAGTATGTACTGGTTTTTTTTTTTTACTTTTACAATGGTAACCAGGGTAAATATTGGGTTACTAAGCGTGGCCCTGCGCTTAGTAACCCGATATTTACCCTGGTTACCATTGTAAAACATTGCAGGCATCGTTGCTTTTGCTGTCAAACACAACGATACATGCCGATCTGACGACCAAATAAAGTTCTGGCCTTCTAGCTCCGATCAGCGATATCACAGCAGGATCCAGATCGCTGCTGCGTGTCAAACACAACGATATCGCTATCCAGGACGCTGCAACGTCACGGATCGCTATCGTTATCATTGTTAAGTTGTTCAGTGTGAAGGTACCTTAAGTCTCCTATAAACAGCGAGTGAGAAGTATTGAACCCGGCACCAATTTACTAAGTTAATATATTTCTAAAGGTGCTATTGACATGAAATTCTCACTACATGTTTTATTTATTTATTTCTTTTTCTTTTTAATTCGCCTGAAGAAGGAGCCTCTGTGCTCTGAAAGCTTGCAAACATATAATTTTCTGGTTAGTAAATAAAGGTATCACTCTGAGAATACTTTTGTCATCATTGGGCAGAAAAGTATTGATATCACTACATGTCGGTAACAACCCATCCAATTCACACAAGCAAAGAAATCAAACCATCAATGTCCATAAATTATGTTATGTGTAATAATGAGAAATTATTATTGAACACGCTTAATGAAATGTATTTAATACTCCGTGCAAAAGTCTTTGTTGGTGATGACAGCTTTAAGATGCCTCCTGTATGGAGAAACTAGTCGCATGCATTGCTCAGGGGTGAATTTCACCCATTCTTCTACACAACACTCCTGAAATCCTGACAGTTCCTTGGGCTCCTTCTATAAACTCTGAACTTTAGTTCCTTCCGTAAATGTTTTACTGAATTCAGGTCTGGTGATTGGCTGGGCTAATCTAGTAGCTTTATTTGCTTTCTTTGAAACCAATTCAGAGTTTCCTTTGCTTTGTGTTTGAGATCATTGTCTTACTGAAATGTCCACAGTCATTTCATCTTCATCACTCTGGTAGATGGCAGCAGATTTTTATAAAAAATATTTCAGTACATTTGTCCATTCATCATTCCTTCAATTACAAGAAGTTTGGCAGTGCTTTATGCTGAAAAACTTCATTGTTGGTTTGATGTTTTAACATGGTGTGCATTATAGCATCCTAAGAGTTCAATTTTGGTTTCATCTGACCAAACTATGTCAATTTTTAGACACTGTGTTTCAGGGTATTGCCCCTCCTCAGTACAAAGTATGAGATCTGATTTGGCTGAGTGAGAGGCAAAGACTGGTATCTAAGGTGTAATGTTTCTCCTTGTAGAGAGTGACATGCCAGATCTGGCATGCCAGTATGAACAGACTTAAACGCCTTGCATGCTCCTCTGGGAAATTAAATATGCAAATTGTCTCTTCATAGCGGAAGAGGACTTGAACTCTATAGCGCCACCTGTTGGAAGTCTTATCCTCTCACTCAGCCAAATCAGATCTCATACTTTGAACTGATGAGGGGCAATACCCCGAAACACTGTGTCTACAAATCCAGATTCTAATTTGGCATTTATCCTATGTCATATTTCAAGGTTCGTTAAAGGGACCATAGTGACTTGTAGGATCGCTGCTTCCAATAGATGGCACTGGAATTTCAGTCAAGTTCCTCTCCGAAGAGATAATTTGCATATAGCATTTGTCAAACAAATTATAATCATGTCTCTAGATACTAAATAATTAATTGAATACCCAATTCAATGAAGAAAGACAGATAAAGTTTTGGTGGCTGATGTCTGTATTCCAGCACTTGCCGAGGTGACAAAAGGAGCTACTTAAATTGTTTCCATCATTGTCTTGCATCTCATCTTTATACATGGACGAATACCGTTACCATCTTATCACCACCGTTGTAAAACCACTTATAGTATTTAGGTTTTTTTTCCCGATTAGAATCCTTCTAATACCATGATCACATAACATGAAGCGAGCAGCTTATCTCACATCTACTAATCAGTAACTTTTTTTTCAGTGGGAGGGAAAAGTAAAGAGAGAAGTTGTGGTTAACTGAAAAAAAAGAGTCCTTAAATGGACAAGAGAAAGAGGAGAGGAAGGAAGAGGTAGCCGCTGTAGGGGCTGCTGTGTGTGACGCATCCACCAGTGATACACGCTGAAAGTGCAGAAAGTGTTTTTCATTTTCCAAATTCAACTTCTTTTTTTCATTGAGATGTCATTTTGTGTAATAAGGGTATGAATTGTGAATAAAAAAAAAAAAACCTAAACAAAAGTGCCCTCTCGGCCAACAGGGGGCATACCTCTAAGCCAGAACATGTAAACCTAAAAGACCTTGCACCAGACCCATAGTGAAACCTAAGTCCGCAGGATCATAGGAAGAGGGTCATAGACCAGAGGTGCATAGATAATAGAGGTACAACAGAAATATATAAACCAGTAGAATTTTATTAAAGTATCAAATATACAGCACAAATAATAACCAAAGATGACATAGTTGGGACAAAAACAGATATTTGAGAAAAAGCAGCTAAAAGGTAGCATGTAATAGATGGTAAAAATACAGTGCTAAAGATGCCATGAAAGAAAATAAGAGCAACCTACTCTGACTGCAGACCCGTAACTATACGGTAGTACTCTGGGGTAGTATTTTAAGTGTGCACATGTTGTGAAGAATGATAAATATACCCCAGTGGTGTGCTCCTGGGTATGATAATTAGCAGGAGGTATCAAAGCACAGACAGCAATTTGAAGACAGCAAAGTTATAGGTGCTGTAGAAGGATTTAAGATAGTGAGCTGTTACCTTGAGACATGGTTGCAGTGTGTAGTAGGGGGCTGCAGGCAGAGAGGAACGAACCTCGACGCGCGTTTCACCTAAGTGGCTTCGTCAGGAGGCGTGGCCATTAAAAGAGAGGCTGGGATATATGTAGTAGATAGGGGGGGCTGGTGGTCCAATCGGCGCACGACCCGGGATGATGTGATTAACCGCAGACAGGCAGGCAAGCTGCGCGTCGCAGGACATGGGCGGGAGGACAATCGTCATCTCCGCCCATCTCCGTGGCAACGCGGCCGGCCCACAATGCCGCCCGGGGGAATCACAGCGCATGCCCGAGGTGCGCACAGACCAGAGGCAGTGGAAAGGAATAAAAAGCATGAATAACGGGTGAGTGGAAGTAGTGAGGTAGTCCGAAGGTTAGCATTAAACTAAGACACTGCATAATCTGTCCAGACCCGTACAAAAGACATAATCGGCCGAGTATGGAAATAAGGGGGCGGCGATAGATCGATAGTCCCGCCCATAAAGGAGATAGATACCAATGCTGCAAAAGGGTATATAGATATATATATGCGGATGAACGCATAACTAAGGCGCCTGGGTAAAGCACCAAAGGGCAAAATATCTGATATAAAGTAGCAGGTAACGGCCGCACATAAGGGTATATGCATAAAACAGAAAAATACTGATGAGGAAAGAAACTGAAAAATATGAAAAATAATAACGGAAATTAATAGTTAGTAAATAAGAAAAATAAAGAGATAGATATTACAGTTTGACGATAAATTATGCCAAACATATCAATTAAACTACTGCAGCTATCAATGATTCCTGCGATAGTAGATTTCCGTTGCAGTGTCATCAGTAGTCTTTCATAGGTAGATCCGGATCATTAAGACAGAAGTGGATAAAGGTGCTCCATTAATAGCCCTGATTTGTAGACATCCCAGGTCAAGGATGGAGCATAGGTCCGGTGTTATGGTTCTCAATGGCAAGAGAACATAGCCCAGCAAACATGAGTACTAGCTCTTGGAAGGATGGAAACTAAACTGACCATGAACTAAACCTGCCGCACAACTAACAGTAGCCGGGTAGCGTTGCCTACGTTTTTATCCCTAGACGCCCAGCGCCGGCCGGAGGACTAACTAATCCTGGCAGAGGAAAATATAGTCCTGGCTCACCTCTAGAGAAATTACCCCGATAGGCAGACAGAGGCCCCCACATATATTGGCGGTGATATTAGATGAAATGACAAACGTAGTATGAAAATAGGTTTAGCAAAATTGAGGTCCGCTTACTAGATAGCAGGAAGACAGAAAGGGCACTTTCATGGTCAGCTGAAAACCCTATCAAAATACCATCCTGAAATTACTTTAAGACTCTAGTATTAACTCATAACATCAGAGTGGCAATTTCAGATCACAAGAGCTTTCCAGACACAGAAACGAAACTACAGCTGTGAACTGGAACAAAATGCAAAAACAAACGAGGACTAAAGTCCAACTTAGCTGGGAGTTGTCTAGAAGCAGGAACATGCACAGAAAGGCTTCTGATTACAATGTTGACCGGCATGGAAGTGACAGAGGAGCAAGGTTAAATAGCGACTCCCACATCCTGATGGAAACAGGTGAACAGAGGGGATGATGCACACCAGTTCAATTCCACCAGTGGCCACCGGGGGAGCCCAAAATCCAATTTCACAACAGTACCCCCCCTCAAGGAGGGGGCACCGAACCCTCACCAGAACCACCAGGGCGATCAGGATGAGCCCTATGAAAGGCACGGACCAGATCGGAGGCATGAACATCAGAGGCAGTCACCCAAGAATTATCCTCCTGACCGTATCCCTTCCATTTGACCAGATACTGGAGTTTCCGTCTGGAAACACGGGAGTCCAAGATTTTTTCCACAACGTACTCCAACTCGCCCTCAACCAACACCGGAGCAGGAGGCTCAACGGAAGGCACAACCGGTACCTCATACCTGCGCAACAATGACCGATGAAAAACATTATGAATAGAAAAAGATGCAGGGAGGTCCAAACGGAAGGACACAGGGTTAAGAATCTCCAATATCTTGTACGGGCCGATGAACCGAGGCTTAAACTTAGGAGAAGAAACCCTCATAGGGACAAAACGAGAAGACAACCACACCAAGTCCCCAACACAAAGCCGAGGACCAACCCGACGCCGGCGGTTGGCAAAAAGCTGAGTCTTCTCCTGGGACAACTTCAAATTGTCCACTACCTGCCCCCAAATCTGATGCAACCTCTCCACCACAGCATCCACTCCAGGACAATCCGAAGATTCCACCTGACCAGAAGAAAATCGAGGATGAAACCCCGAATGACAGAAAAAAGGAGACACCAAGGTGGCAGAGCTGGCCCGATTATTGAGGGCAAACTCCGCCAAAGGCAAAAAAGCAACCCAATCATCCTGATCTGCAGACACAAAACACCTCAAATATGTCTCCAAGGTCTGATTCGTCCGCTCGGTCTGGCCATTTGTCTGAGGATGGAAAGCAGACGAGAAAGACAAATCTATGCCCATCCTAGCACAGAATGCTCGCCAAAATCTAGACACGAATTGGGTTCCTCTGTCAGAAACGATATTCTCCGGAATACCATGCAAACGGACCACATTTTGAAAAAACAGAGGAACCAACTCGGAAGAAGAAGGCAACTTAGGCAGGGGAACCAAATGGACCATCTTAGAGAAACGGTCACACACCACCCAGATGACAGACATCTTCTGAGAAACAGGAAGATCCGAAATAAAATCCATCGAGATGTGCGTCCAGGGCCTCTTCGGGATAGGCAAGGGCAACAACAATCCACTAGCCCGAGAACAACAAGGCTTGGCCCGAGCACAAACGTCACAAGACTGCACAAAGCCTCGCACATCTCGAGACAGGGAAGGCCACCAGAAGGACCTTGCCACCAAATCCCTGGTACCAAAGATTCCAGGATGACCTGTCAACGCAGAAGAATGAACCTCAGAAATGACTTTACTGGTCCAATCATCAGGAACAAACAGTCTACCAGGTGGGCAACGATCAGGTCTATCCGCCTGAAACTCCTGCAAGGCCCGCCGCAGGTCTGGAGAAACGGCAGACAATATCACTCCATCCTTAAGGATACCTGTAGGTTCAGAGTTACCAGGGGAGTCAGGCTCAAAACTCCTAGAAAGGGCATCCGCCTTAACATTCTTAGAACCCGGCAGGTAGGACACCACAAAATTAAACCGAGAGAAAAACAACGACCAGCGCGCCTGTCTAGGATTCAGGCGTCTGACGGACTCAAGATAAATTAGATTTTTGTGGTCAGTCAATACCACCACCTGATGTCTAGCCCCCTCAAGCCAATGACGCCACTCCTCAAAAGCCCACTTCATGGCCAAAAGCTCCCGATTCCCAACATCATAATTCCGCTCGGCGGGCGAAAATTTACGCGAGAAAAAGGCACAAGGACTCATCACGGAACAATCGGAACTTCTCTGCGACAAAACTGCCCCAGCTCCGATTTCAGAAGCGTCGACCTCAACCTGAAAAGGAAGAGCAACATCAGGCTGACGCAACACAGGGGCGGAAGAAAAGCGGCGCTTAAGCTCCCGAAAGGCCTCCACAGCAGCAGGGGACCAATCAGCAACATCAGCACCCTTCTTAGTCAAATCAGTCAATGGTTTAACAACATCAGAAAAACCAGCAATAAATCGACGATAAAAGTTAGCAAAGCCCAAAAATTTCTGAAGACTCTTAAGAGAAGAGGGTTGCGTCCAATCACAAATAGCCTGAACCTTGACAGGATCCATCTCGATGGAAGAGGGGGAAAAAATATATCCCAAAAAGGAAATCTTTTGAACCCCAAAAACGCACTTAGAACCCTTCACACACAAGGAATTAGACCGCAAAACCTTAAAAACCCTCCTGACCTGCTGGACATGAGAGTCCCAGTCATCCGAAAAAATCAAAATATCATCCAGATACACAATCATAAATTTATCCAAATAATCACGGAAAATGTCATGCATAAAGGACTGAAAGACTGAAGGGGCATTAGAAAGACCAAAAGGCATCACCAAATACTCAAAGTGGCCCTCGGGCGTATTAAATGCGGTCTTCCACTCATCCCCCTGCTTAATTCGCACCAAATTATACGCCCCACGGAGATCTATCTTAGAGAACCACTTGGCCCCCTTTATGCGAGCAAACAAATCAGTCAGCAGTGGCAATGGATATTGATATTTAACCGTGATTTTATTCAAAAGCCGATAATCAATACACGGTCTCAAAGAGCCATCTTTCTTAGCCACAAAGAAAAAACCGGCTCCTAAGGGAGATGACGAAGGACGAATATGTCCCTTTTCCAAGGACTCCTTTATATATTCTCGCATAGCAGCATGTTCAGGCACAGACAGATTAAATAAACGACCCTTAGGGTATTTACTACCCGGAATCAAATCTATGGCACAATCGCACTCCCGGTGCGGAGGTAATGAACCAAGCTTAGGCTCCTCAAAAACGTCACGATATTCAGTCAAGAATTCAGGAATCTCAGAGGGAATAGATGATGAAATGGAAACCACAGGTACGTCCCCATGCGTCCCCCTACATCCCCAGCTTAACACAGACATAGCTTTCCAGTCAAGGACTGGGTTATGAGATTGCAGCCATGGCAATCCAAGCACCAACACATCATGTAGGTTATACAGCACAAGAAAGCGAATAATCTCCTGATGATCCGGACTAATCCGCATAGTTACTTGTGTCCAGTATTGTGGTTTATTACTAGCCAATGGGGTGGAGTCAATCCCCTTCAGGGGTATAGGAGTTTCAAGAGGCTCCAAATCATACCCACAGCGGTTGGCAAAGGACCAATCCATAAGACTCAAAGCGGCGCCAGAGTCGACATAGGCATCCGCGGTAATAGATGATAAAGAACAAATCAGGGTCACAGATAGAATAAACTTAGACTGTAAAGTGCCAATTGGAACAGACTTATCAAGCTTCTTAGTACGCTTAGAGCATGCTGATATAACATGAGTTGAATCACCGCAATAGAAGCACAACCCATTTTTTCGTCTTAAATTCTGCCGTTCACTTCTGGACAGAATTCTATCACATTGCATATTCTCTGGCGTCTTCTCAGTAGACACCGCCAAATGGTGCACAGGTTTGCGCTCCCGCAGACGCCTATCGATCTGGATAGCCATTGTCATGGACTCATTCAGACCCGCAGGCACAGGGAACCCCACCATAACATCCTTAATGGCATCAGAGAGACCCTCTCTGAAATTCGCCGCCAGGGCGCACTCATTCCACTGAGTAAGCACAGCCCATTTACGGAATTTCTGGCAGTATATTTCAGCTTCGTCTTGCCCCTGAGATAGGGACATCAAGGCCTTTTCCGCCTGAAGCTCTAACTGAGGTTCCTCATAAAGCAACCCCAAGGCCAGAAAAAACGCATCCACATTGAGCAACGCAGGATCCCCTGGAGCCAATGCAAAAGCCCAATCCTGAGGGTCGCCCCGGAGCAAGGAAATCACAATCCTGACCTGCTGAGCAGGATCTCCAGCAGAGCGAGATTTCAGGGACAAAAACAACTTGCAATTATTTTTGAAATTTTGAAAGCAAGATCTATTCCCCGAGAAAAATTCAGGTAAAGGAATTCTAGGTTCAGATATAGGAACATGAACAACAAAATCTTGTAAATTTTGAACTTTCGTGGTGAGATTATTCAAACCTGCAGCTAAACTCTGAATATCCATTTTAAACAGGTGAACACAGAGCCATTCCAGGATTAGAAGGAGAGAGAGAGAGAGAGAAAGGCTGCAATATAGGCAGACTTGCAAGAGATTAAATTACAAGCACACTCAGAACTGAAGGGAAGGGAAAAAAAAAAAATCTTCAGCAGACTTCTCTTTTCTCTCCTTTCTCTGTCAATTAATTTAACCCTTTTAAGGCCGGTCAAACTGTTATGGTTCTCAATGGCAAGAGAACATAGCCCAGCAAACATGAGTACTAGCTCTTGGAAGGATGGAAACTAAACTGACCATGAACTAAACCTGCCGCACAACTAACAGTAGCCGGGTAGCGTTGCCTACGTTTTTATCCCTAGACGCCCAGCGCCGGCCGGAGGACTAACTAATCCTGGCAGAGGAAAATATAGTCCTGGCTCACCTCTAGAGAAATTCCCCCGATAGGCAGACAGAGGCCCCCACATATATTGGCGGTGATATTAGATGAAATGACAAACGTAGTATGAAAATAGGTTTAGCAAAATTGAGGTCCGCTTACTAGATAGCAGGAAGACAGAAAGGGCACTTTCATGGTCAGCTGAAAACCCTATCAAAATACCATCCTGAAATTACTTTAAGACTCTAGTATTAACTCATAACATCAGAGTGGCAATTTCAGATCACAAGAGCTTTCCAGACACAGAAACGAAACTACAGCTGTGAACTGGAACAAAATGCAAAAACAAACGAGGACTAAAGTCCAACTTAGCTGGGAGTTGTCTAGAAGCAGGAACATGCACAGAAAAGCTTCTGATTACAATGTTGACCGGCATGGAAGTGACAGAGGAGCAAGGTTAAATAGCGACTCCCACATCCTGATGGAAACAGGTGAACAGAGGGGATGATGCACACCAGTTCAATTCCACCAGTGGCCACCGGGGGAGCCCAAAATCCAATTTCACAACAGTCCGGATAATGGTTAGGCATAAGAGCATCTTCCGTAGGACCCTCCCAGAAATAGATGGTATAAGGGAAAGAGTAGATAATATCTAGATCAGAAAAAACAAATCAATAATAATAAAAAACACAAACAATAGTGAAACCAAACGACAAAATGGGCGTGAAAGAAAAAAGTTATTGTATTAAGATATCCCCAGACCTAACAAAAGTATTAAAAGAAAGCTCAATTTTGCAAAAAAGACTTGAAGCTGATGGCCTCATTAAGGCCGGATGGTGAGAGCGTATTTAGCGTAACCATCCAACGTGTCTCTTTCTGGAGGAGTCTCTGTTTGATATTGCCACCCCTGATCCCTGCATAGTCATGGTCGATACCTCAAAAGTTGAGGCCCTTTGGATTGCTGTTATGGGTCTCAAAGAAGTGCCTAGGGATGGATTTTAGTAAGGCAGGGTCAGGACACTTGGCCGAATTATTAATGTCTCTGATGTGCTCCTGAACACGGACTTTAAAGGATCTAGTAGTCATGCCAATATAGATTTGATTGCAAGGGCACTGGGCATAATAGACAATGGCCTCCGTGTTACAGGTGATGTGATGTAGTATCCTGTAATTTTTGTCTCCAGCAGAATTGGAAAATTCTTTTGTCCTGCAGATATATCTGCAGGCGGAGCAGTTGCCACAGGGAAAGCAACCCCAAGGGGGGCCCTTCAGACAAGTGCCGAAGGGGTTACTGCTTGGGGGAACATAGTGACTGTCACACAACACGTCTCCCAGTGTCTGAGATCTGCGCCATGTGATAAGTGGGTAGGGGGTTATTTGACTGGACAGATCTCTGTCTGCAAGAAGGATCGGCCAATGTCTCCTAAAGATATCGCTAATAGCCGACCAGTTTGAATTAAATTGGGTGATGTATCTTGGTGCTGAGTCAGTGTCTCTGGAGGATTTCTTTAGCCGACCTGCCAGCAGAGAAGGTCTGTCTGAGTGTAGGGCACGAGAATAACCCTTATTGATATCTGCATACTTATAACCTCTATTTTTGAAACGCCGTGTCAAGTCAACCGCCTGTTTGTGAAACGTATTGTCGTCAGAGCAGATGCAACGCATCCGCAAAAATTGGCCCACTGGTATAGAACTTTTCAATTTAGGTGGGTGTGACGAAGAGAAGTGGAGGAGCGCATTTGTGGATGTGCTCTTACGGAAGACATCAGTGATGATAGACCCGTCAGAAGTTTTTAGAATGGTCAGGTCCAAAAAGTTAACTGAGTGTTGGCTATATGACCAAGTAAGTTTGATATTAAAAGGGTAAGAATTGAGGTGGCTTAAGAATGTGTCTAGGTGCGACGTGGAGCCCTGCCAGATAAAGAAAATGTCATCGATATAGCATAGCCACGAGATGACGGAGCTGTGACCAGGTGTGTCAAGGACCGTATCCCTCTCCCACAGCCCCAGGAACAGGTTGGCATAAGAGGGCGCACAAGACGCCCCCATTGCCGTGCCCTGGAGCTGTAGGAAGGGGCGGTCCTTGAACACAAAAAAGTTATGAGTAAGTATGAATTGTAATAGCTCTAAGATTAAATTAATGAGCTCTGGTCCTAAATTAGTCATATTCAAGAAAAACTTTGCAGCCCGCATCCCGTGGCCATGGCCTATCGACGTATACAGGGACTCCACGTCGCAGGTGGCTAGCCACATGTCCTCCTCAAGCACAAGACCGTCAATCCTCCTAAGGACATCAGTCGTGTCCTGAACGAAGGACGGGAGAGTCTCGACACACTTCTGTAAATAGAAGTCAATGAATTGACATGCAGGCTCACAAAGACCCCCCATGCCCGAGACAATAGGTCTGCCCGGAGGGCATGAGGGGTCCTTGTGAACCTTAGGCAGCAAATAGAGCGTGGGGACAATGGGAAAATCAGGACAGAGGGCCTCTCTCATTTTATTAGTAATTGCTGAGCACTCTACCCCTTCGTCCAATAAACTCTCAAGTTTCCGCCGAAATATGGACAGCGGGATGGAATCGAGTTTTTTATAGTGTTCAGGTTTCTGAAGCTGGCGGAAAGCCTCAGCCTCATAAAGTAACACCGGCCAGATCACAACATTTCCCCCCTTGTCGGCCCGTTTGATAACAATGTCTTTAATTGCTCTAAGTTCTTTAATGGCCTTCCTTAAAGGGGGAGTAAGATTATCATGGCTGATGGCAGGGTTCAGGTTATTTAGTTCTTCACGAACCAATTTCACAAAGATCTCCACTGAAGGGCAAGCAGACAAGGGGGGAAAAAGCTGTGAACGTCGGTGTAAAAAGGTAGGTGCTGACGGGGAGTCGTGCTGAATATTCTCGGCCTCCAGATCCTCCAGGTCGGTTAAAACCTGTAAGTCAGTGGTCGACAGGGAAGAATCACGTTTTGGAGCAAAATACTTTTTAAACACTAGTTTTCTGGCAAAAAGTTCTAAATCCTTAATCAAGGTGAAACTATCAGAGCCCTCAGTGGGCGAAAAGGACAGACCCAGAGAGAGCACCTCTAGCTGAGGTTTAGTTAGAGCATGTTGAGATAGATTTATTACCTTTAAAATCTCTTGACTTTCTTGTCTCTCATGTTGTATTGGTGTCTTTTCTTTTTGGCTGCCGGTGTGGGAGGGAATCGCGGATGAGCGCCAAGGCCTGGTCCACCGTCTATGAGAGCAGATCCCCTGTCTAAAAAATGATCTCCACATGTTCCCTCCTAGGCTGTAGACAGGATGGAGGTCGATTGAGATCTAGTTTGTTTTTTGGGTGGTTTCTGACGCCACCGATAAACTCGATTGTGTTGGTAGTCTTCTAGGTCTCGTAAATATTTTTTTGTCTTATTATTTTGAATTTCCACTTCCCACTTAGAGAGGTCCTCTTCCAGAGACAAATCGAATTTTTTACACTCGTCACCATAGAGATTATTTTGAATCTGTTCGCGTGTAGTCTCGATGTCTTTTTCGAGAGTCTCTAGAGATCTTTTATCAACTCCCACCAATAACTCCAACAGAGTCCTTGAGCATTTGGTGAGAGTTTCTTCCCACTTGGACGTGAAAGAAGAGTCCTCCACGTCCAGTGTAGGAAATAATTGTACACGCAGGCCCCTGGGAATAATATCTTTATGTAAATAGTTTTCTAGGGCTGCCTTGTTCCACCAGATTTTTGTTCTCTTTTTGAGAAGATCCCTAATTTTCAGCTTCAAGTCTTTAAGATCATGTGTATCTTTTTCGTTCAACTGTTTCTCACCAAACACCGTCCCGATTTGTGTTACCCAGGTTTTGTCCCGCTTCTTAAAATCCATGTAACCTATAGGAGGGACTGTAGACACAATAAAAAGTCAGAAAAAAAACCTAAACAAAAGTGCCCTCTCGGCCAACAGGGGGCGTACCTCTAAGCCAGAACATGTAAACCTAAAAGACCTTGCACCAGACCCATAGTGAAACCTAAGTCCGCAGGATCATAGGAAGAGGGTCATAGACCAGAGGTGCATAGATAATAGAGGTACAACAGAGATATATAAACCAGTAGAATTTTATTAAAGTATCAAATATACAGCACAAATAATAACCAAAGATGACATTGTTGGGACAGAAACAGATATTTGAGAAAAAGCAGCTAAAAGGTAGCATGTAATAGATGGTAAAAATACAGTGCTAAAGATGCCATGAAAGAAAATAAGAGCAACCTACTCTGACTGCAGACCCGTAACTATACGGTAGTACTCTGGGGTAGTATTTTAAGTGTGCACATGTTGTGAAGAATGATAAATATACCCCAGTGGTGTGCTCCTGGGTATGATAATTAGCAGGAGGTATCAAAGCACAGACAGCAATTTGAAGACAGCAAAGTTATAGGTGCTGTAGAAGGATTTAAGATAGTGAGCTGTTACCTTGAGACATGGTTGCAGTGTGTAGTAGGGGGCTGCAGGCAGAGAGGAACGAACCTCGACGCGCGTTTCACCTAAGTGAATTGTTTGTGTTTTTTATTATTATTGATTTGTTTTTTCTGATCTAGATATTATCTACTCTTTCCCTTATACCATCTATTTCTGGGAGGCTCCTACGGAAGATGCTCTTATGCCTAACCATTATCCGGACCTATGCTCCATCCTTGACCTGGGATGTCTACAAATCAGGGCTATTAATGGAGCACCTTTATCCACTTCTGTCTTAATGATCCGGATCTACCTATGAAAGACTACTGATGACACTGCAACGGAAATCTACTGTTCTGTTTGATGAATTCTGTCATGAATCACACTCTTTGAGTATCTCCAGGCTCTTTATTCACATCATGCCTCAACCTCCATTACATGAATCAAGTGCACAACAACATCCAACAAGTTGCAAAACAAAGAATATAGAACACACATAAAAGTAGTGAGACCCCTAGAGGCCACATGAACATATATCATATTGCTACATCCTTTCTCTTTTAACTGGAGGAACAATAAAAGATACTAAACTAAAGTATACTATGACAAAGTTAGAAATTAACCTAGTACGTCCAGTTAGATATAATCCTTGAGGTGCGCCGGCTTTTTGCTAATTCTGCCAGCTCTGGTAATATAAGATGTGTCCCTTTCTACATCTGGTACATCTGGTAGTTCTTCTGATATTGTCTGTCTCTGGCCACAGTCCTCACCCTGATGGTCAGCTGTCACTGTTGGTGCCTGACTTGTACTTTCTGCCTCGTTGTCTTGGGTGTCTGGATACTGTTCAAAAGGCCATGAATCATCTCTTTCTCGCGTTTTCCTCAAATGTCTCTGATTCCTCCTTAGTCTTCTTCCGTCGTCTGTTAGAATTTCGTAGGACCGAGGTCCCAGTTTCTGGACAACCTTCGCCTTTTGCCAGTGTTTGTCAAATGTGCTGCTTGGCTGCAGCCGAATGTTGTAATTTCTCTGGAGCTCAGGCAGATCCTTTGCCGCTTTATTGTAATAGAAAGCTTGCCTCGCTTGATTCTTCTGTAATTTAGCTTCGATGTTTCCCATCAGCTTTGGCTCTAACAGATGACACGCAGTTGGTACAAGTGTTTTTGTACGCCTACTCATGAGCCTCTGTGCCGGACTGCTGTCTAGGCCTTGGGTGGGTGTGTTTCTATGATCCAGTATAGACAGATATACATCAGCACCCGCCTGGTTAGCTTTCTGCATGAGTCTTTTGGCCGTTTGTACTGCTGACTCTGCTTTCCCATTACTCTGAGGATATCTCGGAGAAGACGTCTGGTGTTCAAATTCCCACTTCTTACTGAAAGTTTTGAATTCTTCCGACGTAAACTGTGCCGCATTGTCAGAGAAAACGATATCTGGAATGCCATACCTGGCAAAATGGGCCTTGAGTTTTTTAATCACTGTTCTCGCCCTTGTGTCCTGCACCAAATCAACCTCCCAGAAGTTAGAGAAATAGTCCACTGTAATCAGGTATTCTTTGTCATTCCATGTGAACAAGTCTGTTCCTATTTTTGACCAAGGCCTATGTGGAATTTCATGAGGTTGCAATGTCTCCTTTGGTTGCTTATCATTGCAGGATGCACATATTTCACATTGTGCTATGTAATTTTTTATGTGGTCATTCATTCCTGGCCAATAAACTGATTCTCGTGCACGACGTAGGCATCCTTCCATGCCTAAGTGAGAAGAGTGCAATGTTTTCAATATGTCTCTTCTGAGAACTTCAGGTATAACAGCCCTGTCTCCTTTAAAGATGATTCCTTGCTGCACTGACAATTCATCTCTTATGTGGAAGAATGGTGAGACTTCCCTCGGAGCATGCTGCTTGTATTTTGGCCAGCCCTGCAAGATGACAGTTTTTAAACTCTGGAGACTTTTATCCTTCTCTGTAAAAATCTGGATTTGCTTGACCTTTTCTTTTGACACTGCAAGGTAGTTACACATGTTGATGGTTTCAATGTCTTCCTCCTCATCCTTTGTGCTAGGAAGGTAAGCTCTGCTTAGCGTATCTGCAATCAGTAAGTCTCTTCCTGGACAGTACCCGATGTCAACATCATATTTCTGAAGTCGCAACAGCATGCGCTGTAGTCTCTTTGGGGCATTTAGTAATGGTTTCTTTGTAATGCTCTCCAATGGTTTGTGATCCGACTGCACTGTTACCCGTCGACCATAGGTGTACTGGTGAAACTTCTCCATCCCAAATACCACAGCCAGTAGTTCCTTCTCAATCTGCGCATATCCCTGCTCTGTTGTTGTAAGGGCTCTGCTTGCAAATGTAATTGGCTGTTTGTTCTGCATTAATGTGGCTCCAAGGCCTTTTTCCGAAGCATCACATTGTACCACCACTTCTCGATCTGGATCGAAATACTTTAGGGTTGCTGTATCTGCAATGGCATTCTTTACTGCTCGGAAAGCAGTCTCCTGGCTTTCTGTCCATTCCCAGCGCACATCTTTGTGGGTTAGCTGTCTCAGTGGCTCACACATGTCTGACAGATGTCTGCAAAATTTTGAGAGATAATTCACCATGCCCAAAAATCGTTGTACTCCAGAAACATCAGTAGGGGTAGGCAAATCTTGTATTGCTCTCACCTTTTCAGGATCCACTCTGACCCCAGTTGAAGTCAGTCGATGACCAATATAGGCCACTTCTGTCATTTTCAATTTGAATTTGTCCAAATTCAGCTTTATGTTTTTTTCTCTGCATCTGACCAAAAATTGTATCATCTTCTGATCGTGATCCTTGACTGCAGATTCCATACTTTTACCTTCTCCCACTATCAGGATATCATCTGCTATTGTCTTCACTCCAGTAAGTCCTTCCAAAGCCTGCATCAATTTCTGCTGGAATATCTCTGGAGCAGGTTTTAGTCCCATGGGCATTTTCAGCCATTTAAAGCGTCCAAATGGTGAACAAAATGTTGTCAATAAACTTGAATCTTCAGTCAGGGCCACATGCCAGAATCCATTTTTTACATCACATACAGAAAATATTTTAGCCTTTGATAAATCTGGTAGGACATCATCTAATGTTGGCATTGGGTAATGGTTTCGTTTCAGCGCCTTGTTGAGTGGCTTAGGATCAATACATATTCTTAACTTGCCCGATGGTTTCTGCACTATGACCAAACTGCTGATCCAATCTGTGCTCTTATGGACTGGTGCTATCATGCCTCTTCTCTGTAGATCTTGCAGTTCTACTTTCAGCGGTTGCATTAAAGCTACAGGCACTCTTCTTGTGGGTTATCTGGTGGGCTGCACTGTGTTGTCAATTTCTAGCCTATATTTACCTTCAAAGCACCCATCACCTTCAAATACATCAGCATACTCTGCTTTTATTTTCTGCATGTCCAAGTTGTGCTCTGCATTTAGTTTTGGATTTTGTATATCCTGGGCAACTTCAACAGACATAATGTTCTGAGACTGTACTTTTATTAAGTCCATTGCCTGAACTGCTTTTACTCCCAGTAATGGTACATGGTTACCACCCCGTAACACAGTAAATTCAACTCTATAACTCTTTCTGTTACATGGGTTTCGTATTTTTAGCTTACATGTCCCCATTGGTTTCAGAACACTTTTGTTGTACATCACCAGTACCTTGTCAGTTGGCACAATAGAAACATGTTTGTTTAGCAGATCAAATGAAATTACATTGCAGCTTGCTCCACAATCCAGCTGAAATCTAATGGGCTTCTCCTCCAACAAGAATGTTGCATAAAGCTGCTTGGCATCCTTCACTACTGACTGCCCGACTACATTAACTTTCTCTGTTGTAGACTGCATTTGTAGCCATGTAATGTCCTCTGCACTGTCAGTGTCTGGTGTCACAGCGTGGAGCTGTCTGTACTGTTTGCCTCTTCCCTGCCTGCAGACAGCAGTGTAATGATTCTTCTTGCCACATGACCTGCAGGTTTCCCCATATGCTGGACACTTGGTTTTGTCTCTCTCATGTCTTTTCCCACAATACTTGCAGTGGACAGTGTTTATAGGGTAGTCTGGTCCTGTCTTTCCTTTCATAGATACTGCATGTACCTTGTCATCATCATTCTCACTGGTGCCTGCCATCATCTTCAGGCTGTGCTGTGTGAGCTCAGCAGCCCTGCAGATTTGCATACATTTCTCTAAAGTCATGGCTTCCTCTCTCAGTAATCTTTCTTTGAGATGACTGTCAGTTATGCCACACACCATTCTGTCCTTGATTAGACTGTCCCTGATCTCTCCAAAGCCACATTTTTCTGCAAGTCTCCTCAGCTCTGTCAGATATCTGTCCACATTTTCACCATCCTCCTGATGTCTTGTGAAAAACTTATATCTTTCCACTGTCTCATTCTTCTTTGGGTCACAGTGTTTATCAAATGCCTGCACAATGTCTGCTAGGAGGAGGTTGTCTGTGTCTGGGAGCAAGGTGTGGGCTAATTCTCTGCCATTTTCCCCAATTAGGTAATAAAACAGCTTTACTTTCCGTTTGTCGTCAGTGGGGCCCACAGTCAGATCCACATACAGTGTAAACTCTTCCTTCCATTGTCTCCAGGTCTGGGACAGATTACATGAAGTGACATCCAGTCTCTGAGGGGGCTTCAGACCAGTCTCCATTTTTTGCTGTACTGTCAGGGAATCTGTACTTACAGTTGCAGTGATCTGTGCAGTTCCAGCCTCATATAAGCTCTGAGAATTTAGAGGTTCTGTGCCCGGCTGCCACCATGTTCTGTTTGATGAATTCTGTCATGAATCACACTCTTTGAGTATCTCCAGGCTCTTTATTCACATCATGCCTCAACCTCCATTACATGAATCAAGTGCACAACAACATCCAACAAGTTGCAAAACAAAGAATATAGAACACACATAAAAGTAGTGAGACCCCTAGAGGCCACATGAACATATATCATATTGCTACATCTACTATCGCAGGAATCATTGATAGCTGCAGTAGTTTAATTGATATGTTTGGCATAATTTATCGTCAAACTGTAATATCTATCTCTTTATTTTTCTTATTTACTAACTATTAATTTCCGTTATTATTTTTCATATTTTTCAGTTTCTTTCCTCATCAGTATTTTTCTGTTTTATGCATATACCCTTATGTGCGGCCGTTACCTGCTACTTTATATCAGATATTTTGCCCTTTGGTGCTTTACCCAGGCGCCTTAGTTATGCGTTCATCTTCATATATATATCTATATACCCTTTTGCAGCATTGGTATCTATCTCCTTTATGGGCGGGACTATCGATCTATCGCCGCCCCCTTATTTCCATACTCGGCCGATTATGTCTTTTGTACGGGTCTGGACAGATTATGCAGTGTCTTAGTTTAATGCTAACCTTCGGACTACCTCACTACTTCCACTCACCCGTTATTCATGCTTTTTATTCCTTTCCACTGCCTCTGGTCTGTGCGCACCTCGGGCATGCGCTGTGATTCCCCCGGGCGGCATTGTGGGCCGGCCGCGTTGCCACGGAGATGGGCGGAGATGACGATTGTCCTCCCGCCCATGTCCTGCGACGCGCGGCTTGCCTGGCTGTCTGCGGTTAATCACATCATCCCGGGTCGTGCGCCGATTGGACCACCAGCCCCCCCTATCTACTACATATATCCCAGCCTCTCTTTTAATGGCCACGCCTCCTGACGAAGCCACTTAGGTGAAACGCGCGTCGAGGTTCGTTCCTCTCTGCCTGCAGCCCCCTACTACACACTGCAACCATGTCTCAAGGTAACAGCTCACTATCTTAAATCCTTCTACAGCACCTATAACTTTGCTGTCTTCAAATTGCTGTCTGTGCTTTGATACCTCCTGCTAATTATCATACCCAGGAGCACACCACTGGGGTATATTTATCATTCTTCACAACATGTGCACACTTAAAATACTACCCCAGAGTACTACTGTATAGTTACGGGTCTGCAGTCAGAGTAGGTTGCTCTTATTTTCTTTCATGGCATCTTTAGCACTGTATTTTTACCATCTATTACATGCTACCTTTTAGCTGCTTTTTCTCAAATATCTGTTTTTGTCCCAACTATGTCATCTTTGGTTATTATTTGTGCTGTATATTTGATACTTTAATAAAATTCTACTGGTTTATATATCTCTGTTGTACCTCTATTATCTATGCACCTCTGGTCTATGACCCTCTTCCTATGATCCTGCGGACTTAGGTTTCACTATGGGTCTGGTGCAAGGTCTTTTAGGTTTATATGAATTGTGAATGCTTGGCTTTTTACCTTCTGTACAATTACTAGTATATAGATGTAAATGACAAATGTGTGGTTTGGGGGCATTACAAAAGATCGAGTTGGCATCAATATTTACCTAACTTTTCTGAGATTTAATAGGTAATCCCTCATCTTCATATCAATCAGACTAAACATAAACTTAATATAACCAGACAGGTATACACAAAATATGAGTTTCTGTCAGACCTAAATTAAATGCAGGGACTTTTCCTGTCTATGTAATTAACAAAAAGTCATCAGGTCTGCAGTGGTGAAAAAGGTGCCCTCTACAGTAGGAGTCATAAGTCCTTAAAGCGGATCTGTCACTAGATTTCACAATACACACTGCATATTACTAAAAGACTCTCTTAGACCTGATAATACTGATGTACTTACTTTGAAAATCAATATCAGAATAGGTATTCAATCATTTATGAAAGTTTAACTCGATCTCCAGCCACCTTACCTGATTGAAAGCTCCTAAGGGACCCTCTGGCTGGTGAGATCTCAATCCGCAGCTGTCAGTCAGGCTCGATAGGTGGGTGGAGACTGAAACACTGTCAATCTATAGCTGGACTCATAAAATGTATTGTAAAGCCATTTTAAAGTGAATTTTGGTGGCACTATGGGACATCATACTGTGCATGTGAGGGGTAATGCGGGGGCAAATTGTGTGGAAAAATTCACAGGATGGGGATATTATACTATGTGTGGGGGCCATAACATTCTATGAGGACCATGATAGAGGTAACATAGTGAGTGCGAACACTAGAGGACTTCAGTAAAGGCCAAATGACTGTGTACAGTGGGTACGTAAAGTATTCAGACCCCTTTTAAATTTTTCACTCTTTGTTTCATTGCAGCCATTTGGTAAATTCAAAAAAGTTCATTTTTTTCTCATTAATGTACACTCTGCACCCCATCTTGACTGAAAAAACAGAAATGTAGTAATTTTTGCTAATTTATTAAAAAGGAAAAATTGAAATATCACATGGTTATAAGTATTCAGACCCTTTGCTCAGTATTGAGTAGAAGCACCTTTTGAGCTAGTACAGCCATGAGTCTTCTTGGGAATGATGCAACAAGTTTTTCACACCTGGATTTGGGCATCCTCTGCCATTTTTCCTTGCAGATCCTCTCCAGTTACGTCAGGCTGAATGGTGAACATTGGTGGACAGCCATTTTCAGGTCTCTCCAGAGAAGCTCAATCGGCTTTAGGTCAGGGCTCTGGCTGGGTCACAGAGTTGTTCTGAAGCCACTCCTTTGTTATTTTAGCTGTGTGCTTAGGGTCATTGTCTTGTTGGAAGGTGAACCTTCGGCCAAGTCTGAGGTCCAGAGCACTCTGGAAGAGGTTTTATCCAGGATATCTCTGTACTTGGCCGCATTCATGTTTCCTTCAATGATAACCAGTCGTCCTCTCCCTGCAGCTGAAAACCACCCCCACAGCATGATGCTGCCACCACCATGTTTCACTGTTGGGATGGTATTGGGCAGGTGATGAACAGTGCCTGATTTTCTCCACGCATACCGCTTAGAATTATCACCAAAAAGGTCTATCTTCATCTCTTTAGACCAGAGAATCTTATTTCTCATAGTCTGGGAGTCCTTCATGTGTTTTTTTAGCAAACTCTTTGCGGACTTTCATGTGTCTTGCACTGAGGAGAGGCTTCCGTCAGTCCTCTCTGTCATAAAGGCCCGACTGGTGGAGGGCTGCAGTGATACTTGACTTTGTGGAACTTTCTTCCATCTCCCTACTGCATCTCTGGAGCTCAGCCACAGTGATCTTGGGGTTCTTCTTCACCTCTTTCACCAAGGCTCTTCTCCCACGATTGCTCAGTTTGGCTGAACGGCCAGGTCTAGGAAGACTTCTGGTGGTCCTAAACTTCTTCCATTTAAGTATTATGGAGGTCACCATGCTCTTAGGAACCTTGAGTACTGCAGAAATTCTGTTGTAACCTTGGCCAGTTCTGTGTCTTGCCACAATTCTGTCTCTGACCTCCTTGCCAAGTTCCTTTGACCTCATGATTCTCATTTGGTCTGACATGCACTGTGAGCTGTGGGGTCTTATATAGACAGGAGTGTGCCTTTTCCAAATCAAGTCCTATCAGTTTAATTAAACACAGCTGGCCTCCATTGAATGTGTAGAACCATCTCAAGGAGGATCACAAGGAATTGGACAGCATGTGACTAAAATATGAGTGTCTGAGCAAAGGGTCTGAATACTTATGAATAGGGTTGAGCGAAACAGATCGGACAAATTCAAAAATCGCCGACTTTCGGCAAAGTCAGGTTTCATGAAACCAGACCCGAACCTAGTGTGGGATCGGCCATGAGGTCACCGATCTGCGCGCAAAAGTCGCGTTTCATATGACGCTTTCAGCGCCATTTTTCAGCCAATGAAGGAGGATGCAGAGTGTGGGCAGCGTGATGACATAGGTCTCGGTCCCCACCATCTTAGAGAAGGGCATGACAGTGATTGGCTTGCTTTCTGCCGCGTCACAGGGGCTATAAAGGGGCATGCACGCCGACCGCCATCTTACTTCTGCCGATATTAGCATAGGGAGAGGTTGCTGCAGCTTCATCAGAAGAAGGGATATAGTTAGGGAGGGAAGATTAACCCCCAAACTGCTTGTGCTGTAGCGATTTCCACTGTCCAACACCACCTTTTTTTTGCAGGGACAGTGGAGGCTGTTTTTGTGCATCAGGTCTGTAGCTTATTAGGCTGCCTTATAGGGCTCCCTGATAGCTTCATCGCTGTTTGCACGCTGCTGTGCAAACCAACTGCTTTTTTAAAAGCAAAAATCCTGTTGCTGCTTTCTGCACAGTTATCTTGTTTATTTGTCCACACTTTTGTGTGCAGCAGTCCTTTTTATTGCTGCCATACTTGTCCTGAGATCATTGTAGGAAGATTGAAATTGTACTACAGTCCTTGTATTTTTTCATATATCTTCCAGCCACTTTCTGCCACTTACATTGTGTTGTTTTATACACTGGGCCTGAGTTTTGGTTCAGTCTCCAAAAAAAAAAGTGAGATTCAAATTCTCACAAAGTGGATATACTTCAGTCCTGTTAGTTTGTCGTATGTCAGCCAGCCACTTTCTGCCACTTACATTGCGTTGTTATATACACTGGGTCTGAGTTTTGGTTCAGTCTCTCAAAAAAAAAGGGAGATTTAAATTCTCAACAAGTTTATATACACCTTCTACCTTGTTTTACAGTACCATATAACGGTTGTTATTTTGGTTAGATTTTCCAAAAAATGAGGAAGTCTGGTGGAAGAGCCCGTGGGCGGTGGTTGCCAGCTGGTACTGATGGTGGTGGATCAGAAAGAGTCTTCAGTGCTGCTGGTTCAATACTGACCGAAAAAAGGACACGTCTGGCTACCCAAAATGTTGATGATCTAACCTTCATTAAAATGAACCAGTCATGGATTTCAAATTATTTTGCCCCACCTTCCCCTGCTGACACTTAGCTTGCCTGAAAAATGTCTTGCTTTTGGCCTCCTCTTACTGACTTCTCCAATTCCTCCATTTGCAGCTGCTGAATGTCCACCATATGCCATTTTTATACCTCCCTAAATGGGCTGACTCCCCCCACAGGGCCGTGGTCACCACCTGGCGCAAGCACCCATGCGAGTGCCGTTTGCCTGGACAGGTGGGTGGGCCCACTCTTGGGCGACGGCACTAGCACAGGGTCCCTCATAGTACAATGAAGTGTCCCTGACAGTGGTGGTGCACAACCAACATCAGACACACCATCGTAATATGAGGGGCCCTGGGCCAGTACCGCCGCCCACAAGAGAGTGTTCCCCCCAGCTCGAACAGTGCTCTACCACTTGCAATACTCACCTCTCCCTGCTCCACCACTGTGTAATCTGTGCTGTTAAATCCTTCAATGGCACTGCCAATACAAATTTGTTGAAATGATAGATGATAGTTAAAATATACAGGGGCCCTGGCCTCCATTTAGACCAGTTAATACTTTGCACCTACTACGACTGTCTGCTACTCAGCAGAGGAGCCCACCCCTGTACCTAGCTATGCCACCTGTTTATTTATGAACAATTTTTTGGCAGACATTTAGCCCACTTTGTTATTTGGGCCTACTAACTGTGTCTGCCACTCATTACAGTTTTCCTCCACTGAACAAAGCAATGCCGCCTGTTTAGTCCTGCTACCACATTTGAACTGCATTTAGCCTACTTTATTATTTGGGCCTACTAACTGTGTCTGCCACTCATTACAGCTTTCCTCCACTGAACAAAGCAATGCCGCCTGTTTAGTCCTGTTACCACATTTGAACTGCATTTAGCCTACTTTATTATTTGGGCCTATATCTGTGTTTCCTCCTCATCCTGCCCATTGCCCAGCCACTGCTAGATGAGTCTGCTGGTACATTGACCCAGACCACTACATTCCCCTTGCACTCTACACAGCCAGAATCTGACCCTGCTGAAAGTCTGGTTCCCCTTCCCGCATACTATACCACCTTACATGGGGACAAAGAGGAAGGTGCAGATGAAAGTGCAGGTTCCTTCATCAGGTGGGGGGGATACTCATTGGCGACGTCACTGGCACAGGGCCCCTCATAGTACGCAAAAGTGTCTCTGCCAGTGGGAGGCGCCACCCGCCATCAAACACACCGCCGTACTATGAGGGGCCCTGTGCCAGTGCCAACGAGTGGGCCCCCACTGCTTGCTCAGGATCACAGCACTTGCAAAGTTGAAATACTTACCTCTCCCTACTCTACCGCTGTGACGTATTCTGCGCTTCCTGGGCCCACAAAAATTTTGAGCCAGGCCTACCCCCCACAACTTTAGCCAAAAGACCCCCAGTTTTCAATGCCTAACTATTATTATAAAGTAAATTAAGATTGACAAGCTTCAGTAATAAGAATTGATGTTTTTGGCATTAAAATGGGCACTGTAGGTGTTTTCCTGTCCTCCATTCGCTGCCGACTTTGATTCCCCATTGACTTGCATTGGGTTTCGTGTTTCAGTCGGCCCCCGACTTTTCGCAATAATCGCCCGATTTCACCCGACCCGACTTTTGACAAAGTCGGGTTTCGCGAAACCCGACTCGATCCGAAAAAAGTAAAAGTAGCTCAACTCTACTTATGAACATGTGATATTTCAGTTTTTCTTTTTTATTAAATTTGCAAAAATTTCTACATTTCAGTTTTTTTTTTAGTCAAGATGGGGTGCAGAGTGTACATTAATGTGAAAAAATGAACGTTTTTGAATTTAACTAATGGCTGCAATAAAACAAAGAGTGAAAAATTTAAAAGGGTCTGAATACTTTCCGTAACCACTGTATGTACCGTATTACATATAACATTCATCAAAACTGTTTTACCTTCTCGTTTCATTTTCATCTGGACATTATAGCATTGCTTGTTATAATACTTTTTGCATTCTATCAATGTTAGTTTTTTCCTTTACTGTACTGCCAGACATACATAGGCTCTGTACTTATTTCAGTCAATCCATTTAAGCAGATGCCGTATTTCACAGACCGAGAAGTTGAATTATATCAAGGAGCTGTAAGTAATTCTATGTTCATATTTAGATTATGCTAAATGTAGTGAGAATGTGAGAAAGAGATTTTCTGTATACCTGATTATTTCACCAAATTTTTCATATTGAATATAATGTAATAGTGGCTGCAGGGCAGAATACATGTTTTTTTAATTTTGCCTCTCCATTGTGGAGATATTAGCAATCAACATATTTGGCACCAAATGAGCTACATTTAGTAAAGGTTTATTCCCATCTACAAGATCCTATAATAATATTAGCAAATACCTCCAATTAGAAATGTAGCATAGTTCTTCTGATTCGCTCTGCCTCTTTCCTCATGTGCACGAATTGCAGGACATTAGGTATCCGTGTTTACGACCAGCAACTAGCTAACTAACTGTCACTATATCAGTGGACAGAACCATAGATACCTAAGGTACTGCAATGCTCTACATATGAGGAAAGAGAAATGTAGTATCGTTTTTCTGATTCGCCATGTCTAATTGGAGGCATCTGCTAATATTATTATTATTATTATTATTATTATTATTAGACCTACTACATATTGAGATAGGATCGTGGAGCTGGGAATAACCCCTTAAGTCCAAGTGGGTGTTTTCACTGGGGAAATGTACTTCTTCTCCCTGAATGAGTTCCTATCTGATGATAACACCTGCTTTTGTAATGACCAGAGGTCCGAATGAGATCCAGTGAGTCACAAACCGAGACAAAGACAGAAATAACAACACTCCCTTTAATGGAATAGGAGTTGAAGAGAAATTCAATATTGTATGAAAACAGCCTAAGGTTCCCCCATTATTTACAATCATTCAGCTAGGGCTGAAATCAATGTGCCAATCCCAAAGTTCCCACTTTAATTGTATTACACTGAGGTTTTTAGAGGATATTTACCTAACAAAAGGACAAACAAGTTATTAAGAAAACAGGTGTAAATCAGCTGAGGTGGTATTATGAGACCCCCTGGGATGGCACACTGAGTATAAATAGATCAAAACGCACATTACAATACCTATAGATATAACAGGAGCTCTTAAACAGTTAATTTGGGGATACCCAGGTATCTATTATGACGGTACCGCTAACCTGAGGGAAGTCTCTACTCAGGCAACTTGCATCGGCTGCAGCCAGTCCCAAGATCTTCAGTGCCAAAACAGCTACAGAAAAACAAAGCTCAGCGTCTTGTCGGCCGATGCTGAACCCACATGCCAGGGACTTACAGTTCAGTAACCTCAGGATACGGTACGGGATAGCACTTCAACAGGGCTTGGACGGGTGCCTCTCAATACGGATGGTACAGGATACCGTCTCTCCTCCAGCAGTCACTCACAACTTCCTTGCAGCCCGCCTGGGTCTGCACAAAATCAATGTCTTCTGTTGCTTTTCAGCTCAGCACAGCAGGTATTCACAGAGCTTCAAAGTCACACAGCTCTCTAAGTTAACTCCCTCACAAACACACTGGCAGCAAACACTTCTTAAGGCTACATTCACATTTGCGTTGTGCACCGCAGTGTCGGAGACGCAACGCACAACGCAAACAAAAACGCAACAAAACGCACACTAAAACGCTGCGTTTTGCGACGCATGCGTCCTTTTTGGCCGAAAGTTGGACGCAAAAAAAATGCAACTTGCTGCGTTTGCTGCGCCCAACGCTTGCGGCCAAAAAAACGCATGCGTCGCAAAACGCAGCACAACGCATGTCCATGCGCCCCCATGTTAAATATAGGGGCGCATGACGCATGCGGCAACGCTGCGGCGCCCGACGCTGCGGCGCCGAACGCTAATGTGAACGTAGACTTACAGAGTCCAGACGCTTCACTTCTTATCAGCTGCCTCACAGTGAATCTCACATGGCATTCTCTCTGCTTCAAACAGCATTGCCTCACAGCAGTCCTATGCAGCAGACAGTAGACCCCACCCCCTGCACACACACTTTTCCATGCTTTTGCTTTCAGCTCAGACATGCAGCAGCAGCAGGGTCCTAATGCTCTCCTGATGTTATCACACTCCATCCTCTTACACTTTGACTTTACCAAAGATAACTCATTAGATCAGGGTCGGACACTGACAGATTGGGGCCTCTGTGCAAAAAATGTGTCTAGGCCCCGCACCTTTCATGGTGACAAAACTACATATACACTATATATATATATATATATATATATATATATATATATATATTTATATATATGTATATAAATATGTATATATAGCCACACACACACATACTGGTGCTTCTCACAAAACTAGAATATCATCAAAAAGTTAATTTATTTCAGCTCTTCAATGCAAAAAGTCAAACTCATATATTATTGTCATGATCTCGCCCTAACTAGGTGGCGCGAGCAAGCATTGTGGCCCCACTGTTCCACAAACCAGACTACCCTGGGGGCCATGACTAAGCAGCTACCTTGGTGTTCACTTGAGCCTCTAGTGGTGAGGTCAGGCTTGTGCAGCAGGTAGCTACCAGGTACCACTCCAGGGCGGTGTCTGGCTGTAGCAGCTGATCCCACTGGGGGACGGAACACTAGGGACAGGTGCAGGCAAGTATAGACAGGCTTGAATGGTACTCTGGCGGGCATGACTGGCACTCTGGCAGGCAGAAGGGCACAGCTGGCACTCTGGCAGGCAGGTGGGCATGGCTGGCACTCTGGCAGGCAGGAAGACATTGCTGGCACTCTGGGAGGAAGGTGGGCACGGCTGGCACTCTGGCAGGTAGGCGGGAATGGCTGCTCTCTGGCAGGCAGAAATGGAACACACTGGAGGAATCAGGATGGTAATGGGTAGGGCAGGAGCACAGAAAGGTGCAAGTAGAAAAAGGAAACAGATAGGAACCAGTTCACACTGGAGGGACAGGAACTGTTAGGAACCAGTTCAGACTGGAGGGACAGGAACTGCTTCAGGAGGCACGGGAACATAGGCAGGTACGAGTGGGATAAGGGAACTGGTAGTAACCATTAAAGACAGGAGGGACAAAGAGCCACGGAGTGCGGAGAGCAGAGCAGAACCGCAGGATGCGAACAGCAGAAAAAGAACTGCAGGACGTGGAAAGCAGAGCAGAGCTGCAGAATGTGTAAGGCAGAGCCGCAGGATGTGGAGAGCAGAGCAGAAACGAAGGACACGGAGAGTAGAGCAGAACCACAAGACGTGGAGAGCAGAGCAGAACCACAGGACGCGGAGAGCAGAGTAGAGCCACAGGATGCGGAAAGCAGAGGAGAGCTGCAGGTTGCAGCGAGCAGAGCAGAGCCGCAGAATGCAGGACGGGAGCAAAGCCAAGCCGCAGGATGCGGGAAGTGAGCAGAGCAGAGCCGCAAGGTGCAGAACAGGAGCAGAGCAGAAGGAGTGGACACAAAGATACACACAGCTGGGTAGGGAAGGCAACAGACAAGGATACAAACAGGTACAGGTATAGGGCGAATTTCAGACAAGGACAGACACGGGAACAAGTTCAGGACAAAGAATTCAGGCCTGGGTATACCGCCCCCAGGGTGACAGAAGCAAGGCACATAGAGTACAGGTAGGGCCTGGGTATGCAGCCCCCAGGGTGGAGGAAGCAAGACAGACAGAATACAGGTACAGGCCTGGGTATGCAGCCCCCAGGGGGGGAAGAAACAGGACAGGACAGCAGCAGAAAGCAGACTAAGGCTACTTTCACACTAGCGTCGTTTTGCCAACGTCGCAATGCGTCATTTAGGAGAAAAACTGCATCCGCTGCCCACGTCTTGCAGAAATTTCACAGCATGCGTTGGTACGTCGGCCCGACGCACTGCGACGGGCCCGTACCGACGCTAGTGTGAAAGTAGCCTGAGAGAGTTTGTTGCTCAGGCATCTCCCTATGGGTGGAGATGCTTAATATACCCAATACCTCTTGGAAATAGGCTGGGGACAAATTAGGAGTTTGCACACTGCCTCTATAGCACTCAGGAAGTGCCAGGGCCGGGCCGCTACCCTAAGCATACAGCGAGGAAGCATGCAGCAAGCAAGGACATGAGGTTCACAGCAAGGAGACGGCAGAGGACAGAACTCACAGCATGGCCCAGAGTGGTGAGAAAGATGGGATATGGGAAGCCATGCAGTGATGCCGGCAGGGATGTTACAATTATATAGAGTCATTACCGAGTAATCTATTTCAAGTGTTTATTTCTGTTAATGTTGATTATTATAGCTTACAGCCTATGAAAACCCAAAAGTCATTATCTCAATAAATTAGAATACTTTATAACACCAGCTTGAAAAATGATTTTAAAATCCGAAATGTTGGCCTACTGAAATATATGTTGAGTAAATGCACTTAATACTTGGTTGGGGCTCCTTTTCCATCAATTACTGCATCAATGTGGTGTGGCATGGAGGCGATCAGCCTGTGGCACTGCTGAGGTGTTATGAAAGCCCAGGTTGCTTTGATAGCATCCTTCAACTCGTCATCATTGTTGGGTCTGATGTCTCTCATCTTCCTCATGACAATACCCCATAGATTCTCTATGGGCTTAGGGTCAGGTGAGTTTGCTGGCCAATCAAGCACAATGATACTGTTGCTTTTAAACCAGGTATTGGCAATTTTGGCAGTCTATATCGTTGCTTTCTCCCCAACTTTCCCATCATTGCCCTTTCCACCACCTCTATCATTGCTTTCTCCCCCACCACCCCATCGTTGCCCTTTCCACCACCTCCATAATTGCCTTCTCCCTCACCACCCCATCATTGCCCTTTCCACCAACCCATCATTGCCTTCTCACCCACCACCCCCATCATTGCCCTTTCCACCACCCCCATCATTGCTTTCTCCCCAACCACCCCCATCATTGCCTTCTCCCCCACCACCCCCATCATTGCCCTTTCCGCCATCCCCATCATTGCCCTTTCCACCACCTCCATAATTGCCTTCTTCCCCACCACCCCCATCATTGCCTTTTCCACCACCTCTATCATTTCCTTCTCCGCCACCACTCCCATTATTGCCCTTTACACCACCTCTAGTACTTTTTCCTCCTGACGTGAGCACTTCAAGACAATGTTTGGAGCAAGCAGTATGTCCTAACTATGTTTTCATGTGTTTGCTAACTGGCTTATTATTAAATATATTTTTCCTCAGGCTCAGTATGAGAATCCTCCACATATCTATGCGTTAACAGATAACATGTATCGCAATATGCTGATTGATGGTGAAAACCAGTGCGTCATCATCAGGTAAGATGCTAGATTCCAGTCCTTATGTTGTGCACACTGGAAACTTCAGTAGCTAATTACAGTAGTACAGTTGTGGTAGAAATTTGTGATATCTTACCAACAAGATGAAAAAGTCTGCAGTGTAAATTGACCAACACTGACAATATGACATTCCCAGGAATGTTATCTCTAAGCTTTTGCAGCTGCTGAGCCAACAACTGGAGAGCTAGGCACGCTTTCACCATAGATGGGTGATTGAAATACCTAATTGCAGCAAAATAAAACCAAAGAAAAATAAAATTGCACCAAGGTAATAAACATTTATTATACATAGGGCTGGGAACAAGGACAGCCAGAGGTAGGTGAGCACCTAGGGCATTACTTTACACCACCCTCTGGACAACACTTTTGGATAAAAAATAATTATTACTGCTTGGAATTAATGGGTGTAAGAAAAAAATCACACAGCACTTGAACCATGCGATTGCCATCGGATTTTTACACATTCATGTTGTTTAACCCCTTCACCCCAAAGCCTGTTTTCACCTTCCTGATCAAGCCAATTTTTACAATTCTGACCACTGTTACTTTATGAGGTCATAACTCTGGAAAGTGTCAATGGATCCCACTGATTCTGAGAATGTTTTCTCATGACATATTGTACTTTATGATACTGGTAAAATTTCTTCAATATGACTTGTGTTTATTAGTGAAAAAAATTGGAAATTTGGCAAAAATTTTTAAAATTTAGCAATTTTTTAAATTTGAATTTTTAGATGTCTTCTTTACATCAGCACAATTTTGGAACCAAATTTGTTTTTGTTAGGAAGTTATAAGGGTTAATAGGGTTGAGCTAGCCATTTTTCATTTTTTCAACATAATTTACCAAACCATTTTTTTGGGGGACCACATCACATTTGAAGTCAATTTGAGGGGTCTATATGACAGAAAATCCCCTAAAGTGATATTATTCTAAAAATTGCACCCCTCAAGGTGCACAAAACCACATTCAAGAAGTTTATTTGCCCTTCAAGTGCTTCACACTTGAACTAAACTTTTTAGTCACAAAAATGATCTTTCAGCAAAGATTTTTTTATTTTCACAAGGGTAAAAGGTGAAAATGGACCACAAAAAATGTTGAGCAATTGTTCCTCAGTACGCTGATACTCCATATGTGGGGGAAAACCACTGTTTGGGCACACGGCAGGGCTCATAAGGGAAGGAGCACCTTTTAACTTTTTGAACACCAAATTGACTGAAATTGAGAGGGAACACCATGTCGCATTTGAAGAGCCCCTGATGTGCCTAAACACTATAAAATCCCCAGAATTGACCCCATTTTGGAAACTAGGCCCTTCAAGGAACGTATATAGCTGTGTGGTGAGCAATTTGAACCCTGAGGTGCTTCACAGAAGTTTATAATGTAGAGCCATGAAATTAAAAAATCAAATTTTTTTCCCTCAAATTGATCTTTTAGCCCCAATTTTATTTATTTTCACAAGGGTAACAGAACAAAACGTTGTAAATGTTATCAATGTAGAGGTGATAACTAGTGATGAGCGAATATACTCGTTACTCGAGATTTTTCGAGCACGCTCGGGTGTCCTCCGAGTATTTTTTAGTGCTCGGAGATTTAGTTTTTCTTGCAACCAGGCAACCCCCACATGTACTTATGCTGGCTAACAGATGTAAATCATTCAGCTGCGGCAAGAAAAACTAAATCTCCGAGCACTAAAAAATACTCGGAGGACACCCGAGCGTGCTCGAGAAATCTCGAGTAACGAGTATATTTGCTCACCACTAGTGATAACCCTTATCCAGTAGTGGGTGCAGCAATTCCCACACAATTTTCCAACTCACGCTCAGGACTGGGGGGGGCATTCAGGGGGGTTAATCTGGGTGTCCTTACCCTCGTAGAGACTAAATCTGTCGGTGTACCCTGAGGTACTCTCGCGCAGTTTGTACAATTTTATTCCATACCTGGACCTCTTACTGAGCATATATTGTCGGAATTTTAGCCTCCCTTTGAAATGAACCAGAGATTCATCTATAGCGATGTCCCTCTGGGGTGCTTATGACTCAGCAAATTTTCTGCTGAAGTGTTCAACCTCAGGCCAAATTTTATATAGACGATCAAGTTTGGATCATCTCGGGGAGGACACTGCGCATTATCACTATAAAAAAAAATTGGATTGCTTCAAATTGTGTCCTTGTCATGGCCATGCAGAATACCGTTGTACTGTAGAGAATATCAGTACTCCAGTATTGTCGAAGCTCTGGTTTTCGGATAATGCCTATATGCAGTACAATTCCCCAAATATCAACATCTCTGCTGCATTTACAGGGGTCCATTTAGCATATGACGGAGTGGGATTTTGGGTGAAAAATTAATGGGCGTACAGGTTTGTCTGGGTCACCATAACATTTATTATTTCCTGACTGAAAAAGAATTTTAAGAAGTCAATTTCAGTGAGTCCAGAGGTGTCAAACTGGATTCCTGAGCTGCCGATGAAATCCGGAATGACGGGTTGATAATTTTCAGAGATGCAATCCATATAGGATCGATGGCTGCAGGAGTTGCCTGGGTCCTAGAGCGCCTTGCTGGGGGTCCTTCCTCACTAGATGAGGAGGAGGAAGAGGAGGAGGAATATACAAATGTGGGATCTTCTTCACTGGATGAATCTAGGTCAGATGCAAGGAAGGTGTATGTCTCCTCTGGTGAATAGCGTCTTCTTGACGAATGGGCCATTTTTTTTTTAAACCCTGGGGATGTGTGTGTAAGTGGTGCTTTCACACATGTAATGTGTGGGGCTTGTGTAAAGGGTACTATCTATATACATAAAGCTGAGTGTATGTATGTGTGTCTATGTATCAAGCCACACCCACTCCACATAGCCCTGCCCACTCCGCATAGCTACACTTACTCCACACGCAAAGCCCCATCCACACGGCCCACGTTGTTAGCGCACTCGGGCAAAGACACATTCACCTCGAAAGCCACCCTGCAAAACTCACCGGTTGTGACTGTCATGGTAAGCTGCAGCCGCTGATGCGGCCCAGCCCATAGATGCCCCCAAGCAAACTGACCTCAGAAGGCATGGGACGCGCGTCCCCGGGGATGCAATACGGACCCTTTATACCACAGAGGGGGACCCGGCCTACCCAAACTAGGGGAGGGCAGAGATCGGGGTTCTGTGGCAGCTGACCATGTGGACAAGGAAAGAGACACGTAGGACTTGATTACACCGCACAACTTCAGGTATAGAGAAAGTAAAGTTTACTAAAATAAAGTCACACAGTACATAAACAAAAAATGAAGATGTCAGGCTCCCGATTCCACACCTCCAGAAGGGTACCACCCAGTGGACCCCAAGGCACCAACGGATCACTGAGGCACACATAGGCGGGACATCAGGACACAGGCAGGACATCAGGATACAGACAGGACATCAGGACATCCGGACACAGGAAGGACCTCAGGACATCAGGACACAGGAAGGACATCAGGAAATCAGGACACAGGCAGGGTTACAGGGTACAGACAGGACATCAGGACATCTGGATCCAGGGTCACTGGCAGACATCAGAAAGGAGTCGTTCGGTTCTGGATATCCGACACGACCTACAGGCACCACCAGTCATCAGGCTCCAAGCTCCAGGCAGCGGTCATCAGGTTCCTAGCTACAGCCCTCAGTCTCCAGGCATCGGACTTAAGAAGGAATTCAAGCGTGATGGTGCAAGCACCTCCGTGCTGAACGTGGGCCAGACGGGGTTAGCACCGCATGGTAGTCAGAGCACAGAGTAGTAAATGCTCAGCCGAAACACCGGTTACAAGAGACTCAAAGTCACTGGATGTGAGGCTCCAGATGCAGAGGGATTCCAGGAATATAATCACAGCAGACAGTTCAGACAGGTTCAGGTACAGGACAGGTACAGGATCAAGGAATCAGGCCTGGATATACTGCCTCCAGGACAGGCACCAAAACAGGAATCAAGGCAAGGATTTTGGTACCAAAACATAGACAGGAGAGGTGCAGGAACACAAACACACATAGCAAAGTTCAGGAGATTTGTGAGTAGCTCAGGAATCGCACGTAGGGCAGGGGATCTTTATATAGGAACTGCCCCACAGCAATTGGCTGGGGACAGCATTTCAAGTACACACCCTAACCCTGATAAAAGCAGGGGAGGTGTGGCCGCACACGCCCTAAGCAGAAACAGAAACCATTACAGCACAATCAGTGCAGGAACTGAGACTCAGGGCACCAGGCTGTGACTGCACGCACTGACACACGTGGAAAGTCATGCACCAGCTGCAAATGACCTCGCAACCCGCAGACAGCTTCCACAGCAGCAACCAGAGACCGCACAAGCAGATGGTCATGCAGCAGGGCAAAGACCTAACCACCCATGTACGGCTGCACAGCAGAGCAGGGAACTGAGAAGGCTCCATACAGGTAACAGCCAACAGTATCCCAGCTCAAATTAGGGGGAAAGGAGCAAAGGGTTAAAGCAAAGACATGCATTGTCACACCGAAAACCAGATACAGACAGAACGGCGTGACAGCGACGTCCCAGCCACTGTGAGCTACAAACAGGGCCACCACCTTCAGGGTATCAGTGCACGGCAGGCATAAGTCACATCTAGCTCTGTCGTGTCTAGAATGGAGTTGCTCCTGTGAGGCATGACATCAAGGAAAAGGGAGGAGCCTCATGGATTACACCGCTGTGCTCATAACAGGAAGTTGCTCTGCACGTGTGAGGGGAAGAGAGGAGTGAGGTAAAAATGAGGGAAGTGAGGGGAAAATGAGAGGACTGAGGGGAAATAGTGGAGTGATCAGAAAATGACAGGTGTAAGGTCAAAATGACAGGTGTGAAGGGGAAAATGAGAGGAGTGAGGGGGACAATGAGGTGTGAGGGGGAAAATGAGAGGAGTGAGGGGAAAATGAGAGATGTGAGGGGGAAAATGAGAGATGTGAGGAGGAAATGAGAGGCGTGAGGGGAAGATGAGAGAATTGAGGTGCTGCTGCAGTATGAGGCTGTGTATAGAGAAGCGTGAGGCGCTGCAGGTGGAGGCTGTGTATAAGGCCACATTCACAAGTTCAGTATTTGTTCAGTATTTTACCTCAGTATTTATAAGCCAAAGCCACTAGTGGGTAGAAAAATACAGAAGTGGTGACGTATTTCTAATATACTTTTCCTCTGATTGTTTTACTCCAAGTTTTAGCTTACAAATACTATGTTGCAAATCTGTAGTGTTAAATATATGATGTAAAATGTTTTTATGTGCAATATAATCATTATAATTTGTTATAACTAACCACAGTTAGTTACTATGCTCGGGCAATGCCGGGCTCTTCAGCTAGTTTATTATAAAAAACAGAGAGGAAAAAAAAGTAGAGATATAAAATGTAGAAGAAACAGAAGAAAAAAATGAAAAGAAAAATCAGATGTAAAAAAAAAGTTTGTATTAAAAAAAAGAGACGTTCCCTACACTAATGACCTCCCTATAAAATTACCCGACTCAAATAATTATTTTTAAGAAAGAAATGAACATCACCAACAATACGACGTACACTCCCATAATGCACTCACTAAAAAATTACTCCATGCAACTAATTATTTTTTTACAAAAGAAAAACGAACGTCACCAGCAATGAGACGCATGCTCCCCTAGTGCACTCGCTAAAAATTTACTCAACGTAACTAATTTTTTTTAACAAAAATGAATGTCACCAACAATGTGACGTACGCTCCCCTAATGCACTCGCTAAAAATTTACTCTACGCAATTAACCCCTTCCTGACATGTGCTGTACTAGTAGTGCTCTGTGGGAGATGCGTTCTTGCAAACAGCAGTACTAGTACAGCGGCATAGAGAGTCATCGCGCAGGGAGGGGGCTCTGTGCGCACTTCCATCAGAACAACGCAATGTGATTGCGTTTTCCTGATGGTCTCTATGGAGACACATGGCACCAAGATGGCTGCTGGGTCCTTCCCTGCCTGTCATATCCTGATCTGATACTATGCAGTGCAGAGTGTCAGATCAGCGATCTGATATAATACAGTGATGTCCCATACTGGGACAATGTAAAAAAGTAAAAAAAAATTAGAATGTGCAAAACTATTTTGTTAACCCCTTTCTGTCATCCGACGTACTATCCCGTCCATGTGCCCAGGACGGGATAGTGCGTCATGTGCAATCAGCCGCACTCACGGGGGCCGCAGACGGGTGACAGCTGATTCTCACAGATGACACCTGGCACTAAGTGCCAGGAGCGTTCACGGACCGTTCCCGACGCTCCTGGAACACTCCAATCAAACATGATGGCAGCGTTCCGGAGCCGGAAGAGGGACTGATAGCCCCTCTGCCTTTGCATCATGATGACATCCGGGTCTCCAGACCTGAGAGACTTCCTGTCTTGTGCAGTGATGACCAGGAAGTCTCTCAGGTTAGTGTAACAGAAGCTGCAGCGCTGACAGCTTCTATAGCATGCAGATCTGCATACTATAGAAGTGATTAGCGTGCATAAAATGAGTGTCCCATAGTGAGACAAAGTGTAAAACTTAGAATTAAATGAAAACATTTTTTTCTTTAAATAATTGTAAAAATATATGTAAAAAAATAATAATAATAAAATCAATGTTTATTTGATCACTAAATAAATATTTGAATGAAGAAAAAATCTAAACAATAAAAGTACACATATTTGGTGTCGCCGCGTCCGTAACGACCTGACCCTTAAAACTGTCCCACTAGTTAACCCCTTTAGTGAACCCCTTAAAAAAATAAAAAAACAATGCTTTATCATCATACCGCCAAACAAAAAGACGGATATAAATAGACATGGTACCGCTGAAAACATCATCTTGTCCCACAAAAAACGAGCCACCATACAGCATCATCAGCAAAAAAATTAAAAAGTTAAAGCTGTCTGAATAAAGCGATGCAAAAACAATTATTTTTTTCTATAAAATAGTTTTTATTATATAAAACCGCCAAAACATCAAAAAATATAAATCAGGTATCGCTGTAATCGTACTGAGCTGAAGAATAAAACTGTCTTATCAATTTTATCAAACGCAGAACGGTGTAATGGCCCCCCCAAAAAAAATGTATGAATTGCTGGTTTTTGCTCATTCTGTCTCCAAAAATCGGAATAAAAAGCGATCAAAAAATGTCATGTTCCAAAAATGGTACCAATAAAAACATCAACTCGTCCCGCAAAAAGCAAGATCTCACATGACTCTGTGGGCCAAAATATGGAAAAATTATAGCTCTCAAAATGTGGCGATGCAAAAACTATGTTTTGCAATAAAAAGCGTCTTTTAGTGTGTGACAGCTGCCAAACATAAAAACCCACTATAAATTGTAAATCAAACCCCCCTTTATCACCAACTTAGTTAGGGAAAAATAATAAAATAAAAAAATTTATTTATTTCCATTTTCCCATTAGGGTTATGGTTAGGGCTAAAGTTAGGGTTAGGGTTGAGGCTAAAGTTAGGGTTAGGTTTGGATTAGGATTAGGGTTGGTATTGGGGTTAGGGCTGGGATTAGGGTTAGGGTTGGGATTACGGTTGGGATTAGGTTTAGGGTTGGGATTAGGGTTATGGGTGTGTTAGGGTTAGGTTTGTGGTTGGGGTTATGGTTAGGTTTGGGATTAGGGTTAGGGGTGTGTTGGGGTTAGGGTTGGAGTTATAATTTGGGGGTTTCCACTGTTTAGGCACATCAGGGACTCTCCAAACGCGACATGGCGTTTACTCATGATCATGATCATGAGTAAGACTTCATAGTTGAAACGCGTTGATCCTCCTCACTGGTGTGCCAGGTGTTTGCTATGTAAAGATTTTTCATTTTGAAGAACTATTTATCGGTTTAGTTGTCTAATAAAGTCTCACAAAGTTTGAACTGCCTCCACCTCCAGCTGGATCATTTCTCTTTTTGTGTAAATAAAAATGGTACCGCTGAAAATGTCATCTTGTCCCACAAAAACAAGCTGCCATACAGCTCTATCAGCAGAAAAAATGTCAGAATAAAGCGATGCCAAAATAATTATTTTTTCAATAAAATAGTTTTGATTGTGTAAAAGCACAAAAAAAACATTAAAAAAATATAAATGAGGTATCGCTGTAATCCTACCAACGCAAAGAATAAAGCGGTCTTACCAATTTTACCACGTGCAGAATAGTATAAAAAGCAACACAAAAGCAATTCCTGAATTGCTCGTTTTTGTTCATTCTGCCTCCCAAAAATCAGAATAGAAAGCGATCAAAAAACGTCATGTGCCCGAAAATAATACCAATAAAATCGTCAGCTCGTCTTGCAAAAAACAAGCCATCATACGACTCTGTCAGCAGAAATATGAAAAAATTATAGCTCTCAAAATATGGTGTGAGAGAGTAGCCAAACATAAAAATCTGATATAAATCTGGTATCTCGGTAATTGCACCTACCAGAAGAATAAAGTTGCCTAATCACTTATACCTCACGAGGAACGGCATAAAAATAAATAAAACCAATTCTTCACATACTGTTGATTCTGCCTCCCAAAGATCGCAGTAAGGCTTGGCGCACATTTATCCTGATCTCTGTGCCGAGTGTTTACACACTGGAGCTTCCGTGTAAATCTCTGAAATACAGTGCCTTGCAAAAGTATTCGGCTCCCTAGAACTTTCCAACCTTTTCCCACATATCATGCTTCAAACAGAAATATACCAAATGTAAATTTTTGGTGAAGAATCAACAACAAGTGGAACACAGTTGTGAAGTTGAATGAAATTTATTGGTTATTTTAAATTTTTGTAGAAATTCAAAAACTGAAAAGTGGGACTTGCATTATTATTCGGCCCCTTTACTTTCAGTGCAGCAAACTCACTCCAGAAGTTCATTGTGGATCTCTGAATGATCCAATGTTGTCCTAAATGCCTAATGATGATAAATATAATCCACCTGTGTGTAATCAAGTCTCCGTATAAATGCACCTGCTCCGTGATAGTCTCAGGGTTCTGTTTGAAGCACAGAGAGCATCATGAAGATCAAGGAACACAACAAGCAGGTCCATGATACTGTTGTGGAGAAGTTTAAAGCCGGATTTGGATACAAAATGATTTCCAAAACTTTAAACATCCCAGGGAGCACTGTGCAAGCGATCATATTGAAATGGAAGGAGTATCAAACCACTGCAAATCTACCAAGACCCGGCCGTCCCTCTAAACTTTCATCTCAAACAAGGAGAAGACTGATCAGAGATGCAGCCAAGAGGCCCATGATCACTCTGGATGAATTGCAGAGATCTACAGCTGAGGTAGGACAGTCTGTCCATAGGACAACAATTAGTCATACACTGCACAAATCTGGCCTTTATGGAAGAGTGAAAAGAAGAAAGCCATTTCTCAAAGATATCCATAAAAAGTGTTGTTTAAAGTTTGCAACAAGCCACCTGGGAGACACACCAAACATGTGAGAGAAGGTGCTCTGGTCAGATGAAACGAAAATCGAACTTTTTGGCAACAATGCCAAACGATATGTTTGGCGTAAAGGCAACACAGCTCATCACCCTGTACACACCATTCCCACTGTCAAACATGGTGGTGGCAGCATCATGATTTGGGCCTGCTTTTCTTCAGCAGGGACAGGGAAGATGGTTAAAATTGATGGGAAGATGAATGGAGCCAAATACAGGACCATTCTTGAAGAAAACCTGTTTGAGTCGGCAAAAGACCTGAGACTGGGATGGAGATTTCTCTTCCAACAACACAATGATCCCAAATATAAAGCAAAATTTACAATGGAATGGTTCGCAAATAAACGTATCCAGGTGTTAATATGGCCAAGTCAAAGTCTAGACCTCAATCCAATCGAGAATCCGTGGAAAGAGCTGAAAACTGCTGTTCACAAACGATCTCCATCAAACATCACTGAGCTCGAGCTGTTTGCCAAGGAAGAATGGGCAAGAATTTCAGTCTCTTGATGTACAAAACTGATAGAGACGAGTGCTGTTGTGAACTATACCTTTTGGCTCCCTCTTGTGGTCACTAGTGATTTGGCACTTGGATTGTCTTTTACCAGGTTGGTACTCACCTGCTTCGTTAGACCATGGGTGTTGCTATTTAAACTTCCTGGATTCTCAGTCCAGTGCCTGGCATCGTTGTAATCAGTTCACTTCTGTTTGCTCCTGTCTTCAGGTCCTGGTTCTTTGCAAGATAAGCTAAGTCCTGCTTTCGTACTTTTGATCATTTGCATTGTTCTTATTTTTTGTCCAGCTTGTACAAAATGTGATTCCTGATATCGCTGGAAGCTCTAGGAGGCTGATATTCTCCCCACACACCGTCAGTCGGTTTGGGGGTTCTTGGATATTCAGCGTGGATATTTTGCAGGGTTTTTTGCTGACCATATACAGTGGGGCAAAAAAGTATTTAGTCAGTCAGCCATAGTGCAAGTTCCACCACTTAAAAATATGAGAGGCGTCTGTAATTTACATCATAGGTAGACCTCAACTATGGGAGACAAACTGAGAAAAAAAAATCCAGAAAATCACATTGTCTGTTTTTTTATCATTTTATTTGCATTTTATGGTGGAAAATAAGTATTTGGTCAGAAACAAACAATCAAGATTTCTGGCTCTCACAGACCTGTAACTTCTTCTTTAAGATTCTCCTCTTTCCTCCACTCATTACCTGTAGTAATGGCACCTGTTTAAACTTGTTATCGGTATAAAAAGACACCTGTGCACACCCTCAAACAGTCTGACTCCAAACTCCACTATGGTGAAGACCAAAGAGCTGTCAAAGGACACCAGAAACAAAATTGTAGCCCTGCACCAGGCTGGGAAGACTGAATCTGCAATAGCCAACCAGCTTGGAGTGAAGAAATCAACAGTGGGAGCAATAATTAGAAAATGGAAGACATAAAAGACCACTGATAATCTCCCTTGATCTGGGGCTCCACGCAAAATCCCACCCCGTGGGGTCAGAATGATCACAAGAACGGTGAGCAAAAATCCCAGAAACACGCGGGGGGACCTAGTGAATGAACTGCAGAGAGCTGGGACCAATGTAACAAGGCCTACCATAAGTAACACACTACGCCACCATGGACTCAGATCCTGCAGTGCCAGACGTGTCCCACTGCTTAAGCCAGTACATGTCCGGGCCCGTCTGAAGTTTGCTAGAGAGCATTTGGATGATCCAGAGGAGTTTTGGGAGAATGTCCTATGGTCTGATGAAACCAAACTGGAACTGTTTGGTAGAAACACAACTTGTCGTGTTTGGAGGAAAAAGAATACTGAGTTGCATCCATCAAACACCATACCTACTGTAAAGCATGGTGGTGGAAACATCATGCTTTGGGGCTGTTTCTCTGCAAAGGGGCCAGGACGACTGATCCGGGTACATGAAAGAATGAATGGGGCCATGTATCGTGAGATTTTGAGTGCAAACCTCCTTCCATCAGCAAGGGCATTGAAGATGAAACGTGGCTGGGTCTTTCAACATGACAATGATCCAAAGCACACCGCCAGGGCAACGAAGGAGTGGCTTCGTAAGAAGCATTTCAAGGTCCTGGAGTGGCCTAGCCAGTCTCCAGATCTCAAACCTATAGAAAACCTTTGGAGGGAGTTGAAAGTCCGTGTTGCCAAGCAAAAAGCCAAAAACATCACTGCTCTAGAGGAGATCTGCATGGAGGAATGGGCCAACATACCAACAACAGTGTGTGGCAACCTTGTGAAGACTTACAGAAAACGTTCGACCTCTGTCATTGCCAACAAAGGATAGATTACAAAGTATTGAGATTAAATTTTGTTTCTGACCAAATACTTATTTTCCACCATAATATGCAAATAAAATGATAAAAAAACAGACAATGTGATTTTCTGGATTTTTTTTTCTCAGTTTGTCTCCCATAGTTGAGGTCTACCTATGATGTAAATTACAGACACCTCTCATCTTTTTAAGTGGTGGAACTTGCACTATGGCTGACTGACTAAATACTTTTTTGCCCCACTGTAAGTCTTCTTACTATATTCTGCTATTAGTCAGTGGGCCTCTCTTTGCTAAATCTAGTTCATTCTTACGTTTGTCTTTTCTTCTTACCTCACCGTTATTATTTGTTGGGGGCTTGTATTACTTTGGGGTCTTTTCTCTGGAGGCAAGAGAGGTCTTATTTTCCCTGATAGGGTTAGTTAGTTCTCCGGCTGGCGCGAGATGTCTAGGATCAACGTAGGCACGTTCCCCGGCTGCTGTTAGTGTTTGCGCTAGGATCAGGTATATGGTCAGCCTAGTTACCACTTCCCTAAGAGCGAGTATTTATGTTTTGCAGACTTTGCGGGAATCTCTGAGGTCCCCTGCCATTGGGACCATAACAGTATGCCAGGCCAATAAATTGTTAATGCATTGCTGAAGTGGGATTAAAAGAAAAGAAGTTCTGAGTTTTTTTTTTGTTTGTTTTTTTTTTTCCCCTTTATCTCTGAGTGGCTTGAAACTTTGCTGCAGACATGAATGTTCAGACCTTGATTACTAGTGTGGATCAGCTTGCTGCACGTGTGCAGGGCATTCAGGATTTTGTTGTTAGCAGTCCTATGTCAGAGCCTAAGATACCTATTCCTGAGCTGTTCTCTGGAGATCGATTTAAATTTAGGAATTTTAGGAATAATTGTAAATTGTTTCTATCTTTGAAACCTCGTTCGTCTGGAGATTCAGCTCAGCAAGTAAAAATTGTTATCTCCTTCTTGCGTGGCGACCCTCAGGATTGGACTTTCTCGTTAGCGCCAGGAGATCCGGCATTGGCGGATGTTGATGTGTTTTTTCTGGCGCTCGGATTGCTTTATGAGGAGCCTAATCTTGAAATTCAGGCAGAAAAAGCTCTACTGGCCATCTCTCAGGGCCAGGATGAAGCTGAGGTGTACTGCCAAAAATTTCGGAAGTGGTCCGTGCTTACTCGATGGAATGAATGTGCTCTGGCCGCAAATTTCAGAAATGGCCTTTCTGAAGCCATTAAGAATGTGATGGTGGGTTTTACAATTCCTACAAGTCTGAATGATTCTATGGCGCTGGCTATTCAGATTGATCGGCGTTTGCGGGAGCGCAAATCCGCTAAACCTCTGGCGGTGTTGTCTGAACAGACACCTGTCTCAATGCAATGTGATAGAATCCTGACTAGAACCGAACGACAAAATCATAGACGTCAGAATGGGCTGTGTTTTTACTGTGGTGATTCTACACATGTTATATCAGCATGCTCTAAACGCCTAACCAAGGTTGCCAGTCCTGTCACCATTGGTAATTTGCAGCCTAAATTTATTTTGTCTGTGACTTTAATTTGTTCATTGTCTTCCTACCCTGTTATGGCATTTGTGGATTCAGGTGCTTCCCTGAGTCTTATGGACTTGTCGTTTGCCAAACGCTGCGGTTTTGTCCTGGAGCCTTTAAAAGTTCCGATTCCTCTCAGAGGAATTGATGCTACGCCACTGGCGGAAAATAAACCGCAGTATTGGACACAAGTGACCATGTGCATGACTCCTGAACATCGGGAGGTGATTCGTTTTCTTGTTCTGCATAAAATGAATGATTTGGTCGTTTTAGGTCTGCCATGGTTACAGACCCATAATCCTGTTTTGGATTGGAAGGCTATGTCTGTGTCAAGTTGGGGTTGTCAGGGAATTCATTGCGATTCTCCGCCGGTGTCTATTGCTACTTCTATTCCTTCAGAAGTTCCTGAGTATTTGTGTGACTATCAGGATGTATTCGGTGAGTCCAGGTCCAGTGCTCTTCCTCCTCATAGGGACTGTGACTGCGCTATAGATTTGATTCCTGGCAGTAAATTTCCTAAGGGACGATTATTTAATTTGTCTGTACCCGAGCATGCCGCGATGCGTTCTTATGTCAAGGAATCTTTGGAGAAGGGGCATATTCGTCCATCCTCTTCCCCTCTCGGTGTGGGATTCTTTTTTGTGGCCAAGAAAGACGGGTCTTTGAGACCTTGTATAGACTATCGGCTTCTGAATAAAATCACTGTTAAGTTTCAGTATCCTTTGCCACTATTGTCAGACTTGTTTGCTCGGATTAAGGGTGCCAAGTGGTTCACCAAGATAGATCTTCGTGGGGCGTACAACCTTGTGCGTATTAGGCAGGGAGATGAATGGAAAACTGCATTCAATACGCCCGAAGGTCATTTTGAATACTTGGTGATGCCCTTTGGGCTCTCTAATGCCCCTTCAGTGTTTCAGTCCTTTATGCATGATATCTTCCGGAAGTATCTGGATAAATTTTTGATTGTGTATCTGGATGATATTCTAGTTTTCTCGGATGATTGGGATTCTCATGTAAAGCAGGTCAGGATGGTGTTTCAGGTTTTGCGTGATAACGCTTTGTTTGTGAAGGGCTCAAAGTGTCTCTTTGGAGTGCAGAAGGTTTCCTTTTTGGGTTTTATTTTTTCCCCTTCTGCTGTGGAGATGGACCCAGTCAAGGTCCGAGCTATTCATGATTGGACTCAGCCCACTTCTGTTAAGAGTCTTCAGAAGTTCTTGGGGTTTGCTAATTTCTACCGTCGCTTTATCGCTAATTTTTCTAGCGTTGTTAAACCTTTGACGGATATGACCAAGAAAGGTTCTGATGTGGCTAATTGGGCTCCTGCAGCCGTGGAGGCCTTCCAGGAGCTGAAGCACCGGTTTACTTCGGCGCCTGTTTTGTGCCAGCCTGATGTCTCACTTCCCTTTCAGGTTGAAGTGGATGCTTCTGAGATTGGTGCTGGGGCTGTTTTGTCTCAGAGAGGCTCTGGTTGCTCTGTGATGAGACCATGTGCTTTTTTCTCTAGGAAGTTTTCGCCTGCTGAGCGGAACTATGATGTTGGTAATCGGGAGTTGTTGGCCATGAAGTGGGCATTTGAGGAGTGGCGTCATTGGCTCGAGGGTGCTAAGTATCGTGTGGTGGTCTTGACTGATCACAAAAATCTGATGTATCTCGAGTCTGCTAAGCGCCTGAATCCTAGACAGGCTCGTTGGTCATTGTTTTTCTCTCGTTTTGACTTTGTGGTCTCGTACCTGCCTGGTTCGAAGAATGTTAAGGCTGATGCTCTTTCTAGGAGCTTTGTGCCTGACTCTCCTGGAGTCTCGGAGCCGGCTGGTATTCTTAAAGAGGGAGTAATCGTGTCGGCCATATCTCCTGATTTGCGACATGTGTTGCAGAGATTTCAGGCTGGTAGACCTGACTCTTGTCCACCCGACAGACTGTTTGTTCCTGATAAATGGACCAGCAAAGTCATTTCCGAGGTTCATTCCTCGGTGTTGGCAGGGCATCCGGGAATTTTTGGTACCCGAGATTTGGTGGCTAGGTCCTTTTGGTGGCCTTCCTTGTCACGGGATGTGCGGTCATTTGTGCAGTCCTGTGGGACTTGTGCTCGGGCTAAGCCTTGTTGTTCTCGTGCTAGCGGGTTGCTTCTGCCCTTGCCCGTCCCGAAGAGGCCTTGGACACACATTTCCATGGATTTCATTTCTGATCTTCCGGTGTCTCAAGGAATGTCTGTCATTTGGGTGGTGTGTGATCGTTTTTCCAAGATGGTCCATTTAGTACCCTTGCCTAAGTTGCCTTCCTCTTCCGATCTGGTTCCTTTGTTTTTCAGAATGTGGTTCGGTTACACGGCATTCCGGAGAATATCGTGTCCGACAGAGGATCCCAGTTTGTGTCCAGATTCTGGCGATCTTTTTGTGCTAAAATGGGAATTGATTTGTCGTTTTCATCTGCCTTCCATCCTCAGACTAATGGTCAAACGGAGCGAACTAATCAGACACTGGAGGCTTATTTGAGATGTTTTGTTTCTGCGGACCAGGATGATTGGGTGACCTTCTTGCCATTGGCGGAGTTTGCCCTTAATAATCGGGCTAGTTCCGCTACTTTGGTTTCGCCATTCTTCTGCAACTCTGGTTTTCATCCTCGTTTCTCCTCGGGTCATGTTGAGTCTTCTGACTGTCCTGGGGTGGATTCCGTGGTGGATAGGTTGCAGCGGATTTGGAATCATGTGGTGGACAACTTGAAGTTGTCACAGGAGAAGGCTCAGCATTTTGCCAACCGCCGCCGCGGTGTGGGCCCCCGACTTCGTGTTGGGGATTTGGTTTGGTTGTCTTCTCGGTATGTCTCTCTGAAGGTTTCCTCTCCTAAGTTTAAGCCTCGCTTTATTGGTCCTTATAAAATTTTGGAAGTTCTTAACCCGGTTTCTTTTCGTTTGGATCTTCCGGTGTCGTTTGCCATTCACAACGTGTTCCATAGGTCTTTGTTGCGGCGGTACGTTGTGCCTGTGGTTCCTGCTGTTGAGCCTCCTGCTCCGGTGTTGGTTGAGGGCGAGTTGGAGTACGTAGTGGAGAAGATCTTGGATTCTCGTCTCTCTAGACGGAGGCTTCAGTATTTGGTCAAATGGAAGGGCTATGGTCAGGAGGATAATTCCTGGGTGGCCGCCTCTGATGTTCATGCGGCCGATTTGGTTCGTGCCTTCCACGCTGCTCATCCTGGTCGCCCTGGTGGTCTTGGTGAGGGTTCGGTGACCCCTCCTTAAAGGGGGGGTACTGTTGTGAACTATACCTTTTGGCTCCCTCTTGTGGTCACTAGTGATTTGGCACTTGGATTGTCTTTTACCAGGTTGGTACTCACCTGCTTCGTTAGACCATGGGTGTTGCTATTTAAACTTCCTGGATTCTCAGTCCAGTGCCTGGCATCGTTGTAATCAGTTCACTTCTGTTTGCTCCTGTCTTCAGGTCCTGGTTCTTTGCAAGATAAGCTAAGTCCTGCTTTCGTACTTTTGATCATTTGCATTGTTCTTATTTTTTGTCCAGCTTGTACAAAATGTGATTCCTGATATCGCTGGAAGCTCTAGGGGGCTGATATTCTCCCCCCACACCGTCAGTCGGTTTGGGGGTTCTTGGATATTCAGCGTGGATATTTTGCAGGGTTTTTTGCTGACCATATAAGTCTTCTTACTATATTCTGCTATTAGTCAGTGGGCCTCTCTTTGCTAAATCTAGTTCATTCTTACGTTTGTCTTTTCTTCTTACCTCACCGTTATTATTTGTTGGGGGCTTGTATTACTTTGGGGTCTTTTCTCTGGAGGCAAGAGAGGTCTTATTTTCCCTGATAGGGTTAGTTAGTTCTCCGGCTGGCGCGAGACGTCTAGGATCAACGTAGGCACATTCCCCGGCTGCTGTTAGTGTTTGCGCTAGGATCAGGTATATGGTCAGCCTAGTTACCACTTCCCTAAGAGCGAGTATTTATGTTTTGCAGACTTTGCGGTAATCTCTGAGGTCCCCTGCCATTGGGACCATAACAGAGTGCTATGCGAGTGTCATGCGAGTACAATGCGATTTTTAAACGCAATATCTATATGACATCTATATGACATCTGTATGCAATCTGTGTGCAATGCGATTTTAACATGAGCTTTTACATACAGCAGTTCTCTGTCATTTACACATAGTTTAAAACTAAATATTCTTCAAAACACACACATATATATACTAGATGGAGGCCTGATGCTATCGCATCGGGAGGGCGGTAATGTCACTATGGGGGCAGGCTTTGCAGCGTTGAGAATCTTTCCCCTCATGTGCTCAATTACTTTTTTATCAGGGGACTTACAGTGCCTACAAGTAGTATTCAACCCCCTGCAGATTTAGCAGGTTTACACATTTGGAATTAACTTGGCATTGTGACATTTGGACTGTAGATCAGCCTGGAAGTGTGAAATGCACTGCAGCAAAAAAGAATGTTATTTCTTTGTTTATTTTTTTTTAAAATTGTGAAAAGTTGTTTCAGAGGGTCATTTATTATTCAACCCCTCAATCCACCAGAATTCTGTTTGGTTCCCCTAAAGTATTAAGAAGTAGTTCAGGCACAAAGAACAATGAGCTTCACATGTTTGGATTAATTATCTCTTTTTCCAGCCTTTTCTGACTATTTAAGACCCTCCCCAAACTTGGGAACAGCACTCATACATGGTCAACATGGGAAAGACAAAGGAGCATTCCAAGGCCATCAGAGACAAGATCGTGGAGGGTCACAAGGCTGGCAAGGGGTACAAAACCCTTTCCAAGGAGTTGGGCCTACCTGTCTCCACTGTTGGGAGCATCATCCGGAAGTGGAAGGCTTATGGAACTACTGTTAGCCTTCCACGGCCTGGACAGCCTTTGAAAGTTTCCTCCCGTGCCTAGGCCAGGCTTGTCCGAAGAGTCAAGGCTAACCCAAGGACAACAAGGAAGGAGCTCCGGGAAGATCTCATGGCAGTGGGGACATTGGTTTCAGTCAATACCATAAGTAACGTACTCCACCGCAATGGTCTCCGTTCCAGACGAGCCCGTAAGGTACCTTTACTTTCAAAGCGTCATGTCAAGGCTCGTCTACAGTTTGCTCATGATCACTTGGAGGACTCTGAGACTGACTGGTTCAAGGTTCTCTGGTCTGATGAGACCAAGATCGAGATCTTTGGTGCCAACCACACACGTGACGTTTGGAGACTGGATGGCACTGCATACGACCCCAAGAATACCATCCCTACAGTCAAGCATGGTGGTGGCAGCATCATCCTGTGGGGCTGTTTCTCAGCCAAGGGGCCTGGCCATCTGGTCCGCATCCATGGGAAGATGGATAGCACGGCCTACCTGGAGATTTTGGCCAAGAACCTCCGCTCCTCCATCAAGGATCTTAAGATGGGTCGTCATTTCATCTTCCAACAAGACAACGACCCAAAGCACACAGCCAAGAAAACCAAGGCCTGGTTCAAGAGGCAAAAAATCAAGGTGTTGCAGTGGCCTAGTCAGACTCCTGACCTTAACCCAATTGAAAACTTGTGGAAGGAGCTCAAGATTAAAGTCCACATGAGACACCCAAAGAACCTAGCTAACTTGGAGAAGATCTGCATGGAGGAGTGGGCCAAGATAACTCCAGAGACCTGTGCCGGCCTGATCAGGTCTTATAAAAGACAATTATTAGCTGTAATTGCAAACAAAGGTTATTCCACAAAATATTAAACCTAGGGGTTGAATAATAATTGACCCACACTTTTATGTTTAAAATTTATAAAAATTTAACTGAGCAACAAAACTTTTTGGTTTGTAAGATTTATGCATCTGTTAATAAATCCTGCTCTTGTTTGAAGTTTGAAGGCTCTAACTTATTTGCATCTTATTAAACCTGCTAAATCTGCAGGGGGTTGAATACTACTTGTAGGCACTGTATGTGCTTGACACCTACGCTTATATGCATTGTTTTTGTCCCAGCCATGCTGTTGCTCTTCAAGAGTCTCATTTGCCCCTTGTTGTCTTCAACGTTGTGCCTTTGCTGCTTTCCTTTCATTATCATTGGCATACTTTCTAGGAGGAGCCATGTTGGCGTTAATATTTGCTTTTTAAAGGGGTTTTCCCACGAACAAAAGTTCATTTAAAAAATTGTCTGTGTCTGACCGTGTACAGAACATGCCACAGCTCCTGGGCAGGGGAGGAAGCAAAAGACAAAACTGACATTACAGCAGGAGATCGCAGAGGATACATTTTGTGAGGTAAAATATTGTTTAAAAATAGTCAGTGAAATATTTTACCTGACAAAATGAATCCTCTGTGAACCCCTGCTGTAATGTCAGTATTGTCTTTTGCTTCCTCCCCTGCTAATGAAATGTGGTATGCTCCGTACATGGTCAGAGACAATTTTTAAAATGAACTTTCGTTCTTGTGAAAACCCCTTTAATGTGACCAGCTTCCTCTGCCTGTAGACACGTTGCACGTCTGCCACTGGGATGAGCCGACTGATTCACTGCCCCTGTGTGGAATTCGCACAGGCACAGTAAATCAGACCACCGCCCTCTTTGTGCAGACAGATAGCAACAATCACATTAAAACTGCGCATGCGCTCCTCCTGTACAAAGATGGCGACAGTTGGTGAATCATTTGGCTGATCTCAGCAGTGGCGTGTTCTCGATGGTGTTCCGCTGGTGGTACCTCACAAAAGGCTGCGTACGGCGTATACAGTGTGTGCTTGTGTGGTGCATATGGCGTATAAAGTGGGTGTGTGTGTGTGTGTGTGTGTGTGATGCGTATGGCATATACAGTGTGTGTTTGTGTGTGTGTGTGGTGCGTACGGCGTACACAGTGTGTTTATTGCGTACAACATATACAGTGAGTTTTTTGTGTGTGGTGCATACGGCGTATACAGTGTGCGTGTGTGTGGTTCGATGGTGTTTCGCTGGTGGTACCGCGCTAGAGGCTGGTACCACCAGCAGTTTCCATATTGAGAAACTACATCTGGACGGAATAGGATGTGAAGACATTATAAGGTAAGTACAGTACAGACCAAAAGTTTGGACCCACCTTCTCATTTAAAGATTTTTCTGATTTTTCATGACTATGAAAATTGTACATTCATACTGAAAGCATCAAAACTATGAATTAACACATGTGGAATTATATACTTAACAAAAAAGTGTGAAACAACTGAAAATATGTCTTATATTCTAGGTTCTTCAAAGTAGCCACCTTTTGCTTTGATGACTGCTTTGCACACTCTTGGCATTCTCAAGCAAGTGTACATCCACCATTATTCAGCAGCAGGTACCATCTCTGCACGGTGGACCCTGGGCTGCAAACACACCTCATATCTACCTCTTTATTATTTGGTGCATTCAGCTAGTCCTAACACATGTATGTAATTAATAAAAGAATATTTTACTAAAACAAATGGCGTGGGCTCCCACGCAATTTTCAAAACCAGCAGAGGTAAAGCCAGTTGCAGGGGGAAGATGTTTATAGCCAGGGAAGGGGGTAATACCCATGGAGCTTCCCAGGCTATTAATATCAGCTCACAGCTGTATAGTAAGCCTTTATTGGCTATTAAAATGGGGAACCCCAAAAAAAGATGTGGGGTTCCCCCATAATTAATAACCAGCAAAGGCTATGCAGACAGCTGCAGGCTGATATTAATAGCCTAAGAAGGACCATGGATTTTGGCCCCCCTGGCAAAAAACATCAGCACTCAGCTGCCTCAGAAAAGGCACATCAATAATTCCGGCACTTAGCCTCACTCTTCCCACTTGCCCTGTAGGGGTGGCAAGTGGGGTAATAGTTGGGGTGTTGATGTCACCTTTGTGACATCAAGCCCCGAGGTTAGCAATGAAGATGCGTCAATTAGATGCCCCCATTACTAACCCCATATAGTGACATAGTAAATAAAACAGACACCCAATAAAAAATCCTTTATTTGAAATAAACACACAGACTCCTTTATGGTTCTTAATTAAACCATACTTACAACATCTGCTAATTCCCAGAATCCCTCGATCTCCTGTAATAAAGAAAAAATAAAAAACAGCAATATACCCATACCTGTCCGGCGTGCAGTCAGGCCCACACTGTAATCCATATCTGGGGTATATACAGTTTACAACCAGGAGCCGTGCTAATGCGACCGGCCCAGCTGTAAACTACTAGGGAAGAATGAAATGCTGCAGGCGCAGACTCAGTGACTAGTGCTGTCATCACTGAGTCTGCACTCCCTCACAGCCTGAAACTCAGATGAACTCTTCAGTGTGGGAAAATGCCAGCTGATTTTCTCACGCTCAAGAGTTCATTGCGGGTCAAGCTGTGAAGGAGCGCAGCATCAGTGACCTCACCTCTATTCACTGAAACTGTTCTCGCAGCCGGCATGAACTGTATACTGTATATGCCCGTCGCTGGCTTTCCCTCTGCTGGTTATGAAAATTGCGATGGAGCCCACGCCATTTTTTTTGTAAAATAATATTTTATTAATTACATACAGTATATATATATATACATATATATATATACTGTATATGTTTTCTATGTGTATATATTCTATCTTTTCTATTATAACCTGTCAGGGTGATTTTTACAGTAGCCGCATATGAATTGCTGGGTTTTCAAAGGACAACGGTGCATAAAAAACAGACAGCACTCACATGGTGCGAGTTTTTCTCGCATTCATTGACTTGCATTAGCGAGTCTCATCCGAGATAAGCAGAAAATTGCAGCATGCTGCGATTTTTTTCTCAGTCCGATTTCAGCTGAGAAAAAAATCGCAGATGAGATGTCACCCATCGAATAACATTGGTCTGAATGCAATCTGATTTTTTATCGGATTGCACTCATCCAATTTTCTCACAAGTGAGTATGAGCCCTTAGATGGAAACCCCAAAGTAAGTGCTCAGCGTAGATCGCCAGAAAAATGTGATCCCAAACGTTATGTAAAATGTTCGCAATAAAAGCTTCAACTCAATCCACAAAAAAAGCAAGTCCCCACTCAGGTCTGTCATCTGTTAACTGAAATATATTGGGATTCCACGTTACCAGTAGCACAAAGGCTCTGAAAAAGCTAAATGGCTCCTCGCTCCCCAAAAGAAATTCAGCAAATTCTCCGATTCCAAATTCAAATGCCCCCCTCCCTTCTGAGCCCCAGTGTGCCAAATCAACATTTAGCACCCATATGTTTGGCATTTCTGTAATGATGAGAGCCCACCCAATTTACAGGTGCATGTCTCCAGAAGCATGAGCGGGGCATAATGTACTGGTCACTACAGCGTAATGGTCACTACAGCGTAATGGTCACTACAACGGCAGTTTGCAATTTTTACTCAGCAACATCCATTACTGCCTGTTTCTGGAAAACGCTCATGGAGTCAAAATCGTCACTACATCTGTAGATAAATTCTCAAAGGGTTATAATTTCCAATATGTGGTCACTTGTGGGGGGTTTCTGCTTTTTAAGCACTTAGGGGCTCTTTATATGGAATCCGCAATTTTCTCCTGTTACCCTTGTGAAAGTAAAAAAAATTAGGTCAAAAGGAAAATTTTTGTGAAAGAAATTAATTGTTTATGTTTTTCTTCCACATTCCAAAAATTCCTGTGAAGCACCGGAAGGGTTAATAAACTTCTTGAATATGGTTTTGAGCACCTTGAGGGGTGCAGTTTTTATAATGATGTCACTTTTGGGCATTTTCTGTCATATAGGCCCCTCAAATAGATAGTCAAAAAGATGTCAGTGACATATATAATTAGTAATATAATCAAACTCCCAGAACCGACATGGGTCCCATACTACCAAAATTTAAATCCTAGTGAATGTGTATTTTTACCCATGTAATTACAGGACAATAAGTGTATACTCCCGATACAATTGAAAACGAACAAAAAATTGGAGTTCTCTACACAATAGTAAAATCAAATGAAAAATACTTTATTACATATAGTGGAAAAATAAAAAAATGAAGTACAAACAAAGAAAAGAACCCTAGTAAAAAACACATAGGTCCGAGGCATAAGAAATAATATTAATGATAAACATCATCATGGTATTGGTGCAAGGCACTAAGAATTTATGCAGATATATATGTAAAAAGTCAGCCACAAGTATCAATAACAGATTTAGACCTCATATAGTCCTACAATGCTGACCACCATATAATGAAACTGCACTGTTCATTGTAAATTCCCTGAGGCTGCCATAATGACAATACACCTCCCACAGAAAGGAAAAAGAAGTGTCCTTAGTAGCTAAATTGCTTACCCATGATGGAAGTGACTGGGAACCAGTCCACCCCCTGACGCGCGTTTTGCGTAGGCTTTAACAAAGAAGGGATACTTTCTAATTTATCAATAACTTCAATAATGAGTAATTATTTGTAGTAACAATCCAATCTTCATTCTACCATAGACTGTGAAATAATGATAGGTAGCCTGTTTATATTGAGTATATGCTACATGTATGGTTTTTTACCTTTTTTTTTTTATTTCAGTGGTGAAAGTGGTGCTGGAAAAACTGTGGCTGCTAAATATATCATGGGCTATATATCCAAAGTATCAGGAGGTGGAGAAAAAGTACAGGTATTCGGAATATTGTATTTTTCTACAGTTTTTTGAATTCAGTTTCTAAGAATCCACATACAGTAGCAATCAAAAGTTTCAAGCAGTGGTTTCCTTGTTCTTGTTGGTAAGTGCACATTTTAGATGAAGAATAAAGGCAGCCAAGCTACAAAGGAACTTATGGAATCAAGGAGTAAAGATACACCTGTGAACCGCACCAGAATATGTGTTAGGGCTTATACTCATCTGCGTGAAAAACGGATGTGTGCAATCAGATAAAAAAATCGGATTACACACTGACTAATGTTATTCTATGATTCCTTGCTCATCTGTGATTTTTTCTCAGCTCACATTGGACTGATGTTTATAGACGGGGAAGGGTGTAATAAACATGGGGCTCTTAATATCAGCTCACAGCCGCCCCAGAAATGCCGCATCCATAAGATGTGCCAATTCTGGCACTTAGCCTCTGCTCTTCACACTGGGGCAGTGGCGAGTGGGGTAATAGTATTGGTATTGATGTCAGCTTTGTATTGGCAGCTGACATAAATCCCAGGGGTTAGTAATGGAGAGGAATCTATAAGACGCCCCATTACTAACCTTGTAGTCAAACTGTAATAAAAACAAAGCCTGAATAAAGTCCTTTATTTTAAATAAACACTCCCCCCTTCTTTTGCCCATTTATTATTGTAAAATTAAAAATAATAAACCAACATGTTTCTCACCTGTCTGACAAGAAGATAATCCATTTGTCCAACAACGAGACTAGCTCTGGTACATCTAGAGGCCATACTGAATGTCGGCATAATGCGAGTGTTCAGCTTGGCATCCAGCAGAGCCGTTGAGCTGTGCGTGATAGTGCAGCATCAGTGTTTTGCGATGATATGAATAAGGTGAGCAGAGTTCATAGTTGACAAACTCTGTTCACCTCACTGACGTCACAACTGCGTGAGAACTTACCCCACTTGCCACCGCACCAGGGCAAGGGGAAGAGCTGAGACTAAGTACCAGAATTGGTGCATCTTATGGATACACCATTTATGGGGTGGCTGAGAGCTGATCTTTTTAGTCTGGGAGAGGGACAATATCCATGGCCCCTTCATAGCCTATTAATATTCACCAGCAGATGTCTGCCTAGCTTTTGCTGGTTATTAATTATGGGGGGCCCATGTCATTTTTTTTAGGGGGTCCCCCATTTTAATAACTATTAAAGGCTAAGTTTACAGCTGTGAGCTGATATTGATAGCCTGTGAAGCTCCATTTTTATTACCCCCTTCTAGGGCAATAAACATCAGCCCTCAGCTGTTGGCTTTCCCTCAGCTGGTTATTAAAATTTTGAGGGACACCATGTCATTTTTTTCATGTACAGTAAGCTACATACGCAAAGCAATGATTATATTTCTCACTCATGTATTTTTACCTATCTATCTATCTATCTATCTATCTATCTATCTAAAAATAGTTTGTTAGAAAACTATCTTTAAATGATATAGAGAATTACTCTATGTAAAAGCTATGGTTAAAATCGCATTGCATACGGATTGCATACGCCTGTCGTACAGATGTCATATGGGTGTTATGTGAAAAAAATTGCATTGTATTCGCATGACATACATTCGACTTTTCAAGAACAACATAGGACTGATTTTATTAACGCTGATGTGTATGAATCCTCAACCAATAGCTTCCTCAAAGTAACCGCTTTTAACCCTTAGGGCTCATACTCATTTGCGAGAAACACGGGCGAGTGCTATCCAATAAAAAATCATCTGCAATTTTTTTTTCTTAGCTGATATTATACTGAGAAAAGAAACGCAGCATGCTTCGATTGTCCTTGTATCTAGGACGAGACTCGCCAATGCAAGCCTATGGGTGCAAGAAAAAAATAGCACAGCACTCGAACCATGCGAGTGCTGTCCAATTTTTACGCATCGGTGTCCTTTGAAAAGCCGGCAATTCATGAGCTACATACAGTAAAATCACAGAGTGACAGGTTAAAATAGAATAGATAGAATATATATATATACATAGAATACATACACTCACTGGCCACTTTATTAGGTACACCTGTCCAACTTCTTGTTAACACTTAATTTCTAATCAGCCAATCACATGGCGGCAACTCAGTGCATTTAGGCATGTAGACATGGTCAAGACAATCTCCTGCAGTTCAAACCGAGCATCAGTATGGGGAAGAAAGGTGATTTGAGTGCCTTTGAACGTGGCATGGTTGTTGGTGCCAGAAGGGCTGGTCTGAGTATTTCAGAAACTGCTGATCTACTGGGATTTTCACGCACAACCATCTCTAGGGTTTACAGAGAATGGTCCGAAAAAGAAAAAAAATCCAGTGAGCGGCAGTTCTGTGGGCGGAAATGCCTTGTTGATGCCAGAGGTCAGAGGAGAATGGGCAGACTGGTTCGAGCTGATAGAAAGGCAACAGTGACTCAAATCGCCACCCGTTACAACCAAGGTAGGCCTAAGAGCATCTCTGAACGCACAGTGCGTCGAACTTTGAGGCAGATGGGCTACAGCAGCAGAAGACCACACCGGGTACCACTCCTTTCAGCTAAGAACAGGAAACTGAGGCTACAATTTGTACAAGCTCATCGAAATTGGACAGTAGAAGATTGGAAAAACGTTGCTTGGTCTGATGAGTCTCGATTTCTGCTGCGACATTCGGATGGTAGGGTCAGAATTTGGCGTAAACAACATGAAAGCATGGATCCATCCTGCCTTGTATGGAGCATCTTTGGGATGTGCAGCCGACAAATCTGCGGCAACTGTGTGATGCCATCATGTCAATATGGACCAAAATCTCTGAGGAATGCTTCCAGCACCTTGTTGAATCTATGCCACGAAGAATTGAGGCAGTTCTGAAGGCAAAAGGGGGTCCAACCCATTACTAGCATGGTGTACCTAATAAAGTGGCCGGTGAGTGTAGATATATAGATGTCAGTGACACACACACACAGTGGGTACGGAAAGTATTTCTTACTTTTTCACTCTTTGTTTCATTGCAGCCATTTGGTAAATTCAAAAAATTTCATTTTTTTTCTCATTCATGTACACTCTGCACCCCATCTTGACTGAAAAAAAAAACAGAAATGTAGTAATTTTTGCAAATTTATTTAAAAAGAAAAACTAAATCACAGCATCTAATTGTCAAAACCTTTTGAAGTCTTTCCTCCTTGAGACATAATATTCCCTTGCTCACAACAATCAAAAGACTTAGTAATAAAGTGCCTGACAGGGTCGAAACATCTAACTTTGTCTCATATTTTAACAGCTACCTTGTTTATGTTTGCCTTCACGAATAATAAAAACATTTCATCACTGAACAATTCAGAGTGTGCTGTGAATCTCTCTTGCCTTTACTGTACTGATTAGCATGCAGAAAATCCTAGACCGTGGATTTATCTCTTGCTTAATTTTAAGTTCAGAGTTCCTGTTATATTAGTCAAAAAGAAAGAGGAGATAAGTAGATTGAGCTATAGCTGTGGGCTGTAATTTTCAGTAGAGCATGGAACTTATTTCTACACAGTCTAGGCATTTAAGTCCAGTGGATGGTTCTACTCAGTGTTTGGAAAGTTTTTTACCTACAAAATTGTTAATCTGCATGTAGAAAAGTTGATGTCACAGTGTTATATTTGCCTTTTGTAACAAGCGAGAAATACAAACATGTTGCTATGTTATTATATTTCTTACTTTTCCAGCATGTTAAAGACATAATCCTTCAATCTAATCCTCTCCTTGAAGCTTTTGGCAATGCAAAAACAGTCCGAAACAACAATTCAAGTCGATTTGTAAGTTATAGAACTGTTAACATTCACGATTTACTTATAAAATTAGTAAAAGTACCAATAATATTATAAACCTTACATAACATAAAAACAAGTATAACTGGAAAAAATGCAGTTATAAATCAATGAATTTATTGAATACCTAATGAAGAATAAGTAATGGTACAATAAAATGATATTCTGACATTCTAGGGGAATTAAATGCAGATTTGCTTCAGATCCATAACTATAATAATAATCTCTATTTTTGTATAGCGCTAACATATTCCACAGCGCTTTACAGGTTGCACACATTATCATCGCTGTCCCCGATGGGGCTCACAATCTAGAGTCCCTAACAGTATGTCTTTGGAATTTGGGAGGAAACCGGAGTACCCGGAGGAAACCCACGCAAACACGGGGAGAACATACAAACTCCTTGCAGATGTTGTCCTTGGTGGGATTTGAACCCAGGACGCCAGCGCTGCAAGGCTGCGGTGCTAACTAACTATAACTAGTTTTAAGACATGGTACATTCAGTGTGATGAAATCGGTGATGAAAATTCTCAACAAATTCCCAACAGGATTTTAAAAACAATGCTCATTCTGATTTGGTGATAATTTTCACCACTGATTTTACTTCTTTGAATATGAGTGGAAAATGTCTGGAGAAAATATCTGTACAATTTCTTGCCGTGTTTTATATTCCACTGCAGATTTTAGCACTCAATATAAATTTATGGAAACAATGAGCACGTCATAGAATTTATACATCAGTCATATAACATTTCTATGTATATCATGACATCTCAAGCCATGCACAGTGCCTTTAAAGAGGACCTGTCAGTTTTCCTATCATGTTTTATTTTTTTTAGTAATTCCTTGCATTCTCCAAAAATGAACAAGTCTACATTGTGCTGGTCTTCTGTCAATCTTCCTGGAAGATATAACTTAATATCTTGGTGTTACCACTTTATGCTAAATGTGCTGTATCTTTTTTCATTAGTATCATGTGATGTAACATTTAGAAACTGAGACTAGATGGAGAAAGGCAGCGCCTCAGTGTCGTCTATGGCTGTTTGCACATTGCTGCTTAAAGAACAGACATTGTCCTGACACGGCATCTAGATATGAGTCATATTTTTTCATACCGGTTGATAATATGCAAGATAGTTCCTAAACCACACTTAATTGATTCAATGACTAAATTTATGGTAACTTGGCGACAGGTAAAGACGGGAGTACAAACTGCTTTATTTTTTGTGTGGTGAGAATGAGTCACTGGATTGAGGAATAACATGGGAAAGGCACAACAAAGGTCTAAGAAAATAAGTTTTTTAATTGTTATTGTATGGGAAATACATGTATATTAACGCCTTCATGAGCTTAGAATTATCCATACATCCTGGTTGGGAAAGATTTCCCGACCTTGGACATGGATACGTCCTGGTGATTTTGCGGCACTAGAGTTGTGCGCGCAAGATTGCCATTGGGTGTTCAGCAAATCTGACAGCTGACACCTAGATCTCACTGCCAGGAGAGATGCCCGCACCGCTCCTGGCAGAAAAAAAACCCTACCGCTATCGATATTTATCGCAGCATTTAGAAGACAACAGGAGGGCTCCGTACCCCCTCAGATCGGTGACTTTGTGACGTCATTGTGACCCGACGTCATCATGACAAAATCCAGGTCACCAAGGCTAGCAAGCTTGTTAGACCCTGAGCAGAGCATGGTCTAATAGGCTTGTATCAGAGCATCACTGACTGTTTATAAACATCGCATTGCATTGCAAAATAGTTTTATTGTCTAAAAACGCCAAAACATAAAAAAAAGATAAAATTGTGATATCACTATAATCATACTGACCTAAAGAATAAACCTGCTTTATCAATTTTACCACATGTTGAACAGCTTATGAAAAAAAAAACAATTCCTGAATTGCTGGTTTTTTGTTTATTCTGCCTCCCAAAAATAGAAATAGAAAGCGAACAAAAAATGGTGGCGTAATGTGTTACTGATGGTAGCCTTTGTTACGGTGGTCCTAGCTCTATGCAGGTCATTCACTAGGTCCCCCCGTGTGGCTCTGGGATTTTTGCTCACCATTCTTGTGATCATTTTGACCCCACGGGGTGAGATCTTGCGTGGAGCCCCAGATCGAGGGAGATTATCAGTGGTCTTGTATGTCTTCCATTTTCTTATTATTGCTCTCACAGTTGATTTTATCACTCCAAGCTGCTTGCCTATTGCAGATTCAGTCTTCCCAGCCTGGTGCAGGGCTACAATTTTGTTTCTGGTGTCCTTCGACAACTCTTTGGTCTTCACCATAGTGGAGTTTGGAGTGTGACTGTTTGAGGTTGTGGACAGGTATCTTTTATACTGATAACAAGTTCAAACAGGTGCCATTACTACAGGTAATGAGGGAAGGACAGAGGAGCCTCTTAAAGAAGAAGTTACAGGTCTGTGAGAGCCAAAAATCTTGCACGTTTGTAGGTGACCAAATACTTCATTTCCACCATAATTTGCTAAATAAATCTTGCCAAATCAGACAAGGTGATTTTCTTTATTTGTTTTCTCAATTTGACTCTCATAGTTGTGGTCTACCTATGATGTGAATTACAGGCCTCTCTCATCTTTTTAAGTGGGAGAACTTGCACAATTGGTGGCCCCACTATGTATATACAACCCCTGGCAAAACTTATGTAATCACCGGCCTTGGAGGATGTTCATTCAGATGTTTAATTTTGTAGAAAAAAAAGCAGATCACAGACATGACACAAAACTAAAGTAATTTCAAATGGCAACTTTCTGGCTTTAAGAAACACTAAAAGAAATCAAGAGCAAAAAATGTGGTAGTCAGTAATGGTTACTTTTTTTAACCAAGCATAGGGGAAAAAATATGGAGTCACTTAATTCTGAGGGAAAAAATTATGGAATCATGAAAAACAAGCAAAAAAGCACTCCAACACATCAGTAGTATTTTGTTGCACCACCTCTGGCTTTTATAACAGCTTGCAGTCTCTGAGGCATGGACTTAATGAGTGTCAAACAGCACTCTCCATCAATCTGGCTCCAACTTTCTCTGATTGCTGTTGCCAGATCAGCTTTGCAGGTTGGAGCCTTGTCATGGACCATTTTCTTCAACTTCCACCAAAGATTTTCAATTGGATTGAGATCCGGACTATTTGCAGGCCATGACATTGACCTTATGTGTCTTTTTTCAAGGAATGTTTTCACAGCATGCATTATCATCTTGAAAAATGATTTCATCATCCCCAAACATCCTTTCAATTGATGGGATAAGAAAAGTGTCCAAAATATCAACATAAACTTGTGCATTTATTGAAGATGTAATGACAACCATCTCCCCAGTGCCTTTACCAGACATGCAGTCCCATATCATCAATGACTGTGGAAATTTGCATGTTCTCTTCAGGCAGTCATCTTTATAAATCTCATTGGAATGGCACCAAACAAAAGTTCCAGCATCATCACCTTGCCCAATGCAGATTCGTGATTCATCACTGAATATGACTTTCATCCAGTCATCCACAGTCCACAATTGCTTTTTCTTAGCCCATTGTAACCTTGTTTTTTTCTGTTTAGGTGTTAATGATGGCTTTCGTTTAGCTTTTCTGCATGTAAATCCCATTTCCTTTAGGCGGTTTCTTACAGTTTGGTCACAGACGTTGACTCCAGTTTCCACCCATTCGTTCCTCATTTGTTTTGTTGTGCATTTCCTGTTTTGGAGACATACTGCATTAAGCTTCCAGTCTTGACGCTTTGATGTCTTCCTTGGTCTACCAGTATGTTTGCCTTTAACAATCTTCCCATGTTGTTTGTATTTGGTCCAGATTTTAGACACAGCTGACTGTGAACAACCAACATCTTTTGCAACATTGTGTGATGATTTACCCTCTTTTAAGAGTTTGATAATCCTCTCCTTTGTTTCAATTGACATCTCTAGTGTTGGAGCCATGATTCATATCAGTCCACTTGGTGCAACAGCTCTCCAAGGTGTGATCACTCCATTTTAGATGCAGACTAAGGAGCAGATCTAATTTGATGAAGGTGTTAGTTTTGGGAATGAAAATTTACCGAATGATTCCATAATTTTTTCCCTCAGAATTGAGTGACTCCTTAATTTTTCCCCTATGCTTGGTTAAAAAAAAGTAACCATTACTGACTACCACATTTATTTGTTCTTAACTTCGTTTAGTGTTTCTTAAAGCCAGAAAGTTGCCATTTGAAATTACTTTAATTTTGTGCCATGTCTATGATCTTCTTTTTTTCTACAAAATTATATATATATATACTTAACAAAAAAGTGTGAAACAACTGAAATTATGTCTTAGCCACCTTTTGCTTTGATGACTGCTTTACTTTGAAGAACCTAGAATATAAAACATAATTTCAGTTGTTTCACACTTTTTTGTTAAGTATAAAGTTCCACATGTGTTAATTCATAGTTTTGATGCCTTCAGTGTGAATGCACAATTTTCATAGTCATGAAAATACAGAACAATCTTTAAATGTCCAAACTTTTGGTCTGTACTGTATATATATATATATATATATATATATATATATATATACACTGCTCAAAAAAAAGGGAACACTAAAATACTACATCCTAGATATCACTGAATGAAATATTTCAGTTGCAAATCTTTATTCATTACATAGCTGAATGTGTTGAGAACAATAAAACATAAAAATGAGCAATGTAAATAAAAATGAATATCCCATGGAGGTCTGGATTTGGAATGATACTCAAAATCAAAGTGGAAAATCAAATTACAGGTCCAACTTCAGTGGAAATGCCTCAAAACAAGGAAATTATATTCTGTTGTGTGTGTGTGTGTGTGTGTGTGTGTGTGTGTGTGTGTGTGTGTGTGTGTGTGTGTATGTGTGTGACCTCCACGTGCCTGTATGCCTGTAAGCTTGGGCATGCTCATGATGAGGCGGCGGATGGTCTTCTGAGGGATCTCCTCCCAGACCTGGACTAAAGCATCCACCAACTCCTGGACAGTCTGTGGTGCAATGTGACATTGGTGGATGGTGCGAATATGATGTCCCAGATGTGTTCAATCGGATTCAGGTCTGGGGAACAGGCGGCCAGTCCATAGCTTCAATGCCTTCATCTTGCAGCAACTGCTAACACTCCAGCCACATGAGGTCTGGCATTGTCCTGCATTAAGAGGAACCCAGAGCCAACCACCCCAGCATATAGTCTCACAAGGCGTCTGAGGATCTCATCTCGGTACCTTATGGCAGTCAGGCTACCTCTGGTGAGCACATAGAGGGCTGTGCGGCCCTCCAAAAAATGCCACCCCACACCATCACTGACCCACTGCCAAATTGGTCATGCTGAAGGATGTGGCAGGCAGCAGATCGCTCTCCACGGCGTCTCCAGACTCTGTCACGTCTGTCACGTGTGCTCAGTGTGAACCTGCTTTCATCTCTGAAGAGCCCAGGGTGCCAGTGGCGAATTTGCCAATCCTGGTGTTCTGTGGCAAATGCCAAGCGTCCTGCACGGTGTTGGGCTGTGAGCACAACCCCCAACTGTGGACGTCGGGCACTCAGACCATCCTCATGGAGTCAGTTTTTAACTGTTTGTGCAGACAGATGCACATTTGTGGCCTTCTGGAGGTCATTTTGCAGGGCTCTGGCAGTGCTCCTCCTGTTCCTTCTTGCACAAAGGCTGAGGTAGCGGTCCTGCTGCTGGGTTGTTGCCCTCCTACGGCCCCCTCCACATCTCCTGATGTACTGGCCTGTCTCCTGGTAGTGCCTTCAGCCTCTGGACACTACACTGACAGACATAGCAAACCTTCTTGCCACAGCTCGCATTGATGTGCCATCCTGGATGAGCTGCACTACCTGAGCCACTTGTGTGGGTTGTAGAGTCCGTCTCATGCTTCCAAGAGTGTGAAAGCACAACCAACATTCAAAAGTGACCAAAACATCAGCCAGAAAGCATTGGTACTGAGATGTGGTCTGTGGTCCCCACCTGCAGAACCACTCCTTTATTGAGTATGTATTGATAATTGCCAATAATTTCCATCTGTTGTTTATTCCATTTGCACAACAGCATGTGAAATTGATTGTCAAACAGTGTTGCTTCCTAAGTGGACAGTTTGATTTCACAGAAATTTGATTTACTTGGAGTTATATTTTTGTTTAAGTGTCCCCTTTATTTTTTTGAGCAGTGTGTGTGTGTATATATATATACACTCACCGGCCAATTTATTAGGTACACCATGCTAGTAACGGGTTGGACCCCCTTTTGCCTTCAGAACTGCCTCAATTCTTCGTGGCATAGATTCAACAAGGTGCTGGAAGCATTCCTCAGAGATTTTGGTCCATATTGACATGATGGCATCACACAGTTGCCGCAGATTTGTCGGCTGCACATCCCAAAGATGCTCCATACAAGGCAGGATGGATCCATGCTTTCATGTTGTTTACGCCAAATTCTGACCCTACCATCCGAATGTCGCAGCAGAAATCGAGACTCATCAGACCAAGCAACGTTTTTCCAATCTTCTACTGTCCAATTTCGATGAGCTTGTACAAATTGTAGCCTCAGTTTCCTGTTCTTAGCTGAAAGGAGTGGTACCCGGTGTGGTCTTCTGCTGCTGTAGCCCATCTGCCTCAAAGTTCGACGCACTGTGCGTTCAGAGATGCTCTTAGGCCTACCTTGGTTGTAACGGGTGGCGATTTGAGTCACTGTTGCCTTTCTATCAGCTCGAACCAGTCTGCCCATTCTCCTCTGACCTCTGGCATCAACAAGGCATTTCCGCCCACAGAACTGCCGCTCACTGGATTTTTTTTCTTTTTTTGGACCATTCTCTGTAAACCCTAGAGATGGTTGTGCGTGAAAATCCCAGTAGATCAGCAGTTTCTGAAATACTCAGACCAGCCCTTCTGGCACCAACAACCATGCCACGTTCAAAGGCACTCAAATCACCTTTCTTCCCCATACTGATGCTCGGTTTGAACTGCAGGAGATTGTCTTGACCATGTCTACATGCCTAAATGCACTGAGTTGCCGCCATGTGATTGGCTGATTAGAAATTAAGTGTTAACAAGAAGTTGGACAGGTGTACCTAATAAAGTGGCCGGTGAGTGTATATAGATCTATTCTATGTGTATGTATTTAGTCTATTCCATTTTAACTTGTCACTCTGTGATTATACTGTATGCTGCAGATGATTTGCTGGCTTTTAATCTATCTATCGTATTTATATATATAAATAATCTATCCTAATATATACTTTCCATGCGTATGTAATGTCTTCACATCCTGTTCCGTCCAGATGTGTCCGGATCCCAGAATTCCAAGCGGCGGAAGTTCACCGACCGCCATATTGGGACACCCAAGTGATGGGTGTCTCATTATGGAAACTGCTGGTGGTACCAGGCTCTTGCGCGGTACCACCAGCGGAACACTGTCGCACCACACACACACACACACACTGTATATGCCGTACACACTACACGCACACTGTATACGCCGTACACAGCTTCTTGTGTGGTAGCACCAGAGGAACAACGTCGTGAACACGCCACTGCCGGGATTAGCCGAATGATTCACTGACCGCCGCTATCTTTGTACGGGAGGAGAGCAGGTTTGCGCGAATTCCGCACAGGCGCAGTGAATCATTTTAACACAGGGGGAGAGGTGAGTGCACATACGAAAGAGGACACACAGGGGGAGACAGCTCAAACGAGAGAACACATGAGGGAAGAAGACAGCATAATGGTGGAGAGAGAGCACACATGGGGAGAGCACAAGGTGTACACAGGTCAAAGAAGAGATGACATGAGAGAAGAAGACAGCAGATGGGGGAGAGAGAGCGCAGGGGGGAGACAGCTCAAACGGGACAGCACATGAGGGGAGAACACAGCACAGGAAGGAGAAAGACAGCAAACAAGGGAGATAGCACATGGGGTAGACAGGTCAAAGAAGAGAGCACAGACAGGAGAAGTCAACCCATGGGGAAAGAGAGAGTGGATAGGTGGGTGAGCATATGGGGGGGAGAGATTCTCAACGCTGCAAAGCCTGCCCCCATCGTAACATTACCGCCTTCCCAATGCAATAGCATCGGGCCTCCATCTAGTATATATATATATGTGTGTGTGTGTGTGTGTGTGTGTGTTTTGACGAATATTTCCTTTGAAAACGATGTGTAAATGACAGAGAATTGCTGTATGTAAAAGCTCATGTTAAAATCGCATTGCAATCGGATAGCAATCGCACTGCATACGGATGTCATACGGATACATAAGTGCGAGAAAATCACATCATCGCATTGCAAACGCATTACACACGGATGACCATACGGAGAACACTTGTGCAACTCTTGGCAGGGAGACTCAGACCGATTTTCCTTATGGTAAGTGTTGTGAATTTTGTTGTGGGTTCTGCTCTTGGGCTCCCTCCGGTGGTTATAAGTGGTAGTGCTGCTGTTTGTCCTTCACAGCAGTCATCAGGTGCTTCCACTTTGGACAGGGCTATTTAGTCTGGCTTCACCCTTTAGTGAGTGCCAGTTGTCCATTGTTTTTCTGGAGGATTCACATCTCTGCTTGGTTTCTCCTGCTGGATTGTCCAAATCATCAAAGATAAGTCCTGGCTTGTTTTTGCAGTCCACATGCGGTGGACTTTATAGTTCAGTGAATTGCTATGTTTTTTCTTGTCCAGCTTTGTCTGTGTAAGGATTTATTCAGCCAAGTTGGAAGCTCTGGAGTCGCAGAGTTACCCTCCATGCCTTTAGTTAGGTGTGGAGATTTTTGTATTCTCTGTGGTGGATTTTTGTAGTAATTTAATACTGACTGCACAGTACTCTGTCCTGTCTTTTCTTTCTAGGTAGCGTGGCCTCCTTTGCTAAATTCTGTTTTCAGTCTGCGTTTGTAATTTCCCTCTCCTCTCACAGTCAATATTTGTGGGGGGCTGTCTTTCCTTTGGGGATTTTCTCTGAGGCAAGATAGTTTTCCTGTTTCTATCTTTAGGGGTAATTAGTCCTCCGGCTGTGACGAGGTGTCGAGGGAGTGACAGGAACATCCCACGGCTACTTATAGTTGCGGTGTTAAGTTCAGGGTCTGTGGTCAGTATAGAGGCCACCTACTCCAGAGCTCGTCCATGCTGCTCCTAGGCCACCAGATCATAACAGTACAACTGGCCAACAATGAGTTAACCGCATCTCAAAAGAAGGGAAAGAAAGTGCTGAGCCATTTTCTTTTCTGTACTCTGTTGTGTTTTTTTGTTCCCTCTTCACCTCTGGGTGGCTCAAGAGTTAGGTGCTGACATGGATGTTCAGGGACTTGCTTCTCGGGTGGATCAACTTGCTGCTAGAGTACAGGGTATTTCTGATTATATCGTGCAGACTCCTGTTTTAGAGCCTAGAATTCCTACCCCCGATCTGTTTTTTGGGGACAGGTCCAAATTTTTGAGCTTTAAAAATAACTGTAAACTGTTTTATGCTCTGAAGCCCCGTTCCTCTGGTGATCCCATCCAGCAGGTAAAAATTGTCATTTCTCTGTTGCGTGGCGACCCGCAGGATTGGGCATTTTCCCTGGAATCTGGGAATCTGGCCTTGCTTAATGTAGACACCTTTTTTCAGGCGCTTGGGTTATTGTATGATGAACCTAATTCTGTGGATCATGCTGAGAAAACCTTCTTGGCCCTGTTTCAGGGTCAAGAAGCGGCAGAATCATATTGCCAGAAATTTAGAAAATGGTCTGTGCTTACTAAGTGGAATGAGGATGCTTTGGCGGCAATTTTCAGAAAGGGTCTTTCTGAATCTGTTAAAGATGTTATGGTGGGCTTCCCCACGCCAGCAGGTCTGAGTGATTCTATGTCTCTGGCCATTCAAATTGATCGGCGCTTGCGTGAGCGCAGAGTTGTGCACACTATGGCATTGTCTTCCGAGCGGAGTCCTGAGCCAATGCAGTGTGATAGGATTGTGTCTAGAGCTGAACGCCAAGGATTCAGACGTCAGAATAGGTTGTGCTTTTACTGCGGCGATTCTGCTCATGTTATTTCTGATTGCCCTAAGCGTGCCAAGAGAATCGCTAATTCTGTTACCATCAGTACTGTACAACCTAAATTTCTGTTATCTGTGACCCTGATCTGCTCATTATCGTCATTCTCTGTCATGGCATTTGTGGATTCAGGCGCCGCTTTAAATTTGATGGACTTAGAATTTGCCAGACGTTGTGGTTTTCCCTTACAGCCTTTGCGGAGTCCTATCCCTTTGAGGGGTATTGATGCTACACCATTGGCTAAAAATAAACCTCAGTTTTGGACACAGTTAACCATGTGCATGGCGCCAGCCCATCAGGAAGATTGTCGTTTCCTGGTGTTGCATAATTTGCATGATGCTATTGTGCTGGGGTTTCCATGGTTACAGGTACATAATCCGGTGTTGGATTGGAAATCTATGTCTGTGACTAGTTGGGGTTGTCAGGGGGTTCATGATGACGTTCCTCTGATGTCAATTTCCTCCTCCCCCTCTTCTGAAATTCCTGAGTTTCTGACAGATTTCCAGGATGTTTTCGATGAGCCCAAGTCCAGTTCCCTTCCACCGCATAGGGACTGTGATTGTGCTATTGACTTGATTCCAGGCTGTAAGTTTCCTAAGGGCCTCTTTGGAGTACAGAAGGTTTCTTTTTTGGGCTTCATTTTTTCTCCATCATCTATAGAAATGGATCCGGTTAAGGTTCAGGCCATTCATGATTGGATCCAGCCCACATCCGTGAAGAGCCTTCAGAAATTTTTGGGCTTTGCTAATTTTTATCGCCGTTTCATTGCCAACTTCTCCAGTGTGGTTAAACCCCTGACCGATTTGATGAGGAAGGGCGCTGATGTAGCTAATTGGTCCTCTGAGGCTGTTTCTGCCTTTCAGGAGCTTAAGCGCCGATTTACTTCTGCCCCTGTGTGCGTCAGCCAGATGTTTCTCTTCCTTTTCAGGTTGAGGTTGACGCTTCTGAGATTGGGGCAGGGGCCGTTTTGTCTCAGAGGAATTCTGATGGCTCCTTGATGAAACCGTGTGCCTTCTTTTCTCGAAAGTTTTCGCCTGCGGAATGCAATTATGATGTCAGCAATCGTGAGTTGTTGGCTATGAAGTGGGCATTTGAGGAGTGGCGACATTGGCTTGAGGGGGCCAAGCACCGTATTGTGGTCTTGACCGATCATAAGAATCTGATTTACCTCGAGTCTGCCAAACGGCTGAATCCTAGACAGGCCCGATGGTCCCTGTTTTTCTCCCGTTTTGATTTTGTTGTCTCGTATCTTCCGGGTTCTAAGAATGTTAAGGCTGATGCCCTCTCTAGGAGTTTTTTGCCTAATTCCCCTGGGATTCTTGAGCCGGTTGGTATTCTGAAGGAGGGGGTGATTCTTTCTGCCATCTCCCCTGATTTGCGACGGGTTCTTCAGGAGTTTCAGGCTGATAAACCTGATCGCTGTCCAGCGGGGAAACTGTTTGTTCCTGACAGATGGACTAGTAAAGTGATTTCTGAGGTTCACTGTTCTGTGTTGGCTGGCCATCCTGGAATTTTTGGTACCAGCGATTTGGTTAGTAGGTCCTTTTGGTGGCCTTCTTTGTCACGGGATGTGCGTTCTTTTGTGCAGTCCTGTGGGACTTGTGCGCGGGCCAAACCTTGCTGCTCCCGCGCCAGTGGGTTGCTTTTGCCTTTGCCGGTCCCTGAGAGGCCTTGGACGCATATTTCTATGGATTTTATTTCGGATCTTCCTGTTTCCCAGAGGATGTCTGTTATCTGGGTGGTCTGTGACCGGTTTTCTAAGATGGTTCATTTGGTACCTTTGCCTAAATTGCCTTCCTCTTCTGAGTTGGTTCCGTTGTTTTTTCAGCATGTGGTTCGTTTGCATGGCATTCTGGAGAATATTGTGTCCGATAGAGGTTCCCAGTTTGTTTCTAGGTTTTGGCGATCCTTTTGTGCTAAGCTGGGCATTGATTTGTCTTTTTCTTCCGCATTTCATCCTCAGACAAACGGCCAAACCGAGCGAACTAACCAGACTTTGGAAAATTATTTGAGATGCTTTGTGTCTGCCGATCAGGATGATTGGGTGGCTTTCTTGCCATTGGCCGAGTTTGCCCTTAATAATCGGGCTAGTTCTGCTACCTTGGTTTCACCATTCTTTTGTAATTCTGGGTTTCATCCTCGTTTTTCTTCAGGGCAGGTTGAGTCTTCTGATTGTCCTGGGGTGGACTCTGTGGTTGACAGGTTGCAGCAGATTTGGGCTCATGTTGTGGACAATTTGGTGAGGAGGCTCAGCGTTTTGCCAACCGTCGTCGGCTTGTGGGTTCCCGGCTTCGGGTTGGGGATTTGGTCTGGTTGTCTTCTCGTCATGTTCCTATGAAGGTTTCTTCCCCGAAGTTCAAGCCTCGGTTTATTGGTCCTAATAATTTCTGAGATTATCAATCCAGTGTCTTTTCGTTTGGCCCTTCCAGCCTCTTTTTCCATCCATAATGTTTTTCATAGATCTTTGTTGCGGAAATATGTGGTGCCCGTGGTTCCCTCTGTTGATCCTCCTGCCCCAGTGTTGATTGATGGGGAGTTGGAGTATGTTATGGAGAAGATCTTGGATTCTCGTTTTTCAAGACAGAGGCTTCAGTATCTTGTCAAGTGGAAGGGTTATGGCCAGGAGGATAATTCTTGGGTTGTTGCCTCCGATGTTCATGCTGATGATTTGGTTCGTGCCTTCCATTTGGCTCGTCCGGATCGGCCTTGGGGCTCTGGTGAGGGTTCGGTGACCCCTCCTCAAGGGGGGGGTACTGTTGTGAATTCTGTTGTGGGTTCTGCTCTTGGGCTCCCTCCGGTGGTTATAAGTGGTAGTGCTGCTGTTTGTCCTTCACAGCAGTCATCAGGTGCTTCCACTTTGGACAGGGCTATTTAGTCTGGCTTCACCCTTTAGTGAGTGCCAGTTGTCCATTGTTTTTCTGGAGGATTCACATCTCTGCTTGGTTTCTCCTGCTGGATTGTCCAAATCATCAAAGATAAGTCCTGGCTTGTTTTTGCAGTCCCCATGCGGTGGACTTTATAGTTCAGTGAATTGCTATGTTTTTTCTTGTCCAGCTTTGTCTGTGTAAGGATTTATTCAGCCAAGTTGGAAGCTCTGGAGTCGCAGAGTTACCCTCCATGCCTTTAGTTAGGTGTGGAGATTTTTGTATTCTCTGTGGTGGATTTTTGTAGTAATTTAATACTGACTGCACAGTACTCTGTCCTGTCTTTTCTTTCTAGGTAGCGTGGCCTCCTTTGCTAAATTCTGTTTTCAGTCTGCGTTTGTAATTTCCCTCTCCTCTCACAGTCAATATTTGTGGGGGGCTGTCTTTCCTTTGGGGATTTTCTCTGAGGCAAGATAGTTTTCCTGTTTCTTTCTTTAGGGGTAATTAGTCCTCCGGCTGTGACGAGGTGTCGAGGGAGTGACAGGAACATCCCACGGCTACTTATAGTTGCGGTGTTAAGTTCAGGGTCTGCGGTCAGTATAGAGGCCACCTACTCCAAAGCTCGTCCATGCTGCTCCTAGGCCACCAGATCATAACAGGTAAGTGTGATCCCGGCCTTAGGAACATCAAGGGCACACCAAACATGATATGGCGTCTGTTAACGATTCCAGCCAATTTTGCATTCAAAAAGTCAAATGGCGCTTTGTCCCTTTCGAGCCCTACCATGTGCCCAAACAGTAGTTTTTCACTACATATGGGGTATTGGCATACTTAGGAGAAATTGCACAACAACATTTTCTCCTGTTACCCTTGTAAAAATAAAAAAAATTGAGGGGCTAATGTAACATTATTGTGAAAAAAAAATCTTCATTTTTTTCATTCTACATAGCATTAATTCATGTGAAGCACCTGAAGGGCTACTAAACTTCTTGAATTTGGTTTTGAGGACTTTGAGAAGTGCTGATTTTGGAATGGTGTCACTTTTGGGTACTTTCTGCCATGTAGGCTTCCCAAAGTCACTTCAAATGTGATGTGGTCTCTAAAAAAATGATTTTGTAAATTTTGTTGGAAAAAATAGAAATCGCTGGTCAACTTTTATCCCTTCTAGCTTCCTAAAAAAATGATGTTTCAAACATTCTGCTGATGTAAAGTAGACATATGGTAAATGTTATTTATTAACTATTTTCTGTGACATAAGTCTCTGATTTGAGGTCATAAAAATTAAAAATTTGAAAATTGCAAAATTTTCAAAATGTTGTCAAAATTTGTATTTTTCACAAATAAATGCAAGTCGTATCTAACAAATTTTACAACTATCATAAAGTACAATATGTCACACAAAAAACTTTCTCAGAATCAATGGCATCTGTTGAAGCATTCCAGAGTTATTACCACATAAATTGACACTGGTCAGAATTGTAAAATGTGGCCTGGTCATAAAGGTGAAAACAGGCTTGGGAGGCGAAGGGGTTAAAGGACATCCCATATCAACAAGTTATCACCTATTCACAGGATAGATAATAAATTGCTGACAACTAAGATCCCCACCTGTGCTCCTCCGAAAGTCGAAGTTGAAATGAAGAGGTGGCCATGCAAGTGTAATGCAGGGAGATCCTAATGCAACAGCTGAGACAACCAGCAGGATCAACTTTCTATTCACTTAACAGGGTTAAACGCGGGAAAGATCATTATCACACAATCATTGCACAAGAACAATATTCACAATATCATTTACAGGCAATTATATGTATACAGATTTATTGATTAGTACATTGCAAGAGATATGTCCTCGCGATCAGTCCGGGGTCTACAGTCCAATCTTGGTCTAACTGGAAAGGGGACAAATGCTATATTTGGTGGTAACAGTCTCTAGGGCACCCTTGCTGCTTTACGAGCTATAACAAAGTCTAATAACACTTTCTGGGCCACTTTAATGTCAGCCAGATCTCATCTCATCTGCAGTCTCTCCCTTGCCCACACCCGGTACCTTGAGGCTTAGCTGGTAATAATGGCCCTGCTCACTCACGTCCTCCCATCACCAGCCTTAGTGAGAGTCTCTGGTATCGCATTCTCTGGGTATCTTCAGTACTTGGCCGCCAATGGGCTTCACCTCGTAGTGGTAAAGTAGGCAGGCTGTTCCTCAACTATTCACTGGCGTCGTTTGGGTTCTGGGTCTTGACCTGTGTTGCTCTGGTCTTCGGTACTTGACCAGCATTGTCTGGATCCCAGGCCTCGACTGGAGTAGTCTGAATCCCTCTCACTGGCTCACAACACCCTGTCTGACTCGCTCTCCAAGCACGTCCCGGTAAGTCAGCTGCACCATCCCTCGGGCCTGGCTTTGCTTTGGCCATGGCATTCCATTGAAGCGAGGGACGGATCTTCCTCACAACTCAGGCCTTCTCTGGAATATGACTGCAATGGTGGCTGTGGCTATGGTGGCGGCGAGCCAAGCCTTTTATCTCTAGTCACTGCAACACAGATGTCACCTGACCTAGTGTTGTCCTTTTAAATCTCTTCTCTTGGAGGCCATGTACTTCCTTCTTGGTTCCTGCTAACACAAGTCTTTCTTTTTTACTTTCACTTTCAGTTTGGTCCAGCAGATGGCAGTGCTCGCTTACAGTTACTCAGTCTCTCTTGTCCATCTCTACACATTGTACCATTGTACTTCACAGCATTGAGACCCCAGGGATCAACAACTTATAATCCTTACTGATGCTTCTGCCAGAAGCGAAATGGCGCATGATGAGACAGAATGGAAGGGGAGCACTAGACTTGCGCAAGCCTAAGCTCCCTAGTGTCCCTAGATGGGTTCTTTCACTTGTGCGGCAATCACATTCCTTCTATCCCTGTCTTACCTTGAGAACAACCCTGACTAGTGCTCATGGCAGCAGGAACACTACTCCTGCTCTAACATAAGGGCACAAAGGGAAACAGACAAGAATAAAAGAAACAGCAATCACTCAACGCTTCCCCAGACTACAGAAAGGGGAAGGAAAAGGTTAGGGCAACCAAATAGAAGATATCATAAAGGAAGACACTCAAACAAACTTTCAGACAGATAACTTCAGAGACAACTCCAAGACAACCTCTCTCCACACAGCTCACAGAGTTGGAATGGACCTGCAGGGCCATCTGTTATGGTTACCCCAATGACCATGGGAAAAAAATACAAAACGGACTAGCTCTCGGGTGATGGAAACTAAGGTCGACCGTGACCTGAACCTGACCCAACACTTACAGTAGCCGGGGGATGTACCTACGATGCCCTAGACACCACGCGCCAGCCGGAGATCTAACTACCCCTATAAGAGGAATATACAGGCCTACCTTACCTCCAGTGAGGAACCCCAAAAGATGATAGTAGGCCCCCACAGATATTGACGGTGAGTTCAGAGGAAATGACATACGTAGGATGAACAGCAGATTTAGCACAGTGAGGTCCGCTTACTAGATAGCAGAAGGACAGGAAAGAGTTACTTCACGGTCGACCTAAAAATCACTATTCAAAAACACCATCCAGAAATTACTTTAAACTCCAGTGACAACTCATGCCACTGGAGTAGTAATTTTCTGTCCACAAGAGCTTCCAGCACTGAAGAGTCACATTGCAGATAGCTGGACAAAAATAGCAAAACAAGAAACAAAATTCAACTTAGCTGAACTGGGACTTGAGGCAGGTGAATGCAACAGAATGCTACTAGCACATTGTTGGCCGGCATGTGACTAACAGCCAAGCAGCCTTAAATAGGAAACTCCCCTAGAGGGTGGCGACAGGTAATCAGAGATGGAGGAAGGCACATAAGAGACACTACCATAACAGACCACCGGGGGAGCCCACAAACCGAATTCACAACAGTACCCCCCCCTTAAGGAGGGGGCACCGAACCCTCACCAGAACCACCAGGGCGACCTGGATGAGCACTATGAAATGCACGAACCAAATCGGGAGCATGAACATCGGATGCTGTCACCCAAGAATTATCCTCCTGGCCATAACCTTTCCACTTAACCAGATACTGAAGTTTCCGTCTGGAAACACGGGAGTCCAAGATCTTTTCCACCACATACTCCAATTCACCCTCAACCAACACAGGAGCAGGTGGATCAGCAGAAGGAACAACCGGTACCTCATACCTCCGCAATAATGACCGATGGAAAACATTATGGATATTAAAAGATGCTGGGAGGTCCAAACGAAAGGACACAGGATTAAGAACCTCCAGAATCCTATAAGGGCCGATAAACCGAGGCTTAAACTTAGGAGACGAGACCTTCATAGGAACAAATCGAGAAGACAGCCACACCAGGTCCCCAACACAAAGACGAGGACCAATACGCCGATGACGATTAGTGAACTGTTGAGTCTTCTCCTGGGACAACTTCAGATTGTCCACAACCTGTCCCCAAATCCGATGCATCCTATCAACCACAGCATCCACTCCAGGACAATCCGAAGACTCCAATTGACCGGACGAAAACCGAGGGTGAAACCCTGAATTACAAAAAAATGGAGAAACCAAAGTGGCAGAACTAGCCCGATTGTTAAGGGCAAACTCTGCCAATGGCAAAAAGTCAAGCCAATCATCCTGATCAGCGGACACAAAACACCTCAAGTAAGTCTCCAAGGTCTGATTAGTACGCTCAGTCTGGCCATTAGTCTGAGGATGGAATGCAGACGAAAAAGACAAATCGATACCCATCCTGGCACAGAACGTCCGCCAAAATCTAGACACAAACTGAGTACCCCTGTCAGACACTATATTCTCAGGAATACCATGCAAACGCACCACATTCTGAAAAAATAGAGGAACCAACTCAGAGGAGGAGGGCAATTTGGGTAAAGGTACCAAATGAACCATCTTGGAAAAACGGTCACAAATCACCCAGATGACAGACATCCTACGAGAAACCGGAAGGTCAGAAATAAAGTCCATAGAGATGTGCGTCCAAGGCCTCTTAGGAATAGGCAAGGGCAACAACAACCCACTGGCCCTAGAACAGCAGGGCTTGGCCCGAGCACAAACATCACAAGACTGCACAAACATGCGCACATCTCGAGACAAAGAAGGCCACCAGAAGGACCTAGACACCAAATCCCTGGTGCCAAAAATTCCAGGATGACCTGTCAACGCGGAAGAATGAACCTCCGAGATAACTCTACTGGTCCAATCATCAGGGACAAACAGTCTACCAGGCGGACAGCGATCAGGCCTATCCACCTGAAACTCCTGCAAAGAACGCCGCAGGTCTGGGGAGACAGCTGACAATATCACCCCATCCTTCAGGATGCCGGTAGGTTCGGAATCACCAGGCGAGTCAGGCTCAAAACTCCTAGAGAGGGCATCCGCCTTCACATTCTTGGACCCAGGCAGATATGACACCACAAAGTTAAATCGGGAGAAAAACAACGACCAGCGCGCCTGTCTAGGATTCAGACGCCTGGCCGACTCAAGATAAATTAGATTCTTGTGGTCAGTGAGGACCACCACCTGGTGTCTAGCACCCTCAAGCCAATGACGCCACTCCTCAAACGCCCACTTCATGGCCAGAAGTTCCCGATTTCCCACATCATAATTTCGCTCAGCGGGCGAAAACTTTCGGGAGAAAAACGCACATGGTCTCATTACTGAGCAGTCAGGATCTTTCTGCGACAAAACTGCACCTGCTCCGATCTCCGAAGCATCCACCTCAACCTGGAACGGAAGTAACACATCAGGTTGGCGCAACACAGGAGCGGAAGAAAAGCGGCGCTTAAGCTCTTGAAAGGCCTCCACAGCCGCAGAGGACCAATTAGCAACATCAGCACCCTTTTTGGTCAAATCAGTCAAAGGTTTAGCAATGGCAGAAAAACCCGCTATAAATCGGCGATAGAAATTAGCAAAACCCAAAAACTTTTGCAGACTCTTCAAAGAAGTAGGTTGCATCCAATCACAAATAGCCTGGACCTTGACAGGGTCCATCTCCATAGATGAAGGGGAAAAAATATATCCCAAAAAGGAAATTCTCTGAACTCCAAAACTACACTTTGAGCCCTTTACAAAAAGAGAATTAGCTCGCAAGACCTGAAAAACTCTCCTGACCTGTTGAACGTGAGATTCCCAGTCCTCCGAAAAAACAAGAATATCATCCAAATACACAATCATAAACTTATCCAGATATTCACGGAAAATATCGTGCATAAAGGACTGAAAAACGGAAGGGGCATTTGCGAGACCGAAAGGCATTACCAAATACTCAAAATGGCCTTCAGGCGTATTAAATGCGGTCTTCCACTCATCCCCCTGCTTAATCCGCACCAAATTATACGCACCACGTAGATCGATCTTAGTGAACCACTTAGCCCCTTTTATGCGAGCAAACAGATCAGTCAGTAAAGGTAACGGGTACTGGTATTTAACTGTAATCTTATTCAAAAGTCGATAGTCGATACAAGGTCTCAATGAACCATCCTTTTTACCTACAAAGAAAAATCCTGCCCCTAGTGGAGACAACGAGGGGCGAATATGACCCTTTTCCAAGGATTCTCTGATATACTCCCGCATAGCAGTATGTTCAGGTACAGACAAATTAAACAAGCGACCCTTAGGAAACTTACTACCGGGGATCAATTCAATAGCGCAGTCACACTCTCTGTGAGGAGGGAGAGAATCAACTTTAGGCTCTTGAAAGACATCATAAAAATCTGACAGAAATGCTGGGATCTCAGAGGGAGTAGATGAAGAAATAGGAACCAAAGGTGCATCCCCATGAATGCCCCGACATCCCCAGCTCAACACAGACATAGATTTCCAGTCCAAGACGGGATTATGAATCTGTAACCATGGCAATCCAAGCACTAAGACATCATGTAGGTTATATAATACAAGGAAACGAATAATCTCCTGATGGTCTGGGGTAAGACGCATAGTCACTTGTGTCCAATATTGTGGTTTATTGCTAGCCAAAGGTGTAGAATCAATACCCTTCAGGGGAATAGAAACTTCCAACGGCTCCAAATCAAACCCACAACGCTTGGCAAAGGACCAATCCATGAGACTCAGAGCGGCGCCAGAATCCACATAAGCATTCACAGTCACAGATGATAAGGTACAAATCAATGTCACGGACAAAAGAAATTTTGACTGCAAGGTACCTGTAGAAAAAGATTTATCAACCTTTTTATCAACCTTATTTATACGTTTAGAGCATACTGATATAACATGAGCTGGATCTCCACAGTAGAAGCACAATCCATTTTTGCGCCTGTAATTTTGACGTTCGCCTCTAGACAAAACACGATCGCATTGCATATGCTCTAATGCCTTTTCAGAGGTCACCGCCATATGGTGCACAGGTTTTTGCTCAGAAGATACCGCCATATGGTGCACAGATTTTTCCTCAGAAGACCCCGCCATATGGTGCACAGATTTGCGCTCCCGCAAACGCCGATCAATCTGGATAGCCAATTTCATGGCATCATTCAGACCTGTAGGCACAGGGAACCCCACCATGACATCCTTCACGGCATCAGAGAGACCTTCTCTGAAATTAGCTGCTAAAGCGCACTCATTCCATTTAGTAAGCACCGACCATTTACGGAATTTCTGGCAGTATATCTCAGCTTCATCTTGCCCTTGGGAAAGAGCTATCAAGGCTTTCTCAGCCAAAATCTCCAAATTAGGTTCTTCATAAAGCAACCCCAAAGCCTGAAAAAACGCATCTACATTTAACAACGCAGGATCTCCTGGCGATAATGCAAATGCCCAACTTTGTGGGTCGCCGCGCAGTAGAGAGATAACAATTTTAACTTGTTGAGTCTGATCACCAGCAGAGTGAGATCTCAGAGACAAAAACAATTTGCAATTTTCTCTGAAACTCAAAAACCGGGATCTGTCTCCGGTAAAGTATTCAGGCAGAGGAATCTTAGGTTCAGACATTGGAGCACGTATAACAAAATCTTGTAGGTTCTGTACTTTTGTCGCAAGGTTATTCAAACCTGCAACTAAACTCTGTGGATCCATGTTTCAAATGGGTGTAACCCAAGCATTCAGAGGTTAAGAGGAGAGGAGAAAAAAAAAAGGCTGAAGACTGCAGTTTAAGCAAGGAATACAAATGATCAAACTAAGGTGCACTTTCAAACACAGAAAAAAAAAACCTTTTCTTCTCCTTCCTACTTTAGTGCATATTTTAACACATAGATTTTTTATGGGCCGGCCAAACTGTTATGGTTACCCCAATGACCATGGGAAAAAAATACAAAACGGACTAGCTCTCGGGTGATGGAAACTAAGGTCGACCGTGACCTGAACCTGACCCAACACTTACAGTAGCCGGGGGATGTACCTACGATGCCCTAGACACCACGCGCCAGCCGGAGATCTAACTACCCCTATAAGAGGAATATACAGGCCTACCTTACCTCCAGTGAGGAACCCCAAAAGATGATAGTAGGCCCCCACAGATATTGACGGTGAGTTCAGAGGAAATGACATACGTAGGATGAACAGCAGATTTAGCACAGTGAGGTCCGCTTACTAGATAGCAGAAGGACAGGAAAGAGTTACTTCACGGTCGACCTAAAAATCACTATTCAAAAACACCATCCAGAAATTACTTTAAACTCCAGTGACAACTCATGCCACTGGAGTAGTAATTTTCTGTCCACAAGAGCTTCCAGCACTGAAGAGTCACATTGCAGATAGCTGGACAAAAATAGCAAAACAAGAAACAAAATTCAACTTAGCTGAACTGGGACTTGAGGCAGGTGAATGCAACAGAATGCTACTAGCACATTGTTGGCCGGCATGTGACTAACAGCCAAGCAGCCTTAAATAGGAAACTCCCCTAGAGGGTGGCGACAGGTAATCAGAGATGGAGGAAGGCACATAAGAGACACTACCATAACAGACCACCGGGGGAGCCCACAAACCGAATTCACAACAGCCATCGTGCTTTTCCGCCTGCTCTATGCAGGATTTCCAAAACCTTCTCAGACAGATGTCTGTACAGATGCTGTTTGAAGACATCCATTGAAGGAGAACTCATCACCTCTCGTGGCAGCCTGTTCCACTCATTGATCACCCTCACTGTCAAAAAGTTTTTTCTAACATCTAATCTTTATCTTTTCCCTTTCAGTTTCGTTCCAATGCTTCTCATGTTTGCATGTGCAAATGAGAATAAGGATGATACCTCTACACTGTGACATCCCTCCAGATATTTGTAGACAGCTATTAAATCTCCTAACCTTTCTTTTTTGTAAGCTAAACAATCCCAGATCCTTTTACTGTTCCTCATAGGACATACTTTGCAGTTCACTCACCATCCTGGCAGCTCTCCTCTGAACTTGCTCCAGTTTTTTTGCTCTGTCTTTTTTAAATGTGGTCCCCAAAACTGGACAAAGTATTCCAGATAAAGTCTGACTAAGAAGGAGTAGAGGGGGATAATTACTTCACGTGATCTAGACTTTATGCTTCTCTTAATACATTCCAGAACTGTGTTTGCCTTTTTTGCTGCTGCATCACACTGTTGACTCATGTGCAATCTGTGATCTATTCGTATACCCAAGTGTTTTTCACATGTGCTGCTGCTTAGTTCTATTCCTTCGGTTCTGTAGATGCAAAATACGAGTGAGGGAGCACGCATGAGCGGTACCAATTATATGAAGTGGGTATTAAGGCAAACTTATAGCCAAAGGGCTACTAACATTTGGGGGTTATGCAAACCCTGCATAACCCTGGTAAATGGTGAGAGTAGAATTTGTGGTTACCTCTATCCGTTGTGTGGCAGGCCGTGAGCACCGGATGAGTTGAGGCGTCTCCTTAGGCTAGTGAGCGGTGGGAGCCAAGCGCCGCTGTGCTCCACACTGTCTCAGGTTGTAGGCTCCGGGCAGACTGCGATGCCTCCTGGGGCTGGTGAGCAAAGAAACTGAGCACAGCCGCACTGTGCGCCAAGCCCCACGTAATCGCTGTCCTGTGGATCACGTGACCGGAGGTCCTGAAGGGGAAGATGTAGAAGCATCCCATCCACTGCAGCTCCATCTGCACACCCTTGAGGAGGGATCGGGGATGTAGACAAGAAAAATAACCTGGTCTTAATGGAGTGCTTGGGACAGAGATGGATGAGGCAACAATTTAAAAACGTGCAAACCTTTATTAAGGGAATAAAATCCACAACGCGTTTCAATGGCAAGCCGCCCTCTTCCTCAGGTGGCTTAGTTCTATTCCTTCTGTTCTGTAGATGTAATTTTCATTTCCTTGCCCAGATCTAGAATCTTGCATTTTTCCCTTGTGGTAGTTCAACTCACGTGGCGGTATATGGAGGTAGAAAAATGGGAACTCTGTCTCTTTAAATCCTCGTTGGTTTATTATAAGGCAGCATAAACCAACACGTGGGGAAAATAAACTCAGCCTTTCTGGCTAAAACAGGAAAGCAACAAAGAAACAAAACGCTGCAACACAGTCCATACATTGCGGATGGCACCCCGCTCTGGAGCAATCCAGGTTCAGTCTCTGCTCGATAAGACACAGAGCCACTGGAGACTCCTCTCTCTAGTCTTGCTGAACCCAGACTGCCAATAGAGCCCATTTACTTAAACCCCAGGCCATGTCACTCTTTCCATCATATGCCTGACCACATTATCATGGCATCACACGGGTCCTGGCAGCTCTGCAAGTGGAGATAAAGTGGACCTTCTCCCATCCACTCTATGAAGGTCCACATGAAACCAGCCTATTATGCAACTTTAACTTAACTCTCACAACACGTAGTGTGCTGGAGGAACATACTCTGGTTTCACATCACTGACGCTATTAAGCGCAGTGACACATATCTCCCCTCTATTACCTTACCAGTGACTTTGTCACATCTTGTTAAATATCATTCTGTTAGTCGCTGCCCATTGTTCAAGCATACAGTGACATGTAAACGTTTGGGCAAAATTGCTGTTATTATGAACAGTTAAGTCATTTGAAGATGAAATGCTCTCTAAAAGAGATAAAGCTAAAGATTTTTTTAATCTTTTACATTTTAAAAATTACTAAAAAGAAAATGCCATGCTGCAAAAGTTTGAGCACCCTGCATGGTAAGTACCTTGTAGCACCTGTTTTGCAAGTATCACAGCTTGTAAATGCTTTTTATAGCCAGCCAAGAGTCTTTCAATTCTTCTTTTGATGGATTTTCAATGATGTTCAGATCAGGGAACTGTGAGAGACATTGTAAAACCTTCAGCTTGCACCTTTTGAGGTAGTCTATTGTGGAATTTGACGTGTGTTTAAGATCATTATCCATTTGTAGAAGCCATCCTCTTTTTAACTTCAGCTTTTTTATAGATGGTATTATGTTTGCATCAATAATTTGTTGAAATTTCACTGAATCCATTCTTCCTTCTACCTGTGAAAGATTCCATGTGCCATTGGCTGCAACACAACCCCAAAGCATGATTGATCTACCCCATGGGCGGACATACCTCATGTGCAGCCAGTTCAGCTGCACAGGGGCCCAGGAGGACAGGGGGCCCGATCAGCTGCTCAAATATCTTGTTCTCTCATAGAGCTAGCGGCAACATCTACAGCAGAGGTGTCAAACTGCATTCCTCGAGGGCCGCCAACAGGTCATGTTTTCAGGATTTCCTTAGCATTCCACAAGGTGCTGCAATCATTCTGTGCAGGTGATTAAATTATCACCTGTGCAATACAAAGAAATCCTGAAAACATGACCTGTTGGCGGCCCTCGAGGAATGCAGTTTGACACCTCTGATCTACAGTAAGAGAAGAGGAAGGGGGCCTGTACCTGAGTCTTTTGCTGTCAGAGAGGGGCCCTTTCCTCTCCTCTGAGTTGATGCTGCCGCTGGCTCTATGATATGATGCAGGAGCAGGAGCCCGGGATCCCTGTACACGCCCCCAGGAATCCTTGGACATGCCCCCAGCTTATCTTCATGGTGCAGGCAGGAACAGGCCTGGTAAGGCTTGTTTCACACTTCCGTCGGCAGTGTCCCATCGTACTGCGTCGAGGACTCGTACCAACGGACGTTTAGTAAATAGTGTTAAAACAGACGCAAACGTGTGCAGTATTTTGACGGATGCGTCGTCCGAATCTTTGCAGTGCAGAAATTGGATTTTGTATTCCGGGAGAGAGAGAGAATGCTCAGAGTGAAAAAACGGGATACGTCGCTGGATTCCTGTGTTTGACGGTCAGCGAAGGATCCTGCGCCCATAGGCTTCCATTATAGCCCACGACGGACAACGCAGGATCCGTCGCTGAGCGATTTTCCGACATGCGGAAAAAACGTTCCTCTGAACGTTTTCTCCCTACGACAGACCGCTATTTTCCAACGGATCCAGTGCACGACGGATGAAACGGATGGCCATCCGTCACAATCCGTCGCTAATACAAGTCTATGGGAAAAAACAGGATCCTGCAGAAAAATTTGACTCTACGGATTTTGACGTGAGACAAAAGACGGAAGTATGAAAAAGGCCTTAATATGGCTGATCTCAGCCAACCCTCTCTCCTGCCTCCTCACTGCCTCTGACTGCTGCTGGGAACAGCCTCCAGCAGTCAGTACATCTGACACCTCTTCTGCCTCCTGAGCAGTTCTGACAACTGAACTGCCTGATCAATATTCACATAGCTATCACATCAATCCCCCTGCCCCCTGTATCTTCCTCTACCTCCTGTACTGAGGGGGCTTTATTGGAAAACCGCTGCACTGGCCCATTGAGAAGCAGGAGCTGCAGTGTGAATGCTGCCTGAGTGGCCAGTGCAGCCATTCCTCAGTAAAGACCCCTCAGTACAGGGGTGGTAAGTGGCTACAGGGGGGAGGGGAGGTTGATGTGATGGCCGATGTTCACATGGGTCAGACACCTGACAGAACTTCTCAGGAGGAAGAATAAGTGTCAGATGTACTGACTGCGGGAGTACACTCTGCAGCTATCAGAGGTAGTGAAGAGGCAGAAGGACTGGCGACAGCTGGAGATCTGGCCAGTAAGTGCTGATGGAGGACTGACGACCCCCAGGATGTAACTTTTTTTGTGCATCGAGACCGCCATTTTCGACCGCGCATGCGCGGCCGAAACTGCGCCCCCTCCTTCCCGGACCTTGCAATGGGGCAGCGAAAGGGTCCTAAGACTGCTTCCGCTGCCCACGTCGGGCATTTATTTCATAGTATGCGTCGGTACGTCGGGCCGACGCAGAGCGAAGGCCCCGTACCGACGCCAGTGTGAAAGCAGCCTTACTATCACCTATGTGTATTACCATACTTCTGTGTAACCTGTTTGTAAAAGTCTATATATAAATATGTATGTATATGTACCTAGTATATGTACCTAGTGCTCATATGTATCTGTGGGACACACAAAGATAATCACAGTACACATATATATATATAAATATAAATATATATATATATATATATATATATATATATATATTAGAACCTGAGTGTACAGTAGTTATCTGTGTGTGTATAAATATATATATATATATATATATATATATATATATATATATATATATATATATACTGTATATGCTACATATAATGCACACACATACAATACACACAGTCATGGCCGAATGTGTTTTCATGTATCGATGTGTACTTTGGTTATCTGTGCATGTATGTACAATATATATATATATATATATGTATGTGTGTGTATGTATGTATATATATATACTGTATATATATATATATATATATATATATATATATATATGATGTGTACATATCTATATTAGTACCTGAGACACAGTAGGTAGAATGTGTAAAGGTAAATATCACTTAATGTGAACCTGTCAGCAGTTTAGGCTGCTATAAGATGCGGCCACTGCCTTTCAGGGCTTATCAACAGAATTCTATAATGCTGCAGGTAAGCCCCCGATCCGACCTGAAAGATAAGAAAAATAAGTTTTATTATACTCACCCGGTGGAACGGTCCAGTCTGATGGGTGTCACAGGTCCGGGTTCAGCGCCTCTCATCTTCTTGCGATGCCGTCCTCCTGCTTGCTTCATAGCTCCCCCATATCGCACTCCTGCGCAGGCATACTTATCTGCCCTGTTGAGGGCAGAGTAAATTCCTGCAGTGCACAGGCGCTGGGCCTCTGACCTTTCCTGGCATCTGCGTACTGCAGTACTATGCGCAGATAAGTACGCCTGCGCAGGAGCGCGATGCCAGGGAGCCATGATGCAAGCAGGACGGAGGCAATCATAAGAAGATGGGACCCGGAGCTGTGACACTCATCGGACCAGACCGCCCTCCAGGTGAGTAGGTGAGTATAATAAAACTTATTTTTCTTATCTTTCAGGTCGGATCAGGGGCTTATATACAGCATTATAGAATATTTCAGCTCGATCTGCATCCTCAGATGCACATTCAGCTGAAATATATTGCAGCGCCGGCGATCCGCCAGTTCCGCTGCAGTACACGCCGCTGACCAATTTGCATCCAGCATCTGACCTCGGTATGTCCAAGACTGGGGGGCATATGGCAGTGACGACATGAGCGATGGTTGGGATGCTGAAGTCAGCTGGCGGCCCTTGCGCCGGTTACAGAAGAGGACGCCGTGTGGCATGGGAGCGGAGAAAGGTGAGTAGAATCGGGTTTTTTTCATGTGTTGCAGAAGAACAAAACAGATTATCAGAGAAAGGGTCATGTAGCGCTATGCCCAACATGGTGTCTCCTCCTCCCTCCTTGCAGGGATGCCAGCTTACTCACCGGCCCATGGCACTGTCAACAGTATGCTTCTGCTCCTGCCTTCTCCCTCCACTATGCACGCTGCACTGTGTCTCGACGGCGTGCCTAGGGAGCATGTGCGCGCACTCCCCTGTTCTAAAACATGCACATGGTAAATACTCAGCTGGGAGGCATTTAGTTAAATGTGTGTTCACTTGCAACATGTCTCCCAGCCAATAGCTTGGAGACATCTTGTATAAAAAGCACCATCCCCAATAGGGAGGTGCCTGAGCAATCCCTATAGTTACAGTATGTTAGGTGGTTGGTGTGTATGCAACTGTATGTTGCCAGGTCCCCCATTCCTAGTCTGATATAGTATCCTATATCCCATACCCTGTGTACTGTTATTAGTGCTCGCTTCCTGTGACTGCTTCAGAGGTGTCTTGATCCTGAAATCGCGTCTGCGGTACCGGTACCTTATTACTATTTATGTATGGTGCTGTCCTTTATATAGCATCCTGTTATGTGGAGCGCCGTCGGTTATTACACAATATCATCTCTTGTCATCTACAGCACCATCCCTTACATTGAGTATTCTCATTATTTTTGTTATTTACAGCGTCTTCTCTTTATTGCATGGTGTCCTCTCCTGTAAAATGTAAAATGACAGCTGAGGGAGCAGCATCCAACCAGAAGACCAGTCCATCAGCCGCAACGATCACAAAAGAAGCTTTCCCATGCTCCATCAGCCGTCATTTCAGTTTATAGCTAACAAGAGTGGATGATATGTAATAAAGAACAGGGAGGTATAAATAACAAAAATAATGAGAATCTGATATGTAAGGGACGGTGCTGTACATAACAAGTGGGAACTATATGATAAGGGACAGTGCTATACATAAAGAGAGGGCACTGTGTAATAAGGGGCGGCAATATATATGAGAGACTGTAAAAAAATATGTACAATATATCTGTAACTTGGTCGCAATGAAAGGAGGGGGGCCCAGATACATTTCTTGCACAGGGGCCCTAAGCTGTCTGTGTCCGCCCCTGATCCACCCCCATGCTTAATGGTTGGCGAGATGTTCTTTTCCTGAAATGATGTGCCCTTTTTTCTCCACACATACCTTTGATCATTGTGGCTAAAGAGTTCTATTTTAATGTGATCGATTCTTCATGTATCAGGCTTGTTTAGATGTTCTTTTGTATACTCCTGACGTTGAATTTTATGGTGAAGATGCAGGAGAGGCTTCCTTCTGATGACTCTTCCATGAAGGCCATATTTGTGCAGGTACCTCTGAACAGTAGATCAATGTACCACAGCTCTAGAGTCTGTTAAATCTTTCTGAAGGTCTTTTGCAGTTAAGTGGAGGTTCTCATTCTAGCAATTGTACGAGCACGCTCTCACTGTTTTCTCAATTTTGCTTGGTCTTCCAGACTTTATCTTGACCTCCACTTTTCATATTAACTGCCATTTCTTAATTACAGTTCAAACTGAGGAAAAGGCAACTTGAAAATGTTTTGCTATCTTCTTATAGTTTTCTGCTGCTTTGTGGGCCTCCGCTATTTTCATTTTCACAGTGCTAGGCAGCTGCTTAGAAGAATTCCTGGCTGCTTTTTTTGCCACAAGGTAAGATGAGGCTGGGTTCTATAAAGCTGGGAAATTTGTATCACCTGGCCTTTTCTAACAATGATAGTGAACAAGCCATAACCCTAACAGACTAATTAAGGTCTGAAATCATGGTCAAAGATATCTGAGCACACAAATCTCCAAAGGTGCCCAAACTTTGGCATTGATCTATTTTCCTTTTTGTAATTTTTAAAATGTAAAAAATGGCTATATATACAGGGTTGGCCATTTATATGGATACACCTAAATGGAAATGGTTGGTGATATCAACTTCCTGTTTGTGGCACATTAGTATATGGGAGGGGTAAAATTTTTCAATATGGTTGGTGACCATGGCAGCCATTTTGAAGTCGGCTATTTTGGATCCAACTTAATTTTTTTCAATGGGAAGAGGGTCATGTGACACATCAAACGTATTGAGAATTTTACAAGAAAAACAATGGTGTTCTTGTTGTTAACGTAATTTTATTCTTTCATGAGTTATTTACAAGTTTATGACCACTTATAAAATGTGTTCAAGGTGCTGCCCATTGTGTTGGATTGTCAATGCAACCCTCTTCTCCCACTCTTGACACATTGATAGCAACACCGCAGAAGAAATGCTAGCACAGGCTTCCAGTATGTGTTGTTTCAGATGCTGCACATCTCGTATCTTCACAGCATAGACAATTGCCTTCAGATGACCCCAAAGATAAGTCTAAGGGGGTCAGATCGGGAGACCTTGGTGGCCATTCAACTGGCCCACGACAACCAATCCACTTTCCAGGAAACTGTTCATGTAGGAATGCTCGGACCTGACACCCAAGATGGTGCACCACCACATTATGGGTGTCAGGTCTGTACAAGGAGCAACATATATTGCTTCATACAGTATTATGGGCACCACATAGAGCTCCATACAGAATGAGCCCCATATATTGCTCCATACGGTATTATGGGCACCACATAGTGCTTCATAAGGAATAGAAAGAATAAGGAGCCCCATATATTGCTCCATACAGTATAATGGGCATCACATAGTACTTCATAAAGAATAAGGAACCCCATATATTGCTCTATACAGTATTATGGGCACCACAAAGGGCTCTGTACAGAATTGGGAGCCCCATATATTGTTCCATACAGTATTATGGGCACCACATAGAGCTTCTTTGTGGTGCCCATAATATTGTATGGAGCAATATATGGGGCTCATTATTCTGTATGGAGCTCTGTGTTCCCATAATACTGCATGGAGCAATATATGGGGGCTCCTTATTTTTTATGAAGCACTATGTGGTGCCCATAATACTGTATGTCGGACTATACTGTGAAATATTTGGCATTGTACTATACCTATATTTCTTTGCCATATCTGTGCATCATGAATTGTGGTATGTGTTAAAGTGGCCCACTGAGACTCTTTCACTCAGGGCCCATGAAAACCTGGAGCCAGCCCTGCTTCTGGGACTTCTCCTGTTCTCCAGGAATTTTCAAAGATTCTGACTAGTGGTTCTGCAATTTCCTCTTCTAACTTTTTCAGTACCCTAGGGTATAATTCATCTGGACTAGGAGATTTAAATTATTTTAAATTAGCTAAGTGTTCCCTCACCATCTCTCTGTTAATGGATAGAGTGGATTATTTTATTACTTCGATGGCACCGTGAAGATCAGTTGATGTTACATTTGCCTTCTTAGAGAACACAGATGCAAACTAGGAATTTAAAAGTTCGGCATTCTCAACATCATTTTTGACCACTTCACACTATTCATCCTGTAAAAATCCTTTAGCATCTTCAGCTTTTCTTTTGGTTTTGACTTACCAATAACATGTCTATTGATCCTGTGATTTCCATGATTTCACAACTTTTCCCTCTTTGTTGCAATTCGCATGTTGATGAGGGTACGCAATAGAAAATAGCATAATAGACATACAGTATGTAGTAAGGTATAGTAGCATATGATGTAACATATCTTTGTGGCATACTTCTGTCTATTTCGGCAGGGTAAATATTTTGAGATACAGTTCAGCCGTGGGGGAGAGCCTGATGGAGGGAAAATATCCAACTTTCTCCTGGAGAAATCACGTGTTGTCAATCAGAATGAGAGTGAGCGCAACTTTCATGTCTTTTATCAGGTAAATATTTCATTAATCTAGTACTGAAGAGAAATCTGTTCCATATTTGTAAATCATTTACATCTATATTGTTAGAAAAAGGGTTGAAGATTTTAAATTGGTGTGGAAAAAATATCTTTCATGGATTGTGACCTTATTATTGTCTTCAACAGCTAATAGAGGGGGCATCAGAGGAACAAAAGCAAAATCTGGGCATCATGACTCCTGAGTACTATTTCTACCTGAATCAGTCAGAAACCTATAGGGTTGAAGGAACCAATGATAAGAATGATTTCTATGAGATGACAGTAAGTTTTCAGTAATGTGTTCTACTCTAGGGACTTATCATACTTACCATCTGAAAAGATAGTTCTCATTGTCATTGTGTCATGCTTGTTTCTCATAGAATGCCATGCAGGTCATTGGTATTTCATGGGAAGAGCAGCAGCTGGTCCTGCAAATAGCAGCAGGAATCTTGCATCTTGGGAATATCGGCTTTCAAGAGCAGGGGAATTATGCTACAATAGAGTGTACTGACCGTGAGTAATTCCTCATTACTTTACTTTTAACTATTACTGGAGAGTAGAATGTACAAGGCTGTGATCACAATATGTCATAATATCAGGGGTTTTGCTAAAATAGGACCACAAGTATTTCTAAAGAGCAGAGATGATAGATGCAAATCGAATTTAATTTGAATATTATGAAATACAGAGGTCACAGAGAATTCAAACAATTTTCAATTTGATTTGCAAAAAAAAATCACACCACTAGGGATGAATGAACCCAAGCTGTAAGTTAAGGGTCCATGCAGGAGACTTAATGTCCAGTACCAAACATGAACTTTTAACAAGATGTCCAGTTTGCTGTTCAGGTTCTGATGTCTAATAAAGTTTGTTGAAAGGCTGCAGGAATGCCAATAAGCAAGCTTTTTGGGATGTGGGTACTTCAGGAGCCATCACATGACTGTGACTGGCTGGCGCAGCACATGAGCTGGCCTACGTAAATGATGGATCACAAGTGCCACCGCCATTCTGCTCTGATTAGTGTAGGGACAGGACGCAGCTTGAGTAAGGGACAGTGTTAGGTTGCGCACTCTGCAAAAAAGCTGCTGTGAGTACTCTTCATGTGTCTCAGTGGGAGAACTGTGTCAAAAGGCCGTTGTGTGTACTCTGCACCCTCGCCTGTGGGAATACTGTGTATACTCTACAATTCCCAATGAGGGAGTACTGTGACAAAATGCCACTGTGTGTACTCTACACCCCACCGCCTGTGACAGTACTGTGCCTTTCAGCTACTGTGTAAACTCTGCACCCCTGCCTGTGGGTGTACTATGCCAAAAAGCTGCTGTGTGTACTCTGCACCCATATCTGTGAGAATACTGTGCCAAAAGCCTGTGTGTACTCTGCACCCCTGCCTGTTGGAGAACAGTGCCAAAAAAAACACTTTGTGTACTCTGCACCCATATCTGTGGGAGTACTGTGCCTTTAAACTGCTGTGTACTCTGCAACCCCGCCTGTGGAAATACTGTGCCAAAAAGCTTGTGTGTGTACTCTGCACCCATATCTGTGGGAGTATTGTGTCTTTAAACTGCTGTGTGTACTCTTCAACCCCGCCTGTGAGAGTACTGTGCCAAAAAGCTGGTGTATGTACTCTGCACCCATATCTGTGGGAGTACTTTGCCTTTTAGCCGCTGTGTGTACTCTGCACCCATATCTGTGGGAATACTGTGCCTTTAAGCCGCTGTGTGTACTTTGCAACCCCATCTGTGGGAGAAATGTGCCAAAAGCGGCTGTGTGTACTCTAATCCCATATCTGTGGGAGTACTGTGCCAAAATCCCGCTGTATGTACTCTGCAACAGCACCTGTAGGACTACTGTTCCAAAAAGCCTCTCTGTACTCTGCAGCCATCTCTTTGCCATTTGTAGCCAAAAAATATATATTTTACTAAATCATTCTACACTGCAGTTGTGTCTTTACCATTTTTGGACCAAAAAAGTTATTGTACACTGCAGCCATTTCTTTGCCATTTGTTGGCCAAGCAAAGAATTTTACTGTACACACCGCTGTGTGTATATGAGCAGTGTGGAAAAAAAATAAACCTACTCTGCCGCCATCTTTTTGTGAGTAGTGTGCCGAAAAACCACTTCCAAAAATAAAATGAGCAGAGCATCAAATAGGGGACGTGGCCGTGGTGGTAATGTGTAGTTACTTCTTTTGGTGGTGTAGCTGCTGCAGGGAGAAGATGTGGTCATTTTGTGCCTGCTATGTGTCCAAATACAACACCTTCCTATGATGCACACAGGCGACAGGTCATTATGCGTTCTTTTGTAAGGCCGAATACCTCTACATGAATGGGGAGGCCTGAACATGTCGATACGGAGTTACATTGGATGGAAGATAGTGGTTCCAATTCCTTTGCATGACCTTCCACGCAGTCCACTGTAGAAAATGCAGAATTTGTACTTGAAGACCATGGTCATCTGGCTTCCACCTCAACCCTTTGGAAATCAGATAAGCAGTCTGAGCCCCAAGTCATGCAGCTGTCTCTTCTACTTTTTGATGACTCTGCTGGCTTGGTTTCCATGGCCCATCTGCAAGGCCCTGCCCCAGAAGTGGAAAAGATTGAGTACACTGATGCTCAATTACTTGTTCAATTTGAAGATGAGTAAGTCTGAGGGCTATTGCACAAGGTCAGTGCAGCACATCTCTGATTATGATGATGGAACACAGTTTTCAACTGCCATAGATTTTTGCACTGTGCAGACTGGCAAGGAGGGCAGGGGTAAGGAGTTGGTGGAAGACGATGAGGACCTCACATGAATAAGAGGCTATCGTAGCGAGTGGCCCCTAGTCAGTACATTGGCAGCTACTGCCCACCACACTGCTGAAATAAGCACACCAAAGACAGCTCAAAAGAGCTCCCTGGCATTGCATTTCTTCAGGGAATGTGCAAATGACAAGCTACAGGTGGTTTGCATGCTATGCAGTCAGAGCCTGAAGAGAGGCATAAACTTTTGAACATGAGCACCACCTGCATGACGAGGCATCTGATTTCCAAGCATGAGTTGCAGTGGAATACACACCTTAAAAAGCATGACAGATCTGAGTCTCCTCCTGCTGTGGTCTTGGCCACTTCCTTCTGCTCCCCATAAAGAGAGGATATGACAGCACCACCACCACCATCTGTGTCATTGAGCATCTCCACACTGTCCTATGGAAGTGTTCAGCTTTCCATCCCCCAAACTCTCAAGAGAAAGAGGAGATGCCCCCCTACTCACTCATGAGCTATGGTACTGAATGACAGCATTTCCAAATTACTGGTCTTTGAAATGCTGACATTTTGGCTGGTGGAGACAGATAGTTTAAAAAAAACTGATGGCAGTGGCTGGCCCTCAGTATGTTGTTCCCAGCCTCCACTACTTTTCCAACAATGGAAAAGTAGTGCCATGCCAACAATGCACTGCACAAACATGTTGTGGACAAAACAAGTAGTGCACTTCCCAACGCCATCAGTGGCAAGGTCCACATAACAGCCAATACTTGGACCAGTAAGCACAGCCAGGGACGTTACATCTCACTAACTGCCCACTGGTTAAATGTAGTGGCGGCTAGCACAGAGGCAGAAAGCGTTCTAGCCCATGTCCAACTCTGACATGCAGAAGTAGTGCTAAATGCTGTGCTTCAAAAGCATCCAGCAACTAGAGGGGTTAACACAGTCACAGGAGACAGGGAGTGGTTAGCAGAGCCCCAGGGGGATTGTGGGAAACTTGTTTACTGTTCTGGCAGCAGCCAAAGGGATGAGTGGTTGTGATCTCTCTCTCACAAAAGTTTAGGCAAGTGAACCATAGGGACACAGGATTCCATTACCAAGTGGAGCTGGGCTATCCCCTATACTGCTAGTTGAAAAAGTCTATCATGAGCAGGAAGATGAGGACTGGAAGGACTGTGTCACAGGGATCAGCTCTCTCAGCCAACCTTCCTCCATCTCACTGTGCTAGAAGGAATGCTGTTTACTACTGTGCCTTTGTAAATAGTAGATCTGTGCTATCAAAAAAGACTGTTAGTCAATGTGCCTCTAAGAAGCAGCTGTACTGTTTATAAAGCCTATGCTTAAGTGACTTGAATTGTACTGAATGTGTTGTGACAGTAAACTACGCTGTTCATATTCATGAGGACTCTGCAGTACATGGTCGCCCTGAGTAACGGTTCCCCCAGAGTTCCAAAGAATTAATGTCCCACCCCTATCTGAATCTAGTGGCGTGCTCGTAACACTACCACCACTGAGGATTGCTGGACATTTCTCTGTCTGGGTTGCCTCCTCCTCCTCCTACTCCACTTCTTTCACTGCCTCACAGAAAGACCTGCACCACAAAGCCTACACCGCGCAGAAGCTGTGAACAGGTATCAAACAGCAGAAAAATGAGTGGCTGGTGATTGTGAACCTCAAGCCTGGCTTTGTGGTGTACGATAATGTGCGAATCTCGTAGCATCTCTGGTTTGATGCACATCCCTTGCCTGGTGCATTTACTGAACTTAGTGGTATAGAGCTTCCTGAAACTCTACCCACATATATCAAAGCTGCTGCTCCTGAAAGTGTGAACAGTGTGTGCTCGTTTTTGACGTTCTCACCCTGCTGCTTGCCTGTCTGCACTGCAGTGTCACTTCTGCCTTCCTGCTCACCAGCTGATATGCGCATACCAACAAAGTGGAAATCCACCTTTCATATACTGGAGAGACTGTCCGAGCAGCCGCAGGCAATAGTGGAGTTTCAAGTGTAGCATGCACTGGTGAGTAGCTCTGCAGAACAACAACATTTCACCACCAATGAGTGGGCCACCATGAGGGACCTGTGTACCGTGTGTTACTAATATGGCCGCTGATGTTGCCATGATCAGTGTTACTATACCACTTTTATTCCTGCTGGAAAAAACAATTCAGGCCATGATGGTTGAGGTAGTGGCACAGGAGGCATAGGAGCCATTATTAGGCCTGTCGTCCAAACTAGGCTCAGTGGGTGGGTTACTGTCCCAACATCGGCCAGGTACCCAACTGTACAGCCAGAGGACAGTTTGGGAGGATGATTATGATGATAAGGAGGTGGGGGAACAACTGTGTTCACAGCAGGGTGGCACTTAGAGCAGCTCATGGGGGGATACAGAGTACTCAGATGATAGGATCGGAGAATGCACGAATACAAGCATACGATGGTAGAGAAACTACTGATAGCTTTTCCACCTGATGGCGGGGGCTCAGTGGAACAACAAGGCAGAGGCAGAGGAGAAAGTCAGCAGCACCGCTGCAGCATTGCCACCACCTCGGAAGGCACAGTTAGCAAGGCCGAAATGTGCCAAAACTTTGAGCACATCACAACATTCAGCACCACAATCTGATATGGTCCATATTAGATAAAAATAGGAGAACCCGGAGCATAATATAAACAACTTCTTTATTGATACAAAAGTTTAAAAGCCATATATCAGTAATACTTTAGGTGCATATTTTCCAATAAGTAACATAGATGAGGGGGAAACCCACCCCTCTAAAATCCCCATACTGAGCAGTAATCATGTAGAAAGGATAGAGCAAAAGACCCTTCCATATGATATATCCTGGTAATACGGCAAGCTGGTCAGTAGTAAAATGACAGTCCTAACAGCCAAAGCAAAAATATCACGGGTCAGCTTACCAGCACAGGGGGGAAGCAGAGGAGGGGGGTCCCTCCTCTGGTGGCCGTGCGCATCGCCCGGCTGGTGGGTGGCTCCCTCATGTGGGCGGGCATCTGTGTGCTCTGTGCGATCGCTCCGGGAGATGTCCTCTGCTTCCCCCCTGTGCTGGTAAGCTGACCCGTGATATTTTTGCTTTGGCTGTTAGGACTGTCATTTTACTACTGACCAGCTTGCCGTATTACCAGGATATATCATATGGAAGGGTCTTTTGCTCTATCCTTTCTACATGATTACTGCTCAGTATGGGGATTTTAGAGGGGTGGGTTTCCCCCTCATCTATGTTATTTATTGGAAAATATGCACCTAAAGTATTACTGATATATGGCTTTTAAACTTTTGTATCAATAAAGAAGTTGTTTATATTATGCTCCGGGTTCTCCTATTTTTATCTACATTCTATGGAGCGGACTTGATGTGTCTGGTTACATATAACACACATGTGTTTCTTCCCAGACTATTAATATGACTTTGGGATTTGTAATATTATGGTCCATATTAGCAGGAGGCAGCATTACAACAACATGGTGGTAGAGAAACTGTCAACACGACTCCACGTACTAACTGATTGGTCTGCCCAATTTATCTGGGTCTCCAGATTGGAGACATGGCCTGAGCTTGCTCTTTATGCCTTGGAGGTGCTGGTCTGCCTGCAGCAAGTGTACTGCCGGTACATGTGTTTAGTACAGCACGGATTGTGATCACACCGCATCCACCAGTCCACATCCAACATGTGGAAGCTAACATTCCTTAAAATGAACCAGGCGTGGAACCCACGGGACTTGTCCATACCTTCTTATGACTAGACAATTATACCTGCTGCATCCAGCCAGTATTCAAGTCTACTTGCCATTCATATTTGCCTCCTCTCCAAATAAAATAACAAAAAACTATGTTGGCTCTCATTTCCTCTTCCACCTACACCGCCACATTCACCTCCTACTCCAGCTGGACTTCAGCCCCCTGGTTGTAGCTTGTTAGTTTATTTTGGGTTCATTCTATGTTTTTTCAAGTCAGTTCATAAAAAAATACATAACACAAAACATTTTCTATTACTCCTCCCTTGCCTCTTCCACCTATACATCCACCTCTTTTTCCACTTCGACCTACGCCTCCTATTTGTAGATTGCTAGTTTTAGTTTTGTTAATTCTAGGTTGTTTTAAGTCAGTTCCATAAAAAAAAATAAAAAAAAAAGTGAAAGAAAGGAAAAAAAAAAAAAGTTTAAAAAAAGTGTTGGATTACTCCTCCCTTGCTTCTTCCACCTATACCGCCACATCCACCTCTTCCTTCACTTGGACCTATGCCTTGAGGTTCTAGATTGCTACTTTCAGTTTTACTAATTTTAGGTTGTTTTAAGTCAGTTCCATAAAAAAAACTTAAAAAAGGAAAAAAAAGGAAAAAGTGTTAGATTACTTCTCCTTTGCCTCTTTCACCTATATCGCCACTTTCACTTTTTCCTCCACTTGTACTTATGCCTCCTGGTTCTAGAGTGCTAATTTTACCTTGGTTAATTCTAGGGTTTTTTTAAGTCCCTTCCATAAAAAAAAAAAACCCACCAAAAAAATTTTAAAAGTCTTGGATTACTCCACCCTTGCCTTTTCAATCTGCACAGCCAAGTCCACCTCCTCTTCCACTTGGACCTGTTCCTCCTGGATCATGATTATTACTTTTTATTTCTGTTCCGAGTAGCGTACTCACAGGATGCCACTTTATAACAATGTAACTTCTACTGTCTTTATTTCTTCTTTTTACATTTTTCATGCTTGATTCCGATAGATGTATACAAAAATAGTAGAACAGAGCAGCAAAAGAAAAAATAAAGAGTCTGGGTGCGAAAAAGCTCCCACAGGTACAATACAGACCAAAAGTTTGGACACACCTTCTCATTTAAAGAAGTTGTCCACTACTATAACCTTTTTTTTTTTTTTTCATAAATCTTGCTATTATGGGCCACTGAAAACATCTACTGTGTTTATTTTAGCAATATTACCTTTTATCATGCTGTAGCAGCACATTTTAGTGCTGGATTCAGCTCTCATGGGGTTAATCGACAACTTCCTTTCTCCTGAGTCATTGTGCTCTAATACTACAAGTTCCATGATGCATTGCACTGCTACTAAGCCTGAACCTAGCACACCCACTCCAAAACACACCCCAACCCCTCCCTCCTCTCCCTCCTCTAGCTTCAGAAAGATTTGTGATGTCATTTCTGTCCGACCTCCTCTTTTACATTTGTCCAACCCACACTCCATTACAGATAGATAGAGGGAAAGATAGATAGATAGATAGATAGATAGATAGATAGATAGATAGATAGATAGATAGATAGATAGATGTCTATTTCCATAGGTATGTCCATATCCATGTTTCTAAACCCCTTCACCCCCTGGAGCTTTTTTGTTTTCGTTTATCGCTCCCCTTCTTTCCAGAGCCATAATTTTTCCGTCAGTATGGCCATGTGAGGGCTTATCTTTTGCAGAACAAGTTCTACTTTTGAACGCCATCATTGGTTTTACCTTGTCGTGTAGCAGAAAATGTGAAAAAAATTCAAAGTGCAATGAAATGGCAAAAAAAGTGCAATCCCACGCTTGTTTTTTGCTTGGCTTTTTGGCTAGGTTCCCTAAATGCTAAGGCTGTGTGCACACGTTGCGGATCTGATTGCAGATCCGCAGCGTTTTTTGCTGCACTGAATTGCATCAAATCCGCAGTGTAGTGCACAACCAATGTAAGTCTATGGGAGCCGCAGACTTGTGCACATGCTGCGGAAAAAGCTGCACCAAAACCGCACCAAGAACTGCATCAAAACCGCACCAAAAACTGTATCAAAACCGCACCAAAACTGCGAAACTGCACCAGGTTTTGATGCAGTTTTTGGTGCAGTTTTGGTGCAGTTTTTGGTGCAGTTTTTATGCTTTTTTTGGTGCGGTTTATGCGCGGTTTTAATGCCGTTTTTGGAAATAAGTAAATAAACGGAAAATGTGCATGATTTGAATGGAAACATGCATGAAAAAACGGATTCCAAGGCCGGATTCATCATTTCACAGCTCAGTTTCATACTTTTTTTTGCCGGATCCGTCGCTGTGCGTTTTTTCGCCGGACAGAAAAAACGTTCCTCTGTATGTGTTTTCCATCCGGCGGAAACAGCTTTTTTAACGGATCCGGCAAAAAACGGATGAAACTCTATGAGAAAAAGACGGATCCGTCGGAAAAAAATGGATCCGTTTTTTTCAAAACTCGCCGGATTGTGCCTCACGGCAAAAACCTGATGTGTGAAAGCAGCCAAATATATGGATAGATACATCTATGTATCTATAGATATATCTATAGATAAATATATCTATAGATAGATATATCCATAGATATATAATAGAAAGGCCGATGTTTCTAAGGCTACTTTCACACTTGCGTTTTTCGCAATCCGTCTTTTTGGGAAAAAAACGGATCCTGCAAATGTGCTCGCAGGATGCATTTTTTACCCATAGACGTGTATTAGTGAAGGATCGCGACGGATGGCCACACGTCGCGTCCATCGTGCAACGGATGCGTCGTGTTTTGGCGGACCGTTGGCACATCCGTCACGTCTGCCATTTTCTACCGCGCATGCGCGGCCAAAACTCCGCCCCCTCCTCCCCGGACTTCAGAATGGGCAGCGGATGCGTTGAAAAACTGCATCCGCTGCCCACGACGTGCACAAATTTCACAACGTGCGTCGGTACGTCGGCCCAACGCATAGCGATGGACCCGTGCCGACGCAAGTGTGAAACAGGGCTTAATGAGCTTTTAATTTAATAAAAAACTGAAAAAAACGGCGTGGGCTCCCGCGCAATTTTCTGCGCCACAGGGGGAAAGCCGACGGCCGAGGCCAATATTTGTAGCCTGCTATGAATATCAGCCCGCAGCTGTCTGCGTAGCCTTTACTGGCTATTAAAATAGAGGGACCCCCCCAAAAAAAATGACGTGGGGTCCCCCTATATTTTATAGCCAGAAAGGCTACGCAGACAGCTGCGGGCTGATATTAATAGCCTAGAGAGGGGCCATGGATATTGGTCCCCCCCCCCCCCGGCTACAAATACCAGTCCGCAGCCACCCCAGAAATGGCGCATCTGTAAGTCTACGTTCACATTAGCGTTCGGCGCCGCAGCGTCGCCGCATGCGTCATGCGCCCCTATATTTAACATGGGGGCGCATGGACATGCATTGTGCTGCGTTTTGCGACGCATGGGTTTTTTCGGTCGCAAGCGTTGGGCGCAGAGGACGCAGCAAGTTGCATTTTTTTTGCGTCCAACTTTCGGCCAAAAAGGACGCATGCGTCGTTTTAGCATGCGTTTTGTTGTGTTTTTGTTTGCGTTGTGCGTTGCGTCTCCGACGCTGCGGCGCACAACGCAAATGTGAACGTAGCCTTAGATGCGCCAATTCCGGCACTGAGGCTGGTTTCACACTTGCGTTTTTGGACGCTGCGTTTTAGCGCTAAAAAACGCATGCTTTTTTTCCTATACTTAACATTAAAAACGCATGCGTTTTTTCGCATGCGTTTTGACGCGTTTTCGGCAACGCATGCGTTTTTGAATGCGCGCGTTTGTTTGCGTTAAAAACGCATGCGTTTTTATAGAAAAAAAACAGAAAAAACACTGAAAAACCACCCACCACCATCAGGGTGATAAAGGGATCCAAACCCTAACCCTACCCCTAACCTCACCCCTAACCGTGTAATGAACATTTTATGACATAGTGCCACGATATTTCAGTGCCACGTATATAAGTGCCACGTATGTAAGTGCCACGTATGCAAGTGCCACGTGCCACGTATGTAAGTGCCACGTATGTAAGTGTCACGTATGTAAGTGCCACGTATATAAGTGCCACGTATGTAAGTGCCATGTGCCACGTATTTAAGTGCCACGTATGTAAGTGCCACATATGTAAGTGCCACGTATGTAAGTGCCATGTATGTAAGTGCCACGTATGTAAGTGCCACGTGCCACGTATATAAGTGCCACGTATGTAAGTGCCACGTATGTAAGTGTCATGTATGTAAGTGCCACGTATATAAGTGCCACGTATGTAAGTGCCACGTGCCACATATATAAGTGCCACGTATGTAAGTGCCACGTGCCACGTATTTAAGTGCCGCGTATGTAAGTGCCACATATGTAAGTGCCACGTATGTAAGTGCCATGTATGTAAGTGCCATGTATGTAAGTGCCACGTATTTAAGTGCCACGTGACACGTAATTTCAGTGCCACGGATTTAAGTGCCACCTATGTAAGTGCCACGTGCCATGTATTTCAGTGCCACGGATTTAAGTGCCACGGATTTAAGTGCCACGTATGTAAGTGCCACGTATGTAAGTGCCACGTATTTCAGTGCCACGTATTTCAGTGCCACGTATTTCTGTCACGTTTAGGGTTAGGGTTAGGCCCTAACCCTACCCCTAGCTATTTCTATTTATAGTGGGTTTTCTTGTGGATTTTGATGATTGGCAGCTGTCACACACTTCTCAGCATGCGTTTTAAAAACGCAAACGCATGAAAAAACGCATGTAAACGCGGCAAAACGCCGCTTTTTTTCTACATGCAAAAACGCATGCGTCTAAAAAACGCAGCGTTTTACCACGTTTACATGCGTTTTTTCACACATGCGGTTTTTAAAAAAACGCATGCAGATAAAAACGCAAGTGTGAAACCAGCCTAAGCCCCTCTCTTCCCACTCCCGTGTAGCGGTGGGATATGGGGTAATAAGGGGTTAATGTCACCTTGCTATTGTAAGGTGACATTAAGCCGGGTTAATAACGGAGAGGCGTCAATAAGACGCCTATCCATTATTAATCCAATATTAATAAAGGGTTAATAAAACACACACACATTAGGAAAAAGTATTTTAATATTCTTCATTTCACCATACTTACCATACTTCAGCCCCTGCAAAAAACGTAAAATAATAAACCGTATACTACCTGTCCGCCGTAGTCCAAATAATAACGAGTGTCCCACAACGACCTCCCCTATAGAACAGAGACATCGGGTGATGTCACTGCTCTATAGGACCCTATGTGACACACTGACAGGAGACAATGGCTCCTGCAGTGCATCACTGAGGTTACTATAGTTCACTGGTCTCACTTTATGGCAAAAAGCTGCGTGGGAACTTTCTCATACAGCATGCCATAAAGTGAGACTAGGGACTATTTTCTCACAGGGGCGTAGGAATACATTGTGGGGAATACATTGTGGAAGGATACCTTCCTCCCCTCATTGTCTTCCTGGAGCCCCTGGAGAGTGGTTGCATCAGCAGAGGCTCCTGTTCTCCACGGGAGATCGTCGTGGGACACTCATTTTAATTGGATTTCTGCGGATCAGGGAGTATATTGGTTGTTTATTATTTTAATATTTTTTATGACACTGGCTTCGGGGATCAAAGTGACAAGTGATGGTGAGTATGTAATCTATGTTATATGTACTGTATGTCTGTATGTATGTATGTACTGTATGCGCATGTCGTCGCATGGCGCATGTCGTCGCATGCCGTCGTATGGCGCATGCCGTCGCATGGCGCATGTCGTCGCATGGCGCATGCCGTCGCATGTTGTCGCATGGCGCATGTCGTCGCATGCCGTCGCATGGCGCATGTCGTCGCATGGCGCATGTCCTCGCATGTCGTCGCATGGCGCATGTCGTCGCATGGCGCATGTCGTCGCATGTCGTCGCATGGCGCATGTCGTCACATGGCGCATGTCGTCGCATGCCGTCGCATGGCGCATGCAGTCGCATGGCGCATGTTGTCGCATGTTGTCGCATGGCGCATGCCGTCGCATGTCGTCGCGTGGCGCATGTCGTTGCATGTTGTCGCATGGCGCATGCCGTATGTCGTCGCATGGCGCATGCCGTCGCATGGCGCATGTCGTCGCGTGGCGCATGTCATCGCATGTCGTCGCATGGCGCATGTCATCGCATGGCGCATGCTGTCGCATGGCGCATGCCATCGCATGCATCATGTCGTCGCATGGCGCATGTTCTGTATGTGTGTATGTACTGTATATGTGTGTTTTTTTTTTGTTTTGTTTTTTTTTTTACATTCAACACATTAGCCGGATGATGGGACTACTACTGTCCCATCATTGGCTAATGTGTCACTGACTGTCACTGTAGCAGGCAGAGCACGATGGGACTTGTAGTCCCATCGGACAATGCCTGCACACAGAGACACACACACACACACACACACACCAAAGACCACCCCACCCCCCGCAGCAGACCCAGCACATACCGGCAGCAGAGCCCCGGCGCCGGCCCCCACCCCCACATGCCAGCGCAGAGCCCCGGCGCCGTACCTACATACCGGCGCTGGCACGCAGGGCACCAGCGCCGGCCCCCACCCCCACATGTCGTCGCATGGCGCATGCCGTTGCATGTCGTCGCATGGCGCATGTCGTCGCATGCCGTCGCATGGCGCATGTCGTCGCATGGCGCATGTCCTCGCATGTCGTCGCATGGCGCATGTCGTCGCATGGCGCATGTCGTCGCATGGCGCATGTCGTCACATGGCGCATGTCGTCGCATGGCGCATGCAGTCGCATGGCGCATGTTGTCGCATGTTGTCGCATGGCGCATGCCGTCGCATGTCGTCGCGTGGCGCATGTCGTTGCATGTTGTCGCATGGCGCATGCCGTATGTCGTCGCATGGCGCATGCCGTCGCATGGCGCATGTCGTCGCGTGGCGCATGTCATCGCATGTCGTCGCATGGCGCATGTCATCGCATGGCGCATGCTGTCGCATGGCGCATGCCGTCGCATGCATCATGTCGTCGCATGGCGCATGTTCTGTATGTGTGTATGTACTGTATATGTGTGTTTTTTTTTTTGTTTTTTTTTTTTTTACATTCAACACATTAGCCGGATGATGGGACTACTACTGTCCCATCATTGGCTAATGTGTCACTGACTGTCACTGTAGCAGGCAGAGCACGATGGGACTTGTAGTCCCATCGGACAATGCCTGCACACAGAGACACACACACACACACACGAAAGACCACCCCACCCCCCGCAGCAGACCCAGCACATACCGGCAGCAGAGCCCCGGCGCCGGCCCCCACCCCCACATGCCAGCGCAGAGCCCCGGCGCCGTTCCTACATACCGGCGCTGGCACGCAGGGCACCGGCGCCGGCCCCCACCCCCACATGCCGGCGCAGAGCCCAGGCGCCGTACCTACATACCGGCGCTGGCACGCAGAGCACCGGCGCCGGCACGTACATACAGACCTCAGCGCCCGCACCTTCATCATCCCTGCACAGTCCCGCCCGCCCCCAGCACAGCCCCGCAGGCAGCCACCAGCCCCTCCCACAGCCCAGTCACTCTTGATGAGTGACTGCTCTGACTGTGCAGCTGGGACACACCTGCTGCTGACGTCACGTCAATTTCCAGAGCCTGGAAATTGACGTGACGTCGGCGGAAATAAGCGGCGGCTGCAGCCTGGGGGTCACGTGACCCGGACTCAGCCGCCGCTACAGCGCTGCTCACAGGCAAAAACGGCAACAAAAGGTATTTGCACAATTCATCAGGGGCCCCGGGGGGATACATTGGGGGGTTAATTGAAAGTAGTGGACAACCCCTTTAAAGATTTTTCTGTATTTTCATGGCTATGAAAATTGTAAATTCACACTGAAGGCATCAAAACTATGAATTACCACATGTGGAATTGTATACTTAACAAAAAATTGTGAAACAACTGAAAATATGTCTTATATTCTAGGTTCTTCAAAGTTGCCACCTTTTGCTTTGATGACTGCTTTGCACACTCTTGGCATTCTCTTGACGAGCTTCAAGAGGTAGTCTCCGGGAATGGTTTTCACTTCACAGGTGTGCCCAGGTTTAATAAGTGGGATTTCTTGCCTTATAAATGGGGTTGGGACCATCAGTTGTGTAGAGCAGAAGTCTGGTGGATACACAGCTGATAGTTCTACTGAATAGACTGTTAAAATTTGTATTATGGCAAGAAAAAAAAAGCAGCTAAGTAACGAAAAACGAGTGACCATCATTACTTTAAGAAATGAAGGTCAGTCAGTCCGAAAAATTGGAAAAACTTTGAAAGTGTCCCCAAGTGCAGTTGCAAAAACCATCAAGCGCTACAAAGAAACTGGCTCACATGAGGACCGCCCCAGGAAAGGAAGACCAAGAGTCACCTCTGCTTCTGAGGATAAGTTTATCCGAGTCACTAGCCTCAGAAATCGCAGGTTAACAGCAGCTAAGATTAGAGACCAGGTCAATGCCACACAGAGTTCTAGCAGCAGACACATCTCTACAACAACTGTTAAGAGGAGACTTTTTGCAGCAGGCCTTCATGGTAAAATAGCTGCTAGGAAACCACTGCTAAGGACAGGCAACAAGCAGAAGAGACTTGTTTGGGCTAAAGAACACAAGGAATGGATATTAGACCAGTGGAAATCTGTGCTTTGGTCTGATGAGTCCAAATTTGAGATCTTTGGTTCCAACCACCGTGTTTTTGTGCGACGCAGAAAAGGTGAACGGATGGACTCTACATGCCTGGTTTCCACCATGAAGCATGGAGGAGGAGGTGTGATGGTGGGGGTGCTTTGCTGCTGAAACTGTTGGGGATTTATTCAAAATTGAAGGCATACTGAACCAGCATGGCTACCACAGCATCTTGCAGCAGCATGCTATTCCATCCAGTTTGCGTTTAGTTGGACCATCATTTATTTTTCAACAGGACAATGACCCCAAACACACCTCCAGGCTGTGTAAGGGCTATTTGACCAAGAAGAAGAGTGATGAGGTGCTACGCCAGATGACCTGGCCTCCACAGTCACCAGACCTGAACCCAATCGAGATGGTTTGGGATGAGCTGGACCGCAGAGTTAAGGCTTGTTGGAAGACTATTTCCGGTGACTACCTCTTGAAGCTCATCAAGAGAATGCCAATAGTGTGCAAAGCAGTCATCAAAGCAAAAGGTAGCTACTTTGAAGAACCTAGAATATAAGACATATTTTCAGCTGTTTCACACTTTTTTGTTAAGTATATAATTCCACATGTGTTAATTCATAGTTTTGATGCCTTCAGTGTGAATTTACAATTTTCATAGTCATGAAAATACAGAAAAATCTTTAAATGAGAAGGTGTGTCCAAACTTTTGGTCTGTACTGTATATACCAAACCTTGAATGCAGGAATTAAAAAACCAGGAGCAGCATACCGTTGTTAGTGAAAAAGAGCTGTTTTATTTAGCCCATTATGGCAACGTTTCGGTCCAAGGAAAGTGAACTTTTTTCAAGCTTGAAAAAGGTTCACTTTCCTTGGACCGAAATGTCGCCATCATGGGCTAAATAAAACAGCTCTTTTTTCACTAACAATGGTGTGCTGATCCTGTTTTTTTGATTCCTAGGTAGAGAGATAGACAACGTTTTGGCAGCTTTCTCTGCCTTTCTCAAGCCATTATTAGATAGATAGATATAGACTTTGTGAATTGAATTGTGTAGTCATGTTTCTACCAATGTCTCAGAACAGAATATATGGGGATATGTAACCTGTGTAGAACCATTTTCATGTCACTGTCCTTATGTATTATACTCTCTGTGTTCTAGTCTTGGCCTTTCCTGCCTATTTGCTGGGTATAGATAAGGACCGGCTTAATGGTAAACTAACCAGTCGCAAGATGGATAGCAAGTGGGGAGGACGGTCTGAGTCTATAACTGTCACTTTAAACGTGGAACAAGCCACTTATACGCGGGATGCTCTGGCCAAAGCTCTATATTCGAGGGTCTTTGATTTCCTGGTTGAGGTGAGAATGAAGAAAATAGTTTGCATGTATAGATGGATAGTATATGCAAATACATAGAAAGCTAAATAGTACGATTGATAGTTTGGAATCAGTTTATTTGAAATGATTTTTCTTCTCTTTTAGTCTATTAACAAGGCCATGCAAAAACCACATGAAGAATACAGCATTGGGGTGTTGGATATATATGGTTTTGAGATATTTCAGGTATAATGCTATGTTGCCAATAATATCATAATGGACAATAATGTACATGCTATATTGATCTTTCAATAAGAATGGAAATAAATTTGTTCCCAATAATGACCATAAACATCACTGTTCATAAAATGATTTTTCATGTATACCGAATGTAATAACTATAGAGTAGCAATAGTTAGTTTTTTTTATCATAGTCTTTGAAATGCTGTAGTATAAGATATCCTTTACTGATATAATTGCTGATACATAAACATACTAGTAAAAATTGTAGATTATGGATTGGACTTGTTAACTGATGCTACTATTAAAAACAACAGCTCATAAGTCGCAATGAAAAAAACAAGCCGGAACATTACTCCACAAAAAAAAACCTTTATGGAGCAGCATATGGGGCATATGGATGGGAGCTGCACATTACAGGATTGGGGCGCAGGATGGAAGCACCACATTACAGGATTGGGGTGCAGGATGGAAGCACCACATGACAGGATTGGGGCGCAGGATGGAAGCACCACATGACAGGATTGGGGCGCAGGATGGGTGCAGCACATTACAGAATGGGGGCGCAGGATGGGAGCAGCACATGACAGCTTGGGGGTGCAGGATGGGAGCAGCACATGACAGGATGGGGGTGCAGAATGGGAGCAGCACATGACAGGATGGGGCGCAGGATGGGAGCAGCACATGACAGCATGGAGCGCAGAATGTGAGCACCACATGACAAGATGGGGGCGCAGGATGGGAGCACCACATGACAGGATTTGGGTGCAGGATGGGAGCACATGACAGGATGAGGGCACAGGAAGAGAGTAGCACATGACAAGATTAGGGCGCAGGATGGAAGTAGCACATATCAGGATGGAGTCCATATACCAATATAAATGCTCGCCACCCGGTTGTAGAATGGGTTCAATAGCTAGTATTATATAGCCAGCATCTGCCTTTAACAGCAGCGATTGGATCTTGTTCCAATTAATGCTTAGCTATTGAAACGCCATTGACAATCACTGACAGTAAATTGGATGATGTAATTGCCAGTGTGCAAGCATTCTGGCTCCCATTGTTTCAAAGTGGTCCCGGGGTGCCCATGATTTGACATGGCAGCCAGGAGCCTACTGGAGCCTGTGGCTTAGCTGCATAGGAGAATGTCATCTTCTTTATAGTACTGTTGAGAATGCAGTAGTACTTCAGTATATACAGTACAACAAGCAATCAGAGGTTCAATACCCTAAAGAGATACAAAAATTAACTTATTTGGTATTACCATGTCCATAAAAGTCAAATCTATCAAAATCTAAAATTAATTAATCAGTATGGTAAATGTTTCAATAAGAAAAATTCATCAAAAAGCCAGAATTGAGGATTTTCAATTGCCACACATTCGTAAAGAATAAAAATGTTGTATGTGCCTCAAATAGGTAGCAATAAAACCATTAACCTGCCACACAGAAAGAAGTACAAGAGCTCCAGTAAACAATTTTTTTTTTTTTTTTTTTTTACAAATTTTTGAACTATTACAGTTCATTTTTTGGTATATGCACTGCTTCTCAGTACAGTATTTGGCAAAGTGAATGCAATCATTGAAAACTGCAACTGGTTCTGAAAAAAACAAGGCTATGTCACTAGAAAAATAAAAAGTTATGGCTCTTGGGAGAAGGGGAGGGAAAAAAACTAACGTGCAAAAAAGAAAATCGGCCAAGGTGTAAAAGGTTAAAGCTCTCAAATAAATTATCAATAAAATAGAAAAAACTATTTATTTATCGTCAGAATTTGAGTGACTTAATAATAATTAAGTTACTAATAAGGAAAAACTAAATCTGAGCAAGAATGGCGGAATTGCAGGATTTTCCCCCATTTCACTACAAATAGATGTTTTCCACATTTTTCAGTACATTATTAGGTAAATGTACTGTTTCTCATTATATTATTTGGCAAAGTGAATGGTATCATTCAAAATTGCAACTTACTGAAGGAAATATGAAAAAAGTAATGCCCTTGGAAGAGGAAAAAACAAAAGTGCAAAACAAAAAAAAAGGTGTGGCGGAAAAAGACTGTGTGTGTATATATATATATATATATATATATATATATATATATATATATATATATAATATATTTTTAAAAAGTGTATCTAAGAGGCTCAAGGGAGGAGCACAAAGTAAATAAACTTTGTACTACTGAGTCTTAAAGAGAATCTGATGTGTCACTTAGTTTACTGGGTGCAGCACCATAGTTAAAGAGCTGCTCTTTAGTGCGGTTGGACTAGGATGCATGAGGCCAGTAGTCCTATAGCGATAATCTCCTGCTGATAAAAAGCTGATTGCATTGAAACAGCAAAACAAAATCAGCATAGTGTGACACATCACTGTAATCAGGATCTCTGCTCCTACATTATTGCGCTCTCAGATTACATAGCAAAAACATGCTGACAGATTCCCATTAAGTACTCCATGTGCCATCAAATGTCTCTGCAAGTTGAGCCTTATTACTTAGCTTTTTCTTATAACAAAATGCTCCACTTATTTATCGTTCACACAGAATCTGGCAGTAAAACACTGTCAGAAATGAATGGCAAATTGTGTCACAGTAGAGGCCCATAGATGTTTGCAGGTGTGCATTATAGCTCTGAATGGCTCAGAGGTTATACAGAGCCATTATAAGGAGCCAATGAGTTAACAACCTATTTTTTTTTCTTCTTCACTCAGAAAAATGGCTTTGAACAGTTCTGTATAAACTTTGTGAATGAAAAACTTCAGCAGATCTTCATTGAATTGACATTAAAGGCCGAGCAGGTAAAAGGCATAAAAATCGCAAGTGAAAGTATAACAAAATGTAAGGAAGAGAGCACACTCAAAAAATCGCTTGCCTACATCTATGTACCTTAGGCTTATAAAACACAAGGGTGAAAAACCAGTACCGGTATCATCAGTGTTTTCCATCAGTGTGTCATCACTGTGTCCATTATTATCATCAGTCATCAGTGTTTTTCATGGGAAGATAAAGAAATAAATAAAAAAAGCTTCTCCTATACTCTGCAATGTTAAACACGGACGGCACATGGATGCACTGTACGTTTTATAGGATATGATGGGCACGTGCGGTATCCGTGAGAGGAATGGACAACACACGTACTGGAAACTGGATGTGTGAAGAAGGCCTTAGGGTATGTCTCCACGTTCAGGATTGCATCAGGATTTGGTCAGGATTTTCCATCAGTATTTGTAAGCCAAAACCAGGAGTGGGTGATAAATGCAGAAGTGGTGCATATGTTTCTATTATACTTTTCCTCTGATTGTTCCACTCCTGGTTTTGGCTTACAAATACTGATGGAAAATCCTGACCAAATCCTGATGCAATCCTGAACGTGGAGACATACCCTTAGGGTATGGCTCCATGGTACGGCTTGCCGGCGGGTTCGCCGCAGCGGCGAAGCCGCTCGGCGCTAAGCCCCGCCCCCTTTCTGGGACGCGATGGTGCCGGATGTGTACAGTACACATCCGGGATCATCGCCCCCCTCGCCATAGGGCCCTGTGATATGTCTTGTGGGGACGCTGCGTCCCCGCAAGGTGTACGGACATGCTGCGTTCTGAAAAGACGCGCAGCATGTCCGGAGTCGCAGGGCCGCCGCGTGCGGGTTTCCACGCATAGTGGAGACGGGATTTCATAAAATCCCCTCCACTATGCTGGAACATCTGGACGCTGCTTGTTTGACGCTGCAGCGTCAAACAAGCAGCGTTTACTGACCGTGGAAACATACCCTTAGGGTATGTGTCCACGTTCAGGCTTGCTTCAGGCTTTGGTCAGGATTTTATGCAAGTAAAATCCTGACCAAAACTGCACCTGAGGTCACTGGCAGGTCACCTGCGGTGTTCCTGCGTGTTTTGCTCATTGTAGCAACATGCTGCGTTTTGAAAAAACGCACCGCGCATGCATTTTCGCGGCAAAAACGCATGCGTTTTTTAACGCATAGTGGAGTCGGGTTTTCATGAAATCCCCTCCACTATGCTGTAACATCTGGACGCTGCGTTTTTGACGCTGCGGAATAACGCAGCGTCAAAAACACAGCGTTTCCTGAACGTGGACACATACCCTTAGAGTGTTGAGGGCATTGGAGAGGAATAATGGAGACACACCCTAAAGTCTTTATTCATCAGGCTATTTATTTTTGGCCACGTTCACACGTTCAGTATTTGGTCAGTATTTTACCTCAATATTTGTCAGCCAAAACCAGGAGTGAAGCAGTCAGAGGAAAAGTATAATAGAAACGGGTCACCACTTCTGCATTTATCACCCACTCATGGTTTTAGCTTACAGATACTGAGGTAAAATAATGACAAAATACGGAATGTGGCCTTAAAGGGGTTTTCCCAAGAGCAAAATACATTTTAATTAATAGATATTGGAATAATAGTAAGTTCCACAATTGGAAGTATTAAAAAAATGTTCCTGTGCTGAGATAATCTTATAAATGTACCCCTGCTAATGGCTGTGTCTGATCGTGCAGGAACATGGTCTCCCTGCTCAGGAGCTGTGGTATGATCAGACCATGTTCCTGCACGCTCATACACAGCCATTACACAGTACACAGCAGGGGCAAATGTATAAGATTATGTCAGAACAGGAACATTTTATTTAAACACATCTAATAGTGGAAATTATTATTGCTCAAAGCTCTATTAACTAAAATGTTGATTAAAATTAACTTTGTTCATGGGGAAAACCCCTTTAAGGCTGATTTAACACTTCTGTTTTTTCTGATACCGGAAGAACCAGTATCGGAGATATTCGTGTCCGTGTGTGTACGCCGTATATCATCTGTGTGCCATCCCTGTGTCCGTTTGTAACCTACGTGTGTATCGTCCATGTGGATACATACCGGTGAAAAAATTTTTAGGCTGGAATTTAAGGGTTTGACATGTAATTAAAGAGTTAGATGTGGAAAATGTGTTTTAATTTATTAATTAGCATGTAAAACCATAATAAATACAGTGATCTTGGCCATATAGCCTTTGGCTTCTGTGCTAGTGGTCTTTTGTTTGGCTAAAAATGTCTATTTCCAATGAGGCATTGTTTTGTTTCTATTGACTTTTGTTATGTCACTTTGATGTTCGGCTAAAAAACAATCAAAAACATAATCCCAATTTGTTCACCCCATAAACGTAATCTGTGTAATTTTTATGTTGTTAATAAAGCATGATTTCTCTCTCAAATTTATGTTTGAGTAACATACACTCACCGGCCACTTTATTAGGTACACCATGCTAGTAACGGGTTGGACCCCCTTTTGCCTTCAGAACTGCCTCAATTCTTCGTGGCATAGATTCAACAAGGTGCTGGAAGCATTCCTCAGAGATTTTGGTCCATATTGACATGATGGCATCACACAGTTGCCGCAGATTTGTCGGCTGCACATCCCAAAGATGCTCCATACAAGGCAGGATGGATCCATGCTTTCATGTTGTTTACGCCAAATTCTGACCCTACCATCCGAATGTCGCAGCAGAAATCGAGACTCATCAGACCAAGCAACGTTTTTCCAATCTTCTACTGTCCAATTTCGATGAGCTTGTACAAATTGTAGCCTCAGTTTCCTGTTCTTAGCTGAAAGGAGTGGTACCCGGTGTGGTCTTCTGCTGCTGTAGCCCATCTGCCTCAAAGTTCGACGCACTGTGCGTTCAGAGATGCTCTTAGGCCTACCTTGGTTGTAACGGGTGGCGATTTGAGTCACTGTTGCCTTTCTATCAGCTCGAACCAGTCTGCCCATTCTCCTCTGACCTCTGGCATCAACAAGGCATTTCCGCCCACAGAACTGCCGCTCACTGGATTTTTTTTCTTTTTCGGACCATTCTCTGTAAACCCTAGAGATGGTTGTGCGTGAAAATCCCAGTAGATCAGCAGTTTCTGAAATACTCAGACCAGCCCTTCTGGCACCAACAACCATGCCACGTTCAAAGGCACTCAAATCACCTTTCTTCCCCATACTGATGCTCGGTTTGAACTGCAGGAGATTGTCTTGACCATGTCTACATGCCTAAATGCACTGAGTTGCCGCCATGTGATTGGCTGATTAGAAATTAAGTGTTAACAAGAAGTTGGACAGGTGTACCTAATAAAGTGGCCGGTGAGTGTATGTCTCCCCTTTAGTTGTGTGTTTTTGTTGTGAGAGCCCTTTTTTGTTTCTGCAAACTCATGTGTTCCCTTTTTAAACCAAATTACTTTCTATTGTGTATTTTATATTGTACATTTGATCAAATGATTCAAGCTAGCCTTAACATATTTGGTAATGGTGGGCAAACTAACACACCAGGGATAGCATATTTTTTTGGCCGAAATCATTTTTAACACCTTTCCGACAATATTACGCCGATGTGTGGACCCCCTCCCTTTGATGTGGGCTCTGGTGCTGAGCCCACATCTTTCCCGGTACATGACAACTGTTTTGAACAGCTGACTTGTGCCCCGAATAGCTGTGGGTGGAATCGTGATCCACCCGTGGCTATTAACCCATTAAATGCTGCTGTTAAATGCTGACAGTGGCATTTAAGTCAAGTTTCTGGCCATCGGGCCGGAACCCGCCCACCGGTGACCCCGTCACGTGATCGTGGGTCACCGGCTCATTGGCATGACAACCAGAGGCCTCCTGGAGACCTCTATGGTTGTCCCTGCCAGATTGCTGTGAGCGCCACCCAGTGATCAGCGCTCATAGCAAGTGAGTAATTCTACTACATAGAGGCAATCTGATCATTGCCTCTATGTAGCAGGGCCAATCGGGTTGTGGCAGCTTCTAGTCTCCCATGGAGACTATTGAAGCATGCCTAAAGTAAAAAAAAGTTTTTAAAAGTATAAAAAATATATAAAAATTCAAATCACCCCCCTTTCGCCCCTTCAAAATAAAACTATTAAAAAAAAATCAAACATACACATTTGTTATCGCTGCATTCAGAATTGGGCGATCTATTGATAAAAAAAAGATGAACCTGATCGTTAAATGGCGTATTGAGAAAATAAGTCAAAACGCTAGAATTACATTTTTTGGGTCGCCGCAACATTGCATTAAAATGCAGTAACGGGAGATCTGCACCAAAATGGTATAATTAAAAACGTCAGCTCGGCGCGCAAAAAATAAGCCCTCACCAAACCCAAGATCATGAAAAATGGAAATGCTGTATCGGAAATTGGTGCAATTTTATTTTTTAACAAAGTTTGGAATTTATTTTCACCACTTAGATAAAAAACACCCTAGACATGTTAGGTGTTTATGAACTCATAATGACCTGGAGAATCATAATGACAGGACAGTTTTAGCATTTAGTGAACCTAGTAAAAAAGCCAAACAAAAAACAACTGTCGGATTGCACTTTCTTTGCAATTTCAACGCACTTGGAATTTTTTTCCCGTTTTCTAGAACAAGACATGGTAAAACCAATTGTGTCGTTCAAAAGTACAACTCGTCCTGCCAAACACAAGCCCTGACACGGCCATATTGACAGAAAAAATAAAAAAGTTATGGCTCTGAGAAGAAGGGGAGCAAAAAACAAAAACGCAAATCCGAAAATACCTCCGGGGGTTAAGAGGTTATATAATAGTAGGCAACAATCAAACTAACATATGTGCTTTATTGTTCACAAAACATATGAGGATCAGTTTGTCTTAACGACATTGGTACACGCCAAACATATTCAAACAGATGTAGAAATAACTATTTTTTATTACAAATTTACAAATTCATCCTGACTAAACAACGACTCTTGTGTGGTGTTTTCCGGGGCTACACCTTCAGGGATGGAGGACTGTGTGGGCATTTGAGAGTGTGGGATGTGTTGGTGGAGTGGTGGATTTTCGACAGATGTTTCCACATATATTTATCAAAATCCAGAGGTAGCTGTGTGATAAGTTTGTGTTTCCAAGGAGGGTGTAGTGGTAGTTGTTGATATTTAGAACTCACAGGTTCCATTTGCCTTTGTGGCCGTGATACCTGCCAGAGATATGTTTGGCCAGTTTTGTGTTGATGGCTGAGGGTTTGGATGCACATACAAGTGCTTCTCACTAAATTAGAATATCATCAAAAAGTTAATTTATTTCAGTTTTTCAATACAAAAAGTGAAACTCATATATTAGATAGAGTCATTACAAACAGAGTGATCTATTTCTAGTGTTTATTTCAGTTAATGTTGATGATTATGGCTTACAGCCAATGAAAACCCAAAAGTCATTATCTCAGTAAATTAGAATAATTAACAAAAAACACCTGCTGCATTTTCACTGCATCAAAAACACAGGCTCTTACTGTTCCAGTAAAATGTGTGTATGGGGGGGGGTTAACACGGAGTAAACTAACCTGCAGTGAGTGATTCAAATCTGCAACATGTCTATGTACAAGTATGCTGAGTTTTATATGCTGATTTTCCCCATTGAATTACATTACAGTAGATGTAGAAAATCTGCAGGTAAAAATGCATATGATCTGCAAATGACTGTCAATAAAGTTTTGTCAAATACCAGCAAAATCAAGCAACTTTATCTAAAGCATGAAATAACAAAATGAAAAAAAAAATGCTTTGTCAAAAATGTGAAAAAACACATATAAGAAACACATTCAAAAAAGCATTGAAAAAAATCAAGCAGGCTAATAGGTGTAGAAAATCTGCATAATCAAAAACGCATCAAATACTCATTGTGGTAACTTAGTAATGTCAGAATAGATATTTCAGGGACACAATAAAATTTTTCTGTAGGAGAAAAAACTACAGCAACAGATCAGATTAATGATTTTACTTTTAAAATTGCGATAGTAACAGATTAATTTTATACAAAAGGTGAGACAAAAAAAAATTGCTGGCAATCATTTTTTCAGAAAAAATATCATTTACATTTTAAGGTAAAAAAAAATGTGCTGAAAAGTTTCATTACCTAAACATATAAGTTTACCCATTACCTCAAATATAAGCTTTCCCTTCACCTCAAAATATAAGCTTACCCATCACCTCAGAATTATAAGCTTACCCATCACCTCAAAATTATAAGCTTACCTATGACCTAAAAATATAAGCTTACCCATCACCTCAAAATATAAGCTTACCCATCACCTCAAAATTATAAGCTTACCCATCACCTCAAAATATAAGCTTACCCATCACCTCAAAATTATAAGCTTACCCATCACCTCAAAATATAAGCTTACCCATCACCTCAAAATTATAAGCTTACCCATCACCTCAAATTATAAGCTTACCTATCACCTAAAAATATAAGCTTACCCATCACCTCAAAATATAAGCTTACCCATCACCTCAAAATTATAAGCTTACCCATCACCTCAAAATTATAAGCTTACCTATAACCTCAAAATATAAGCTTACCCATCACCTCAAAATATAAGCTTACCCATCACCTCAAAATTATAAGCTTACCCATCACCTCAAAATATAAGCTTACCCATCACCTCAAAATTATAAGCTTACCCATCACCTCAAAATATAAGCTTACCCATCACCTCAAAATTATAAGCTTACCCATGACCTCAAATTATAAGCTTACCTATCACCTAAAAATATAAGCTTACCCATCACCTCAAATTATAAGCTTACCCATCACCTCAAATTATAAGCTTACCTATCACCTAAAAATATAAGCTTACCCATCACCTCAAAATATAAGCTTACCCATCACCTCAAAATTATAAGCTTACCCATCACCTCAAAATTATAAGCTTACCTATAACCTCAAAATATAAGCTTACCCATCACCTCAAAATATAAGCTTACCCATCACCTCAAAATTATAAGCTTACCCATCACCTCAAAATATAAGCTTACCCATCACCTCAAAATTATAAGCTTACCCATCACCTCAAAATATAAGCTTACCCATCACCTCAAAATTATAAGCTTACCCATGACCTCAAATTATAAGCTTACCTATCACCTAAAAATATAAGCTTACCCATCACCTCAAAATATAAGCTTACCCATCACCTCAAAATTATAAGCTTACCCATCACCTCAAAATTATAAGCTTACCTATAACCTCAAAATATAAGCTTACCCATCACCTCAAAATATAAGCTTACCCATCACCTCAAAATTATAAGCTTACCCATCACCTCAAAATATAAGCTTACCCATCACCTCAAAATATAAGCTTATCAGTCACCTTAAAATATAAGCTTTCCCATTGATACGCTCGTGATGTGAATTTGTACTTTACCTAACTAGTATATTAACCTTAAAGCACAATCCATGAAACAAAATTAGATGCAAAAAATCTCCATAATTAGATATATGAACACATCCCTTAATATGTAAATTTTAAGGTGAAAGGAGGATACATTGCAGAAAAAGTATTGTTTAAAAATTAAATTAATTTTTAAACTATACTTTTTCTTTAATGTATCTTCCTTTCTCCTTTAAATTTACATATTAAGTAATAATAATAAAATAATCTTTGTTTATATAGCGCCAACATATTCCGCAGCGCTTTGCAGTTTAACAGTTTCAAACGCAAGTTATAAGTAACAACTTTAACAATACAATAATTAAAGCAAAATAAGGCGACCCTGCTCGTGAAAGCATGTAATCTACAATGAGGTGGGGGAGATACAAAGTGCAGGTGTGTATTTACAATGATGTATTTACAGTGATGGTCCAGCCATCTTCAGGGGGTGGGGGATAGGTGGAAGTAGTGAATGGGCTACACACACACAAACCTAAAATGACTATTAGGGAACGTGATAGGCCGCTCTGAACAAATATGTTTTGAGGGCACACCTAAAACTATGCAAATTGTGAATGGTCCTAATTTCTTGGGGTAGAGCATTCCAGAGGATTGGTGCAGCGCCGGAGAAGTCTTGGAGATGGGAGTGGGAGGTACGGATTAGTGCAGAGGTGTCAAAAGTCAATTGCAGAGTGCAGCAGTCGGCTAGGCCAATAGACAGAAATAAGGGAGGTGATGTAAGGGGGTGCCACACTGTGGAGAGCTTTGTGGGTGAAAACAAGTACTTTGAATTGGATCCTATAATGAATGGGTAGCCAGTGTAATGACTGGCCGGCTGCATCTGAATACCGATTAGCCAGGTAGATGACCCTGGCTGCTGCATTGAGGATAGACTGAAGAGGGGAAAGTCGAGTAACAGGGAGGCCAATTAATAGAGCGTTACAGTAGTCCAGGCGGGAGTGGATCAGGGTGACAGTGAGGGTTTTGTTGTTTCCATGGTGAGAAAAGGGCGGATTCTAGAGATGATCTTTAGGTGTAAGCGGCATGAGCAGGCAAGAGATTGTATATGGGAAGTGAAGGAGAGATTGGAGTTAAACGTAACACCCAGACAGCGCGCCTTCTGCCGGGGTGTTATTATGGTGCCACCCACGGAGAGGGAAATGTCAGGTTTAGGCCATGTGCACACGTTCAGGATTTTTCGCGCTTTTTTCGCTATAAAAACGTGATAAAAACGTGAAAAAAACGCTTACATATGCCTCCTATTATTTACAGGGTATTCCTCATTTTTTGTGCAAATGTTGCATTTTTTTCCACGAAAAAATCGCATCGCGGAAAAAAAAGCAACATGTTCATTAAAAATGCGGAATTGCGGGGATTCCACACACCTAGGAGTGCATTGATCTGCTTACTTCCCGCACGGGGCTATGCCCACCATGCGGGAAGTAAGCAGATTATGTGCGGTTGGTACCCAGGGTGGAGGAGAGGAGACTCTCCTCCACGGACTGGGCACCATATAATTGGTAAAAAAAAAGAATTAAAATAAAAAATAGTGATATACTCACCCCTCTGATGGCCCCCGAAGTGTTCCCGCCTCTCCGGTGCATGCTCTCTCTTCCGTTCCTAAAGATGGTGTGGTTCAGGACCTGTGATGACGTCGCTGTCTTGTGATTGGTCGCGTGACCGCTCATGTGACTCACGCGACCAATCACAAGCCGCGACGTCATCGAAGGTCCTGAACCACACCGGCATCTATAGGAACGGACGCCGCTGAGGAGATTGGATGTCTGCAGAGGGTGAGTATAACCATTTTTTTATTTTTTTTATTATTTTTAAACATTCTATCTTTTACTATAGATGCTGCATAAGCAGCATCTATAGTAAAAAGTTGGTCACACTTGTCAAACAGTATGTTTGACAAGTGTGACCAACTTGTCAGTCAGTTTTCCAAGCGATGCTACAGATCGCTTGGAAAACTTTAGCATTCTGCAAGCTAATTACGCTTGCAGAATGCTAAAAAAAAACGCGAAAAAACTGCAGAAAATTTCCGGTTTTCTTCAGGAAATTTCTGCCAGAAATCCGGACGTGTGCACATACCCTTAGGGAGGTTAGTAGATTGTGGGAGCAGAAGAAGTTCAGTTTTGAGAGGTTGAGTTTCAGATAGAGGGCGGACATGATGTCGGAGACTGCGAACAGTCACGGGCATCCTGTAGTACAGCGGGAGTAAGGTCAGGGGATGAGGTATATAGTTGTGTCATCGGCATAAAGATGGTACTGAAAGCCAAATCTGCTGATGGTCTGTCCAATTGGGGCAGTGTAGAGAGAGAAGAGAACGGGGCCAAGGACTGAGCCCTGAGGTACCCCAACAGTGAGAGGAAAAGGAGATGAAGTGGAGCCAGCAAACAGAACACTGAAGGAGCAGTCAGAAAGATAGGGAGAGAGCAGTGTTCTTAATGCCTAGTGCCTGGAGCCTAGAGAGTAGGAGAGGGTGGTCAACAGTGTCAAAAGCTGCAGAGAAGTCGAGAAGAATGAGCAGAGAGTGGTCACCATTACACTTTGCTGTCAGAGAGTCATTGGTCACTTTGATGAGTGCAGTTTCTGTCGAGTGTAGGGGGCGGAAGCCGGACTGTGAATGGTCTAGGAGGGAGTGAGTTGAAAGGTAACGGGTAAGGTGGGAGTAGAGATGAAGGGGAGGTTGGAGACTGGTCTGTATTTATTTGTGCAGGATGGATCAAGAGAAGGTTTCTTTAATAATTGAGTAATGATAGCTTGTTTGAAGGAGGAGGGGAAAATGCCTGAGGAGAGGGAGAGATTAAAGATTGTAGTTAGATGAGTTGTGACGACTGGAGAGAGAGACTGGAGGAGATGAGAGGGAATGGGGTCAGTAGTGCATGTAGTTGGACGACAAGAAGAGAGGAGCCTGGAGACTTCTTCTTCTGTGATGGGATCGAACGTGGAGAGTGAGCCAGGAGAATTGCAGGGAGGGATGGGAGTCACAGCACTTAGTGGCTGGGAGCGGATTTCCTGACGGATATTATATATTTTCTCTATAAAGTGGGAGGCCAGGTCATCAGCACAAATGTCTGTGATAGGGGCTTGTACTTTTGGCCTGAGGAGGGAGTGAAAGGTGTCAAAAAAATTGTTGATGTGTTAATAAGTGATGTGTTAATATATAGTATTTTAACCTGCTATGTACTCATGATTAATAAACTATAAATTATATTTTAGGAAGAATATGTTGCAGAAGGGATAAAATGGTCCCCTATTGAGTACTTTAACAACAAAGTGGTGTGTGATCTCATTGAGAACAAGCTGGTGAGTATGGAGAGATATTTAAACTTCTATCTTCCACCTCATTAATTTGATCCCCGATACAATCTGAAAAGGGGCATTACTCTCAGCCAGACACATCTGCTGTTGGGGACCAAGTTGAGAGGCCACATTTCATATTAGATGGTTGACTGGCGGTCCCATCAAAATCATTGGCTTCAGCCAATATTCATCTACTGTGAATGACTACCTTCAAAGTTTTGGACCACTAAACAAATGAGGTTTAAATAAAACTTAAGAAACTAATTTTTTCTTCATCCTATTGTGCAAATACTTGATGCATATTACAAAGTAAAATATAATACTAGTCCCTGTTTGTACTCATAGTCTTCTATCCACCCAGAATCCTCCCGGTATAATGAGTGTACTGGATGACGTGTGTGCCACGATGCATGCCACAAGTGGGGGTGCAGATCAAACTTTATTACAGAAACTCCAGGCAGCTGTGGGTACCCATGAGCACTTCAACAACTGGAATTCGGGCTTCGTAATCCACCACTATGCTGGGAAGGTAAAGATTATCCAACATATCAGTCAATTGAAGGAAACTAATTGAAGATATCAAATTTTAATTCATTTGATCATCAGGCAATACTGCAGCAAAATGGCACAATCAAACAATCTGAATAAGGCCGGTGTCACACTGTGCGTGTGCAATGCGAGAAACTTGCGGGAGTCTCTCGCATCAATACCCGACACTTCCGCCAGCACTCAGGACCAGAGTGTGCGGCTGCATGTATTTCTATGCACCTGAACACTGCGGTCCGAACCGCTGGCGGCTGTGTCAAGAGTTGATGCGAGAAACTCGCGCATTGCACACGCAAGTGTGACCCCGGCCTAAGCACAGTTATCAAACTGATGGAGTAAATGCAAGTCTACATATCTTAAATGTCTTCCTTAGGTCTCATATGATGTTGAGGGATTCTGCGAGAGGAATCGAGATGTTCTTTTCATTGACCTCATTGAATTGATGCAGAGCAGTGAGTAGTAAGTAGAGTATAATTCCTTGGCTTAGTTCTCTTTTTGTATAGTAAATTGTCAAATTAATACAAAAGCCATCACTACCTCCCACAAATACAACAGAAAGGTTTGTGAAGTTGGTGAAGTAGGTATTTGTGTAGCAGAATGTGAAACACTACTGGCATACATAGTACCGTAAATGACCAACCAAAATATTGGTCATCTAGTGAGAGATCCTCTCAAACAAAAATTTCACCACAGAATATTCTGTCACACAGTAATATTTTCCAAATCAAAAGTTTCCTTTGGGAAATCAGTTTTATCGTAATGTGAAATCAGAGCTTTCTGAGATTTACTTATGGTCAGAAACTTGTGTGTTAACGTTAATCTGTCACTAAGATCAACTCCTCCCTTCCCAAGCCATATATTTTGGCATACAGGTCTTTGAAATGTACTGTAAATCCATTTTCAACTTTATATATTCATCTGTTGTTATATCCCAAATGAATTTGCATTTTCATAATATGCAAATGAGGCGTTAAGTGCTCTTGGTATGACAAGAAGCACCCCCATTAACTTTTTTCCCTTAAAGAGAACCTGTCACCTGAATTTGGCGGGACCAGTTTTGGGTCATATGGGCGGGGTTTTCGGGTGTTTGATTCACCCTTTCCTTACCCGCTGGCTGCATGCTGGCCGCAATATTGGAATGAAGTTCATTCTCTGTCCTCCGGAGTACACGCCAGCGCAATGCAAGTCTTTTTACAATGCAAGTCTTTTCCAGAGACTTGCATTGTAAAATAGAATTCAAGCTCACACAGAGTGCAGTAGGATCTGCAGAGTCTGAACTGCTGTCACATGTCTCAGAAGAAGACCAAAGCCACACTGGATCCCGGAGAAGATAGTGATCGATGAGTATATTAATGCAATGATACTACACTATACTTATTATTTATACAGGTTTAGGGAAAAAAAAGCCACTGCCTTCAAAGGTTGTTCTCCTGCCAGCGCCAGCCTCTTTAGCTTCATTGATAGCTCATTGTCTTTAGGATATCAAGTACCAGGCAAGGAAATCAGACAGTAAGTTATTAATTAAGCTAAAAACGTTGGTGCTGAGTGGGGAAACAAGCTCTGGAGGCACTTGCCCAGGAAGTGCTCTGTCAGGTTAACCCCTTTCTGACCTCGGACGGAATAGTACGTCCGAGGTCAGATACCCCGCTTTGATGCAGGGCTCCGGCGGTGAGCCCACATCAAAGCCGGGACATATCAGCTGTTTTGAACAGCTGACATGTGCCCGCAATAGCGGCGGGTGAAATCGCGATTCACCCGCCGTTATTAACTAGTTAAATGCCGCTGTCAAACACTGACAGCGGCATTTAACCGGCGCTTCCGGCTGGGCGGCCGTAAATGAGCGCATCGCTGACCCCGTCACATGATCGGGGGTCAGCGATGCTTCTGAATAGTAACCATAGAGGTCCTTGAGACCTCTATGGTTACTGGATCGCCGGTAGCTGTGAGCGCCACCCTGTGGTCGGCACTCATAGCACACCTGCATTTCTGCTGCATAGCAGCGATCTGATGATCGCTACTATGTAGCAGAGGCGATCGCGTTGTGCCAGCTTCTAGCCTCCAATGGAGGCTATTGAAGCATGGCAAAAGTTAAAAAAAAAGTAAAAAAAAAAAAAAAATATATAAAAGTTTGAATCACCCCCCTTTCGCCCCATTCAAAATAAATCAATAGAAAAAAAATCAAACGTACACATATTTGGTATCGCCGCGTTCAGAATCGCCCGATCTATCAAAAAAAAAAAAGCATTAACCTGATCGCGAAACAGCGTAGCGAGAAGAAAATTAGAAACGCCAGAATTACGTTTTTTTGGTCGCCGCGACATTGCATTAAAATGCAATAACGGGCGATCAAAAGAACTTATCTGCACCAAAATGCTATCATTAAAAACGCCAGCTCAGCATGCAAAAAATAAGCCCTCACCCGACCCCAGATCATGAAAAATGGAGACGCTACGGGTATCGGAATATGGCGCAATTTTTTATTTATTTTTTTTGTGTGTATGTCCGGGATTGGCATCTGCACCGTCGCAGCTACAGCCACAAAATTTTGCACAGTCACACATCTGGACCCTGAGAGCGTCATAGGCTATGTTGTGAGGCGAAATTTTAACCCCGCGCATTCCAATTCACAATTTTGCCCCTATCTACATAATGGGGAAAAAGTGAAAGGAAAAGTGTTGGAGGCAAATTGACAGCTGCCAGATGTGAACAAGGGAGACTTAAAGAGTGAGAACGATGGCGCCAAAGAGTATATACCGTACAGTTGCTAAGGTGGGGCCCCGACATGGGATACTCACCACACACGGGGATATGAACACACACACAAAATGCGCCACACACTACCACGTGCTTGAACACATATACCACCTTCAGCACACATTTCACCACACATACACCAACCTCGCCACATAAAAGTCGAAACACAAAAGTCGCCGCTTAAAACTCGCCACGTGCAAAACTCGCCACATGCAAAACTAGGCTCACGCAAAACTCGCCACACGTGCAAAACTCACCTCATGGAAAACTCGCCACACGCAAAACTTGCACACGCGGAAAAATTGCCACATGCACAAAAGTTGCAACACATGCAAAAGTTGCCTCACACAAAACTTGCACATACTCAAAAGGCACCACACATAAAACTCGCCACGCGCTAAACTCGCCATGCGTAAAACTTGCTGCACACAACTTGCTACACTAACCTGTCACATGCAACTCGACTCAAAAAGTTGCTACACGCATGTCGCCACACAAAACTCATCTCACAAAAGTCGCAACATGCATGTCGCCACACGCAACTCAACACACACAACTTGACACATGAAACTCGCCCTAAAACACACACAAGTCTGGTATTATCCTTCAAAAATAAAAATCTGATTAATAAACAGACAAACTACAAGAGCAACAAATGTACCATAAAGGAAATACGGCAGCTGTCAGTCACATGACCTGTCTATTATGTGTATGTGTGAGCTAATATATACTGCCAGGGGGAAGAGCTTCCTGTTGGCTGGGGATTTATCAGGCTGCCAATTTAGCTTACAAATACTGAGGTAAAAATACTGAGCAAATAACGTGTGAACGAGGTCTAATACAGGAGGAGATGACACACAGATATATACTATATACAGGAGGAGATGACACACAGGTATATACTATATACAGGGGAGATGACACACACATATATACTATATACAGGGGAGATGACACACAGGTATATACTATATACAGGGGAGATGACACACAGGTATATACTATATACAGGGGAGATGACACACAGGTATATACTATATACAGGAGGAGATGACACACAGATATATACTATATACAGGAGGAGATGACATACAGGTACATACTATATACAGGAGGAGTTGACATACAGGTACATACTATATACAGGGGAGATGACACACAGATATATACTATATACAGGAGGAGAGGACACACAGGTATATACTATATACAGGAGGAGATGACACACAGGTATATACTATATACAGGGGAGATGACACACGTATATACTATATACAGGAGGAGATGACACACAGATATATTCTATATACAGGAGCAGATGACACACAGGTATATACTATATGCAGGAGGAGATGACACACAGATATATACTATATACAGGAGGAGATGACATACAGGTACATACTATATACAGGAGGAGATGACACACAGGTATATACTTATACAGGAGCAGATGACACACAGGTACATACTATATACAGGAGATGACATACAGGTACATACTATATACAGGAGGAGATGACATACAGGTATATACTATATACAGGAGATGACATACAGGTGTACTATATATAAGGGAGATGACAAACATGTATATACTGAGGGGAAATTAGAGGTGTGAGGTGAAAATGAGGGGTGTGAGGTGAAAATGAAAAGGTGTGAGTGCAAAATGAGAGGAGTAAGGGAAAATAGTGGAGTGATCAGAAAATGACAGATGTGAGGTCGAAATGACAAGTGTTAGGGGGGAATGAGAGGAATGAGGGGGGAATGAGAGGAGTCAGGGGAAAATAAGAGGAGTGAGGGGGAAAATGAGAGGTGTGAGGGAGAAAATGAGAGATGTGAGGGGGAAAATGAGAGGCGTGATGGGAAAATAAGAGAAGTGAGGTGCTATAACTAACCACAGATATTTACTATGCCCAGGCAATGCCGGGCTCTTCAGCTAGTAGTATTATATAGGTGTTATTTACACATAATACCAAGCCATTGCTTGTTCAAAAGTGCTACATTGACATAGTTTCAGATATTAGACTAATTTGGTCAGTGGCTAACAACAGTACTTATAAACAGAAACGTGTATTCTTTTTCTGTCTAGCCAGTTCATACAGAGTCTTTTCCCAGAAAAATTGGATTCAGATAAGAAAAGTAGACCGACTACAGCAGGCTCAAAAATCAAGGTAATATCAAGTCAAAATCTGCTGATTACTGTAAGCACACTGCTTCTCTTCTCATACAATATGAGATAGGTTCAGCACAGTTTAATCGATGCAAGTCACCTGGAAGCACTGTGTCACAGTCACTGGGCATTAGTATTTTTATTTATTTATTTTACTCACTTTAAGGGTACGTTCACACAGGACTTTTTTGCTGCTTTTTTTTGCTGCTTTTTTTCATGCTAATTTTCAGCTGCTTTTTACAGTACCAGTAAAGCCTATGAGATTTCAGAAATCTCATGCACACACGTTGGTTTTTTGTTTGATCAGTATTTTCTGCTTTGCTGCTTTTTTTGGACATAGGGCATGTCACTTCTTTCAGCGTTTTTGCTGCGTTTTTGCAGCGTTTTTTCACCCATTGACTTGAATGGGTGATGAAAAAAAACGCTGCAAAAACGCTGAAAAAACGCATGTAGCATTATTTGCTGCGTTTTTTGTGCAGAAAATCATGGCCAGCAGGAAGGGATCTCACAGCCAAGAGCTTAGGGTGTGGTTAGTGAGGTAGTTAGTGCGCTAAGCCCCGCCCCCTTCCTGGGACGCGATCATGCCGGATGTGTTAACTCTTCACATCCGGGATGATCGCTCGCTCCCATAGCGCCCTGTGATATGCCTTGCGGGGACGCTGCGTCCCCGCAAGGTGTACGGACATGCTGCAATCTGAAAAGACGCGCAGCATGTCCGGAGTCGCAGGGCCGCCGCGTGCGGGTTTCCACGCAGAGTGGAGACGGGATTTCATACAATCCCCTCCACTATGCTGGAACATCTGGATGCTGCTTTTTTGACGCTGCAGCTCTGCGCAGCGTCAAAAAAGCAGCGTTTCCTGACCGTGGAAACATACCCTAACTGGTCTGTAGGAGCCAGATCTCTTAATGGTTGGTAGGGGACCAAATACTTATTTCTCACTGCAAAATGCAAATAAATGTATATAATTTATACAATGTGATTTTCTGGATTTTATTTGTGATATTCTGTCACTCAATGTTAAAATTAACCTACCCTTAAAATTAGAGACTGTTCATGTCTTTGTCAGTGTGCAAACTTATAAAATCAGAAAGGGATCAAATAAAATTTCCCCCACTGTATATACCAGGATGGGGCACTTGTGTACCAAGATGGGGAACAGGATAAGGGACATATATACCAGGATTGGGAATATACAGTATATACCAGGATGAGGAACATACAGTCATGGCCGAAAGTGTTGGCACCCTTGAAATGGTTCCAGAAAGTGAAGTGTTTCTCCCAGAAAATTATTGCAATTATACATGTTTTGTTTGTATTGTGTGTATTGGAACAACACAAAAAAAAAATAAAAAAAAGGCAAATTTCATACAAAACCCAAAAATTGATCAGGACAAAATTGTTGGCACCCTCAACTTAATATTTGCTTGCACACCCTTTAGAATAAATAACTGCAATCAATTGCTTCCTATAACCATCAACAAGCTTCTTACCCCTCTCAACTGGAATTTTGGACCACTCTTCTTTTGCAAATCTCTCAACAGGTGTTCAATGGGATTTAGATCCGGGCTCATTGCTGCCACTTCAGAATTCTCCACCACTTTTTTTCCATCCACTTCTGGGTGCTTCTTGAAGTATGTTTGGGGTTGTTGTCCTGCTGAAAGACCCAAGACCTAGGACATAAACCCAGCTTTCTTACACTGAGCACTATATTACAACCCAAAATCCTTAGGAAATCTTCAGATTTCATGAAGCCTTGCACACACTCAAAGCACCCAGTGCCAGAGGCAGCAAAACAACACCAAAACATCCTTAAACCTCCACCATATTTGACTGTAAGCACAGTGTTCTTTTCTTTGTTGGACTCATTCAGTTTTCATTAAACAGTAGAATGCTGTGCTTTACATAAAAGCTCTATCTTGGTCTCATCTGTCCACAAGATGCTTTCCCATAAGGATTGTGGCATTCTCATGTACATTTTGACAAACTGCAGTCTAGCTTTTTTATATCTCTGTGTCATCAGTGGGGTTCTCCTGGGTATCCTGCCATAGTGTTTCATTTCATTCAATTGTCGATGTATAGTTAGTGCTGACACTGATGCACCCTGAGACTCCAGGACAGCCTGAATTTTTTTGGAACTTCATTGAGGCTGCTTATCCACCATCCGGACTATCCTACGTTGCAACCTTTTATCAATTTTTCTCTGTTGTCCACGTCCAGGGAGATTAGCTACAGTGCCAAGGTGTTATGATCTGGTGGCCTAAGAGCAGCATGAGACGTACTCTGGAGAAGGTGGTACCTGTACTGACCGCAGGCCCTGAACTTAACACCGCAACTAGAAGTAGCCGTGGAATGTACCTATCACTCCCTAGACATCTCGACACAGCCGGAGGACTAATTACCCCTAGAGATAGAAAAGGGAAAACTATCTTGCCTCAGAGAAAATCCCCAAAGGATAGACAGCCCCCCACAAATATTGACTGTGAGAGGAGAGGGAAAAAACACACAGACTGAAATCAGAATTTAGCAAAGGAGGCCACTTCTAGCTAAATAGAAAGGATAGGACAGAGTACTATGCGGTCAGTATTAAAACACTAGAAAATATCCACCACAGAAAATACAAAATCTCCACAGCTAACTAAAGATATGGAGGGTATATCTGCATCTCCAGAGATACCAGCTTGGCTAAACAAATCCTTATACAGACCAAGCTGGACAAGACAAAAACATGGAAAAGAACTGAACATTAAGGCCACAGCATGTGGACAGCAAAAATCAAGGCCAGAACTTATCTTCGATGAAATGAACAGCAAAGCAGGAGAGAACAGGCAGGAATGTGAATCCTCCAGGAACAATGGACAACTGGCACTGACTAAAGGGTCAAGCAAGACTAAATAGCCCAGTCATAATTGCAAAAAGTGAACACACCTGATAAATGCTGCGATTCAGAGACAGCAGTGCTACCACTTATAACCACCGGAGGGAGCCCAAGAGCAGAATTCACAACAGTACCCCCCCCCCCTTGAGGAAAGGTCACCGAACCCTCACCAGAGCCCCCAGGCCGATCCGGACGAGCCAAATGAAAGGCACGAACCAAATCCTCAGCATGAACATCGGAGGCAACAACCCAAGAATTATCCTCCTAGCCATAACCCTTCCATTTGACAAGATACTGAAGCTTCCGCCTCGAAAAACGAGAATCCAAAATCTTCTCAACCACATACTCCAACTCCCCATCAATCAACACCGGGGCAGGAGGATCAACAGAGGGAACAACGGGCGCCACATATTTCCGCAACACAGATCTATGAAAAACATTATGGATGGAAAAAGAGGCTGGAAGGGCCAAACGAAAAGACACTGGATTGATAATCTCAGAAATCCTATAAGGGCCAATAAACCGAGGCTTAAACTTAGGGGAAGAAACCTTCATAGGAACATGACGGGAAGACAACCAGACCAAATCCCCAACCCGAAGCCGGGAACCAACACACCGACGACGGTTAGCAAAACGCTGAGCCCCCTCCTGAGACAACACCAAATTGTCAACAACATGAGCCCAAATTTGCTGCAACCTGTCAACCACAGAATCCACCCCAGGACAATCAGAAGGCTCAACCTGCCCCGAAGAAAAACGAGGATGAACACCCAGAGTTACAAAAGAAGGGTGAAACCAAGGTAGCAGAACTAGCCCGATTATTAAGGGCAAACTCGGCCAATGGCAAGAAAGCCACCCAATCATCCTGATCAGCAGACACAAAGCATCTCAAATAAGTTTCCAAAGTCTGATTAGTTCGCTCGGTTTGGCCATTTGTCTGAGGATGAAATGCGGAAGAAAAAGACAAATCAATGCCCAGCCTAGCACAAAAGGCCCGCCAAAACCTAGAAACAAACTGGGAACCTCTATCGGACACAATATTCTCCGGAATGCCATGCACACGAACCACATGCTGAAAAAACAACGGAACCAAATCAGAAGAGGAAGGCAACTTAGGCAAAGGTACCAAATGAACCATCTTAGAAAACCGGTCACAAACCACCCAGATAACCGACATCCTCTGGGAAACCGGAAGATCCAAAATAAAATCCATAGAAATATGCGTCCAAGGCCTCTCCGGGACTGGCAAAGGCAAAAGCAACCCACTAGCGCGGGAACAGCAAGGCTTGGCCCGCGCACAAGTCCCACAGGACTGCACAAAAGAACGCACATCCCGTGACAAAGAAGGCCACCAAAAGGACCTACCAACCAAATCTCTGGTACCAAAAATCCCAGGATGACCAGCCAACACAGAACAATGAACCTCCGAAATCACTTTACTAGTCCATCTGTCAGGAACAAACAGTTTCCCCACTGGACAGCGGTCAGGTTTATCAGCCTGAAATTCCTGAAGAACCCGTCGTAAATCAGGGGAGATGGCAGGAAGAATCACCCCTTCCTTCAGAATGCCGACCAGCTCAAGGACCCCAGGAGAATCAGGCAAAAAGCTCCTAGAGAGGGCATCAGCCTTAACATTCTTAGAACCCGGAAGATACGAGACTACAAAATCAAAATGGGAGAAAAACAGGGACCATCGGGCCTGTCTAGGATTCAGCCGTTTGGCAGACTCGAGGTAAATCAGATTCTTATGATCGGTCAAGACCACAATACGGTGCTTGGCCCCCTCAAGCCAATGTCGCCACTCCTCAAATGCCCACTTCATAGCCAACAACTCACGATTGCCGACATCATAATTGCGTTCCGCAGGCGAAAACTTTCGAGAAAAGAAGGCACACGGTTTCATCAAGGAACCATCAGAATTCCTCTGAGACAAAACGGCCCCTGCCCCAATCTCAGAAGCGTCAACCTCAACCTGAAAAGGAAGAGAAACATCCGGCTGACGCAACACAGGGGCAGAAGTAAATCAGCGTTTAAGCTCCTGAAAGGCAGAAACAGCCGCAGAGGACCAATTCGTCACATCAGCGCCTTTCTTCGTCAAATCGGTCAGGGGTTTAACCACACTGGAGAACTTGGCAATGAAACGGCGATAAAAATTAGCAAAGCCCAAAAATTTCTGAAGGCTCTTCACGGATGTGGGCTGGATCCAATCATGAATGGCCTGAACCTTAACCGGATCCATTTCTATAGATGAGGGAGAAAAAATGAAGCCCAAAAAAGAAATCTTCTGTACTCCAAAGAGGCACTTAGACCCCTTCACAAACAAGGCATTATCACGAAGGATCTGAAATACCATCCTGACTTGTTTCACATGAGACTCCCAATCATCTGAAAAAATCAAAATATCATCCAAATATACAATCATGAATTTATCAAGATAATTTCGAAATATATCATGCATGAAGGACTGAAACACAGATGGAGCATTAGAGAGTCCGAATGGCATCACAAGGTATTCAAAATGGCCTTCGGGCGTATTAAACGCAGTTTTCCATTCATCACCCTGCTTAATACGAACAAGATTATATGCCCCTCGAAGGTCAATCTTAGTAAACCAACTAGCCCCTTAATCCTAGCAAACAGATCAGAAAGCAAAGGCAAAGGGTATTGGAATTTGACCGTGATCTTATTCAAGAGGCGATAATCAATACAGGGTCTCAAGGAGCCATCTTTTTTGGCAACAAAAAAAAACCTGCTCCCAATGGTGAAGAAGATGGCCGAATATGCCCCTTCTCCAAGGACTCCTTAACATAGCTCCGCATGGCGGTATGTTCAGGCACAGACAGGTTGAAAAGTCGGCCCTTAGGGAACTTACAGCCTGGAATCAAGTCAATAGCACAATCACAGTCCCTATGCGGTGGAAGGGAACTGGACTTGGGCTCATTGAATACATCCTGAAAATCTGACAAAAACTCAGGAATTTCAGAAGAGGGGGAGGAGGCAATTGACATCAAAGGAACGTCACCATGAACCCCCTGACAACCCCAACTAGTCACAGACATAGATTTCCAATCTAATACCGGATTATGCACCTGTAACCATGGGAAACCCAGCACAATAGCATCATGCAAATTATGCAACACCAGAAAACGACAATCTTCCTGATGGGCTGGCGCCATGCACATGGTCAGCTGTGTCCAAAACTGAGGTTTATTTTTAGCCAACGGTGTAGCATCAATGCCCCTCAAAGGAATAGGACTCTGCAAAGGCTGCAAGGGAAAACCACAACGTCTGGCAAATTCTAAGTCCATTAAGTTTAGAGCGCGCCTGAATCCACAAATGCCATGACAGAAAATGACGATAATGAGCAGATCAGGGTCACAGATAACAGAAATTTAGGTTGTACAGTACTGATGGTAACAGAACTAGCGATTCTCTTGGTACGCTTAGTGCAATCAGAAATAACATGAGCAGAATCGCCGCAGTAAAAACACAACCTATTCTGACGTCTGAATCCTTGTCGTTCTGCTCTAGACACAATCCTATCACACTGCATAGGCTCAGGACTCCGCTCGGAAGACAATGCCATAGTGTGCACAACTCTGCGCTCGCGCAAGCGCCGATCAATCTGAATGGCCAGAGACATAGAATCACTCAGACCAGCAGGCGTGGGGAACCCCACCATAACATCTTTAACGGATTCAGAAAGACCCTTTCTGAAAATTGCCGCCAAGGCATCCTCATTCCATTTAGTCAGTACAGACCATTTTCTAAATTTCTGGCAATATGATTCTGCCGCTTCTTGACCCTGACACAGGGCCAACAAGGTCTTCTCAGCATGATCCACTGAATTAGGTTCATCATACAATAACCCAAGCGCCTGAAAAAAGGTATCTACATTAAACAACGCCGGATTCCCAGGTTCTAGGGCAAATGCCCAATCCTGGGGGTCACCACGCAGCAGAGATATAACAATTTTAACCTGCTGGATGGGATCACCAGAGGAACGGGGTTTCAGAGCAAAAAACAGTTTACAGTTATTTTTAAAGCTCAAAAATTTGGACCTGTCCCCAAAAAACAAATCAGGAGTTGGAATTCTAGGCTCTAAAACCGGAGTCTGAACGATATAATCGGAAATACCCTGTACTCTAGCAGCAAGTTGATCCACACGAGAAGCCAATCCCTGAACATCCATACCATCGCCGAACTCCTGAGCCACCCAGAGGTAAAGAGGGAAAAAAAAACACAACAGACTACAGAAAAAAAAATGGCTTAGCACTTTCCTTCCCTTCTTCTGAGATGCGGTTAACTCATTGTTGGCCAGTTGTACTGTTATGATCTGGTGGCCTAAGAGCAGCATGAGACGTACTCTGGAGAAGGTGGTACCTGTACTGACCGCAGACCCTGAACTTAACACCGCAACTAGAAGTAGCCGTGGAATGTACCTATCACTCCCTAGACATCTCAAGACAGCCGGAGGACTAATTACCCCTAGTGATAGAAAAGGGAAAACTATCTTGCCTCAGAGAAAACCCCCAAAGGATAGACAGCCCCCCACAAATATTGACTGTGAGAGGAGAGGGAAAAAACATACACAGACTGAAATCAGAATTTAGCAAAGGAGGCCACTTCTAGCTAAATAGAAAGGATAGGACAGAGTACTATGCGGTCAGTATTAAAACACTAGAAAATATCCACCACAGAAAATACAAAATCTCCACAGCTAACTAAAGATATGGAGGGTATATCTGCATCTCCAGAGATACCAGCTTGGCTAAACAAATCCTTATACAGACCAAGCTGGACAAGACAAAAACATGGAAAAGAACTGAACATTAAGGCCACAGCATGTGGACAGCAAAAATCAAGGCCAGAACTTATCTTTGATTAAATGAACAGCAAAGCAGGAGAGAACAGGCAGGGATGTGAATCCTCCAGGAACAATGGACACCTGGCACTGACTAAAGGGTCAAGCAAGACTAAATAGCCCAGTCATAATTGCAAAAAGTGAACACACCTGATAAATGCTGCGATTCAGAGACAGCAGTGCTACCACTTATAACCACCGGAGGGAGCCCAAGAGCAGAATTCACAACACATGGGTTGTAAACTTCTTGATTAAGCTATGCACCATGGACAAAGGAACATCAAGATCTCTAGAGATGGACTTGTAACCTTGAGATTGTTAATATTTTACAACAATTTTGGTTCTCAAGTCCTCAGACAGTTTTTTCCTCCTCTTTCTGTTCTGCATGCTTAGTGTGGCACACACAAACACACAATGCAAAGATTGAGTCAACTTCTCCCTTTTTTATATGGTTTCAGGTGTGATTTTAATACTGCCCACAGGTGAGTTTGAATGCGCATCACATGCTTGAAACAAAGTTGTTTACCCACATTTTTGGAAAGGTTCCAACAATTGTGTCCTGCCCATTTTGAGGGTTTTTACAAATTATGTCCAATTTGCTTTTTCATCTCTGTTTGTATTGTTCCAATACCCAGAGAGGAAATAAATATGTGTATAATACAAAATATTTTCTGGGAGAAATATTCCATTTTCTGGAACAATTTCAAGGGTGCCAACACTTTCGGCCATGACTGTATACACCAGGATGGGGAACATATATACCAGGATGGGGCCAAGATGGGGAACATATATACCAGAATGGAGGACATATATCTATAGCAGGATGAGAAACATATATACTAGGATGGGCCCAGGATCAGAGACATATATACTAGAAAGGACCCCAAGATGGGGGACATTACTACATAATGGGGAAGGGAGTGCAGCTTGCATGTCGTTATAGGATTTAGAATGCTACAAGGGCCTACACATCTGATCAATATGTGTGGGAGGTAGCTATGTCCAAATTTTGCATTGGGGCCCATCGCACTCTAGTAATGTCACTGTCCCTAAGTATGTTTTTAGGGATATGCCAGCCTAGATGAGTGGGGCATTGAGAGGCTGCTGGGGTCCTGTATCAAATTAGTCATCCGATTTCCAAATAAATATGAACATTGACTTATCATAAGGGAGAGGAAGTAAGCCGCTACTGCTTAAACTGTCTGTTTAGGCTGACTTGAATCCAAAGTATATGGCAGTTTGTAGTCAAACTCTGAGATTCAAGAGTCAGAAATGTGAATATAATGTGTGATGGTAACATTGAAATTTAAATGATGTAATATCTGGTTATACCTTTTATGGGTAGTACAGTATAATTAAACTAATCTCTTTTTTCCCCAGAAACAAGCCAATGACCTAGTAAACACTCTGATGAAATGCACACCTCATTATATCCGATGTATCAAACCAAATGAGACTAAAAGGCCTAAAGACTGGGAAGAGAGCAGGTCAGAATTTTTTTAGGAAGGGGTAAATATTTAATTTGCATAAATAGCCTTTCAGTGGTATAATGAACTTCCTATGTTTCCTCTCTCTGCTAACCTACACAAGCATAATATTTCCATATCCATGTGGGGTAATACTATAACTCTCATGATATACTGTACATATTCACTGTCTTGGGGTGCCAGATATGACTGATATCTTTCTATTTCTCCTTATATTTAATTACCTGCATGCTCATATCACCTGCACCTCAAATACATCTCCAGAATCCACCTCTTCCTTACCTAACAACATATTGTTGCTCTCATTCATTCTCATGCTGATATCTTTTTCCCAGCCAGGACACCAAAGCTTCCACACTGTGTGCCATTCATTGCACTGGTTGCCAGTCCATTTCATAAAAACAACAATAATTTATCACACTCACCCACAGAACTCTACCCAGTACTGTACCACCTCTTCTCTGCCTATGTCTGCCCGTGCAACATGTTCTGCTAAGGATCTAAGGCTATCATCCTCCATAACATAACACTACAACCCAGGGATCTATTCCAAGAAGAGACTTATGCTATAATACGTTAAAAATAAAATTTTTATTGAAAATATATTTTAGAATACTATAAAAAGTAGGAAAACACCTGAGCTACCTCACAAAATGTGGAACAGCACATAAAAAGCAGCATGCATGGCTTAAAAATACGTAAATCCAGAGTATTCATATCAGATGTCCAGTAAAGTGCAAGTGCAGACCAGAATAATACAAAGTGCTAAGTGTAGTCTTTAGAATATCTCTATCAACAGGTTTATGGATTAAAGCAAAAGTTTATATATAACAAAAAGCCACATTTACTGTAGTATCTGCTGGTGCCTCCACATGGTTCCCCTCCTCCTACTATGCGGGGATGCTGGCTTAATCACTGCCCTGGCCCTGGACACAGCAACTTCCCCATGCGCTCCCACCTCCTCCCTTGTGCGCGCAGCACAGTGTTCCAACGGCATGCACATTCTCCCTTGTTCTTACAGGTGCAGCACCCGCACATGGTAAAATGCCCCCAGCTAAAACCTGGGAAGCACTTAGTTAATTGTACACGTGCAAGGTGTCTCCCAGCCAATAGGTAGGAGGCATCTTGCATAAAAAGGCACCCACCCCATTTGGGAGGTGCCTGAGCATCTCCTATAGCTTGCGTTGCATGATTTATAGTGTGCGACTGTATGTTGCCAGGTCCCCGTCCTAGTCTATTATTACTATTTCTGTGTTCAAATAGTTTATTATATTAAGTTATTCCTTTATCCTGTGTACTCTTAGTCTGAACCCTATTTTTAAATATATTTTCAATAAAAATAATATTTTTTAATGCATTATAGCATATGTCTCTTCTTAAACCTTGGAATAGGTCCCTGGGTTGTGGTGTTATGTTATGTCTACAAGTAAGTGATATGCACTAATTAGTTATCAGAGCAAGTGTGTTAATTTAAATCCTCCATAATCTGAATCTGCCACCACAATCTCCAAGGCAACTCTTGTGCAGCACCAGTGCTCTAGGCGCTCTACTCAAGGCAATCAGATTATTATGTGTTCACAATTCTAAGTGTGCAATAACAAAAAAAAATTTTGTAAGCAGGACTATGATCGTCACCTCACCAATCTAACATTTGTGAGCCTAGACCTCCCCACTTACAATTTTCCCGAGAATCTTGTCCCTTCTTTCATCAGTATCACTTTGTATCTGTACATACACAGATATTGGTTTGTGACTAGTTCATGCAGCTTTCCATGAATATTGTTTTTGTGTCATCCCTATTTCCTTAGTGATTATAAGCTCTTGCGAAGAGGACCCTCATGCCTGAAATGTTGAAATATGTGTTACTCTGTAATGTCCAATATTGCTTTTACATGTAAGGCTCTGAATTGTAAAATGTATACAGCTCTGGCTGATTTTTCTCTTTATAGGTATATTTTTGAGTAAAATGTAAATTTTTCATTTATTCTATAAACTACTGACAACATGTCTTCGAATTTCCAAGCAATATATTTTGTATTTTTTTCTGAAAAGGAGAAATGGTCAAAATAAAAAAAAACAACAACAGTGCTTTCAGAGCTCAAATAATGCAAAGAAAACAAGTTCATAATCATTTAGAAACAACAATACTAATGTTTTAACTCAGGAAGAGTTCAGAAATCAATGTTTTGTGGAATAACGATGATTTTTAATCACAGCTTTCATGCGTCTTGGCATGCTTTCCACCAGTCTTTCACACTGCTTCTGGTGCAAAAATGTAAGCAGCTCTTCTTTGTTTGATGGCTTGTGACTATCCATCATCCTCCTGATTACATTCCAGAGGTTTTCAGTGGCGTTCAGGTCTGGAGATTGGGCTGCCCATGACGGGGTTTTGATGTGGTGGTCTCTTAAATTTTGCCAGAGCTGTATATATATAACTAGATGGTGGCCCGATTCTAATGCATCGGGTATTCTAGAATATGTATGCGTAGTGTATAGCACAGCCCACGTAGTATATTGCACAGCCAAGCAGTACATTGTGCAGCCCACGCAGTACAATGCACAGCCCATGCAGTACATTGCGCAGCCCACGCAGTACATTGCGCAGCCAACGCAGTACATTGCGCAGCCAACGCAGTACATTGCGCAGCCAACGCAGTACATTGCGCAGCCCACGCAGTACATTGCGCAGCCCACGCAGTACATTGCGCAGCCCACGCAGTACATTGCGCAGCCCACGCAGTACATTGCACAGCCCACGTAGTACATTGCGCAGCCCACGTAGTACATTGCGCAGCCCACGTTGTACATTGCGCAGCCCACGTTGTACATTGCGCAGCCCTAGTTGTACATTGCGCAGCCCACGTAGTGTATTGCGCAGCCCACATTGTATATTGTGCAGCCCACGTTGTACATTGCGCAGCCCACATTGTACATTGCGCAGCCCACGTAGTGTATTGCGCAGCCCACATTGTATATTGTGCAGCCCACGTTGTACATTGCGCAGCCCACATTGTACATTGCGCAGCCCACGCAGTACATTGCGCAGCCCATGCAGTACATTGCGCAGCCCACGCAGTACATTGCGCAGCCCACGCAGTACATTGCGCAGCCCACGCAGTACATTGCGCAGCCCACGTAGTACATTGCGCAGCCCACGTTGTACATTGCGCAGCCCACGTTGTACATTGCGCAGCCCTAGTTGTACATTGCGCAGCCCACGTAGTATATTGCGCAGCCCACGTAGTGTATTGCGCAGCCCACATTGTATATTGTGCAGCCCACGTTGTACATTGCGCAGCCCACATTGTACATTGCGCAGCCCACGTTGTACATTGCGCAGCCCATGTAGTATATTGCGCAGCCCACGTAGTATATTGCGCAGCCCACGTAGTATATTGCGCAGCCCACGTAGTATATTGCGCAGCCAACGTAGTATATTACGCAGTCCACGTAGTATATTGCGCAGCCCACGTTGTATAGTCAAGTAGTATATTGCCCAGCCACCTAGTATATAGCACAACCCATGTAGTATATTGCCCAGCCACGTAGTATATAGCACAGCCTGTTGTGAATTCTGCTCTTGGGCTCCCTCCGGTGGTTGTAAGTGGTAGCGCTGCTGTCTCTGAATCGCAGCATTTATCAGGTGTGTTCACTTTTTGCAATCTTGACTGGGCTATTTAGTCTTGCGTCACCCTTTAGTCAGTGCCAGTTGTCCATTGTTCCTGGAGGATTCACATCCCTGCCTGGTCTCTTCTGCTTTGCAGTTCATTTCAACAAAGATAAGTTCTGGCCTTGATTTTTGCTGTCCACATGCTGTGGCCTTATTGTTCAGTTCTTTTCCATGTTTTTGTCTTGTCCAGCTTGGTCTGTATAAGGATTTGTTTAGCCAAGCTGGTATCTCTGGAGATGCAGATACACTCTCCATATCTTTAGTTAGCTGTGGAGATGTTGTATTTTCTGTGGTGGATATTTACTAGTGTTTTAATACTGACCGCATAGTACTCTGTCCTATCCTTTCTATTTAGCTAGAAGTGGCCTCCTTTGCTAAATTCTGATTTCAGTCTGTGTATGTTTTTTCCCTCTCCTCTCACAGTCAATATTTGTGGGGGGCTGTCTATCCTTTGGGGATTTTCTCTGAGGCAAGATAGTTTTCCCTTTTCTATCTCTAGGGGTAATTAGTCCTCCGGCTGTGTCGAGATGTCTAGGGAGCGCTAGGTACATTCCACGGCTACTTCTAGTTGCGGTGTTAAGTTCAGGGTCTGCGGTCAGTACAGGTACCACCTTCTCCAGAGTACGTCTCATGCTGCTCTTAGGCCACCAGATCATAACAGTACAACTGGCCTGCAATGAGTTAACCGCATCTCAGAAGAAGGGAAGGAAAGTGCTGAGCCATTTTTTTTTCTGTAGTCTGTTGTGTTTTTTTTTTTTCTTCCCTCTTTACCTCTGGGTGGCTCAGGAGTTCGGCGCTGGTATGGATGTTCAGGGATTGGCTTCTCGTGTGGATCAACTTGCTGCTAGAGTACAGGGTATTTTCGATTATATCGTTCAGACTCCGTTTTTAGAGCCTAGAATTCCAACTCCTGATTTGTTTTTTGGGGATAGGTCCAAATTTCTGAGCTTTAAAAATAACTGTAAATTGTTTTTTGCTCTGAAACCCCGTTCCTCTGGTGATCTCATCCAGCAGGTTAAAATTGTTATATCTCTGCTGCGTGGTGACCCCCAGGATTGGGCATTTGCCCTGGAACCTGGGAATCCGGCGTTGCTTAGTGTAGACACCTTTTTTCAGGCGCTTGGGTTATTGTATGACGAACCTAATTCAGTGGATCATGCTGAGAAGACCTTGTTGGCCCTGTCTCAGGGTCAAGAAGCGGCAGAATCATATTGCCAGAAGTTTAGAAAATGGTCTGTACTGACTAAATGGAATGAGGATGCCTTGGCGGCAATCTTCAGAAAGGGTCTTTCTGAATCCGTTAAAGATGTGCTGGTCTGAGTGATTCTATGTCTCTGGCCATTCAGATTGATCGGCGCTTGCGCGAGCGCAGAGTTGTGCACACTATGGCATTGTCTTCCGAGCGGAGTCCTGAGCCTATGCAGTGTGATAGGATTGTGTCTAGAGCTGAACGACAAGGATTCAGACGTCAGAATAGGTTGTGTTTTTACTGCGGCGATTCTGCTCATGTTATTTCTGATTGCCCTAAGCGTACCAAGAGAATCGCTAGTTCTGTTACCATCAGTACTGTACAACCTAAATTTCTGTTATCTGTGATGTGACCCTGATCTGCTCATTATCGTCATTTTCTGTCATGGCATTTGTGGATTCAGGCGCCGCTCTAAACTTAATGGACTTAGAATTTGCCAGACGTTGTGGTTTCCCCTTGCAGCCTTTGCAGAGTCCTATTCCTTTGAGGGGCATTGATGCTACACCGTTGGCTAAAAATAAACCTCAGTTTTGGACACAGCTGACCATGTGCATGGCGCCAGCCCATCAGGAAGATTGTCGTTTTCTGGTGTTGCATAATTTGCATGATGCTATTGTGCTGGGTTTCCCATGGTTACAGGTGCATAATCCAGTAATAGATTGGAAATCTATGTCTGTGACTAGTTGGGGTTGTCAGGGGGTTCATGGTGACGTTCCTTTGATGTCAATTGCCTCCTCCCCCTCTTCTGAAATTCCTGAGTTTTTGTCAGATTTTCAGGATGTATTCAATGAGCCCAAGTCCAGTTCCCTTCCACCGCATAGGGACTGTGATTGTGCTATTGACTTGATTCCAGGTTGTAAGTTCCCTAAGGGCCGACTTTTCAACCTGTCTGTGCCAGAACATACCGCCATGCGGAGCTATGTTAAGGAGTCCTTGGAGAAGGGGCATATTCGGCCATCTTCTTCACCATTGGGAGCAGGTTTTTTTTTTGTTGCCAAAAAAGATGGCTCCTTGAGACCCTGTATTGATTATCGCCTCTTGAATAAGATCACGGTCAAATTCCAATACCCTTTGCCTTTGCTTTCTGATCTGTTTGCTAGGATTAAGGGGCTAGTTGGTTTACTAAGATTGACCTTCGAGGGGCATATAATCTTGTTCGTATTAAGCAGGGTGACGAATGGAAAACTGCGTTTAATACACCCGAAGGCCATTTTGAATACCTTGTGATGCCATTCGGACTCTCTAATGCTCCATCTGTGTTTCAGTCCTTCATGCATGATATATTTCGGAATTATCTTGATAAATTCATGATTGTATATTTGGATGATATTTTGATTTTTTCAGATGATTGGGAGTCTCATGTGAAACAAGTCAGGATGGTATTTCAGATCCTTCGTGATAATGCCTTGTTTGTGAAGGGGTCTAAGTGCCTCTTTGGAGTACAGAAGATTTCTTTTTTGGGCTTCATTTTTTCTCCCTCATCTATAGAAATGGATCCGGTTAAGGTTCAGGCCATTCATGATTGGATCCAGCCCACATCCGTGAAGAGCCTTCAGAAATTTTTGGGCTTTGCTAATTTTTATCGCTGTTTCATTGCCAACTTCTCTAGTGTGGTTAAACCCCTGACCGATTTGACGAAGAAAGGCGCTGATGTGACGAATTGGTCCTCTGCGGCTGTTTCTGCCTTTCAGGAGCTTAAACGCCGATTTACTTCTGCCCCTGTGTTGTGTCAGCCGGATGTTTCTCTTCCTTTTCAGGTTGAGGTTGACACTTCTGAGATTGGGGCAGGGGCCGTTTTGTCTCAGAGGAATTCTGATGGTTCCTTGATGAAACCGTGTGCCTTCTTTTCTCGAAAGTTTTCGCCTGCGGAACGCAATTATGATGTCGGCAATCATGAGTTGTTGGCTATGAAGTGGGCATTTGAGGAGTGGCGACATTGGCTTGAGGGGGCCAAGCACCGTATTGTGGTCTTGACCGATCATAAGAATCTGATTTATCTCGAGTCTGCCAAACGGCTGAATCCTAGACAGGCCCGATGGTCCCTGTTTTTCTCTCGTTTTGATTTTGTGGTCTCGTATCTTCCGGGTTCTAAGAATGTTAAGGCTGATGCCCTCTCTAGGAGCTTTTTGCCTGATTCTCCTGGGGTCCTTGAGCCGGTCGGTATTCTGAAGGAAGGGGTGATTCTTTCTGCCATCTCCCCTGATTTACGACGGGTTCTTCAGGAATTTCAGGCTGATAAACCTGACCGCTGTCCAGTGGGGAAATTGTTTGTTCCTGACAGATGGACTAGTAAAGTGATTTCGGAGGTTCATTGTTCTGTGTTAGCTGGTCATCCTGGGATTTTTGGTACCAGAGATTTGGTTGGTAGGTCCTTTTGGTGGCCTTGTCACGGGATGTGCGTTCTTTTGTGCAGTCCTGTGGGACTTGTGCGCGGGCCAAGCCTTGCTGTTCCCGCGCTATTGGGTTGCTTTTGCCTTTGCCGGTCCCTGAGAGGCCTTGGACGCATATTTCTATGGATTTTATTTCGGATCTTCCGGTTTCCCAGAGGATGTCTGTTATCTGGGTGGTTTGTGACTGGTTTTCTAAGATGGTTCATTTGGTACCTTTGCCTAAGTTGCCTTCCTCTTCTGATTTGGTTCCGTTGTTTTTTCAGCATGTGGTTCATTTGCATCGCATTCCGGAGAATATTGTGTCCGATAGAGGTTCCCAGTTTGTTTCTAGGTTTTGGCGGGCCTTTTGTGCTAGGCTGGGCATTGATTTGTCTTTTTCTTCCGCATTTCATCCTCAGACAAATGGCCAAACCGAGCGAACTAATCAGACTTTGGAAACTTATTTGAGATGCTTTGTGTCTGCTGATCAGGATGATTGGGTGGCTTTCTTGCCATTGGCCGAGTTTGCCCTTAATAATCGGGCTAGTTCTGCTACCTTGGTTTCACCCTTCTTTTGTAACTCTGGTTTTCATCCTCGTTTTTCTTCGGGGCAGGTTGAGCCTTCTGATTGTCCTGGCGTGGACTCTGTGGTTGACAGGTTGCAGCAAATTTGGGCTCATGTTGTTGACAATTTGGTGTTGTCTCAGGAGGGGGCTCAGCGTTTTGCTAACCGTCGTCGGTGTGTTGGTTCCCGGCTTCGGGTTGGGGATTTGGTCTGGTTGTCTTCCCGTCATGTCCCTATGAAGGTTTCTTCCCCTAAGTTTAAGCCTCGGTTTATTGGCCCTTATAGGATTTCTGAGATTATCAATCCAGTGTCTTTTCGTTTGGCCCTTCCAGCCTCTTTTTCCATCCATAATGTTTTTCATAGATCTTTGTTGCGGAAATATGTGGTGCCCGTTGTTCCCTCTGTTGATCCTCCTGCCCCGCTGTTGATTGATGGGGAGTTGGAGTATGTGGTTGAGAAGATTTTGGATTCTCGTTTTTCGAGGCGGGAGCTTCAGTATCTTGTCAAATGGAAGGGTTATGGCCAGGAGGATAATTCTTGGGTTGTTGCCTCCGATGTTCATGTTGATGATTTGGTTTGTGCCTTTCATTTGGCTCGTCCGGATCGGCCTGGGGACTCTGGTGAGGGTTCGGTGACCCCTCAAGGGGGGGGACTGTTGTGAATTCTGCTCTTGGGCTCCCTCCGGTGGTTGTAAGTGGTAGCGCTTCTGTCTCTGAATCACAGCATTTATCAGGTGTGTTCCCTTTTTGCAATTTTGACTGGGCTATTTAGTCTTGCTTCACCCTTTAGTCAGTGCCAGTTGTCCATTGTTCCTGGAGGATTCACATCCCTGCCTGGTCTCTTCTGCTTTGCAGTTCATTTCAACAAAGATAAGTTCTGGCCTTGATTTTTGCTGTCCACATGCTGTGGCCTTATTGTTCAGTTCTTTTCCATGTTTTTGTCTTGTCCAGCTTGGTCTGTATAAGGATTTGTTTATTTCGGATCTTCCGGTTTCCCAGAGGATGTCTGTTATCTGGGTGGTTTGTGACTGGTTTTCTAAGATGGTTCATTTGGTACCTTTGCCTAAGTTGCCTTCCTCTTCTGATTTGGTTCCGTTGTTTTTTCAGCATGTGGTTCATTTGCATCGCATTCCGGAGAATATTGTGTCCGATAGAGGTTCCCAGTTTGTTTCTAGGTTTTGGCGGGCCTTTTGTGCTAGGCTGGGCATTGATTTGTCTTTTTCTTCCGCATTTCATCCTCAGACAAATGGCCAAACCGAGCGAACTAATCAGACTTTGGAAACTTATTTGAGATGCTTTGTGTCTGCTGATCAGGATGATTGGGTGGCTTTCTTGCCATTGGCCGAGTTTGCCCTTAATAATCGGGCTAGTTCTGCTACCTTGGTTTCACCCTTCTTTTGTAACTCTGGTTTTCATCCTCGTTTTTCTTCGGGGCAGGTTGAGCCTTCTGATTGTCCTGGCGTGGACTCTGTGGTTGACAGGTTGCAGCAAATTTGGGCTCATGTTGTTGACAATTTGGTGTTGTCTCAGGAGGGGGCTCAGCGTTTTGCTAACCGTCGTCGGTGTGTTGGTTCCCGGCTTCGGGTTGGGGATTTGGTCTGGTTGTCTTCCCGTCATGTCCCTATGAAGGTTTCTTCCCCTAAGTTTAAGCCTCGGTTTATTGGCCCTTATAGGATTTCTGAGATTATCAATCCAGTGTCTTTTCGTTTGGCCCTTCCAGCCTCTTTTTCCATCCATAATGTTTTTCATAGATCTTTGTTGCGGAAATATGTGGTGCCCGTTGTTCCCTCTGTTGATCCTCCTGCCCCGCTGTTGATTGATGGGGAGTTGGAGTATGTGGTTGAGAAGATTTTGGATTCTCGTTTTTCGAGGCGGGAGCTTCAGTATCTTGTCAAATGGAAGGGTTATGGCCAGGAGGATAATTCTTGGGTTGTTGCCTCCGATGTTCATGTTGATGATTTGGTTTGTGCCTTTCATTTGGCTCGTCCGGATCGGCCTGGGGACTCTGGTGAGGGTTCGGTGACCCCTCAAGGGGGGGGACTGTTGTGAATTCTGCTCTTGGGCTCCCTCCGGTGGTTGTAAGTGGTAGCGCTTCTGTCTCTGAATCACAGCATTTATCAGGTGTGTTCCCTTTTTGCAATTTTGACTGGGCTATTTAGTCTTGCTTCACCCTTTAGTCAGTGCCAGTTGTCCATTGTTCCTGGAGGATTCACATCCCTGCCTGGTCTCTTCTGCTTTGCAGTTCATTTCAACAAAGATAAGTTCTGGCCTTGATTTTTGCTGTCCACATGCTGTGGCCTTATTGTTCAGTTCTTTTCCATGTTTTTGTCTTGTCCAGCTTGGTCTGTATAAGGATTTGTTTAGCCAAGCTGGTATCTCTGGAGATGCAGATATACCCTCCATATCTTTAGTTAGCTGTGGAGATTTTGCATTTTCTGTGGTGGATATTTACTAGTGTTTTAATACTGACCGCATTGTACTCTGTCCTATCCTTTCTATTTAGCTAGAAGTGGCCTCCTTTGCTAAATTCTGATTTCAGTCTGTGTATGTTTTTTCCCTCTCCTCTCACAGTCAATATTTGTGGGGGGCTGTCTATCCTTTGGGGATTTTCTCTGAGGCAAGATAGTTTTCCCTTTTCTATCTCTAGGGGTAATTAGTCCTCTGGCTGTGTTGAGATGTCTAGGGAGTGATAGGTACATTCCACGGCTACTTCTAGTTGCGGTGTTAAGTTCAGGGTCTGCGGTCAGTACAGGTACCACCTTCTCCAGAGTACGTCTTATGCTGCTCTTAGGCCACCAGGTCATAACAACAGCCCATGTAGTATATTGCCCAGCCCATGTAGTATATTGCCCAGCCACGTAGTATATAGCACAGCCCATGTAGTATATTGCCCAGCGACATAGTATATAGCACAGCCCATGTAGTATATTGCCCAGCCACGTAGTATATAGCACAGCCCATGTAGTATATTGCCCAGCCACGTAGTATATTGCCCAGCCCATGTAGTATATTGCCCAGCCCACGTAGTATATAGCAATGTGGGCATCATATCCCTGTTTAAAAAAAAGAAATAAAATAAAAAATAGTTATATACTCACCTTCCGGAGCCCCCGGATCCAAGCGAAGCGGTTACCGACGCTGCTTGTGCGCTCCGGTCTGAAGAGTGCATTGTTGTGTTGCGAGATGATGACGTAGCGGTCTCGCGAGACTGCTACGTCATCATCTCACGAGATCGCAGCATGGACCGGTTACCGGAGTGTCGCGAGCAGGAAAGGCCTGTTGTCGATCCGGGGGCCGACGGACGGTGAGTATATAACGATTTTTTTTTCTTTTTTATTATCTTTAATATTAGATCGTTTTACTATTCATGCTGCATAGGCAGCATGAATAGTAAAAAGTAGGTCACACAGGGTTAATAGCTGCAGTAACGGAGTGCATTACACCGCGGCATAATGCGGTCCGTTACCACTGCGATTAACCCAGTGTGAGGGCAGACTGGAGGGGAGTACGGAGCGGGCACTGACTGCGGGGAGGAAGGAGCGGCCATTTTTCCGCCGGACTGTGCCCGTCGCTGATTGGTCGTGTCTGTTTTGCCACGACCAATCAGCGACTTGGATTCCATGACAGACAGAGGCCGCGACCAATGAATATCCGTGACAGAAAGACAGAAGGACAGACAGAAAGACGGAAGTACCCCTTAGACAATTACATAGTAGATTAATACTTGTTTTTGTGTTTTCTAGAGTCAAACATCAAGTGGAATATCTGGGTCTGAAAGAAAACATCCGAGTACGCCGTGCTGGATTTGCTTATCGAAGAGTTTTTCATAAATTTTTACAAAGGTAAAAAATGCTATTATCAAGTCCTCAGAAAATAACTGTGTAAACAGTTACAATTATTAATATAATTTCCTTTCAGGTATGCCATCTTGACACCTGAAACATGGCCAAGGTGGAGAGGAGACGAGCGACAAGGGGTACAACATCTCCTGAGATCTGTGAATATGGATGCCGATCAGTATCAAATGGGGAAAACCAAAGTGTTTGTAAAAAATCCAGAATCGGTATGCTGTAAGAGTATATCCTCTGATTGAGATTTATCATGTAATGTTTGCCAAAAAAAAATGTTTCATGATTTACACCATATTTTTTATGAGTTGTGGACATTTTTTGTGCCTTGTAGGAAAAGGTGGGGTGGCCTCACTGAAAAGGGGCATGGTTGGGCTGGAAAAAAGGTGGCTTAGGGTATATTTCCACGTTCAGGAAACGCTGCGTGTTTGACGCTGTGTAGAGCCGCAGCGTAAAACACGCAGCTTCTAGATGTTACAGCATAGTGGAGGGGATTTCATGAAATCCCGACTCCACTATGTGGTAAAACACGCAGGTGGCAGACCCACATAAACGGATATGCGGCGCGTCTTTTCAGAACGCAGCATGTCTGTTTACAATGCGGCGACGCTCCGTCGCTTCTCCATAAATTTACCATAGACTATCATTAGATGCGGTAAACGCAGCTTACTACGCATGTCCATGCCGGCTCACCAGTCCCGCCGCCGGAAGTCCCTCGTCCACTGCAGTTATCGCGATAACTTAACTTATCACGAGAACTGCCGTGCACGTGACCGGGAGTTATCTCCGGTCACTAGTCTGGTTCTCATAAACAGCTGATCAGCTGATTGTGAGAACGCTGTAGTGTAGGTGATCACTGGAGAGTTATCTCCGGCGATCAACTACAGGCTCTGCTACATCTGGATGTCAAGCATCCAGATGTAGAAGAGCCAGACTCGTCTAGACTGTGTGCACATACAACACACAACATACACCATACAACATACACCATGCAACATACAACATGCGACATACAACATGTACCATGCAACATGCGTCATGCAACATATGACATGCAACATACACCATGTACAATGCAACATGTTACATGCGACATGCAACATACAACATGCCACATACAACATGTGACATACAACATGTGACATACAAAATGTGACATGTGACATGCAACATACAACATGTGACATGCAACATGCACCATGTAACATACGACATGCAACATGCGACATACGACATGTACAATGCAACATGTGACATGCAACATACAACATGCGACATGCAACATACAACATGCAACATACAGCATGCAACATACAACATGTGATGTGCAACATACAACATGCGAAATGCAACATACATATGACGTGTGACATGTGACGTGCAACATACGACAACATGTCACATGCGTCATGCAACATGCTGCATGCAACGTGCAACATGTGACATGCCACATGCAACATATGACATGCAACATGCTACATACAACATGTAACATACTGAACATACATACAGAACATGCAACATTCATAACATACATACAGTACATACAATACATACATAGACATACAGTACATTAAACATAGAGTACATACTCACCATCACCTTGTCACCTTGATCCCCGAAGCCATTGTCACCTGTACCAAATAATAAAATAATAAACAAACACTATACTCCCTGATCCGCAGATATCCAATTAAAACTAGTGTCCCACGACGATCTCCCTTGGAGAACAGCCACATCAGCTGATGTGACCGCTCTCCAGGGGCTCCAGGAATACAATGATGGAAGGTATCCTTCCACAATGTATTCCCCACAATGTATTCCTCCGCCCCTGTGAGAAAATAGTCCCTAGTCTCACTTGTGGCACTGCTGTGTGGGAAAATTCCCACACAGCTTTGCCATAAAGTGAGACTCTGAACTAAGGTAACCTCAGTGATACACTGCAGGAGCCATTGTCTCCTGTCAGTGTGTCACTAGAGGCCTATAGAGCAGTGACATCACCCGATGTCACTGTTCTATAGGGGAGATCATCATGGGACATTCGTTATTAATTGGACCACAGCGGAAAGTAAGTATAAGGTTGATTTATTATTTTTACTTTTTTTTGCAGGCGCTCAAGTATGGTAAGTATGGTGAAATTAAGAATAATAAAATTACTTTTTCTGGCTGTGTCTTTATTTTTTTTACACTTTCACTACAATAGGATTAGTAATGGATAGGCGTCTCCATTATTAACCGGGCTTAATGTCACCTTATATTAGTAAGGTGACATTAACCCCTTATTACCCCATATCCCACCGCTACAGGGGAGTGGGAAGAGAGGGGCTAAGTGCCGGAATTGGCGCATCTTATAGATGTGCCATTTCTGGGGTGGCTGCGGGCTGGTATTTGTAGCCGGGGGGCCAATATCCATGGCCCTCTCTAGGCTATGAATATCAGCCCTCAGCTGTCTGCGTAGCCTTTCTGGCTATAAAATATAGGGGGACCCAACGTCATATTTTTTTGGGTCCCCCTATTTTTATAGCCAGTAAAGGCTGCGTGCAGATATTCATAGCCTGGGAAGCTCCATGGGTATTAACCCCTTCCCAGGTTACAAACATCAGTCCCCCAGGCGCTGGCTTTTCCTCTCTGGCGCAGAAAATTGTGCGGGAGCCCACGCAATTTTTTTTTTTGCAACATTTTTTTTTTTAAATTAAACATATTGCGTTTAAGGCCGGGGTCAATACCCGGCACTGCCGCAGGCACTCGGGACCAGAGCATTCAGCTGCATAGAAATACATGCAGCCGCAAGCTCCGCTCCTGAGTGCCGGTGGCAGTGCCGGGGATTGAAGCAAGAAACTTGTGTGAGTTTCTTGCGAGTATAACCCCGGCCTAACGCAGATTTCGTGTGTGTGTCTTTATTTAAGGCCAGGATCACACATGCGAGAAACTCGGACGAGTCTCGCATCTTAATACCCGACACTGGCACCGGCACTCGGGAGTGGAGCGTGCAGCTTCATTGAAATACATGCAGCTGCATGCTCCGCTCCCGAGTGCCGACGGCAGTGCCGGGTATTAAGATGCGAGACTCGTCCGAGTTTCTCGCTTGTGTGATCCATCTATCATATCTATCTATCGTATTATCTATCTATCGTCTCTCTATCATTACTACTGTACTGTACTTTACAGCCTAAGTTCATTTTGTCTGTTACCCTGATTTGTTCCCTGTCATCTTACCCGGTTATGGCTTTTGTAGATTCAGGTGCTGCCCTGAGCCTGATGGATTTGTCATTTGCCCGGCGCTGTGGTTTTGTTTTGGAGCCTTTAAAATTCCCTATTCCACTAAGGGGTATTGATGCTACGCCATTGGCTATGAATAAACCTCAGTACTGGACGCAAGTGACCATGTGCATGACTCCTGTTCATCAGGAGGTGATTCGCTTTCTTGTTCTGCATAATTTGCATGATGTTGTCGTGTTGGGTCTGCCATGGTTGCAGACTCATAATCCAGTCCTGGATTGGAAAGCAATGTCTGTGTCAAGTTGGGGTTGCCAGGGAATTCATGGTGACGCTCCTGTGGTGTCAATTGCTTCATCCACTCCTTCTGAAGTCCCTGCGTTTTTGTCGGACTACCAGGATGTATTTGATGAGCCCAAACTCAGTTCTCTACCTCCTCATAGGGATTGTGATTGTGCTATAAATTTGATTCCTGGTAGTAAGTTTCCTAAGGGACGACTTTTCAATTTGTCAGTGCCGGAGCATGCTGCTATGCGGAGTTATATAAAGGAGTCTTTGGAGAAAGGACTTATTCGCCCCTCCTCCTCCCCTCTGGGTGTGGGATTCTTTTTTGTGGCTAAGAAGGATGGTTCCCTGAGACCTTGTATTGATTATCGCCTTCTAAATAAAATCACGGTCAAATTTCAGTATCCTTTGCCATTGTTATCTGATCTGTTTGCTCGCATTAGGGGGTCTAGTTGGTTCACCAAGATAGATCTTCGTGGTGCGTATAACCTTGTGCGTATTAAGCAGGGTGATGAATGGAAAACTGCATTTAATACGCCCGAAGGCCATTTCGAGTACTTGGTGATGCCTTTTGGACTTTCTAACGCTCCTTCTGTCTTTCAGTCCTTCATGCACGACATCTTCCGCGAGTATGTGGATAAATTTATGATTGTGTATCTGGATGATATTCTGTTTTTTTCTGATGATTGGGAGTCCCATGTTAAGCAGGTCAGGATGGTGTTTCAGGTCCTGCGTGCCAATGCTTTATTTGTGAAGGGCTCAAAATGTCTTTTTGGAGTCCAGAAGGTTTCTTTTTTGGGTTTCATTTTTTCCCCTTCTACTATTGAGATGGACCCAGTCAAGGTTCAGGCTATTCATGACTGGACTCAGCCTACATCTGTTAAGAGTCTTCAGAAGTTCTTGGGTTTTGCTAATTTTTACCGTCGCTTCATCGCTAATTTTTCTGGTGTTGTTAAGCCTTTGACGGATTTGACCAAGAAGGGTTCTGATGTTACTAATTGGTCTCCTGCGGCTGTGGAGGCCTTTCGGGAGCTGAAGCGCCAGTTTTCCTCGGCTCCGGTCTTATGTCAGCCAGATGTCTCTCTTCCTTTCCAGGTCGAGGTTGATGCTTCTGAGATTGGAGCGGGGGCTGTTTTGTCGCAGAGAAGCTCGGATGGCTCTGTGATGAAGCCATGTGCTTTCTTTTCAAGAAAGTTTTCGCCTGCCGAGCAGAATTATGATGTCGGTAATCGGGAGTTGTTGGCTATGAAGTGGGCATTTGAGGAGTGGCGACATTGGCTCGAGGGAGCTAAGCATCGTGTGGTGGTCTTGACTGATCACAAAAATCTGATTTATCTCGAGTCGGCCAAGCGGCTGAATCCTAGACAGGCTCGTTGGTCGTTGTTTTTCTCTCGTTTTGATTTCGTGGTCTCGTACCTGCCTGGTTCGAAGAATGTGAAGGCTGATGCTCTTTCTAGTTTTGTGCCTGACTCTCCTGGAGATTCTGAGCCGGCTGGTATCCTCAGAGAAGGGGTGATTTTGTCTGCCATCTCCCCAGATTTGCGACGAGTGCTGCAGGAGTTTCAGGCGGATAGACCTGACCGTTGTCCACCGGAGAGACTGTTTGTCCCAGATAGATGGACCAACAGAGTTATTTCCGAGGTTCATTCTTCGGTGTTGGCAGGCCATCCTGGAATATTTGGTACCAGAGATTTGGTGGTCAGGTCCTTTTGGTGGCCTTCCTTGTCGCGGGATGTGCGTTCCTTTGTGCAGTTTTGTGGAATTTGTGCTCGGGCTAAGCCTTCCTGTTCTCGTGCCAGTGGTTTGCTGTTACCTTTGCCTGTCCCGAAGAGGCCTTGGACGCACATTTCCATGGATTTTATTTCAGATCTCCCTGTCTCTCAGAGAATGTCTGTCATCTGGGTGGTGTGTGATCGTTTTTCTAAGATGGTCCATTTGGTGCCCTTGCCTAAGTTGCCTTCCTCCTCCGAGTTGGTTCCGCTGTTTTTTCAAAATGTGGTTCGTTTGCACGGGATCCCTGAGAATATTGTTTCCGACAGAGGTTCCCAGTTTGTGTCTAGATTTTGGCGGACCTTTTGTGCTAAGATGGGCATTGATTTGTCTTTTTTGTCGGCCTTCCATCCTCAGACGAATGGCCAGACCGAGCGAACTAATCAGACCTTGGAAACCTATTTAAGATGTTTTGTTTCTGCTGATCAGGACGACTGGGTGGCTTTTTTGCCATTGGCCGAATTTGCCCTTAATAATCGGGCTAGTTCTGCTACTTTGGTTTCGCCTTTTTTTTGTAATTCGGGGTTTCATCCTCGTTTTTCCTCGGGTCAGGTGGAGCCTTCTGACTGTCCTGGAGTGGATCTTGTGGTGGATAGGTTGCATCAGATTTGGGATCATGTGGTGGACAATTTGAAGCTGTCACAAGAGAAGGCTCAGCGCTTTGCCAACCGCCGTCGCTGTGTGGGTCCCCGACTTCGCGTTGGGGACTTGGTGTGGTTGTCTTCTCGCTTTGTTTCTATGAAGGTCTCCTCTCCCAAGTTCAAGCCTCGGTTTATCGGTCCTTATAAGATTTTGGAAGTCCTTAACCCTGTGTCATTTCGTTTGGACCTGCCAGCATCGTTTGCTATTCATAATGTGTTCCATCGGTCGTTGTTGCGGAGGTATGTGATGCCTGTGGTTCCTTCGGTTGAGCCTCCTGCCCCTGTGCTGGTTGAGGGAGAATTGGAATACGTGGTGGAGAAGATCTTGGATTCTCGTATTTCTAGACGGAGGCTTCAGTATTTGGTTAAGTGGAAGGGCTATGGTCAGGAGGATAATTCCTGGGTTGTCGCCTCTGATGTTCATGCGGCTGATTTGTTTCGTGCCTTCCATGTGGCTCACCCTGATCGCCCTGGGGGTTTTTGATGAGGGTTCGGTGACCCCTCCTCAAGGGGGGGGTACTGTTGTGAACTCTGTTTTCGGGCTCCCTCTTGTGGTCACAGGTGGTATTGTGTGAGTTTTGTTTTGGGGCTCCCCCTGGTGGCTTTGTTTGTTATCCTGCGGATCTGTGGCTGAATCAGCTGCCTCGTTATGCACTAGGGAGTTTCCTATTTAGCTCTGCTTTACCTCCACTTGTTGCTGGCTGTCGATGTATTCAGTGCTATTCTGATCTCCCCTGTTGTGGATTCTGTTTGCAGGCTCCCTCTGGTGGTTACTGCTGGTACTGGGTGACTTTGGTGGGTTGCGGCCTTTGGTTTCCATCTGTCCATCAGAGGCTGGGTGTTTCCTATTTTACCTGGCCTTTCTGTCATTTCCCTTGCCGGCTATCAATGTGTTCAGATGTGCTCTGTTTGGTTCCTGCCTACCTGCTCCCAGATCTTTCAGGATAAGCTAAGTGCTGATTTTCAGTTGTTTGGTTTTTTGTCCAGCTTGCTTAGAATGTCTCTTTGTTAGCTGGTTGCTCTAGTGGACTGAGGTTCTCCCCATGTGCCATGAGTTGGCACATGGGTTCTTGTAATCTCAGGATGGTTTTTTTGATTAGGGTTTTTTGCTGACCGCTCAGTCCCCTTTTGTGTCATTCTGCTTTCTAGTTTTCAGCGGGCCTCTATTTGCTAAAGCTATATACATCATCTCTATGTGTGTGCCTTCCTCTCATTTCACCGTCAATACATGTGGGGGGCAACTATACCTTTGGGGTTAATTCCTCTGGAGGCAAGTGAGGTCTTTGTTTTCTCTGCAGTACTAGTTAGCTCTTAGGCTGGTGCGTGGCGTCTAGAACCAACGTAGGCACGCTCCCTGGCTATCTCTAGTTGCGTTTGTCAGGCGTAGGGCAGCGGTCAGCCCAGGTTCCATCACCCTAGAGCTCGTCCGATATTTATTATACTTTGCTTGTCCTGTACTATCCCTAGCCATTGGGGATTCATGACAGTATAGCCGGCCCACAAAGTGTTAATTGTTTGGGCTGAAGCAGGAGAAAAAGAAGTGTTCAAGGGAAATTTTTTTTTTTTTTTCCTTCAGAGTTTTGCTGCCTAGCCCTTAATTGCTGTCTAGCTGCTTCTTACCTCCTCTTAACCCTTGAATGGCTCTGATCTTAGCTGTTTATCATGGATGTCCAGAGTTTGGCTTCCAGCCTGAGTAATCTCGCGGCAAAGGTTCAAAACATACAGGATTTCGTTGTTCACACTCCCATGTCTGAACCTAGAATTCCTATTCCAGAGTTTTTTTCTGGAGATAGATCTACCTTCCTGAATTTCAGGAACAATTGTAAATTGTTTCTCTCTTTGAAATCTCGCTCCTCTGGAGACCCTGCTCAACAGGTCAAGATTGTTATATCGTCCCTACGGGGCGACCCTCAGAATTGGGCATTTGCATTGGCACCAGGGGATCCTGCATTGCTCAGTGTGGATGCGTTTTTTCTGGCATTGGGATTGCTCTATGAGGAACCTAACCTAGAGATTCAGGCTGAAAAGGCTTTATTAGCCCTCTCTCAGGGGCATGATGAAGCGGAAATATATTGTCAGAAATTTCGGAAATGGTCGGTGCTTACTCAGTGGAATGAGTGCGCCCTGGCTGCAAACTTCAGAAATGGTCTTTCTGAGGCCATTAAGGATATTATGGTTGGGTTCCCTGCGCCTACAGGTCTGAATGAGTCTATGGCTATGGCCATTCAGATTGATCGGTGTTTACGGGAGCGCAAACCCGTGCACCAGTTGGCGGTGTCTTCTGAACAGGCACCTGAGACTATGCAATGTGATAGAATTCAGTCCAGAAGTGAACGGCAAAATTATAGGCGGAAAAATGGTTTGTGTTTTTATTGTGGTGATTCAGCTCATGTTATATCAGCATGCTCTAAACGCACAAAAAGGGTTGATAAATCTTTTGCCATTGATACTCTGCAGTCTAAGTTCATTTTGTCTGTGACTCTGATTTTTTCACTGTCTTCCATTTCCGTCGATGCCTATGTGGATTCAGGCGCTGCCCTGAGTCTTATGGATTGGTCATTTGCTAAACGCTGCGGTTTTAGTCTAGAGCCTCTGGAAGTTCCTATTCCTCTGAAGGGAATTGATTCTACACCATTGGCTATGAATAAACCGCAGTATTGGACACAAGTGACCATGCGCATGACTCCCGTTCATCAGGAGGTGATTCGCTTCCTTGTACTGTATAATTTACATGATGTACTAGTGCTTGGTCTGCCATGGTTACAAACTCATAATCCTGTCCTGGACTGGAAAACAATGTCTGTGCTAAGCTGGGGATGTCAGGGGGTTCATGATGATGCACCTCCGATTTCTATCGCTTCATCTACTCCTTCTGAGATCCCTGCGTTTTTGTCGGATTATAGGGATGTTTTTGAGGAGCCTAAGCTCAATTCGCTCCCTCCTCATAGAGAGTGTGACTGTGCTATAGAATTGATTCCTGGCAGTAAGTTTCCTAAGGGTCGTTTATTTAATCTGTCACTGCCAGAGCATACTGCTATGCGGAATTATATTAAGGAGTCCTTGGAAAAGGGACATATTCGTCCATCTTCGTCCCCTCTGGGAGCAGGTTTTTTTTTCGTGGCAAAAAAAGATGGTTCCCTGAGGCCTTGTATAGATTATCGCCTTCTGAATAAGATTACAGTCAAATACCAGTATCCATTGCCATTATTTACTGATTTGTTTGCTCGCATTAAGGGGGCTAGGTGGTTCACTAAAATAGATCTTCGTGGTGCGTATAATCTGGTGCGGATAAAACAGGGTGATGAGTGGAAAACCGCATTTAATACGCCTGAGGGCCATTTTGAGTATTTGGTAATGCCTTTTGGACTCTCCAATGCTCCGTCAGTCTTTCAGTCCTTTATGCACAATATTTTCCGTGAATATCTGGATAAGTTTATGATTGTGTATTTGGATGATATTTTGGTGTTTTCTGATGACTGGGAGTCTCATGTTCTACAGGTCAGGAAGGTGTTTCAGGTTTTGCGGGCCAATTCTCTGTTTGTGAAGGGCTCAAAGTGTCTCTTCGGAGTCCAGAAGATTTCTTTTTTGGGGTACATTTTTTCTCCTTCTACTATTGAGATGGATCCCGTTAAGGTTCAGGCTATTTGTGACTGGACACAACCTACATCTGTTAAGAGCCTTCAGAAGTTCTTGGGGTTTGCTAATTTTTATCGTCGGTTCATTGCTAATTTTTCCAGTATTGTTAAACCTTTGACTGATTTGACTAAAAAGGGTGCTGATGTTGCTGATTGGTCTCCTGCGGCCGTGGAGGCCTTTCGGGAACTTAAGCGCCGGTTTTCTTCTGCTCCTGTGTTGTGTCAACCAGATGTTTCACTTCCTTTTCAGGTGGAGGTTGATGCTTCCGAGATTGGAGCGGGGGCGGTTTTGTCACAGAGAAGTTCTAATGGCTCGGTGATGAAGCCATGTGCTTTCTTCTCCAGAAAATTCTCGCCCGCCGAGCGCAATTATGATGTGGGTAATCGTGAGCTTTTGGCCATGAAGTGGGCATTTGAGGAGTGGCGTCATTGGCTTGAGGGTGCTAAACATCGCGTGGTGGTCTTGACTGATCACAAGAATCTCATTTACCTTGAGTCTGCCAGGCGTTTGAATCCTAGACAGGCTCGTTGGTCGTTATTTTTTTCTCGTTTCAATTTCGTGGTTTCATACCTGCCAGGTTCAAAGAATGTGAAGGCAGATGCTCTTTCCAGGAGTTTTGTGCCTGACTCTCCTGGAGACACTGGGCCTGCTGGTATCCTTAGGGATGGGGTAATAGTGTCCGCCGTATCCCCAGACTTGCGACGCGCATTGCAGGAGTTTCAGTTGGATAAACCGGATCGATGTCCACCAGAAAGACTGTTTGTTCCGGATGATTGGACCAGTAGAGTCATCTCCGAGGTCCATTCTTCTGTGTTGGCTGGTCATCCTGGAATATTTGGTACAAGAGACTTGGTGGCCAGGTCTTTTTGGTGGCCTTCCTTGTCTAGGGATGTGCGTACCTTTGTGCAGTCTTGTGAAGTGTGTGCTCGAGCTAAGCCTTGCTGTTCACGGGCTAGTGGGTTGTTGTTATCCTTGCCCATCCCGAAGAGGCCTTGGACGCACATTTCCATGGATTTTATTTCTGATCTCCCGGTTTCACAGAAAATGTCCGTTATCTGGGTTGTGTGTGACCGCTTTTCTAAGATGGTTCATTTGGTGCCCTTGCCTAAGTTGCCCTCCTCCTCTGAGTTGGTTCCTTTGTTTTTTCAGAACGTGGTTCGTTTGCATGGGATTCCGGAGAATATCGTTTCTGACAGGGGATCCCAGTTTGTGTCTAGATTTTGGCGGACGTTTTGTGCCAAGATGGGCATTGATTTGTCTTTCTCGTCTGCATTCCATCCTCAGACGAATGGCCAGACGGAGCGAACTAATCAGACCTTGGAAACTTATTTGAGGTGTTTTGTTTCTGCTGATCAGGATGACTGGGTTGCTTTTTTGCCACTGGCCGAATTTGCTCTTAATAATCGGGCTAGTTCGGCCACGTTGGTCTCTCCTTTTTTTTGTAATTCGGGGTTTCATCCTCGTTTTTCCTCTGGTCAGGTGGAGTCTTCGGATTGTCCTGGAGTGGACGTGGTGGTGGACAGGCTACATCACATTTGGAATCAGGTGGTGGACAATTTGAAGTTATCTCAGGAGAAGACTCAGCAGTTTGCTAATCGCCGTCGCCGCGTGGGTCCCCGACTTCTTGTTGGGGACTTGGTGTGGTTGTCTTCTCGTTTTGTCCCTATGAAGGTCTCTTCTCCTAAGTTCAAGCCTCGGTTCATTGGTCCTTATAGGATCTCGGAGATTCTTAACCCTGTATCTTTCCGTTTGGATCTCTGTTGTGAGTTTGGTTTCTGGGCTCCCCCGGTGGTTTCTGGTGGTACTGCACTTGCGTGCTTCATCTCCTCTGTTCACCTGTTTCCATCAGGATGTGGGAGTTTTCTATTTAACCTTGCTCCTCAGTCATTTCTATGCCGGCCAACAATGTTACCAGAAGCCTTTCTGTTGCATGTTCCTGCTCCTAGACTACTATCAGCTAAGTTGGACTTGTAGTCCTAAGTTTGTTTTGCATTTTTGTTCCAGTTCTCTGCGATTGATTATTTCTGAGGCTGGAAGCTCTTGTGAGCTGAAATTGCCACTCTGGTGTCATGAGTTGATATTAGAGTCTTAAAGTAATTTCAGGATGGTGTTTTGAAAGGGTTTTCAGCTGACTGTGAAGTTCCCTTTTCTGTCTTCCTACTATCTAGTAAGCGGACCTCAATTTGCTAAACCTATCTTCATACTTCGTATGTCAATTTCCTCTGAAATCACCGACAATATATGTGGGGGCTACTGTCTGCCTTTTGGGGAAAATTTCTCTAGAGGTAAGCCAGGTCTGTATTTTCCTCTGCTAGGGTCAGTCAGTTCTCCGGCTGGCGCTGGGCATCTAGGGATAAAACGTAGGCACGCTACCCGGCCACTGTTAGTTGTGCGGTAGGTTTAGCTCACAGTCAGCTCGAGTTCCCATCTTCCAAGAGCTAGTCCTTTTTGTATGCTTTACTATGTTCTCTTGCCATTGAGAACCATGACAGTTTGGCCGGCCAAGGGTTAAAATAATTGGCAGAAGAAAGGAGAGAAAAGAACTCTGCAGAGAATTTTTTTTTTTTTTTTTTCCTGAGTTTGCTCATTAGTTGATTCACTTGCATCTCTGCTTACTGCAGCCTTCGTCTCTCTCTCCTTCTAATCCTTGAATGGTTCTGATTTCACCTGATTAATATGGATCCTCAGAGTTTAGCTACAGGTTTGGATAATCTCGCTGTGAAGGTTCAAAGTTTACAGGATTTTGTTATTCATGCTCCTATATCTGAACCTAGAATTCCTTTACCTGAATTTTTCTCCGGGGATAGATCTCGCTTCCAGAATTTCAAACATAATTGTAAATTATTTTTGTCTCTGAGATCTCGCTCCGCTGGAGATCCTGCACAGCAGGTCAGGATTGTAATTTCCTTGCTCCGGGGCGACCCTCAGGACTGGGCATTTGCTTTGGCACCAGGGGATCCTGCGTTGCTCAATGTGGATGCGTTTTTCCTGGCTTTGGGGTTGCTTTATGAGGAACCTCATTTAGAGATTCAGGCTGAAAAAGCCTTAATGGCCCTGTCTCAAGGGCAAGATGAGGCTGAAATATACTGCCAAAAATTTCGTAAGTGGTCTGTGCTTACTCAGTGGAATGAGTGCGCCCTGGCGGCGAATTTCAGAGAGGGTCTCTCTGATGCCATTAAGGATGTTATGGTGGGGTTCCCTGTGCCTACAGGTCTGAATGAGTCCATGACAATGGCTATTCAGATTGATCGGCGTTTGCGGGAGCGCAAACCTGGGCACCATTTGGCGGTGTCTACTGAGAAGGCGCCAGAGATTATGCAATGTGATAGAATTCTGTCCAGAAGCGAACGACAGAATTTTAGGCGAAAAAATGGGTTATGCTTCTATTGTGGTGATTCAACTCATGTTATATCAGCATGCTCTAAACGTACTAAGAAGGTTGATAAGTCTGTTTCAATTGGCACTTTACAGTCTAAGTTTATTCTATCTGTGACCCTGATTTGCTCTTTATCGTCTATTACCGCTGACGCCTATGTCGACTCTGGCGCCGCTTTGAGTCTTATGGATTGGTCCTTTGCCAAACGCTGTGGGTTTGATTTAGAGCCTCTGGAAGTTCCTATACCTCTGAAGGGTATTGACTCCACGCCATTGGCTAGTAATAAACCACAATACTGGACACAAGTAAATATGCGTATTAATCCGGATCACCAGGAGATTATTCGCTTCCTTGTGTTGTATAATCTACATGATGTGTTGGTGCTTGGATTGCCATGGCTGCAATCTCATAACCCAGTCCTCGACCGGAAAGCAATGTCTGTGTTAAGCTGGGGATGTCAGGGGACTCATGGGGACGTACCTTTGGTTTCCATTTCGTCATCTATTCCCTCTGAGATTCCGGAATTTTTATCTGATTATCGTGACGTTTTTGAGGAGCCTAAAATTGGTTCACTACCTCCGCACAGAGAGTGCGATTGTACTATAGATCTGATTCCGGGCAGTAAGTTTCCAAAGGGTCTTTATTTAATCTATCTGTGCCTGAACATGCTGCTATGCGGGAATATATTAAGGAGTCCTTGGAAAAGGGACATATTCGTCCTTCGTCATCTCCCTTAGGAGCCGGTTTTTTCTTTGTATCTAAAAAAGATGGCTCTTTGAGGCCGTGTATTGATTATCGGCTTTTGAATAAAATCACGGTTAAATATCAGTATCCTTTGCCACTGCTTACTGATTTGTTTGCTCGAATAAAGGGGGCCAAGTGGTTCTCTAAGATTGATCTTCGTGGGGCGTATAATTTAGTGCGAATTAAGCAGGGGGATGAGTGGAAAACCGCATTTAATACGCCTGAGGGCCATTTTGAGTATTTAGTAATGCCTTTTGGTCTTTCAAATGCCCCTTCAGTCTTTCAGTCCTTTATGCATGACATTTTCCGTGAATATTTGGATAAATTTTTGATTGTGTATCTGGATGATATTTTGATTTTTTCGGAGGACTGGGACTCTCATGTCCAACAGGTCAGGAGGGTTTTTCAGGTTTTGCGCTCTAATTCCTTGTGTGTAAAGGGTTCTAAGTGCGTTTTTGGGGTTCAAAAGATTTCGTTTTTGGGGTACATTTTTTCCCCCTCTTCCATTGAGATGGACCCTGTCAAGGTTCAGGCTATTTGTGATTGGACGCAACCCTCTTCTCTTAAGAGCCTTCAGAAGTTTTTGGGCTTTGCTAATTTTTATCGTCGATTTATAACTGGTTTTTCTGATGTCGCTAAACCGTTGACTGATTTGACTAAGAAGGGTGCTGATGTTGCTGAGTGGTCCCCTGCTGCTGTGGAGGCCTTTCGGGAGCTTAAGCGCCGCTTTTCTTCCGCCCCTGTATTGCGTCAGCCTGATGTTACTCTTCCTTTTCAGGTTGAGGTCGACGCTTCAGAAATCGGAGCTGGGGCGGTTTTGTCGCAGAAAAGTTCCGACTGCTCCGTGATGAGACCTTGTGCGTTCTTTTCTCGTAAGTTTTCGCCCGCTGAGCGAAATTATGATATTGGTAATCGGGAGCTCTTGGCTATGAAGTGGGCTTTTGAGGAGTGGCGTCATTGGCTTGAGGGGGCTAGACATCAGGTGGTGGTATTGACCGACCACAAGAATTTGATTTATCTTGAGTCCGCCAGGCGCCTGAATCCTAGACAGGCGCGCTGGTCGTTATTTTTCTCTCGGTTTAATTTTGTGGTTTCTTACCTACCGGGTTCTAAAAATGTGAAGGCGGATGCCCTTTCTAGGAGTTTTGAGCCTGATTCCCCTGGTAATTCTGAACCTACAGGTATCCTTAAGGATGGAGTGATATTATCTGCTGTTTCCCCAGATTTGCGACGGGTCTTGCAGGAGTTTCAGGCGGATAAACCTGATCGTTGCCCGCCTGGTAGATTGTTTGTTCCTGATGATTGGACCAGTAGAGTCATCTCGGAGGTCCATTCTTCTGCGTTAGCAGGTCATCCTGGAATCTTTGGTACCAGGGATTTGGTGGCTAGGTCCTTCTGGTGGCCTTCCCTGTCGCGAGATGTGCGAGGTTTTGTGCAGTCTTGTGATGTTTGTGCTCGGGCCAAGCCTTGTTGTTCTCGGGCTAGTGGATTGTTGTTATCCTTGCCTATTCCGAAGAGGCCTTGGACTCACATCTCCATGGATTTTATTTCTGATCTCCCTGTTTCTCAGAAGATGTCTGTCATCTGGGTGGTGTGTGACCGTTTCTCTAAGATGGTCCATTTGGTTCCCTTGCCTAAATTGCCTTCTTCATCCGAGCTGGTTCCTCTGTTTTTTCAAAATGTGGTGCGCTTGCATGGTATTCCGGAGAATATCGTTTCTGACAGGGGAACCCAATTTGTGTCTAGATTTTGGCGAGCGTTCTGTGCTAGGATGGGCATTGATTTGTCTTTTTCGTCTGCTTTCCACCCTCAGACTAATGGCCAGACCGAGAGAACTAATCAGACCTTGGAGACTTATTTGAGGTGTTTTGTGTCTGCGGATCAGGATGATTGGGTTGCCTTTTTGCCCTTGGCGGAGTTTGCCCTCAATAATCGGGCTAGTTCTGCCACCTTGGTTTCTCCTTTCTTCTGTAATTCGGGGTCTCATCCTCGTTTCTCTTCCGGTCAGGTGGAGTCTTCGGATTGTCCTGGAGTGGATGCTGTGGTGGAGAGGTTGCATCAGATTTGGGGGCATGTGGTGGACAATTTGAAGTTGTCCCAGGAGAAGACTCAGCATTTTGCCAACCGCCGTCGTCGTGTTGGTCCTCGTCTTTGTGTTGGGGACTTGGTGTGGTTATCTTCTCGTTTTGTCCCTATGAAGGTTTCTTCTCCTAAGTTTAAGCCTCGGTTCATCGGCCCGTACAAGATATTGGAGATTCTTAACCCTGTGTCCTTTCGTTTGGACCTCCCTGCATCTTTTTCTATTCATAATGTCTTCCATCGGTCATTGTTGCGCAGGTATGAGGTACCGGTTGTGCCTTCCGTTGAGCCTCCTGCTCCGGTGTTGGTTGAGGGTGAGTTGGAGTACGTTGTCGAGAAGATCTTGGACTCCCGTGTTTCCAGACGGAGACTTCAGTATCTGGTCAAGTGGAAGGGCTACGGTCAGGAGGATAACTCTTGGGTGACAGCCTCTGATGTTCATGCCTCCGATTTGGTCCGTGCCTTTCATAGGGCTCATCCTGATCGCCCTGGTGGTTCTGGTGAGGGTTCGGTGCCCCCTCCTTGAGGGGGGGGTACTGTTGTGAGTTTGGTTTCTGGGCTCCCCCGGTGGTTTCTGGTGGTACTGCATTTGCGTGCTTCATCTCCTCTGTTCACCTGTTTCCATCAGGATGTGGGAGTTTTCTATTTAACCTTGCTCCTCAGTCATTTCTATGCCGGCCAACAATGTTACCAGAAGCCTTTCTGTTGCATGTTCCTGCTCCTAGACTACTATCAGCTAAGTTGGACTTGTAGTCCTAAGTTTGTTTTGCATTTTTGTTCCAGTTCTCTGCGATTGATTATTTCTGAGGCTGGAAGCTCTTGTGAGCTGAAATTGCCACTCTGGTGTCATGAGTTGATATTAGAGTCTTAAAGTAATTTCAGGATGGTGTTTTGAAAGGGTTTTCAGCTGACTGTGAAGTTCCCTTTTCTGTCTTCCTACTATCTAGTAAGCGGACCTCAATTTGCTAAACCTATCTTCATACTTCGTATGTCAATTTCCTCTGAAATCACCGACAATATATGTGGGGGCTACTGTCTGCCTTTTGGGGAAAATTTCTCTAGAGGTAAGCCAGGTCTGTATTTTCCTCTGCTAGGGTCAGTCAGTTCTCCAGCTGGCGCTGGGCGTCTAGGGATAAAACGTAGGCACGCTACCCGGCCACTGTTAGTTGTGCGGTAGGTTTAGCTCACAGTCAGCTCGAGTTCCCATCTTCCAAGAGCTAGTCCTTTTTGTATGCTTTACTATGTTCTCTTGCCATTGAGAACCATGACAGATCTCCCAGCGTCGTTCGCTATTCATGATGTGTTCCATCGGTCGTTGTTGCGGAGGTATGAGGTGCCTGTTGTTCCTTCGGTCGAGCCTCCTGCTCCGGTGCTGGTGGAGGGAGAATTGGAGTATGTTGTTGAAAAGATCTTGGATTCTCGTGTTTCCAGACGCAAACTCCAGTATTTGGTTAAGTGGAAGGGTTATGGTCAGGAGGACAATTCCTGGGTGGTCGCCTCCGATGTTCATGCGACTGATTTGGTCCGCGCCTTCCATAGAGCTCACCCTGATCGCCCTGGGGGTTCTCGTGAGGGTTCGGTGACCCCTCCTCAAGGGGGGGGTACTGTTGTGGATTCTGTTTGCAGGCTCCCTCTGGTGGTTACTGCTGGTAATGGGTGACTTTGGTGGGTTGCGGCCTTTGGTTTCCATCTGTCCATCAGAGGCTGGGTGTTTCCTATTTTACCTGGCCTTTCTGTCATTTCCCTTGCCGGCTATCAATGTGTTCAGATGTGCTCTGTTTGGTTCCTGCCTACCTGCTCCCAGATCTTTCAGGATAAGCTAAGTGCTGATTTTCAGTTGTTTGGTTTTTTGTCCAGCTTGCTTAGAATGTCTCTTTGTTAGCTGGTTGCTCTAGTGGACTGAGGTTCTCCCCATGTGCCATGAGTTGGCACATGGGTTCTTGTAATCTCAGGATGGTTTTTTTGATTAGGGTTTTTTGCTGACCGCTCAGTCCCCTTTTGTGTCATTCTGCTTTCTAGTTTTCAGCGGGCCTCTATTTGCTAAAGCTATATACATCATCTCTATGTGTGTGCCTTCCTCTCATTTCACCGTCAATACATGTGGGGGGCAACTATACCTTTGGGGTTAATTCCTCTGGAGGCAAGTGATTTCTTTGTTTTCTCTGCAGTACTAGTTAGCTCTTAGGCTGGTGCGTGGCGTCTAGAACCAACGTAGGCACGCTCCCTGGCTATCTCTAGTTGCGTTTGTCAGGTGTAGGGCAGCGGTCAGCCCAGGTTCCATCACCCTAGAGCTCGTCCGATATTTATTATACTTTGCTTGTCCTGTGCTATCCCTAGCCATTGGGGATTCATGACACTCCCGATTATCTTCGTTTTCAGTCTCTTCTGGAGAAGCTAAGTTTCTGTTTGATTATTTTTTGCTCATCAGTCTGCAATATGATTTCAGTGTATGATGAGTTTAATCCAGCTTGCTAATATGTGAGTTCTTGCTGCTGGTAAGCTCTGGGGTACGAAGTTGCTTCCCCCGCACCGTTAGTTGGTGCAGGGGCTCGAGCAATCTCTGCGTGGATATTTTGCTTAGGGTTTTCTATTGACCGCACAGCTCCCTTACTATTTTCTGCTATCTAGTGTTAGCGGGCCTCATTTGCTAAATCTATTTCATCTCTGCGTTTGTGCTTTCCCCTTAACTCACCGTTAATATTTGTGGGGGGCTTTTCTATATCTTTGGGGTCATTTCTCTGAGGCAAGTAAGGACTTTACTTTCCCTCTAGGAATAGGTAGTTTCTCAGGCCGTGAAGAGACGTCTAGGATTTTCAGGTAACGTTCCACGGCTGCCTATAGTTGTTTGCGGATAGGATCAGGTTGCGGTCAATCCAGATACCACTTCCCCAGAGCTGGTCGTCGGTTTAGTTACTTAGCTAGTCAAACTTGCGATCCTTGCCACTAGGATCATAACAGGAAACCCCCCACAAATGACACCATTTTGGAAAGTAGACCCCCCTAAGGAACTAATCTAGATGTGTGGTGAGCACTTTGAACCCCCAAGTGCTTCTCAGACGTTTATAGTGTAGTCATACAAAAAAAATCATATATTTTTCACAAAAATGATCTTTTCACCCCAAATTTTTTATTTTCCCAAGGGTAACAGGACACATTGGACCCCAAACGTTGTTGTGCAATTTGTCCTGAGTATGCTGATACCCCATATATGGGGGTAAACCACTGTTTGGGCACATGGCAGAGCTCGGAAGGGAAGGAGTGCCGTTTGACTTTTCAATGCAAAATTGTCTGGAATTGAGATCGGAACCCATGTCGTGTTGGTGTGTGGTGAGCACTTTAAACCCCCAATTGTTTCACTAAAGTTTAGAATGTAGAGCCGTGAAAATTAAAAAATCTTTTTTTCCACAAAATGATCTTTTAGCCCGCAAGGGAAGGAGCACCATTTGGAATGCAGACTTAGATGGATTAGTCTGCAGGGGTCACGTTGCATTTGCAGCGCCCCTGATGTACCTAAACAGTAGAAACACCCCACAAGTGACCCCATATTGGAAACTAGACCCCCCAAGGAACTTATCTAGATGTGCTGTGAGAACTTTGAACCCCCAAGTGTTTCGCTAAAGTTTATAACGCAGAGCCGTGAAAATAAAAAATATACTTTTTTCCATGAAAATGATATTTTACCCCCCAAATTTTTATTTTCCCAAGGGTAACAGGAGAAATTGGACACCAAAAGTTGTTGTCCAATTTGTTCTGAGTACGCTGATACCCCATTTGTGGGGGGAACCACTGTTTGGGCGCACGGCAGAGCTCGGAAGGGAAGGAGCACCGCTTGGAATGCAGACTTAGATGGATTGGTCTGCAGGCGTCACGTTACATTTGCAGAGCCCCTGATGTACTTAAACAGTAGAAACCCCCCACAAGTGACCCCATATTGGAAACTAGACCCCCCAAGGAACTTATCTAAATGTGTTGTGAGAACTTTGAACCCCCAAGTGTTTCACTACAGTTTATAACACAGAGCCGTGAAATTAAAAAATCCTTTTTTTTCCACAAAAATTTTTTTTAGCCCCCGGTTTTGTATTTTCCCAAGAGTAACAGGAGGAATTGGACCCCAAAACTTGTTGTCCAATTTGTCCTGAGTATGCTGATACCCCATATGTTGGGGTAAACCCCTGTATGGGCGCACAGGAGAGCTCGGAATGAAGGAGCACTGTTTTACTTTTTCAACGCAGAATTGGCTGGAATTGAGATCGGATACCATGTCACGTTTGGAGAGCTCCTGATGTGCCTAAACAGTGGAAACCCCCCAATTCTAACTGAAACCCTAACCCAAACACCCCTAACCCTAATCCCAACCATAACACTAACCACACCCCTAGCCCTAATCCCAACCCAACCCTAATCCCAACCGTAAATGTAATCCAAACCCTAACTTTAGCCCCAACCCTAACCCTAACTTTAGCCCCAACCCTCACCCTAACCCCAACCCTCACCCTAACCCCAACCCTAACCCCAACTTTAACCCTAACTTTACCCCAACCCTAACCCTAACTTTAGCCCCAACCCTAACTTTAGCCCCAACCCTCACCCTAACCCCAACCCTAACCCTAACCCCAACTTTAACCCTAACTTTACCCCAACCCTAACCCTAACTTTAGCCCTAACCCTAACCCTTATGGGAAAATTGAAATAAATACATTTTTAAAATTTTTTGTTATTTTTCCCTAACTAAGGGGGTGATGAAGGGGGGTTTGATTAACTTTTATAGCTTTTTTTGGTGGATTTTTATGATTTGCAGCCGTCACACATTAAAAGACACTTTTTATTGCAAAAAATAGTTTTTGCATAACCACATTTTGAGAGCTATAATTTATCCATATTTTGGCCCACAGAGTCACGTGAGGTCTTGTTTTTTGTGGGACGAGTTGACGTTTTTATTGGTACTTTTTTTGGGCACATGACATTTTTTGATCGCTTTTTATTCCGATTTTTGTGAGGCAGAATGAACAAAAAACAGCAATTCCTGAATTTCTTTTAGGGGGGGGGCATTTATACCGTTCCGCGTGTGGTAAAATTGATAAAGCAGCTTTATTCTTTGGGTTAGTATGATTACAGCAATACCTCATTTATATCTTTTTTTATATTTTGGCGCTTTTACACAATAAAAACTATTTTATATAAAAAATAATTGTTTTTGCATCGCTTTATTCTGAGATCTATAACCTTTTTATTTTTCTGCTGATGATGCTGTATGGTGGCATTTTTTTTACTGGACGAGATGACGTTTTCAGCGGTACCATGGTTATTTATATCCGTCTTTTTGATCACATTTTATTGCACTTTTTGTTCGGCAGTATGATGATAAAGCATTGTTTTTTGCCTCGTTTTTTATTTTTATTTTTTGCGATGTTCACTGAAGGGATTAACTAATGGGATAGTTTTATAGAGCGGGTTGTTACGGACACGGCAATACCAAATATGTGTACTTTTATTGTTTTCTTTTTTATTTACATAAATAAATAGATTTATTTTTTAAATCTTTTTTTCTTTATTTGGGGATTTTTTAATTTTTTTTTTATACATTCTATTTTTTTTTTTACTTTATAACATTGTCCCAGGGTGGGACATCACTATATTTCATCAGATCGCTGATCTGACACTTTGCATAGCACTGTGTCAGATCAGTGATCTGACAGGCAGTGCAGGAGGCTCAGAGCAGGCGCCGGCAAGCCACCTCAGTGAAGGACCCGAAAGGAGCCCCGTGGCCATTTTGGATCCGGGGACTCCTTCCAGAACACTGGAACAACGCGATCGCATTGCGTTGTTCCGGTGGGAGAGCGCAGGGAGCCCCCGTCCCTGCGCGATGCCCTTCTATGTTGCTGTCACTACTGACAGCTGCATCAGAGGGGTTAAATTCCCACGATTGGCGCTGCCCACATACAGCTGACACCCGCACGCGATCGCCGCGGTGCTCACTGTGAGACCGCGCAATCGTGCCGCCGTACTAGTACTGCGGTTTGTGGGAACTCAGTTCTCGCAAAGCAGTACTAGTACGGCGCATGTCAGGAAGGGGTTAATTAAATCATAGATTAAAAATTCAGCAGAGCAGCCAGAGCCCAAATCCAAACCTAACACCTACTATCAAGATACTGAAAACGACACAAAAGCATTCACATCCTTTTGTAAGAATGCTAGCTAACGTATCTGATTAGTGATGCTAGGACTAAATAAGTAAACTGTCAGTGCAATAAAATGAATGAAAAAGGAAGAAACATTGTGGCTCTCACCCAATTGAAGTGCAGACCCCCTTTTTTGGGATAATAGCTCTACTTGGGTATTTAGGGCAGGAGCGACTGCAGAGAGAAAAAAGACAGAGTGAGGTATGCTTTTACCCGTATGGACATGACCCAGAGAACAGTCTGCACTTTAATTGGGTGAGATCCACAATGTTTCTTCCTTTTTCATTCACTTTATTGCACTGTGACGCTTTACTTATTTAGTCTTAGCATCACTAATCAGATACGTTAGCTAGCATTCTTATGAATGGATGGGAATGTTCTTTTGTGGTTTGTAGTATCTTGATAGTAGGTGTTAGGTGTGGATTTCTTGCATCTCTGCTGTATTTTTAAGCTGCTATTTAATTAAAAGTTAATTTTTAATAGTATCCTCTAGGCTGGATATGTTAGTAATACTGAAGAGGTACCCTGTAAAAGACAGAAACAAGGGCCTTTATTGCTTAACAATGTGACATGACACCTTCAAACCATTCCAGCAAAATCTAAACTCCAATATGACACTTCTTCCCTTCTGAGCTTTCCACTGTACCTCAAAAATAGTTTTTGGCTTTATATATATATGAGGTATTGGTTTACTTAGAAGAAATTGCATAACAAAGTGTACCATTCATTTTCTCTTATTTTCCCTTTTGAAAATTAAAAACTTGGGGGACAAAGCAACATTATAGTAGTAAAGCTGGTAATTTTCCATTTATTCAATCCAATGTTATACAATTCTGTAAATCGCCAGAGGGTTAAAAATGTGATTAGATTAATTTTTCAAGAGGTGTAGTTAGTTTCCAAAATCCGTGTTCGCCAGTTGTTTTCCAACACATTTGGGGTATCAGTGTACTCATTAGAAATTGCACAACAAATTCTATGGTCAAATTTTTCCTGTTACCCTTGTGAAAATGAAAAATTTGGGGCTGAAGCAACATTTTTGCGAGAAAAATATATTTTTCATTTTAACGGTTCAACGTTGTAAAATTCTGTGAAGCAATTGTGGGTTAATGATGCTCACTGCTCCTGTAGATAAGTTTCTTGAGGAGTGTAGTTTCCAAAATGGGGTCACTTATTGGGGGTTTCTACTGTTTAGGCACATCAGGGGCCCTGCAAACACGACATGGTGTCCGTTATCTATTGCAGCCAATTTTGAGCTCCAACAGTCACACGTGCTCCTTCACTTCCGAGCCTTGTTGTGTTCCTAAATAATAGTTTTCCGCCACATATGTGGTATCGTTGTACTCAGGAGAAATTGCACAACAAAATGTATTGTCCAGTTACCCTTGTGAAAATGAAAACTGTGGGGCAAAAAGATTTTTGGGGGAAAAATGAAAATTTTCATTTTTGCTTTAATTCCTGTGAAGCAAATAATAATCTTCTTGAATGTGACTTTGAGAGGTGCAGGTTTTAAAATAGTGTCACTTTTGGGTATTTATTTTCTGCCACATAGGCCCCTCAAAGTCTCTTCAAATGTGATGTGATCCCTGAAAAAAACATTTTGTAAATTTTGTTGGAAAAATGAGAAATTGCTGATAGTTATTACCCTTCTAACAAAAAAAAAATGTTTTAAAATGATGCTAGTGTAAACTAGACATGTCGTAAATGCTATTTATTATCTATTTTGTGTGGTATAATTATCTGGTTTAAGGGCATAAAAATTCAGGTTGCAAATTGCAAAGTTTTAATTTTTTGGCAAATTTTCCTTTATTTTCATAAATAAAAGAAAATCATATCAGCCAAAATTTACCACTAAGATGAAGTACAATGTGTCATGAAAAAACAATCTCAGAATTACAGGGATAAACTGAAGTGTTCCAGAGTTATTATGTCTGAAAGTGACACTGGTCAGGAAGGTGAATATAGTATAGAAATTAACACGGCACTACTGTTTAATGGTGCACAAGTAGGATTTAATCCCCTTCAATGATATGTAAGAAAACTTGGCACTCAGTAGATGAAATTAATTAAATGATTTAATATGCAATCCAACAATAAAGGTTCACAAACGTTTCGGTCTACAATAGACCTTTCTCAGTGTGCCTATTGTCCAATTGAAAAGATATCAGATTGTGCTTTATTCCTGTGGGTCAGGCAGGAAGCGCTGGATTCGGTGTCCAGTACTGGTTCAAACAGACGCAATGAAGGAAGGTGAAAACAGACTTGGGGTGAGGAGGTTAAAGTCTTATTTTCTTTCCTTCTATTAACTTATTAATTCTTTTTATTTTTGCAGTTATTCCTATTGGAGGAAATGCGAGAGAGAAAGTTTGATTCCTTTGCCAGAACTATCCAGAAAGCTTGGAGAAAATATATTGCAAAGAGGAAATATGAGCAGATGCGAGAAGAAGGTAGGAGACAATAACAATGTAAAAACTGAAATTAGAGACAAGATTTTCACTATTGCCAAGGTTTTATCATTATGTATGTTACATTTTAGGTTTGTTTCACATGTAACATAAAAAGCTAATTGTTGATTTTTTAATTTTGGTAGTTTAGGTATATAGGAAAGCATATTAGACTATTCTTTACGTTAAGGCTCGATTAAATGAACGTATTTTCGGTCAGTGTGCTGTCCGCGTATTCAACAGACAGCACACTGGTCCAATATTAACTACTGTGCATACCAAAGTTTTTTCACACAGACCAATAGCATGAAATAGTCTGGTCTGATCTACAGACCAGACAAGGGCATGTCAATAACAGGCAGCTCCTGCTCTTGTCTGCTATGTGAAAGACCACATAGAGCCGGTCATGTCCACAACCTGCCTGTGTTTTAGAATGACTGTCTAAACAGCACCTTTAAGGGGTTGTCTGGTTAAAACTGATAAGTCTGCAGTCACTATGTGTAAATGCAGACTTATGAATCCCCCCAGCGCACGCACTATGCGCTTCGGGAATTCTCCAGTTTCAGACTCGGGAACATAGGCTTTATATGAGTTATACATACTCATGGCCAGTGGTCGTTGCCTTGCTACATACACTTGTATAGAGCCGAGGCCGATGGGCATGTCCGACTAGAGGGTACGGCCTCGCTCCATACAAGTGTATGGAGACTGAGGCCGCACCCTATGCCCGGGGATATGTATAACTCATACATACCCTCCGGTCCCGGGTCTGAGACCGGCGAATCCCCACAGTGCATAGTGCGTACTCTGGGGAGATTCATAAGTCTGTAGTCACAGAGAGTGACGGCAGACTTATCAGTTTTGACTGGACAACCCGTTTAAGGCAACAGGAAGGTATAACCCATGTCCCTGGTAACTTCTGAATTCTTACACTACTCTATATATGCTACAGCTATTAGTAAGGCGGGCTGGGTGAGAGTACAGAGGTTGTAACAATTATGTGGGTACTATGGAATCTGATTCTGTGGGATAAAAGTCTGATATTATTCAGATAAGTCTGAGACCAAAGCAGAGACAAATAAGTGTATTTCACAAAGCAAGAAGTAGAACATAAACAAGCAGAGACTTTCCTGCAATTGTAATGAAATGACAGCACAAAACAGAAATGTCAGCAAACTTAGTAGCGAGGCACGACTGCTCATTCAAAAAAGTCCAACAGTAATATGCAGAAAGAGTGCGACCGGCACTTATACGTGGAAGTCTAGCAGTGGTATGCAAACAAGAGTGCGACTCGCACTTATACGTGGAAGTCCAGCAGTAGTATGCAGCAAGAGAGCGATGGGCACTCATAAGTGGAAGTCCAACAGTAGTATGCAAACTAGAGTGCGATGTACACTTATACGTGGAAGTCCAGAACTATGCACATAGAGGAGATGACACCTTTCATGGAAGTCCAGAAATATATAGGTGGAGCATAACAGGGAGTAGGTCCTTAAATGTACCTATTGGGCTGAGAAGTCCCTCTCAAGTTCCACAAAGCAGCCCGTAACAGAACATAGTCTCAGAAGTCAGGACAGCAGGTAACCCCAGCCAGGATCCGGAAGGAGCTTAGAAGACTGAAGGCAACTGGAAGTGGTGAGGCGGAGCACCGAGTAACGAGCAGCAGCAGGAACTCCAGACGCAAGTCAGGAGGAAGCTCAGAAGCAAACAGCAGCAAAATACTCAGGCAAGGAGGATCTCCCGACCTGGACTTAAATAGCAGGGCAGACAGGAAGTACCAGACTCCATTTTGGACAAGGGCAAAACAGGCTCCATGGAAACATCCGGAATCCTTACAGAGGTATATCTAGGTCTTCTTGCAAGAATTCAGTTTGGTGCCCCTTCCCCCCAAGCACATATGGGATTTGCACACTTAGTCACGTGCCGATGAGCTTCTCTCCCTAATTCAATGTTTAGTGAAAAGCAGAAAACCTGGAGAAAAGCTTGTTGTCACGTGAACGTAAGTATGAAAATCACATATGAGTGAAGTGGCCATGTGATGACTTGCATACCACTGCTTGAACCTGCAGAGATGAATCATGACTGTGAGGATATAACAGGCAGTTAGGATTGGCAGCAGGGACTTCATTTTATTATTAAAGGGCTTGCCGAGGTTTGAGATGAAAGTCTGCAGTCACTCTATGTGACTGGATTCTCACAGTGCATGCACTGCACACTGTTAAGATTCTCCCTTTCACAAGTATGTGATTTGTATACTTCTGCCACATTCTGGCTATACTTGTCTGGCATCACTCATTTCATTTTCATTGAGTGAGGCCACACATGTCTAGTCAGCAGGTGACAGTGCAGCACCCCAGGTGACCGTTTGCTGCAGTGATGTTGCTTTCCTTTCGGGGAGGGTAATGTCATGCTCAGAGGCAATGGAGTTCTCTTCACCAGGTAAGGCACCCACACACAGCACATTCCAAATCCAGGCCAGGAGGGGAAGCTCAGGACCCGGATTCAGGGGAGCTTCCCTAAGCTATATGTGTCCTGACCTGGAGGAGGAGTTAGGCAGTCTGGGAGAGACAGTGGACGGAGACAGTAGTCTCCAGGAAGTCTGGAACTGAGAGCAGACAGAGAGGCCTAGCAGCCACGAGGGAGCTGCAGCCTCTGGAAGGAGTGAGAGAACCTGAAGAGTTGTATGTGGTGGAGCTACAGAGGAAAGGAGCAAAGGAGAAAGGGCTCAGAAGTGAACAGCGGAAGGACACCCTCAGAGCCAGAGTGCAGTGCCGGGTACCGGGAGCCCGAGGCTTTTGTGGGACTCTTAAGACACAGAGCAGAACCGGAGGGAAGAGAATTGTATGTAATTGGCCCGCACCACACCTGAGACGCAGCAGTACCTAAGGAGCCCGGGGCATGATAGAGTCCCTGTACAACGGCTCAAGCTGCCCGTCATGCAGGTTCTTGTCTCAGGACAGGGGGAATAGAGGACTCTGCAGAAAGCTTCAGGTAGCAGGGACTTCACTTTAGCAAGCGCTAGTTGGAAAGGCTCACTGACCTCAACTGGGAAGGAGATTCTCCCATTGCCTCTAAGCCGGCAGGACCACCATCACCCGTGCCTGGTACCCTGGACTGTGGCCTGCTAACTACAGTAAACCAGGTAAAGACTTACAACTTGTGTCCTTTACTCATTTTACCGGCCTACACCATCATCGCCATAAACTTCAGGACCTCTGGGGACCCCGCTTCACTTGTGGGAAGCGTTACCATCATTGCTGCAATAACATCCCCCAGAGGACCCATTTAATGCAGTGTCGGTCTCACTATTGACCGAACACCACAGGTGGCGTCACAACAGACTTATTCACAATTTCCCTTTAAAGACCTTTCCCCTTTAATTGGATGCTCAGGGCCACGGACCGGGTCGCAGCCACCGTGACATCCCCTTTGATAGCCGATCGGACCCATTACCGAGTACCCCACTGCCCTGCAGAGCACTCCAACAGCATATATGCAAATCGCTGGCTCCAGAAAATCCTTACAGTCTGCAGTGCGCATTGTAAGTATTCAGAGGGCAGCAGTCACATAGAATGGCCGCAGACGCATCACAAACCTGGACAGCCCCTTTAATGCTCCTAACATAAATAAAAATATGAGAATTAGTCAGTATCACAAATAACATTTACATCCAGGTACCTGATAGATGATGTTGTCTCTGGAGTAGTTCTCTTTCTTTTCTTCATCTTGTCCAGGCACCATGATGAGTTTTCACATCCACAGCCAGCTCTGCAGACTTCCATCTTCTCTGGTCTTCTGCAGCACATCCCACACGATACCCTTAAAAATAGCAGTGTCATTATAATGCTCCTGAATAAAAATATCTTCCCTAAGCTGAGCCCCTGAATAACTGCCCCTCACTATATTCCCTGCACAAAATATGACCCCCACACTGTCCCCATTATGGTACATGCCCTCCACACTGCCCTCTCCTTTCCATATTGGGCCCCCTCTTTGCACTGTATCCCCCCTATAGGGCCCAGTCTCGATACTGTGCCCCCTTACCACACTCCTCCCTCCTTGACTATCCCTTCCTCGCTTTGCCCTTACACTGTCCTCCCATGCTACCCCACACACACACCCTACTCAGTCTTTATTCTGTGCTCACTCACACTTTTCTCCTCCCACACTGTTTCCTTGCACTATTCCCCTCAATAGTCTCCACATACATTTCCCCTTCCCTCCTAGTACATTTACCCTCTCATTTTCCTTACTGCCTCCTCACACATCCCCCAGACTCCCTATAGTGTCCGCACCCATCTCATCACCTTCGCTTCTCACACCCATTCATCATACTGTTTCTGCACCCACTGTGCCTCCTTGTTACCCAAATTTGTGTCCTCAAATCTTCCCCATTACACTAAATGTCCCCCAGCCCCTTTACAGTAAATCTCACCCACAAAGTAAATCACCCCCAGCCCCATTACACTAAATCTCACCCATACATAAAAATACCACCCCACACAGTACATCTCCCCCAGCCCCGTTACACTAAATCTCCCCCATACACAGTAAATCCCCCCCACACACAGTAAATCTCCTCCAGTCCCATTACAGTAAATCTCACCCACACAGTAAATATCACCACACACAATAAATCTCCCCATCTCCCCCAGCCCCGTTACACTAAATCTCCCCTCCACACACAGTAAATCTCCCCCAGTCTCAGTTACACTAAATATCCCCCACTCAGTAAATACTCCACACAGGAAATGCCCCCCCAGCCCATTACATTAAATCTCTCCCACACAGTAAATCTCCCCAAGCCCTGTTTCACTAAATCGCCCCTACACAGTAAATATCCCACACACAGGAAATACACCCCACACAGGACATACCCCCCAGCCCCGATACACTAAGTCTCCCCCACACAGGAAATACCCCCTACATAGAAAATACCCCCCCACAGACAGTAAATCTCCCCCAGCCCAGTTACACTAAATCTCCAGATGCAGTAAATACCTCTATACCATAAATACCCACACACAGAATATATACCCCACACACAGAGTATATACCCCCATACAGAGTATCTGACCTCTCACAAACAGAGTGTATACCACCGCACACAGAGTATATACTCCCACACACAGTAAATACCCCCCCACACACAGTAAATACCCCCACATACACACAGTAAATACCCCTTCACAAAGTATATATCCCCCCACACAGTAAATACCCCACACACAGTAAATACCCCCCTCAGAGTATATACCCCACACACATGTGCAGTAAATACCCCCTCAGAGTAGATACCCACACAGAGTAAATACCCCCCACACACAGTAAATACTCCATCAGAGTATATATCCCCCAAACGCACAGTAAGTACTCACAAACGGAGTATATACCCCCACACACAGTAAATACCCCCTCACAGAGTATATACCCTACACACACAGTAAATACTCCATCACAGAGTATATATCCCCCAAACGCACAGTAAATACCCACTCACAGAGTATATACCCCCACACACAGTAAATACCCCCTCACAGAGTATATACCCCACACACACAGTAAATACCCCAACGCACAGAGTATATACCTACTGTGAGGCAGTGACCCTTATTACAGCTAGGGGCTGCTGTTTGGGCTCCCCAGAATGCACATGGAGGCGTAGTGAGGCCATGAGGGGGTATTGCAGTTGCAGGTGTAGCTGTGATTGCAATGGTGAAGCAGTGACTGATGTCACAGGTAGGGGTCGCTGTGTGTTCTCCCAGGTTGTGCATGGAGACGTATGAAGTCCATAGGTGTCATGATCTCAATGGCAAGAGATCATAGCATCAGCATATATAGGAACTAGCTCTTGGAAGATGGAAACTGAGCTGACCATGAACTAAACCTAACACACAACTAGCAGTGGCCGGGTAGCATGCCTACGTTGATTCTAGATGCCCAGCACCAGCCGGAGGACTAAATAAAACTAGCAGAGGAAAATATTAGTCCTAGCTCACCTCTAGAGAAATACCCCGAAAGGAGACAGAGGCCCCCCACATGTATTGGCGGTGAATCAAGATGAAATAACAAACATAGTATGAAAATAGGTTTAGCAAATTTGAGGTCCACTTACTACATAGCAGAAGACAGGAAGGACACTTTCATGGTCAGCTAAAAACCCTATCAAAACACCATCCAGAAATTACTTTAAAACTCTGGCATTAACTCATAACACCAGAGTGGCAATTCCTGTTCTCAAGAGCTTTCCAGACACAGTAACGAAACTACAGCTGTGAACTGGAACAAAAATGCAAAAACAAACATGGACAAGAGTCCAACTTATCTAGTAGTTGTCTAGGAGCAGGAACAAGCACAGAGAGGCTTCTGATAACATTGTTGACCGGCAAGCAACTAACAGAGCAGCAAGGTTATATAGCGACTCCCACATCTTGATGGGAACAGGTGAACAGAGAAGATGAAGACACCAGTTCAATTCCACCAGTAGCCACCGGGGGAGCCCAGAATCCGAATTCACAACAGTACCCCCCCCTCAAGGAGGGGGCACCGAACCCTCACCAGAACCACCAGGGCGATCAGGATGGGCCCTATGAAAGGCACGAACCAGATCAGAGGCATGAACATCAGATGCATTCACCCAAGAATTATCCTCCTGGCCGTATCCCTTCCACTTGACCAGATACTGGAGTCTCCGTCTGGAAACACGAGAGTCTAAGATTTTCTCCACAACGTACTCCAACTCACCCTCAACCAACACCGGAGCAGGAGGCTCAACGGAAGGCACAACCGGTACCTCATACCTGCGCAATAATGACCGATGAAAAACGTTATGAATAGAAAAGGATGCAGGGAGGTCCAAACGGAAGGAAACAGGGTTAAGAATCTCCAATATCTTATACGGGCCGATGAACCGAGGCTTAAACTTAGGAGAAGAGACCCTCATAGGGACAAAACGAGAAGACAACCACACCAAGTCCCCAACACGAAGACGAGGACCAACACGACGACGGCGGTTAGCAAAAAGCTGAGTCTTCTCCTGGGACAACCTCAAATTGTCCACCACCTGCCCCCAGATCTGATGCAATCTCTCCACCACAGCATCCACTCCAGGACAATCCGAAGATTCCACCTGACCAGAGGAAAATCGAGGATGAAACCCCGAATTACAGAAAAACGGGGACACCAAAGTGGCAGAGCTGGCCCGATTATTGAGAGCGAACTCCGCCAATGGCAAAAAAGCAACCCAATCATCCTGGTCAGCAGACACAAAACACCTCAGATATGTCTCCAGGGTCTGATTAATCCGCTCAGTCTGGCCATTCGTCTGAGGATGGAAAGCGGACGAAAAAGATAAATCTATGCCCATCCTAGCACAGAATGCCCGCCAAAATCTAGACACGAATTGGGTCCCTCTGTCAGAAACGATATTCTCAGGAATACCATGCAAACGAACAACATTTTGAAAAAACAGAGGAACCAACTCGGAAGAAGAAGGCAACTTGGGCAGAGGAACCAAATGGACCATCTTAGAGAAACGGTCACACACCACCCAGATGACAGACATCTTCTGAGAAACAGGCAGATCTGAAATAAAATCCATCGAGATGTGCGTCCAAGGCCTCTTAGGAATAGGCAAGGGCAACAACAATCCACTAGCCCGAGAACAACAAGGCTTGGCCCGAGCACAAACGTCACAAGACTGCACAAAGCCTCGCACATCTCGTGACAGGGAAGGCCACCAGAAGGACCTTGCCACCAAATCCCTGGTACCAAAAATGCCAGGATGACCTGCCAACGCAGAAGAATGAACCTCAGAGATGACTCTACTGGTCCAATCATCAGGAACAAACAGTTTATCAGGTGGGCAACGATCAGGTCTATCCGCCTGAAACTCCTGCAAGGCCCGCCGCAGGTCTGGAGAAACGGCTGACAATACCACTCCATCCTTAAGGATACCTGTGGGCTCAGAGTTACCAGGCGAGTCAGGCTCAAAACTCCTAGAAAGGGCATCCGCCTTAACATTCTTAGAACCCGGTAGGTATGACACCACAAAATTAAACCGAGAGAAAAATAATGACCAGCGCGCCTGTCTAGGATTCAGGCGCCTGGCGGTCTCAAGATAAACCAAATTTTTGTGGTCAGTCAATACCACCACCTGATGTCTGGCCCCCTCAAGCCAATGGCGCCACTCCTCAAAAGCCCACTTCATGGCCAAAAGCTCCCGATTCCCAACATCATAATTCCGCTCAGCGGGCGAAAATTTACGGGAAAAGAAGGCACAAGGCCTCATCACGGAGCAGTCAGAACTTTTCTGCGACAACACTGCCCCAGCTCCGATCTCAGAAGCGTCGACCTCAACCTGAAAAGGTAGAGCAACATCAGGCTGACGCAACACAGGGGCAGAGGAAAAACGGCGCTTAAGCTCCCGAAAGGCCTCCACAGCATCAGGGGACCAATCAGCAACATCAGCACCCTTCTTAGTCAAATCGGTCAATGGCTTAGCAATATCCGAAAAACCAGCAATAAATCGACGATAAAAGTTAGCAAAGCCCAAAAATTTCTGAAGACTCTTAAGAGAAGAGGGCTGCGTCCAATCACAAATAGCTTGAACCTTGACAGGATCCATTTCAATGGAAGAGGGGGAAAAAATATATCCCAAAAAGGAAATCCTCTGTACCCCAAAAACACACTTAGAACCCTTCACACACAAAGAATTAGACCGCAAAACCTGAAAAACCCTCCTGACTTGCTGGACATGAGAGTCCCAGTCATCCGAAAAAATCAGAATATCATCCAGATACACAATCATAAATTTATCCAAATAATCGCGAAAAATATCATGCATAAAGGACTGGAAAACTGACGGAGCATTTGAAAGACCAAAAGGCATCACTAAATACTCAAAGTGGCCCTCGGGCGTATTAAATGCGGTTTTCCACTCATCCCCCTGCCTGATTCGCACCAAATTATACGCCCCACGAAGGTCAATCTTAGAGAACCACTTGGCCCCCTTTATGCGAGCAAACAAATCAGTCAGCAACGGCAATGGGTATTGATATTTAACAGTGATTTTATTCAAAAGCCGATAATCAATACATGGTCTCAAAGAGCCGTCTTTTTTTGACACAAAGAAAAAACCGGCTCCTAAGGGAGATGACGATGGACGAATATGTCCCTTTTCCAAGGACTCCTTTATATATTCACGCATAGCAGCATGTTCAGGCACAGACAGATTAAATAAACGACCCTTTGGGTATTTACTACCCGGGATTAAATCTATGGCACAATCGCACTCTCGGTGCGGAGGTAACGAACCAAGCTTGGATTCTTCAAAGACGTCACGATAGTCAGACAGGAACTCAGGAATTTCAGAGGGAATAGATGATGAAATGGAAACCACAGGTACATCCCCATGAGCCCCCTTACATCCCCAGCTCAACACAGACATAGCTTTCCAGTCGAGGACTGGGTTGTGAGATTGCAGCCAAGGCAATCCTAGCACCAAATCATCATGTAGATTATACAGCACCAGAAAGCGAATAATCTCCTGGTGATCCGGATTAATACGCATAGTTACTTGTGTCCAGTATTGTGGTTTATTATTAGCCAATGGGGTGGAGTCAATCCCCTTCAGAGGAATAGAAGTCTCCAAAGGCTCTAAATCATACCCACAGCGTTTGGCAAAGGACCAATCCATAAGACTCAAAGCGGCGCCAGAGTCGACATAGGCGTCCGTGGTAATAGATGACAAAGAGCAAATCAGGGTCACAGATAGAATAAACTTAGACGGTAAGGTGCAAATGGAAACAGATTTACCAAGCTTTTTAGTGCGCTTAGAGCATGCTGATATAACATGAGTAGAATCACCACAATAGAAACACAACCCATTTTTCCGTCTAAAATTCTGCCGCTCGCTTCGGGACAGAATTCTATCACACTGCATACTCTCTGGCGATTTCTCAGTGGACACCGCCAGATGGTGCACTGGTTTGCGCTCCCGCAAACGCCTATCGATCTGAATAGCCATTGTCATGGACTCATTCAGACCCGCAGGCACAGGGAACCCCACCATAACATCCTTAATGGCATCAGAGAGACCCTCTCTGAAAGTCGCCGCCAGGGCGCACTCATTCCACTGAGTAAGCACAGACCATTTACGGAATCTTTGGCAGTAAATTTCCGCTTCATCTTGCCCCTGAGATAGGGACATCAAAGTTTTTTCTGCCTGAAGCTCCAAATGAGGTTCGTCATAAAGCAACCCCAAGGCCAGAAAAAACGCATCCACATTGAGCAACGCAGGATCCCCTGGTGTCAATGAAAAAGCCCAGTCTTGAGGGTCGCCCCGGAGCAAGGAAATCACAATCCTGACCTGCTGTGCAGGATCTCCGGCAGAGCGAGATTTCAGGGACAAAAATAATTTGCAATTATTTCGAAAATTCTGAAACCCAGATCTATTCCCCGAGAAAAATTCCGGCAAAGGAATTCTCGGCTCAGATACAGGTGCATGACAAACAAAATCTTGCAAATTTTGTACCTTCGTGGCGAGAATATTCAAACCTGCAGTTACACTCTGAAGATCCATTGCAAACAGGTGAACACAGAGCCATTCAAAGGAGAGAAAAAAAAAATAAAAATTTCAGCAGACTACTTATTTCTCTCCTTTCTCAGCCAAGGATTTTAACCCTTTAGTGGGCCGGTCAAACTGTCATGATCTCAATGGCAAGAGATCATAGCATCAGCATATATAGGAACTAGCTCTTGGAAGATGGAAACTGAGCTGACCATGAACTAAACCTAACACACAACTAGCAGTGGCCGGGTAGCATGCCTACGTTGATTCTAGATGCCCAGCACCAGCCGGAGGACTAAATAAAACTAGCAGAGGAAAATATTAGTCCTAGCTCACCTCTAGAGAAATACCCCGAAAGGAGACAGAGGCCCCCCACATGTATTGGCGGTGAATCAAGATGAAATAACAAACATAGTATGAAAATAGGTTTAGCAAATTTGAGGTCCACTTACTACATAGCAGAAGACAGGAAGGACACTTTCATGGTCAGCTAAAAACCCTATCAAAACACCATCCAGAAATTACTTTAAAACTCTGGCATTAACTCATAACACCAGAGTGGCAATTCCTGTTCTCAAGAGCTTTCCAGACACAGTAACGAAACTACAGCTGTGAACTGGAACAAAAATGCAAAAACAAACATGGACAAGAGTCCAACTTATCTAGTAGTTGTCTAGGAGCAGGAACAAGCACAGAGAGGCTTCTGATAACATTGTTGACCGGCAAGCAACTAACAGAGCAGCAAGGTTATATAGCGACTCCCACATCTTGATGGGAACAGGTGAACAGAGAAGATGAAGACACCAGTTCAATTCCACCAGTAGCCACCGGGGGAGCCCAGAATCCGAATTCACAACACATAGGTGTGCATGGCAGTCATGGGCATAGCGGTGACTGCAATGCAGGTTAAATGTAATAATAAATAAGGTTAGTCTTGGACATAATGTTTGTCCAAGACAGATTTAGGGAAAACCTGCTCTGGGTTTTGTGTTATGAAACTGACTGCAGTATGTTATTGCTGCAGTCCGTTTCATTTCAGGTGCGGGTTTTCCATGTGGCAGGAAGCCACAGATTTGTTTGTTAAAAACCCTGCAGTAAAAGGTATGGGTGTGTCAGGTGTCAGGTTCAGAGTCAGTATCCGACTGGTGTTTGGAGGACAGAGCAAGAGGCTCTGTGGAGATTTGTCAGTGTGTGGTGACACAGGACAGAGCGGAGCCAAGCAGCCAGGGGAGCTGAGATGCCTGGCATCCACAGCTAACACAGCGCTGCCGCCACCCACGGGAACTGGTCAGAGGAGGTCCAGCATGTTTAGAGTTGCGAGTAAAAGCTGTGTGAGTAAAGAGACTGATACAGCAGTGAAGGACACCCACGGGAAATAGTCAGAGGAGGACTGGCGTGTGTAGTGACTGCAACATATGAAGCTGTGTGTGTAAGAGACTTGGTCACGACCTGCAGTCGCCCCACGGAAACTGGGCAAAGAGAAGCCCGGTGTGTGTAGGGACTGTGACTTGGAAGAGGCCGTGCATTATACAGTGCAATGTTTATGTGAACTAAACATGAATTCTATGCACTTGTGAGAAATGGACTGTGTGAAGTAACACAATAAAGGAACGTTATGTGTTTGAACTTTGTGGGTCACTGCCTCTTCACTGCGTATGGGTGCTACCGCAGCACTACAATACACACACAGTAAAAACCCCCTCACAAAGTATACACACCCATACAGTAAATACCCTCACAGAGTATATACCCCCACACACAGTAAATACCCCCCAGAGTATATACCCCCACTTACACAGTAAATACCCCCTCACAGAGTATACAGTATACCCCCACACACAGTAAATACCCCACACAGAATATATATGCCCCTCACACACACAGTAAATACCCCTTCACAGAGTATATACCCCACACACAGTAAATACCGCCTCACAGAGTATATACCCCCCACTCACAGTAAATACCCCTACATAGAGTATATACCCCCATGCACACAGTAAATACATTCACACACAGAGTTTATACCTCCACACACACAATAAATACCCACACACACACAGTAAATGCCTACGTCACAGAGTATATACCCCCACGCACACAGTAAATACCTTCACACACGGAGTTTATACCCCCACACACACACACAATACCCCCACACACAGTAAATGCCCACGTCACAGAGTATATACTCCCCACACACAGAAAATCTCCCCCTTCTCCCCGTTACATTTAATCTTCGGTGTCTTAAGCTCCAGTGTGGAGCACTTACCACCAATGCTATTCGAGTGACGTCAGCAGCGTGATCACATGACCTGATCATGCTGCTGACATCGCTCTGACCGCACAGCTTCAATTGTACTCGCGCCTGAAAAACACAATTACAATTGATCACTGGAATCTAGGAGCCGGCGTGTTGCATGTTCTGGGAACCAGCTGTCAGCTTGACAGACTGCTCAGAAGACAGTCGACTCCTTGTCTGGGGGTGGCAGAATGCAGCCTCCAGGGGAGACACTTTGGACTGCCGCATCAGGCGGCTCGACTGCACCCCCTGATGGCTCCACCCGGGGCATGTGCCCCGGTTTACCCCTCTAGATACGCCTCTGTGAGAGTAATGTTAACTTATTACTACACTGCTTTTGTGAGTTGTCTCATTCTCTTGCTGGAGCACTAATTTTTATATAAATGATTATACGGCCACTGTCACAAAAATACACTGGCCTCATCAGGTCTGAGAGACCTATTTATTAAATGTATTGTTCTGGATTAGAAAAACTGCCTGCCTTCAGCAAAAAAAAAATCGCACTACCCCATTTAAAACTTGTGTCTGGTATTGCAGCTCTATTCCATCTAAGTGAATGAAGTATTGAAATACATTGTATCAATGTATTGACTTTCGCTTCATTTTTAGCAGTAAATGATGACTAATTAAAAGTCACTGTATGTAAAATAAATAACAAAATCCTTTCCATTTACCTTTTCTTATTACTGTAGCCTCCAACATTTTGTATGGATTTAAAGAACGACGTAGAAATAGCATTAATCGCAACTTTGTTGGTGACTACCTGGGTATGGAAGATAAACCTGAGCTCCGACAGTTCATGGCAAAGCGAGAACGGATAGACTTTGCTGACTCTATCAATAAATATGACAGACGGTTCAAGGTATGGATGCCAATGCCAAAAGTATCATCCAGTTGCCATGTGTGTAAAGTAGATTATTAGTAGTCTGTTAAAGGAAATGTGGATTTAATACCAACCTTTTCAATAGCAGCAGAAATAGGGGGGCTACAAGCCAGAACCTCTGTTACCTATTGGCATTGGATGCAGCAAATAGCTCTAAAAATGAATGGATACTTATTAGCATCATGCAGTTATTTACATACAGCAATAGGACTTTATCAGTCATGGATCTCTTTTTTTCGTCACATGGATATCATTAATATGTTTATCAGTTCTGTGATTTCCAAAATATACTTTTAATTCCATATTTTTACTTTTACTTCCTTAATATACTTTTACTTCTTAATTTTGAAATTTCAGTGTAATAGATATTATATACAGTATATTTATATATATATTAGAAGGCGGCTGTCGGATGCATAGTGGATGGAAGATATGTATGACAGAGGTGCATGTCCTCTGTGATATATACCTGGAGTAATGCTCTAGTACACATAGTAGTAAGAGGGGTTAATCAAGCCATGACAGGTTGGGAGAGACGGCTGATGACCATATCTCCACCCCAGGGTGTGGTTCACATTGTAAAATGAGGTCTGTTTGTCTCACAGGAGTTAATGTGTGTGGAGGTTTGCAGATCTCCATGACTGTGTACCTTTGCTAAAGGACTAGGAAGCTGGATTTTAACTCAAGCGGGTGAACCCGCACTATTGTATGGACTTGTTAGACCTCTTTCACACTTCCATCTTTCTTTTTCCATCACAATGCGTCGTTTTGTGAAAAAAACGGATCCAGCAAATGTTTCTGCTGGATCCGTTTTTTCTCATAGACTTGTATTAGCGACGGATTGTGACGGATGGCCTTCCGTTTCATCCGTCGTGCACTGGATCCGTCATAAAATCGCTGTCTGTCTGGCGGAGACAACGCACATAGAAACGTTTTTTGTGCACGCCAGAAAATCGCGCAGCGACGGGTCCTGCACCGTCCGTCATTAGTTATAATGGAAGCCTTTGGACGCAGGATCCGTCGCTGTGTGTCAAAAGTTGGAATCCAGCTACTGGATTCGTCTTTCCAAACTGAGCATGCGTGGAAGAATTTCCAGTCAGGGAAATTCTCTCTCGCTCTCTCTCTCTTTTTACTATTGATGCTGCCTATGCAGCATCAATAGTAAAAAGATATAATGCTAAAAATAATTACAAAAAATAAAAGATCTTGATATTCTCACCTCGCGAGGCCGCTACGTCATCGGGTCATTTCGCAAGGCATCACTGGGAAAGGGAGCATCGCGTGCATCACGAGCATCAGGCAGGGACGCCGGAAGGTGAGAATATCAAGATTTTTTTTTTTCTTTAATTATTTTTAACATTATATCTTTTTACTATTGATGCTGCATAGGCAGCATCAATAGTAAAAGTTGGTCACACTTGTCAAACACTATGTTTGACAAGTGTGACCAACCTGTCAATCAGTTTTCCAAGCGATGCTACAGATCGCATGGAAAACGCTACGGATCCGTCAAAAATACGGATCTAGTGCATCCGTTTTTTACAATCTGCACAGGATCCTTCTTTTCAACATTTTGATGGATTGTGACTGATTGTTAAAAACGAAAGTGTGAAAGAGGCCTTACTTTATGTTTCACTTTGTGCCGGACAAAGATTGTATTTGAGTTTTCCTTTTATGCGGTGTGTGAGGACTAAAATAAACCAGCCATACTTTTACATAGAAATAGTTCCTGTGATAACTCATTTCGCTCCCAAGTGAGTAGCATTATTACATTTGGTGTTAAAAGTGCTGGCAGTGTTTCCAGGGAAAACCACTACAGAAGTACTGCATGTTTTGGGTTAAGGTGGCTATTAGCCAGGGAGCAACATCAGACAGCATGGAGGACCTGATTAAACACCTGGTGCAAGCCTAGCAGCAGTAACAGCAACAGCTGCAGAACCAGCAACAGTTTCAACAGCAGCACCAACAACATCAGCAGCAGATTGAATTACTCACAGAGGCAGTTTGTGGCAGATCAGTAGCTCCAGCTCCAAGGTCAGCTGATGATTTCTCTGTATAGAAGCCTTGCAGAAAATGACCCCAGGTGACGGCATAGAGGCCTTTTTAACAGTTTTTAAGAGTCGCCGAAAGCGATAAACTCCTGCCAGAGCAGTGAGTGGAAGTCCTAGTGTCATACTTAATGGGGGAGCCAGGTAGGAGCGGTCCTTTCTCAGGAGAAATAAGGAGAGAAGCATCCTGTTCTGTACCTGAGTAGGAAACTGTCAGCATATGAGAAAAATTATTCCATTGTAGAAAATGAATGCTTGGCCATAAAGTGGGTGGTGGACACATTGTGATACTATCTTTTATGGTGAAAATTTAAATTAGTGTCAGACCATGCCCCACTTAGGTAGATAAGGGAGAGAAAGGGGAAAATGCTCATGTTACCTGCTGGTTTCTAGCACTGAAGGATTTCCACTTCCATGTGAAACATAGAGCCATCTGGGTGTCGACAAAACCTGAGAACGTGTCATGTGAAGGTTCTATTGGCCGAGATGTCACTAAGAAATACTAAGGTATTGCAAGTCCTATCCCACCTGCCAGTTAACCACTCCCACCTCTCACTTCCGAAATCCCCTTGTGCAGCTACCCATCATAGAGGTGCCGTTTAAGAAAATTGCCATGGATTTGGTCGGCCCCCTTGGTAAGTCAGCTTGTGGGCATCAATATATATTGGTTGTCCTTGACTATGCTACCCAGAAGCAGTTGTCCTGAGAAACTCCCGGGGAAAAAGTATCTATGTCCGGACAGGACTACTGAGGGAGACCCTATCCAACCAAGGAACCCCTTCCCCTTTTATGAGTAAGGTGATGAGGACACTGCGTAAGGCCTTGCAAATTACACAACTGAAAATGTCAGTTTACCATGCCCAGACAGATGACCTTGTGGAAAGGTGGGCAGCACGGTGGCGCAGTGGATAGCACAGCAGCCTTGCAGCGTTGGAGTCCTCCTGGGTTCAAGCCCCACTAAGGACAACATCTGCAAAGAGTTTGTATGTTCTCTCCGTGTTTGCGTGGGTTTCCTCCAGGTACTCCGGTTTCCTCCCACATTCCAAAGACATACTGATAGGGAATTTAGATTGTGAGCCCCAACGGGGACAGTGACGATAATGTGTGTGCAACCTGTAAAGCGCTGCAGAATATGTTAGCGCTATATAAAAATAAAGATTATTATTATTATTATTATTATTATTATTATTAATAATAAAACCTTAAAGAGTATGCTTAAGAAAGTTATAGAAAAGGACAGTCGAGACTGGAACTGTCTCCTCCCATATCTATTCTCTACCAGGGAGGTTCCACAGGCTTCTATCACAGGATTCTCTCTGTTTGAACTCCTGTATGGCCAACATATGTGGGATCTCCATGATATAACAAGGGAAACCTGGGAAACCGAGGTCACACCCAATCAGAGCATCATCGAGCATATCACCTAGATGCAGGAGAGGGTTGCTAAGGTAATGCCCATTATAAAGGAACACTTCTTCAAGGCACAAGAGGCTCAATCCAGGTTCTACAACAAGTAAGCCAGGGGGAGACTGTTCACCCCTGAGAACTGAGTCTTCGTGCTTATTCCCAAGGTAGAGGATACGTTTTTAGCCAAATGGAAAGGCCCCTATGAGGTGGTAGAGAAACTGGGTGAAGTGAACTACAAGATTCATCAACCAGGAAGGCGAAAGCCGTACCAGATCTATCACGTAAATCTTATCAAGGCATGGCAATACAAGGAACCTGTTGAAACTCCATGTTTGCTGGTTAAGCCAGAAGGGGACATTGAAGATGTCCCCATAACTGAGATCCTGTTAAAAGTCCAAAAAATAGCAGTGTTGAGAATTGCTGCAGCAGAATCGGAACCTGTTCTCAGATTTGCAAGGGTGTACAGATGTCATAGAGCATGAGGTTCCAACGGAAACTCCATGTGCGGGTGAACTTCAAGTCCTGTGGAATTCCAAAGGCCCGGCTTGAACTGATCTCCAAGGAAGTGAAGCATATGATGAATCTCGGAGTCTTTGAGGAATCTAAGAGCGGGTAGTCTAACCCGATTGTCCTTGTTACAAAACCAGATTGCGAATGGAGATTCTGTAATGATTATTGGAAGCTGAACGAAGTCTCCAAGTTTGATGATTATCCAATGCCACAGGTCGATGAGCTGATCGAGAAACTTGGGCCAGCAACGTATATAACCACCTTAGATCTAATGAAGGGATATTGGCAAATTCCCATGTCACAAGAAACCAAGGAGAAGACAGCTTTTTCCACAACAGATGGGTGCTTCCAATATGTCCTGATGCTGTTCTGACTGCATGGATATCTGGCCACCTTACAGAGGGCCATGTACCGGATCCATGCACCCCACAAGAATTACACTGCAACATACCTAGACGATATTATAACCTTCAGCCCAGATAAAGGAAGTCACCTGGGAAAGGTACAGGTGGTGTCTGATGTTCTCAGTAAGGCGGGGTCTAGATAAAAAAAAATGTGCCATGGGGAAAGAGGAGGCCAAATACCTTGGATATATAGTATGAAGAGGCGAAATCAAACCCCATATCAATAAAGTGGACGGAATCCAGAACTGGCCAAGACCACTCTCAAAACAGCGAGTTAGGACATTTCTGGGAATCTTAGGGTACTACAGGAGGTTCATTCTAAACTTTACCATGGTAGCTGCACCACTGACCAACCTCCTTAATGGGACAAAATCAGTTATGGCCAAATGGACGTTGGAGGTGGAAACGGCCTTTCAAGAACTGAAAGTAGCTCTGTCTAAGCAGCAGGTCTTAGTAGCTCCTAACTGTAAGATGGAATTTGTACTCCAAACAGATTCCTGAAAAGTCAGGTTTCTGTTGCTTTGTCACATGAAAAAATGTGTTTTTTTGTTAAAGAAGCACTGCCATCCTCTTAGTATATTGCAATCAGTAATTTTACATAGCATTGTGCACTTACATTTGCTCGTTTTGCCCTTCTACCCAGTTAATTTTTTTTTCTATTAGGTCTATAACATCACCTAATTAAAAACAGACTAGCTGAATCCTTCTAAGTCATATGTAAAACATGAAGTCTCTTTTCCCTACATGAGTCATTATTAGAACTATAAATCTACATCACTAAAAAGTCTCTGATACAGGAAAGATATATATCTTGGTACCGTGTTAGGCTACGTTCACATTAGCGTTCTGCGCCGCAGCGTCGGGCGCCGCAGCGTCGCCGCATGCGTCATGCGCCCCTATATTTAACATGGGGGCGCATGGACATGCGTTGCACGCGTTTTGCGACGCATGCGTCACTGCGGCGCACGCGTCATGGTGCAGAGGACGCAGCAAGTTGCATTTTTTGTGCGTCCAAAATCAAGCAAAAAAAGGACGCATGCGTCGCAAAACGCAGCGTTGTGCATGCGTTGTGCATGCGGTGTTCCTGCGTTGTGCGTTGCATCGCCGACGCTGCGGCGCACAACGCAAATGTGAACGTAGCCTTAGCCAGTAGATAGACAAATGTTTAGAATTGAGAGTCCTCAGTGGTTGATACCTTTTAATGGCTAACTGAAAAGATGGTAACAAATTGCAAGCTTTCGAGACTACTCCGGTCTCTTCATCAGGCATAGACTAATACAAATTCTGAAGAATCACATATTTATGCACAACATAGCACAGAAAAAAAAAAAACATGGATAAGACAGGTGGCATGAAGCAGAATAACCATGAGTGATTACCAGTTATGTCCATAAATGTTGAGCCAGTTCTTAGATAAGGAATGTTTTATTGTCCTCTGATTGGGGTCTCTGTTGTGATGACCCCTCATAGTCTGAGGGGCAAGTTCCTTAGTTGATGTAAAAAGACATAAATCCTTGCGACACATTCATTCCACCACTAAGAGTCAAAGGTCGTCATCAGTTTATATTCCCAGACTCTTCTGTCTCTCTGAGTTTTGAAGTTACCTTTCAACACAAGTAATTTCATGTCCATAATGCTATGATTTGGGAGACAAAAATGTATTGCCACAGGTAGATCTATTCTTTTTTCTCTTATTGTATGGCGGTGAGAATTAATTCTTGTTCTAAGCTTTTGCCCTGTCTCCCCCACATACAGACCCCCAGTTGGACATTTAGTACAAATAACAAGGTACAAGGTATCTTGTAGTCCTGATGTGAGTTGGGGATCTTTATCTTGTCCGTGGTCATTATAAATGGACAGGTTTTACATTTTTTCTGATTGCAGGGAAAGGTACCTGCAGCTGTTGGAGAGGACAGGGAGCTCTTGACAATGATGCTTCTTAGATTTGGGGGCTGTCTGGTTTGGCTGTGAGTAGGGTTGAGCGACTTTCATTTTTTTAAGATCGAGTAGGGTTTTGGGAAACCCGATTTTGTCCAGAGTCGAGTCGAGTGCAGTCGGCCGATTATCGCTAAAAGTCGGGGATCGACCGAAACACGAAACCCAATGCAAGTCAATGGGGAAGCATAGTCGGCAGTGAGTGGAGGCCAGGAAAACACCTACAGTGCCCATTTTAATGCCAAAAACATCCATTCTTGTTTCTGAAGCTTGCCAATCTTAATTAACTGTATAATAATAGTTGGGCATAGGGAATTGGGGGAAAGTTGTGGGGGGAGTAGGGCTGGCTCAAGTTTTTCGTGGGCCCAGGAAATGCGGACTACGTCACGGCGGTGTTGCAGGGAAAGGTAAGTATTTAAAAGTTGCAAGTGCTGTGATCCTGAGCAAGCAGGGGGGGGGCCCACTCGTTCGCATTGCCACTGGCACAGGGCCCCTCAAAGTACGGCGGTGTGTTTGCATGGCGGGGGCGCCTCCCACCAGCAGCGACACTTTTGCGTACTCTGAGGGGCCCTGTGCCAGTGACGTCGCCAACGAGTATGCCCCCCCACCTGATGAAGGAACCTGCACTTTCATCTGCACCTTCCTCTTTGTCCCTGTGTAAGGTGGTATAACATGCGGGAAGGGGAACCTTACTTTCAGCAGGGACAGATTCTGGCTGTGTAGAGTACAAGGGGAATGTAGTGGTCTAGGTCAATGTACCAGCAGACTCATTTAGCAGTGGCTGGGCAATGGGCAGGATGAGGAGGAAACAGATATAGGGCCAAAGAATAAAGTAGGCTACATGCAGTTCAAAATTGGTAACAGGACTAAACAGGCGGCATTGCTTTGTTCAGTGGAGTAGCAAACCCAAGAGCAGCAGACACTGTTTCAAGGGCCTAACCACACTAGTAGGCCAAATGCAGTTTAATATCTGATAGTATAGGGCGAAAGCCAGAATGTGGAAGCTCAGCTTTGTTCAGTTGAGGACAACACCAGGGAGGGGCAGACACCTTTAGTAGGCCGGAAAAGCCTATTGCATTTTTTAAAATGGTAATTTGGAGCAGAAGGTTGAAGCTCAGCTTTATTTAGTTGAGGGCAACACCAGGCAGGGGCACACAGACAGACACCTTTAGTAGGCCGGAAAAGCCTATTGCATTTTTCAAAATGGTAATTTGGAGCAGAAGGTTGAAGCTCAGCTTTATTTAGTTGAGGACAACACCAGGGAGGGGCAGAAGCCGTTAGTAGGCCCTAACCACCATTTTTTTTTTTTAAAACCACTTAATGAGAGCCGGAAGGTTGAAGCTCAGCTTTATTTAGTTGAGGACAACACCAGGGAGGGGCAGAAGCCGTTAGTAGGCCCTAACCACCATTTTTTTTTTTTAAAACCACTTAATGAGAGCCGGAAGGTTGAAGCTCAGCTTTATTTAGTTGAGGACAACACCAGGGAGGGGCAGAAGCCGTTAGTAGGCCCTAACCACCATTTTTTTTTTTAAAACCACATAATGAGAGCCGGAAGGTTGAAGCTCAGCTTTATTTAGTTGAGGACAACACCAGGGAGGGGCAGAAGCCGTTAGTAGGCCCTAACCACCATTTTTTTTTTTAAAACCACATAATGAGAGCCGGAAGGTTGAAGCTCAGCTTTATTTAGTTGAGGACAACACCAGGGAGGGGCACACAGACAGACACCTTTAGTAGGCCGGAAAAGCCTATTGCATTTTTCAAAATGGTAATTTGGAGCAGAAGGTTGAAGCTCAGCTTTATTTAGTTGAGGGCAACACCAGGGAGGGGCAGAAGCCGTTAGTAGGCCCTAACCACCATTTTTTTTTTTAAAACCACATAATGAGAGCCGGAAGGTTGAAGCTCAGCTTTATTTAGTTGAGGACAACACCAGGCAGGGGCACACAGACAGACACCTTTAGTAGGCCTGAAAAGCCTATTGCATTTTTCAAAATGGTAATTTGGAGCAGAAGGTTGAAGCTCAGCTTTATTTAGTTGAGGGCAACACCAGGGAGGGGCAGAAGCCGTTAGTAGGCCCTAACCAAAGTTGAAGGCCAAATGCAGTTTAATTTCTGATACTATAGGCCGAAAGCCAGAAGGTGGAAGTTCCGATTTAGACAGTGGAGGACAATTTGAATTAGGGACTGCAGACAGACTTAGTAGGCTGTCCCCTGTGGACCATGCATCCACCACATTAACCCATTGCGCCGTAATGGACACGTAATCTTCCGTGGCCATGCCTACAGGTCCATGCGTCTGTTGTCAGGTGCACCTTTGTACTCACAGATTGCCAGAGTGCATGGACAATGCGGTCTTCTACATGCTGGTGGAGGGTTGGGATGGCTTTTCTCGCAAAAGAAGTGTCGACTGGTTAGCTTGTAGCGTGGTACAGCGTAGTCCATCATGGCCTTATTAATAGTAAATAAAATATATAACTAGGCTCTATGAACTTTTAAATAGGTTCCAGGGGTACACGGGCAGCATTGGTGTGGTCAGTGGAGGAGTATTGCAAGTAGGGGCTGCAGACAGGCTATCAAAGGCCTAAAATAACAAACAGTAGGCAGTCATGGCAGTTTTACATCGGTTACATGGATACACAGGCAGGCACTCCAGGCAGCATTGTGGTCAGTGGAGGAGTATTGCAAGTAGGGGCCGCAGACAGGCTATCAAAGGCCTAAAATAACAAACAATAGGCTCATGGCAGTTTTACAGCGGTTACATGGATACACGGGCAGGCAGCTTGGTGGTCAGTGGAGGAGTATTTAAAGTAGGGACCGCAGACAGGCTATCAAAGGCCTAAAATAACAAACAATAGGCTCATGGCAGTTTTACAGCGGTTACATGGATACACGGGCAGGCAGCTTGGTGGTCAGTGGAGGAGTATTTAAAGTAGGGACCGCAGACAGGCTTCAAAGGCCTAACATAAGAAAATGGGCTGGCTGTAGGCACTTTATAATTGGTTCCAGGGGTACACGGGCAGCAGTGGTCTGGTCAGTGGAGGAGTATTTAAAGTAGGGACCGCAGACAGGCTATCAAAGGCCTAACATAACAAACAATAGGCTCATGGCAGTTTCACAGCGGTTACATGGATACACGGGCAGGCAGCTTGGTGGTGGTGAGTGGAGGAGTATTTAAAGTAGGGACCGCAGACAGGCTTCAAAGGCCTAACATAAGAAAATGGGCTGGCTGTAGGCACTTTATAATTGGTTCCAGGGGTACACGGGCAGCAGTGGTCTGGTCAGTGGAGGAGTATTTAAAGTAGGGACCGCAGACAGGCTTCAAAGGCCTAACATAAGAAAATGGGCTGGCTGTAGGCACTTTATAATTGGTTCCAGGGGTACACGGGCAGCAGTGGTCTGGTCAGTGGAGGAGTATTTAAAGTAGGAACCGCAGACAGGCTATCAAAGGCCTAACATAACAAACAATAGGCTCATGGCAGTTTCACAGCGGTTACATGGATACACGGGCAGGCAGCTTGGTGGTGGTGAGTGGAGGAGTATTTAAAGTAGGGACCGCAGACAGGCTTCAAAGGCCTAACATAAGAAAATGGGCTGGCTGTAGGCACTTTATAATTGGTTCCAGGGGTACACGGGCAGCAGTGGTCTGGTCAGTGGAGGAGTATTTAAAGTAGGGACCGCAGACAGGCTATCAAAGGCCTAACATAACAAACAATAGGCTCATGGCAGTTTTACAGCGGTTACATGGATACACAGGCAGCTTGGTGGTGAGTGGAGGAGTAGTGCAAGGAGTGTCTGTCCCAGTACTCCCAAAATATAAATAGATGTTAATGTCTCGCAAAACAACCAAAACAAAAAAAAAAGGTGGCATACTTAGGTACAGGGGTGGGCTCATCTACTGAGTTTCTGACATAGTAATTTGGCAGTAACTATTTAATGGTGCCAATATAGGACACAGACACAGACTACTTTAAGTTGCATCATAGATGTCTACAAATTTGTATTGTCAGTGCCAGACATTGAATGATGTCAGCGAATAGACTAAAGATTGGTGGAGCTGTGCGACATAATTTTGCACGTGGTAGAGCACATTTTGAGCTGGGGTAGGGGGGAACTCTCTTGAGGCCGGCGGGACCGCCCCAGGGCCCCTCATGTTACAACGGTGTGTCTGACGTTGGGTGCGCACCACCACCGCCAGAGACACTACATTGTACTATGAGGGACCCAGTAGCAATGCCGTCAACCAAAAGCGAGCACACCCACCTCTTCAGACAAACAGCAGTCTCACGGGTGCTTGCGCCAAGTCGCGATACCACGGCCCCGTGTGGGGAGTTTTGCCATTTAGGGAGGTGTAAACATGTCGTATGCTGTACAATCAGCTGCAGCAAATTAGACATTAGAAAAGTAATTCACAGGCAAGAGCTTTTCATAGGAAAGCTAGGTGTCGGCCGGGCAAGGTGGGGCAAAAGATTTCGAAATCCAGTTGTGGTTCATTTTAATGAATGTTAGATCGTCAACATTTTGGGTAGCCAGACGAGTCCTTTTTTCGGTTAATATTGAACCTGCAGCACTGAATACTCTTTCTGATAGGACACTTGCTGCCGGGCAAGCAAGCTCCTGCAATGCATATTCTGCCAATTCTGGCCAGGTGTCTAATTTGGAGGCCCAGTAATCAAATGGGAATGACGGTTGAGGGAGAACATCGATAAGGGATGAAAAATAGTTAGTAACCATACTGGACAAATGTTGTCTCCTGTCACTTTCAATTGATGCAGCAGTACCTGTCCTGTCTGCGGTCATAGCAAAATCACTCCACAACCTGGTCAGAAAACCCCTCTGTCCAACGCCACTTCTGATGTGTGCACCCCTAACACTCCTAGTCTGCTGCCCCCTGGAGCTCGTGTGAGAACGATCACGTGCGCTGTGTGCTGGGAATGCCTGAAGCAAACGGTCAACAAGAGTTGATTGTTTGGTTGCTAATATTAGTTCCAAGTTCTCATGTGGCATAATATTTTGCAATTTGCCTTTATAGCGTGGATCAAGGAGGCAGGCCAACCAGTAATCGTCATCGTTCATCATTTTCGTAATGCGTGTGTCCCTTTTTAGGATACGTAAGGCATAATCCGCCATGTGGGCCAAAGTTCCAGTTGTCAAATCTCCGGTTGTGATTGGTTGAGGGGCAGTTGCAGGCAAATCTACGTCACTTGTGTCCCTCAAAAAACCAGAACCCGGCCGTGACACGCAACCAAATTCCTGTGCCCCTGGGAAAGGTTCGGCATTAAAAATATACTCATCCCCATCATCCTCCTCGTCCTCCACCTCCTCTTCGCCCGCTACCTCGTCCTGTACACTGCCCTGACCAGACAATGGCTGACTGTCATCAAGGCTTTCCTCTTCCTCTGGTGCAGACGCCTGCTCCTTTATGTGCGTCAAACTTTGCATCAGCAGACGCATTAGGGGGATGCTCATGCTTATTACGGCGTTGTCTGCACTAACCAGCCGTGTGCATTCCTCAAAGCACTGAAGGACTTGACACATGTCTTGTATCTTAGACCACTGCACACCTGACAACTCCATGTCTGCCATCCTACTGCCTGCCCGTGTATCCTCCCACAAATAAATAACAGCACGCCTCTGTTCGCACAGTCTCTGAAGCATGTGCAGTGTTGAGTTCCACCTTGTTGCAACGTCTATGATTAGGCGATGCTGGGGAAGGTTCAAAGACCGCTGATAGGTCTGCATACGGCTGGCGTGTACAGGCGAACGTCGGATATGTGAGCAAAGTGCACGCACTTTGAGGAGCAGGTCGGAGAACCCAGGATAAGTTTTCAATAAGCACTGCACCACCAGGTTTAAGGTGTGAGCCAGGCAAGGAATGTGTTTCAGTTGGGAAAGGGAGATGGCAGCCATGAAATTCCTTCCGTTATCACTCACTACCTTGCCTGCCTCAAGATCTACTGTGCCCAGCCACGACTGCGTTTCTTGTTGCAAGAACTCGGACAGAACTTCCGCGGTGTGTCTATTGTCGCCCAAGCACTTCATAGCCAATACAGCCTGCTGACGCTTGGCAGTAGCTGGCCCATAATGGGACAACTGGTGTGCAACAGTGTCATCTGCCGATGGAGTGGTTGGCAGACTGCGTTCTGTGGAAGAGCTGTAGCTTCTGCAGGAGGACGAGGAGGAGGAGGAGGAGGGGGTGCGAACGCCTACAGCCAACTGTTTCCTAGACCGTGGGCTAGGCACAACTGTCCCTAAATTGATGTCGCCTGTGGACCCTGCATCCACCACATTCACCCAGTGTGCCGTGATGGACACATAACGTCCCTGGCCATGCCTACTGGTCCATGCATCTGTAGTCAGGTGCACCTTTGTACTCACAGATTGCCTGAGTGCATGGACGATGCGCTGTTTAACATGCTGGTGCAGGGCTGGGATGGCTTTTCTGGAAAAAAAGTGTCGACTGGGTAGCTCGTATCGTGGTTCAGCGTACTCCATCAGGGCTTTGAAAGCTTCGCTTTCAACTAACCGGTAGGGCATCATCTCTAACGAGATTAGTCTAGCTATGTGGGCGTTAAAACCCTGTGTACGCGGATGCGAGGATAAGTACTTCCTTTTTCTAACCAGAGTCTCATGTAGGGTGAGCTGGACTGGAGAGCTGGAGATCGTGGAACTTTCGGGTGTGCCGGTGTACATGGCAGACTGAGAGACGGTTGGAGACGGTATTGTTTCCGCCGGTGCCCTAGATGCAATATTTCCTCCTACAAAACTGGTGATTCCCTGACCCTGACTGCTTTTGGCTGGCAAAGAAACCTGCACAGATACTGCCGGTGGTGCGGAAAATGGTGGCCTTACAGTGACGGAAGGGATGTTGCGTTGCTGACTAGCTTCATTGGCCGAGGGTGCTACAACCTTGAGGGACGTTTGGTAGTTAGTCCAGGCTTGAAAATGCATGGTGGTTAAGTGTCTATGCATGCAACTAGTATTTAGACTTTTCAGATTCTGACCTCTGCTTAAGCTAGTTGAACATTTTTGACAGATGACTTTGCGCTGATCAGTTGGATGTTGTTTAAAAAAATGCCAGACTGCACTCTTCCTAGACTCGGATCCCTTTTCAGGGATTGCAGACTGAGCTTTAACCGGATGGCAACGCTGTGCTCCAACAGGTTTTGGCTTTGACACGCGTTTTGGTCCAGATACGGGCCCGGCAGATGGAACCTGTTGCGATGTTGATGCCTGCTGCGGCCCCTCCTCCACCTCCGCTTCTGAACTACTGCCGCCTGCACCCTGTTCCCCCAATGGCTGCCAATCGGGGTCAATAACTGGGTCATCTATTACCTCCTCTTCGAGTGTGCAACTTCGTCTGTGTCACTGTGTCGGTCGGTGGTATAGCGTTCGTGGCGGGGCAACATAGTCTCATCAGGGTCTGATTGTGGATCTGTACCCTGAGAGGGCAATGTGGTGGTCTGAGTCAAAGGAGCAGCATAGTACTCTGGCTGTGGCTGTGCATCAGTGCACTCCATGTCAGAATATACTTGTAATGGGCATGGCCTGTTAAATGTTTCACTTTCTAAGCCAGGGACGGTATGTGTAAAGAGCTCCATGGAGTGACCCGTTGTGTCGCCTGCTGCATCCTTCTCTCTTGTTGTAGTTTTTGCTGAGGAGGACAAGGAAGCGACTTGTCCCTGACCGTGAACATCCACAAGCGACGCGCTGCTTTTACATTTACCAGTTTCGGAAGAGGAGGCAAAAGAGCTAGAGGCTGAGTCTGCAATGTAAGCCAAAACTTGCTGTTGCTGCTCCGCCTTTAAAAGCGGTTTTCCTACTCCCAGAAAAGAGAGCGTTCGAGGCCTTGTGTAGCCTGACGACGAAACTGGCTCCACAGCTCCAGACTTAGGTGGAATATTTTTATCCCCACGACCACCTGATGCTCCACTACCACTACCATCATTACCAGCTGACAATGAACGCCCACGACGACCTCTTGCACCAGACTTCCTCATTGTTTTAAAATCTTAACCAAAGTAACTTTATTTGTTGCTGTCAAACAACTTACACGGTGAGCTATAACTTCAGTATGATTTCAATATCCCTTAACAGGTTGGTGAGACCACAAGGAAAATCAGGCACAATGTTACACACTCTGTTTTCTGTGGCACAAAATCACAGAGATGACACACACGCAGGACTGTCACTCAAGCACAAATGTCAATATTAATCTCCCACCTAATTTATTTATTTTTTTTTCTCAGGGAGACTTTAGAAACCAAATAATATTAAAAAAAAAAAAAAAGGCTTTCTATGGCCCACAATTAGAGAGAGAGAGGTGGCACAACCAGGAGTCAAGACTGGCGCACAAGCTGAAAGGGCAATATTACTCTCCCACTGTTTTTTATGTTTTTTTTGTTTTTTTCAGGGAGACTTTAGAAACCAAATAATATTAAAAAAACCAAAAAAAAAAAAGGCTTTCTATGGCCCACTGAATGAGAGGGAGAGAGGTGGCACACCCAGGAGTCAAGACTGGCACACAAGCTGAAAGGGCAATATTACTCTCCCACTGTTTTTTTAGGTTTTTTTTTTTTTTTTCAGGGAGACTTTAGAAACCAAATAATATTAAAAAAAAAAAAAAAAAAATAGGCTTGCTATAGCCCACTGAATGAGAGATAGCACACACAGCAGTGGCACACAAGCCCTGACTGAGGCCAATATTTTTCTCCCACTGATTGATGTAGTGTTTTTGTGTTGAGGTAGAATTTAGAACACAAATCACGGAAAAAATAAATAGGCTTTCTATGGCCCACTGAATGAAAGGGAGAGAGGTGGCACACCCAGGAGTCAAGACTGGCACACAAGCTGAAAGGGCAATATTACTCTCCCACTGTTTTTTTATGTATTTTTTGTTTTTTCAGGGAGACTTTAGAAACCCAATAATATTTAAAAAAAAAAATAAATAGGCTTTCTATGGCCCACTGAATGAGAGGGAGAGAGGTGGCACACCCAGGAGTCAAGACTGGCACACAAGCTGAAAGGGCAATATTATTCTCCCACTGTTTTTTTAGGTTTTTTTTTTTTTTTTCAGGGAGAATTAGAAACCAAATAATATTAAAAAAAATAAATAAATAGGCTTTCTATGGCCCACTGAATGAGAGGGAGAGAGGTGGCACACCCAGGAGTCAAGACTGGCACACAAGCTGAAAGGGCAATATTACTCTCCCACTGTTTTTTTAGGTTTTTTTTTTTTTTTCAGGGAGACTTTAGAAACCAAATAATATTAAAAAAAAAATAAAAAAAAAAAAAATAGGCTTGCTATAGCCCACTGAATGAGAGATAGCACACACAGCAGTGGCACACAAGCCCTGACTGAGGCCAATATTTTTCTCCCACTGATTGATGTAGTGTTTTTGTGTTGAGGTAGAATTTAGAACACAAATCACGGAAAAAATAAATAGGCTTTCTATGGCCCACTGAATGAAAGGGAGAGAGGTGGCACACCCAGGAGTCAAGACTGGCACACAAGCTGAAAGGGCAATATTACTCTCCCACTGTTTTTTTATGTATTTTTTGTTTTTTCAGGGAGACTTTAGAAACCCAATAATATTTAAAAAAAAAAATAAATAGGCTTTCTATGGCCCACTGAATGAGAGGGAGAGAGGTGGCACACCCAGGAGTCAAGACTGGCACACAAGCTGAAAGGGCAATATTACTCTCCCACTGTTTTTTTATGTATTTTTTGTTTTTTCAGGGAGACTTTAGAAACCCAATAATATTTTAAAAAAAAAATAAATAGGCTTTCTATGGCCCACTGAATGAGAGGGAGAGAGGTGGCACACCCAGGAGTCAAGACTGGCACACAAGCTGAAAGGGCAATATTACTCTCCCACTGTTTTTTTAGGTTTTTTTTTTTTTTCAGGGAGACTTTAGAAACCAAATAATATTAAAAAAAAAAATAAAAAAAAATAGGCTTGCTATAGCCCACTGAATGAGAGATAGCACACACAGCAGTGGCACACAAGCCCTGACTGAGGCCAATATTTTTCTCCCACTGATTGATGTAGTGTTTTTGTGTTGAGGTAGATTTTAGAACACAAATCACGGAAAAAATAAATAGGCTTTCTATGGCCCACTCAGTGAGAGATGGCACACACAGGGATGGCACTGTAGCAGAAATGCCAATCTTAATCTCCCACAAAAAAAAAAAAAAAAAAAAAAAAAAACTGTCCTACAATTACTATCTCCCTGCAGTAATGTAAGCCAGGTATGGCAGGCAGCAATAGGAGTGGACTGATGCACAAATTAAATAAAAAGTGTGGACAAACAAAAAAGATAGCTGTGCAGAAAGGAAGGAACAAGAGGATATGTGCTTTGAAAAAAGCAGTTGGTTTCCACAGTGGCGTACACACAGCAATACAGCTATCACGGAGCCTTCTAGGGCAGCCCAATGAGCTACAGCGCTGAGGGGAAAAAAAAAAAAAATAGCTTCCACAGTCCCTGCACACCGAAGGTGGTGTTGGACAGTGGAAATCGCTGCAGCACAAGCGGTTTGGTGGTTAGTGGACCCTGCCTAACGCTCTCCCTGCTTCTGACGAAGCGGCAGCAACCTGTCCCTAAGCTCAGATCAGCAGCAGTAAGATGGCGGTCGGCGGGAACGCCCCTTTATAGCCCCTGTGACGCCGCAGACAGCAAGCCAATCACTGCAATGCCCTTCTCTAAGATGGTGGGGACCAGGATCTATGTCATCACGCTGCCCACACTCTGCGTTCACCTTCATTGGCTGAGAAATGGCGCTTTTCGCGTCATTGAAACGCGACTTTGGCGCGAAAGTCGCGTACCGCATGGCCGACAAGCACAGGGGTCGGATCGGGTTTCATGAGACGCCGACTTAGCCAAAAGTCGGCGACTTTTGAAAATGATCGACCCGTTTCGCTCAACCCTAGCTGTGAGGAGAAAGGAGACACGATACTTCTTGTGCTCATACATGACACACATAAAGCAACCAGAGTGCTCAGTCTTTCCTGCCACCAGAATACTGTTTTTTTTTATGGTCTTTGTGATTCACACCCATGTTATGAGAGCTGTGAGGCATGTTTTCTTTAAGGGGTAGGATGAATGTGTGTAAATATTTTGGACAACCCAAGAATTTTGGTTTAGTTTCCAGAAAAAAAAAACCCTGAATCTTATGAGCCACCTTCTTCCCCTTCTCCCTGCCCCCTGAATTCACTCTGAATATACAGCTCCACTTTGGCTTGGTAAATCAAGCCGAACTGCCAGCGCAGCGGGGTGTCTGATTACACCCCTTAATATACTCTATGGAGAGATTGGGGGGGAGAAGTAGAGTGCTATGCAGGCAGGTAAGCACACTCAGTTCCATCATTAGGGTTTTAGCAAATGATTTAGCTTTTTCCACCACTGCATTCACAGGAATCTCTCTTTGTACTGTGTATGGGAGACATAATAGCAGCCGGTCTCTGTCCACTAGCTCAGAGAGAACTGAAAATTGGAGACAGAAGCTGGTAAAACTAGTGAAAATGCAGTATACAAGTCTTATAATGGCCTGAAATAGTTATTAGTAGTTATTATTCATGTACATACACAAGCTGAACTGAAAAATTATCTTAAATGGTAGGTACACTTTATGGGCCATAAAGTTATATGCAAATAAAGTGTGTTTGCACAAGGGAAATTGGGGAAAATACTCAAGGAATTGTGATAATAAAAGATTATGGCTTTCAGTTTTGGGAAGTCAGAACTTTCTAATTTCTTCCATATGACAATGATAGGCTCAAGTGTAGGCCATACACAAATGGGAATTGTGAGCCATACATTAGTTCATCCTTCAATCTGCTCTGCTTACTGCGCATTTATTGCTTTTTTATTCTGTTTTCATTTTTTTATACTTTTTGGATGCATTTGACAGCTTTTTTAATGCATTTTTAGAGCAGAAACTTTGCAATACCACACTAAGAATTACAATTGCGGTTTTATATACATTTTTACTGGCTACCCACATGGGAATGATATCTAAAAAAAACAGTTACATGGATATTACATAAAAGTTTAATATGGCTTAAGTTAGACCTTTTCCTTTTTTGAACTTCATACTGTGATTTGTTCCCCAATGTCAGTGGAAGGCTAGCAGCACTTAAAAGGGCTTCCACTAACGGCTTTGCGCTAGCCACCTTGTCTAGCAGATTACAGAGGAATCCTGACCTTCACCCTTTAGCCACTATACAGGGATCAGGTCTTACACAGGCACCCCCAGGTTGAGTCCACAGCTGCTGGTCAGTGGAGTGGGCTGACAGAGGATGGTCAGAAAGCTGAGTCTGTACCAAGACATCAGGATTAGGAACAAAATTGTCAGGTAATAGAATAGTCAAAACATGATCCAAAGTCAAAAAAAGGAAACAAGCTAGTTAAGCAGGAACAGAGAAATGAGAGTGGCGCAGAATAAGTAGAACGTTTAACTGGCAACTGAAGGCAGGTAGCTAGCGGTTTATATTGTGTGAAGCCACACTATAGGTTCACACAAAGAAGTAAATGAGAACACCAGGTTCAGGAATTAACCTCCAAGCTCCATCATCTTAGTTAGCACCAGTCTGTTTGATTAAATTGCATGAACTATACCATTGAAGTTCTCTGGAAAAGAAGAAAAACCAAACTACCATAAGGTCCAATATAAAACCATAAATTTTATTAAACAACATAAAAACCGCTAGACAAGGTACAATGATGCAATTCGGGGGAACAATTGTGCACTCCTATTGGCCATGATGAACGCGCGTCATCAGGGGAAGGAGCTGCCTGCTCCGAAATGCGCGTCGGGGTCGGGTCTGGTCTGGTCTGGTCGCCCATCCATCCTGTCTGTTCTACGTGTGCCGGTATGTACTCATGTTGAGTTGTGATCTATCTATTTTCTCCCATGTTGTGGCATTGTCCCATTATTATTCCTTCTAGCAGCGATGGGTTTATTATTATAGAGGCATACTGTTACGTTCAGGCAGGTTATGTGTTGGTGCCCTGGCCCGTTCATCATGGCCAATAGGAGTGAACAATTGTTCCCCCGTATTGCATCATTGTACCTTGTCTAGCAGTTTTTATGTTGTTTAATAAAATGTATGGTTTTATATTGGACCTTATGGCTGTTTGGTTTTTCTTCTTTTCCTGAGTTATGTTTAGCAGCTGGCCCCTATTTGTCCTCTACGCATATTTATCACTTATTATCTTTATGGTAGATTTGTAAATTGTATACATTGATGTAATATGCTTGCTTCAATAGTATTATTATGCATTGAAGTTCTCTGTGGAGAAGTGGGGCGAACAGAAACTTCTATCACAGGTGCGTTTTATCTGTGGATTTTTCAAAAACTGAGCGCAAAAATTCACACAGAAATTCGCAATGTGTGCACATAGCCTTAGAGAAAAACTAACAGGTCTCTGAGAGCCAGAATTCCTGCTGGTTGGTAGGTGATCTTATACTTATTTCATCTAATAAAATGCTATTTAATTATGCAAAAATCATACAATGTGGTTTTCTGTTTTTTATTTTTAGATTCTGTAACTCATAGTTGAAGTCTACCTACGATAAAAATGATAGAACTCTCCATTCTGTGTAGATGGCAAAACTTGCAAAATCCGCAGTGTATCAAATAATTATTTTCCCCACTGTGTACATGTATATAAATATGAAAAGCTATTATATTATTTGGAATTCAGACTTCTAAACTTCTATGATCTGCTTATGGAGTTTTAAATCAAATGGTCTGGTTTTAAATCTTATTGGGCATGAGAAGATATAACAGTACATAGAAAGTAGTTTACAATAGATCTTTCTGCAGGTAATTTATAATTTTACTATCGCTTCCAGTCGATCAAGAGAGACCTTATCACCACTCCCAAATACTTCTACTTGATTGGGCGTGAAAAAGTGAAGAAGGGACCAGAGAAAGGCCAAATAAAGGAGGTGCTGAAGAAGAAGCTAGAAATTCCATCCCTTAGGAGTATTTCTCTAAGGTATGCAAGAGGTTTCTCCTTACATATGTTTAAGTAAACTAGTCCCCATATATTAATAATGGTGCAGGCCTCTTTGTAAATCTTTGAAACAGTTTATATCAGCGCTGGAAAACGCCCCTCTCTGGAAATATGAGCCGATATTAAAGGCTAGTACTTACAGGGGGGATAGAATAATATTGTGAGAACCAAATGGTACTTACAGGGGGGATAAAATAATATTGTGCGAACCAAATGGCAGCGGGATAAGAGTAAAAATATCCTAATAAGTCAGCTACAGCTGTGGTGAAAATTACATAAAAAGCACTCAATGTGTATAAAATACAATCATGGAGGTATCAAGAATGCAATATAAAGCGCAAGCTTCAGGTGTAGCTGAAGGAAATTTACCTGATATGCTTGATTATGTTGTTTGATATTATCCACTTTTATAGTGTTTGCCTGTTGGGGAAATCCGTGTTATGAGCTCTGCCCCGGCCGGTGGGCCCTGAAGTCTTTACCGGCGTGTGATGGATGAACGCTGCGCTGTACAGACGCTCGGTTCACTGTGAATACAGGACCTTGCGTGACGTCACGGTCACATGATTAATCATGTGACTGACTATGGAAAGCGCGGTGGATCAAATCCTACGCGTTTCAGAATTTCTTGCCGCAGCTGAATGATTTACATCTGATAGCCAGCATAAGTACATGTGGGGGTTGCCTGGTTGCTAGATCTGATACTTGACCACCAGCATCCTAAGACCATATGGTGCTGCTAGTTCAGTTCATCACATGCATGGTCGGGCCTGGATTTATGGTTGTAACTGTTTCCCAAATCGGTCAATGGGAGCCTGATGATCCTTTCTAGCTAGCAAAGCTTTCTTTCTACACTAAAAAAACCAAACTGTACAAATAGAAAAAGTCTGCTCATATATTGCATTTCTGGTCAATATAACTATTGTTTTTCAGAAGTGAGGCTTTATCATAGATCAATGATCTTTGTTTATACAGTATGTAGAACATTATGGTATAGTTTTCTTATTCTTAAAATAGGAAGACCACATACTGGTCACTAATTATTTTTATATGAATTTCTTTTGCCTGCAACCAGCACACGCCAGGATGACTTCTTCATCTTACATGAGACAGATCATGACACTCTTCTAGAATCAGTCTTCAAAACTGAACTCATTAGTCTGCTGTGCAAAAGATATGAGGAGATGACCAAGAGTAAACTAGTGCTGAACTTCGGAGACACGTAAGAGAACCGTTTGTCATAGTTGTAATCTGTGCGGTAAGAATGCATATAGATAAATGTTCATGAACACAGAAGTAGAAATCACACTGATAGACGTCAAATGGCAGGCAGCTATGCATTTAGAGAGAACCATCACCAGGTCAAAAGTGGCCAGTTCTTGATGTAGTTCTATTCTTGCTGGTCTCCTGAGTATGTAGACGCTTTGGTCTTTTTTTAAACCCGTCATATGGTTCCAGATACATGGATCTTTTTACTTAGTGCTAATTTTTATGGTCTTTACCAAGGGGGCGTTGCTCATAGGGTAATAACTAGTGATGAACGAGTACACTTGTTGCTCGGGTGGTCTCCGAGTATTTGTAAGTGCTAAGAGATTTGGTTTTCGTCGCCGCAGCTGAATGATTTACAGCTGCTAGACAGGCAGAATACATGTGGGGATTCCCTAGCAACCAGGCAACCCCCACATGTGCTCAGGCTGGCTAGTAGCTGTAAATCATGCAACTGAGGTGATGAAAACTAAATCTCCGAGCAGTCACAAATACTGGGAGACCATCCGAGCAACGAGCATACTCGCTCATCACTAGTAATAACCTTAAGACATGGCCCCAGAGAATCCTGTTTGTTAGGGAATCCCCACATGTATTCATGCTGTCTAGCAGTTGCAAATCGTGCAGCTGCGTCGACATAAACTAAATTTTCGAGCACGCCAAAATGCTAGGAGACCAACCGAGCATGCTTGGGAAATCTCGAGTAACGAGTATACTCGCTCATCACTAGTTATTATAGGTTAACACCCCATATATTATATAAAAGATAAGATTAACCGTCATTTTAATTTTTTTCCCCATAAATCAGTAGTATCTTTTTAGATAAATGTGTTCTTTCTCCCTCTAGACTGATTATAAATTACAAAAATTCTCAATTCACAGGTAAAATGTGTCTTTAGTGAAGAGATTTTCCCATTAAAAGACAGGAGATGGCTACTGGTGCTTATAAAGTTCTATGGAGAAATGTAACTGTTGTTTCAGAACAACATGCAGCAGAATGTCTGTCTGTATCTAGCTTCTCCCCCTCAATAAAAATGTTAAAAGCACCAACTGCCATCAGGTATTTCAGTAATGCAAAAATCTGTCTTCATTGAATCCAGATTTTACCCATGAATTGAAAGAGAAAGATTAGTTCACAAGTAGAAAAAAAGCAGATTTCTCTGATAAGACATATTACAAAGTTCCTTATTTTCATATGTACCATTGATTTATGAAATAACAATTTTAACGATGGTTACTCTTCAAGGTTAATAGAATAATGGCCAAAAATGGATTTTATGTCTTTGATAACTTTGTAAGTCCCATTGGTTACAAGGGAGAAAGAAAACATAAGTGCGACGACTTCTCCATTGACAGTTGCAACTGTTATAGTAACTTACAGGTCTATTTGCAGAACTATGTGAGTCAGCAGCTACATCCCACCATTAAGAATATTCTGGCATTTCTGACTGATCTGTTATCAACAAAAGTGGATATGGGGCTTATGGATATACCATTCATTGTAACTGGTTTTACTTTATATAGTAAACACAGCTACACCATCTTGTACATTGATTTATGCAAGCAATTTTTTTTCTCCAGACTACAACTTAGAGTAAAGAAAGAAGGTTGGGGAGGAGGAGGCTCAAGAACCATTACATTCTTGAGGGGACATGGAGACATTGCACAGCCTAAACCTGGAGGAAAAACCCTCACAATCAGTGTTGGAGATGGACTTCCCAAAAATTCCAGTAAGTATCTGCTTACACAAGAGTTAGGTCAGAAACTACTGTAGGATTTCTACTCACTTGGTTATGTCTGAGGTAGGCACAGGAAGCAGTTTCAGTGAAATGTCCAGGCTGGTTTATTAAGACTTCATAAACTACTCAGAAACCAAACAAAAAAACACAAATTAAATAGTCCATACAATTTTGCGGGTTCGCCCACTTGTGTTAATGTCTAGTTCTTGAGTCCTTACCAAAGACCAACACACTGAAGGTCTACACACCTCCAGACACATACCACGTCCCCGAGGTGGGGATATGTGAGCAGCAAGTCTCACCCATCTCTTTAACTGCTCGTAAACCCAGCTCTGATACACCCTATTAACTCTGTCAGCACTATACCTGCTGGAGCCAGCCTTCCTGGGCTTACATCACCGAAGCTACCAACCTCGATGATACATATCTCCATTCAAGGACCTATCCGGAAGCCATCTTACACTACCTAAATATAAAAATTTGCTTAACCCCCTAGTGACAAAGAATTTTTAGTTTTTATGCTCTTATATTTTTGTAGAAAAAAAATGTGGTTTGTATTGCTATTTTCTGAGACCCGTAACTTTTTTATTGTTTAACCTTTAGAGCTGTGTGAGGGCTTGTTATTTGTACACAGAGCTTTCTAACTTTGATGCCATGATGCATTAATACAGCATCACATGGGTAGCTAGAGGCAAAACCATCTATGCCTTATAGGAGGACAATGTAAATATCCTTTCTTCTTTATTCTACAATATACTGTCATCTTCTTCATGGCAACTGTACAAACAAAAGAATACAGTAGCACACTGTAAGCGCTAAGATATATGCAAACAGAGAATATATGAAATTTGAATTGCAATACTGCTATATACAATATACTTATGAAAAGGAAGGTACTTAGCACATAAATTGGCCAATTCATGAGAGCCCATCAGCCATAACAAGGTGACATTTCTTTGATGGGACCCTATCTGGGAACAAAGTTTCTGTCCCCCATATGAAAATTTTTTTAGTGGTACAGTCCATAAAATGTCATCATACAAGCAGTTATGGTAACTACCATGTTGACACCATTGAAAAAATAAAGCCATACCCAAGGGGTTCGGCATGAGATCAAATAATCCAACATAGAAGTCAATGGGTCCGTAAAAATCATGGACAGCACACAAATCCATGTGCTGTCTGTGATTAACATTGCAATGGGAAGGTGAAGCTTTGCAGTTTGTGAAAAAAATCACTAATAAAACATTCATGGTAGATACTACTGTTCCATTGACCAAATACTGATGAAAATGGGATCCTAAAGGCAGATAAAATTTAGACCATTATTGTGCATGGGAAATATCACTGACATCTGAATGAGAACTAAATGAAATCACAGCTAATAACAAACCTTTATGGCCAGTTTAAAAACACCTAACAAATCCTTGTTGTATAGGATATGTATGCACAGTCCACTCCTTCAAGAAGCTTATCTAAGTTTGTCTTTACTCACATCACATGGCTAACTGAAGATAAAAATAAGTATTCAAAAATCACAACCAAATTTCATTTTTGGCTGAAACTATTATTTATCAAGAATTTGTCACCAGGTTTTTACCACCTAATCTGACAGCAACATAATGTAAAGACTGAGACCCTGATTACAGCGATGTATCACTTACTGGATTACTTGCTTTTGTTTTAATAAAATCACTGTTTTACAGTTTTACAGGCAGGAGAATATCACTAGAGCACTAGTAAATAATGATGAATGAGCGTGCACACCACTGCTCTTTATACAGTTGAGCATCGGGGTGCTCGAGTACACTAGTTACTCAATCGAGTATCGTGGGTGCACAAGTGCCGTACTCGAGTCCCCACCCTGCATGTTTTGCGGTTCTCAGGCAGCCAATAAACATAACATGTGAGGATTGCCTGCCATACACCTTAAGCCATAGCCATGTTGGCTGCTGGCATTACTGTGATTGACCGGCCGTATCGCATCATAAGGTCTTATATGACGCTATGTTCGGCACACCCCCCTCTGGGAGCAGTTCAGGGAGAGTTGATCTAGGAGGGAGAGCTTAGATTAGAGCAGGCATATAGGCAGTGTTTAATTGCTATTGCAGTACTTGTATAGCGCTGCTGACTCATTAAAACAAAAGTCCTTTTCAGTGCTACATACTGTCCTTTGTATAGTAAAAATGCTGTTACCTGCATTCAGTGTAGGGATTGCTGGTGGAGAAGGGATAGTTTGTGATTAGAGGCATATAGGGTTTATTACCTTACAGTCCTTCTATAGGTATACTGCTGCTGCAACTTAAAACAAAAGTCCCTTTAAAGGGCTACATTTTTTTTCCCCTATTAATACAGGAAAGTTTGCAGACATATATTATATACCTAACAGAGGCGTAGCTAAGGGTTCAGCTCAGGGGGGGCGAACCATCTGAGTGGGCCCCTAACCCTTGATTACAACTATGGTGGCACACTTTAATCATGGGTATAGGGGGAACCTCAGCAGATGATCCTGCTGTAATCGAAAATGTATAATGGCCCCCGCATTGGCCCCCACGTTGTATCTCCCTTGGATTCTGGTCTCTGACCCTTTCTGTGGGCTGCAAATTGCAGAAAATAAAAACAACCAGTAAATGTGTATAGAGTCCATCATATGGGAATAGGTCCCTGAATGAATCCAGGTAACCCTAAAAGGAATACTCTTGTCTGGACAAGACCCAAAAGAGGTGAATGGAAAGAAAGAGGAAAGCAGAAGAAAGGGGGAGGTAAAATATCACACAATGAAAGAAGAAAGTGCGCCCCCCCGTATGTCATCTCTTCTTTTTTTGCCCTTCTCCCCATTTGCGGGCCATGTTATTCAGACTGAGTATACATATGCAGCTAAAGGTGATTGTGATTATCTATACTCACCTACTGGCTGTTCCCATTTTTATTCTATTTGGCTTTTCATCATATATATTTATACTCAACTTTATGGGGATTTTTATTGTTTATATAAATAGCATTTTCATGTTTGTTACCTTGTATTTACTGATATGAGATGACACACACTGGACTGATAGGACCCTGAGGCCATGTTCACACTTTGCGGTGTGCTCTGCAGGTTTATCCCGCAGAGGAATTGATAAATCTGCAGGGCAAAACCGCTGCGGTTATCCCTGCAGATTTATTGCGGTTTGTTCCGCGGTTTCCGCTGCGGGATTACTCCTGTACTATTGATGCTGCATATGCAGCAATATGCAGCATCAATAGTAATGATAAAAATAATAAAAATTGGTTTATACTCACCCTCTGATGTCCGGATCTCCTGGGCGCTGCACCCGGCGCTCCGGTTCCAAAGATGCTGTGCCGAGAAGGACCTTCGTGACGTCACGGTCATGTGACCCGGGCGTCATCACGGTCATGTGACCGCGACGTCACCACAGGCCCTGCTCGCACAGCAAACCGAAGACCGGACGGCCGCGGGCAGCGCTGAGAGGTGAGTATAGCATCATTTTTTATTTTAATTCTTTTTTTTGTTATACTATTTATGGGTCCCAGGGCCTGGAGGAGAGTCTCCTCTCCTCCACCCCGGGTACCACCTGCACATTAACCGCTTACTTCCCGCAACGTGGGCACAGCCCCATGCGGGAAGTAAGCGGTTCAATGCATTTCTATGGGTGCAGAATCGCTGCGATTCTGCACAAAGAAGTGACATGCTGCGGGTTGTAAACAGCTGCGTTTCTGCGCGTTTTTTCCCGCAGCATGTGCACTGTGGTTTGCGGTTTCCATAGGGTTTACATGTTAATGTAAACGCTATGGAAACTGCTGCGGACCCGCAGCATCAAAATCACCGCGGATCCGCGGTAAAAACCGCAAAGTGTGAACATGGCCTGACCCCAGCTACAGGACCACATTACAAGAGATAGAGAGAGAGATGCTGAGAGACTGAGAGACAGAGAGAGAGAAGACAGAGAGAAAGACAGAGAGCGAGACTGAGAGAGACAGAGAGCGATACCGAGACAAAGAGACAGAGAGACTGACAGAGAGACTGAGAGAGACTGACAGAGAGGGACTGAGAGACTAATAGAGTCACACAGAGAGACAGACAGAGAGAGACTGACAGAGACAGACAGAGAGCGAGACAGAGACTAACAGACAGAGAGAGAGACTGACACAGAGACTGAGATCGAGACTGAGAGAGCAAGACAGAGAGAGAGCGAGACTGAGACAAACTGAGAGAGAGAGTGAGACAGAGACTGAGAGACAGAGAGAGACTGCCAGAGACTGAGAGAGACAGAGAGAGACTGACACAGAAACAGAGACTCAGAGAGAGACTGAGACAGAAAGACACAGAGAGCGAGACTGAGAGAGACAGAGAGCGAGACCTTGACTGAGAGAGACAGAGAGACTGAGAGAGACAGACAAAGAGACAGACTGAAGAGAGAGACTGACAGAGAGACAGAGATTGAGAGACAGACAGAGAGACAGGGAGACTGACAGACTGAGAGCGAGACAGAGAGAGAGCGAGACAGAGAGAGAGCGAGACTGAGAGAGCGAGACAGAGAGAGAGCGAGACTGAGAGAGAGAGACTAAGACAGAGACAAACTGAGAGTGAGACAAAGACTGAGCCAGAGAGAGACTGACAGAGACTGAGAGACAGAGAGCGAGACAAAGACTGAAACAGAGAGAGACTGCCAGAGAGTGACAGAGAGAGACTGACAGAGACTGACAGAGACAGAGACTGAGAGAGTGATTGACCCTGAGAGACAGAGAGAGCGAGACAGAGAGTGAGCGAGACAGAGAGAGAGCGAGACAGACTGAGAGAGAGCGAGACTGAGAGCGAGACAGAGTGAGCGAGATTGAGAGTGAGCAAGACAGAGAGTGAGCGAGACAGCGAGAGACAGAGAGCGAGAGAGAGCGAGACAGAGAGTGAGCGAGACAGAGATAGACAGACTGACAGAGAGCGAGACAGAGAGCGAGACAGAGTAAGCGAGACAGAGAGTGAGCGAGACAGAGAGAGACAGACTGACAGAGAGCGAGACAGACTGAGAGAGAGCGAGACAGAGAGCGAGACAGAGTAAGCGAGACAGAGCGCGAGACAGAGAGCGAGACAGAGCGTGAGCGAGACAGAGCGTGAGCGAGACAGAGACAGACAGAGAGAGCAAGACAGAGTGCGAGACAGAGAGAGAGCGAGACTGAGCGAGAGACAGAGAGCGAGACAGAGTAAGCGAGACAGAGCGAGACAGAGTAAGCGAGACAGAGAGAGACAGAGAGAGCGAGACAGAGTGCGAGACAGAGAGAGAGCGAGACTGAGCGAGAGACAGAGAGCGAGACAGAGTAAGCGAGACAGAGCGAGACAGAGTAAGCGAGATAGAGACAGAGAGAGCGAGACAGAGAGCGAACGAGACAGAGAGCGAGACAGAGCGCGAGACAGAGCGCGAGACAGAGCGCGAGACAGAGAGCGAGACAGAGAGCGAGACAGAGCGTGAGCGAGACAGAGCGTGAGCGAGACAGAGACAGACAGAGAGAGCAAGACAGAGTGCGAGACAGAGAGAGAGCGAGACTGAGCGAGAGACAGAGAGCGAGACAGAGAGCAAGCGAAACAGAGAGCAAGCGAGACAGAGAGCAAGCGAGACAGACAGCGAGATTGAGAGAGCGAGACAGAGAGAGAGACTGAGAGACTGACAGAGACACAGAGAGCGAGGGAGACAGAGAGACTGACAGAGACAGAGCAAAACGGATGCAAGAAACCTTAGGGACATGTCAGGAGGGGAACAGTGTCCTGCCTCCTCCTCACTGCACAGTGCAGTCACCTCCAGCCCCCTGCAGCCTGAGCTCCTACTCCGTCCTATCTCCTGTCCTGCTCCTGTATGCAGGGCAGGGAGGGAAGAAGCAGCGTCCTGAAGTCTCTCTGCAGACAGACACCACACAGCCGGCAATGTGTGCGTCTGCAGTATGCTCTGCTGGAGGCAGCAGGTACAGTGCCGGCACCCAGCGTCCCCGGGTACATGCTCCTCTACAGAACAGACCGCAGCAGAGCAGGGAGATTCTGTCCCTGCTCTACTGCAGAGCTCAACTATATTGGCGTGCACAGCAGGCTAATATAGTTAAGGGTAGCGTAGCTCCAGGTGGGCCCCCTCTGAGCTCCGGGCCCGGGGCGACAGCACCCTCTGCCCCCCTGGTAGCTACGCTACTGATACCTAATTTAAAATGTGCAAGGCGTTTGTTAAGGGAAGAGGAAGTGGACGTGCTGCTAATGGTGTATGGAGAGACCGAGGCCATGGGCCAGGTGAAACGTTACCTGCTACAGGAGCTCAACAAGCATGCTCATCCATGACACTTAGCTTCCAGTCCCATTTTGCAAGGGGGCCAGAACAGTGCGAACAGGTGGTCGTTTAAATGACAGATAATGCTTCCAGTATATTTCACAGCACCACCCTGTCTTCCATACAGTCCAGTCTCGCTAGCCAAGAGTCTGGCCCACATATTCCTTACCCTGAACCTTCTTCCTCCCACCATGGTGAGTCCCAGTAGATGAGTGATCCCTCATTCAGATATTCCGAGGAGCTCATTACATTTCCATTTGTTGATTCTGGACTCTCATCCAGCACGTTTCAAGAAGGACATGAGGAGATCATGTGTAGTGATGCCCAAGTATTTGAGCGGCCCCATTCAGAAGAAGACGATGGGGAACAACAATTAATGTCTCAAGACGTAGATGATGATGAGACACAGTTTATTAGGCCCTCCTTTATGTCTAATACAGGGTGTATCAGAGTTCCTCTTCCTTCTAATTTTTGCCAGTTCTTGCATTTTGCACATAGACTTTATGAGTTTCAGATTCCTTCCTTCATATATTAAACAGGATGTGTTTGACGATGTCACAAACATCATATGCTTAGTTAAGGTAGTAAAATATTAAAATTACATTTTCCCATGACAACCGGTGGGTGTAGTTTTATTTCCCCCCTTTACTATGTCTTCGACTGTAGTCATAGGTTGAGAGATGGCCAGGTTATCAAGGGGTGAAGGAGGCATTATTATTTTTTTTCTCTTTTTAATTTTGCCTTATATACAAGTCATTATACAAGAAAGAATGTTTCCTAAAATTTTTCCTGTAAAATCCATTTTATCTTTAGTTTTGTATGTTTTATTATCAGTCCGTACAAGTGGAGTAATACTTTGACAACATTGCTCCCAGCAACAACCTGGGAGTCAGAGATGCATCCAGGCATCTTCCACATGCTGTTTCCATTCCATTTGAGTGCTGCTTCCATCCATTTCAGTGATTTTACTGCCTTCCCAGCCCTCCTGTTAGGGTCTTCCAGAAAAATTCTTGCGTTTCACATTGACTTCCATTATGCTCAGTACTGGAGTCAACCCCATCCGAGTGTCCGACCTGCTTGATTCAAGTATCAAGCATTTTAGTGCTCGATTCATTACTACTAATAAACCTACTGCCATGAAGTTTTCCATATTTATGATCTGTGTATAATGTGGCCTTTAGGATTGATTGGCAGCTTTCTGCTTATGTAAATTGTACTCAGAAAACTGTCAATTAGTGGTGGGGGCATCGATATACAGACCTCAGTTTTCAGAGAACTGGTAGATCTGTAACAGATTAAACAATGATTGTATAAAAACTGAAGCAAGCAGCCCAGTAGGTGATACATTCCTATGTGAGAGCTGACACCATACAACAACACCCACAATCGGTTCTAGCACCGATCGCTGGTGTTTAACCCCTCTGATGCCGCTGTCAATAGTGACAGCGACATTGAGGAGCATCGCACAGGGAGTGGGCTCCCGTAAGTACAGTGAGATGTGATCGCATTTTGCTGATGGTCTCCATGGTGACTCCCGGCCGCAAGATGGCTGCAGGGTCCTTCAGGGTCCGGCAGGGAAGGTGGCATGTTAGCTCTTGCTAAGGACAGGAGCTGAAACACCTCATAACTGCCTGTCACACGCTGCTCTGATGCTCTGCATTGCAGAGTTTAAGATCAGCGATCTGTCAGTATAAAAATGATGTCTCAACCTGGAACAATGTAAAAAAGAAAAAAATTGAAAAGAGTAAAAATATCAAAAAAAATAAATAAAGAACTAAATAAAGAATAAATATATAATACAATAGATACTTTTATGCGTCCAGAACGACCCTTTCTATTAAACTGTCGCACTAGTTAATCCCTTCAGTGAACACTGTAAAAAAATTGCTGTTTTTTGTTCATTCTACCTCCCAAAAATCATAATAGAAATTATAAAAAAATGTCATGCGCTCATAAATGGTACCAATAAAACACGTTAAAATAAAACAAGCCCCCACATTACTCTGTCAGCAGAAATATGGAAAAATTATAGCTGTCTAAATATGGGGATGCAAAAACTAGTTTTTGCAATAAAAAGCATCTTTTAGCGTATGACAACAGCCAAACAAAAAACCCGATATAATTCTGGTAACGGTGTAATCGTACTGACCCAACAAATAAATCTGCACCAAAGGTATAGGCAGGCACCACCGTCAGGGATCACCTCTAGCATACTACAGAAAGGCACATTTAGAAAGAACAAAGAAAAAGGTAGTATGCAAACAAAAAGGGATCACCAGAATGATTTACCAAAATATACCAACTTTATTAAACCACAATCATTAGATACACTACAACATGATTATTAAAAACACTTAAAAAATGCATAACAAAGCAAACCATGAAAACTAGACCTATGATAAGGTCAAGCCACAATGCCACCCTACAAAATGCCTGCAACGTCAAATAGGAAATTCCCCCATAGCTACCAAGTAGTCAAATCCAAGGGTATACCATACTACCTGGTGGAAAATGCCAGGCCTCGCAGGTAGCCTCCCACTAGGACCTATAGCATAATAGAAAAGGGGGAGCAGGGTAGGTGGCACCGGGCAAGGATGGGCATCCTTGCCCGGTGCCACCTACCCTGCTCCCCCTTTTCTATTATGCTATAGGTCCTAGTGGGAGGCTACCTGCGAGGCCTGGCATTTTCCACCAGGTAGTATGGTATACCCTTGGATTTGACTACTTGGTAGCTATGGGGGAATTTCCTATTTGACGTTGCAGGCATTTTGTAGGGTGGCATTGTGGCTTGACCTTATCATAGGTCTAGTTTTCATGGTTTGCTTTGTTATGCATTTTTTAAGTGTTTTTAATAATCATGTTGTAGTGTATCTAATGATTGTGGTTTAATAAAGTTGGTATATTTTGGTAAATCATTCTGGTGATCCCTTTTTGTTTGCATACTACCTTTTTCTTTGTTCTTTCTAAATGACCCAACAAATAAAGTCACCTAATCACTTACAATATACCGCACAAGGAATGGTGTAAATAAAACCAATTCTTCACCTGCTGTTTATTTTTTCATTCTGCCTCCCAAAGATCTCAGTAAGGTTTGGCGCACATTTGTCCTGCACTCTACGCTGAGTGCTGACACCGGGGTTTCCATGTAAATCTCTGAAATACATGATTCAGGTGGAACCCCCTGCGGAAGGTTCCCTATAATCAGGCAGATGGAGACACTGGAGACACTGTGGACCCCATAGGACCTGTGATCTGACGGTGTCCGTCTTTTTAGGCTAATATAAAAGCACAGTTGACCACAGTTGTGTGCACTTCAGAAAAGAAGGACACTGGTGAACAGAGGAAAGACGGAGTCCAGAGTAACTCTGCAGCTTCACTATAGTCAATGGATGCCTAGGGGGTTTCATCTGAATCATGTCACTTTTAGATTTAGATGGAAACCCCAAAGTAAGTGCTCAGCGTACAGCACCATATGCAGTGCCTTGCAAAAATATTCGGCTCCCTGGAACTTTTCAATCTTTTCCCACATATCATGCTTCAAACATAAAGATACCAAATGTAAATTTTTGGTGAAGAATCAACAAGTGGAACACAATTGTGAAGTTGGGTGAAATTTATTGGTTATTTTAAATTTTTGTGGAAATTCAAAAACTGAAAAGTGGGGCGTGCAATATTATTCGGCCCCTTTACTTTCAGTGCAGCAAACTCACTCCAGAAGTTCATTGTGGATCTCTGAATGATCCAATGGTGTCCTAAATGCCCAATGATGATAAATACAATCCACCTGTGTGAATCAAGTCTCCGTATAAATGCACCTGCTCTGTGATAGTCTCAGGGTTCTGTTTGAAGCACAGAGAGCATCATGAAGACCAAGGAACACAACAGGCAGGTCCGTGATACTGTTGTAGAGAAGTTTAAAGCCGGATTTGGATACAAAATGATTTCCAAAACTTTAAACATCCCAAGGAGCACTGTGCAAGTGATCATATTGAAATGGAAGGAGTATCATACCACTGCAAATCTACCAAGACCCGGCCGTCCCTCTAAACTTTCATCTCAAACAAGGAGAAGACTGATCAGAGATGCAGCCAAGAGGCCCATGATCACTCTGGATGAACTGCAGAGATCTACAGCTGAGGTGGGACAGTCTGTCCATAGGACAACAATCAGTCGTACACTGCACAAATCTGGCCTTTATGGAAGAGTGGCAAGAAGAAAGCCATTTCTCAAAGATATCCATAAAAAGTGTCGTTTAAAGTTTGCAACAAGCCACCTGTGAGACACACCAAACATGTGGAAGAAGGTGCTCTGGTCAGATGAAACCAAAATCGAACTTTCTGTGCTCTCAAATCCAAATGACCCCCTCTCTTCTGAACCCCAGTGTGTCTACACCACATTTAGCGCACACATGTTTGGCATTTCTGTAGTGATGAGAGCATGCCTAATTTACATATGCTTGTCTCCAGAAGCATGAGCTGGGCATAACGTACTAGTTACTATAAGGTTCTGGTCACTTCAACATACTGATCACTACAATGGCAGTTTGCAATTTTCACTCAGTAACATCTACTGATTGTTTCTGCAAAACACCCATGGAGTCAAAATCGTCACTACACATGTAGATAAATTCCCAAAGGGGTATAATTTGCAAAATGGGGTCACTTAAGAGGGGATTTTTCTTATCTAGCACTTAGGGGCTCTTTATATGGAGTCTACAAACTATTCTAGGAAAATCTGCACTCCAGGATGCAAACAGCGCTCCGTCCCTCCAGAGTCTTGCTGTGTGGCTAAGCAGTACTGTAGAGTCACGTATGGGGTATTTCTACAGTCATCACAAATTGTGGGACAAATTTTGGTGCCGTTTTTACCCATTGCGCAGTTGAAAATGTAAAATTTAGGGCTAACACACAATCTTGGTGGTAAAAACGTTAATTATTTTTTCTTCAATGCCATGTGGTATAAAATTCTGTCACACAACTGTGGTGTCAATATAATCACTGGACCCCTAGACTAATTCATTGAGAGGTTTGTAAAATGGGGTCACGTATGGGGGGGTCTGCTGTTCTGGCATCTTAGGGGCTCTGCCAATGTGACATGGCACACTCAAACCAGTGCAGCAAAATCTGCACTGTAATATGATGCTTCTTCCCTTCTGAGCTTTGCACTGTTCCTCAAAAGTAGTTTTTGACCACATATGGGGTATCATTGAACTCATTTTCTCCTGTTACCCTTATAAAAAAAATACAAAACTTGGGGCTAAAAAACATTTTTGTGGCAAAAATTTGATTTTCTTTTTTTCACGGCTCAACATTATAAACTTCTGTGAAGCACCTGATGGTTTAAAGTGCTCAATACACATCTAAATAAGTTCCCTGAGGGGTCTAGTTTCCAAAATGGTGTAACTTTGGGGTGGTTTCCACTATTTAGGCACAACAGGGACTCTCCAAACACGACATGGCGTTTCCTAATTATTCCAGCAAAGTTTACGTTCAAAAAGTCAAATGACGCTCCTTCCCTTGTGTGCCCTGCTGTGCACCCAAACAGTGATTTTTACCCCACATATGGGGTATCATCATGCTCTGGAGAAATTGATCAACAAATTTTATGGTGCAATTTCTCCTGTTATCCTTATGAAAATGCAAAGTTTTCATTTTTGTGGGAAAAATTATTTTTTTTATTTTCACAGCTCAAAGTGATAAACTTCTGCGAACCACTTGCGGGCTCATGGTGCTCAATACACATCTAGATAAGTTCCCTGAGGGGTGTAGTTTCCAAAATGTTGTCACTTGTGGGTGTTTCCACTGTTTAGGCACATTAGGGGATCTTCAAACGCGACATGGCATCTGCCAATTATTCCTGCAAATTTTGCATTCAAAAAAATCAAATGGTGCTCCTTCTCTTTTAAGCCATGCTGTGTACCCAAACAGTAGTTTTCCTCCACATATTGGGTATTATTGTACTCAGGAGAAATTGTACAATAAATTGCATGGTGCAATTTCCCATGCTACCTTTATGAAAATGCAAAATTTGGAGCTAAAATACATTTTTGTGTGGAAAATGTGATTTCTTTTTTATTTTCATGGCTCAACGTTATAAATTTCTGTGAAGCACCTGGGGTTTTAAGGTGCTCAATACACATCTAGATAAGTTCCCTGAGGGGTGTAGTTTTCAAACTGGTGTCAAGTCAGGGAGATTTCCACTGTTTAGGCACATCAGGAGCTCTCCAAGCACGACATGACGTCCACTAATTATGCCAGCATATTTTACATTCAAATAGCGAAATGACGCCCCTTCCCTTTCGAGTCTTGCCGTGCACCTAAACAGTGGTTTCCCCCCATATGGGGTATCAGCATGCTCAAGAGAAACTGTACAACAAATTCTATGGTCCATTTTCTCCTGTTACCCTTGCAAAAGTAAAAGAATGAGGTCTAAAGAAAATTTTTGTGAAAAAAAAGTTAAATGTTTATTTTTTCCTTCCACATTCATTAAATCCTGTGAAGCACCTAAAGGGTTAATAAACTTCTTGAATGTGGTTTTGAGAACCTTAAGAGTTGCAGTTTTTAAAATGGTGTCACTTTTGGGTATTTTCTGTCATATAGGCCCCTCAAAGTCACTTCAAATGTGAGGTCACTAAAAAAATGGTTTTGTTAATTTGGCTGTAAAAATGAGAAATCGCTGGTCAACTTAGGCTGCTAACTTCCTAGCAAAAAAATGTTTTTTCAAAAATTGTGCTGATGTAGAGTAGACATGTGGGAAATGTTATTTATTAACTATTTTGTGTGACATGACTCTCTGATTTAAGGGCATAAAAATGAAACGTTTGCAAAATTTTCAACATTTTTGCCAATTGTCTGATTTTACACAAACAAATGTAAGTCATATCAAAGAAATGTCACCACGATCATGAAGTACAATAAGTCACAAAAAAACTTTCTTATAATCAGTGGGATCCATTCAAGGGTTCCAGAGTCATGACCTCATAAAGTGACAGTGGTCAGAATTGAAAAAAATTGGCCTGGTCAGGAAGGTGAAAACAGACTTCGGGGTGACTGGGTTAAATTGTGTTTATATGAATGCAAAAATAAAAAAATAATAGGAAATCACTATGAAAAGAATTCTTAAACTAAATTATTTCATGCCTAGAACCTACAAGGAAGGAAAGAATCCAAAACCGTGGACATAGACAACCCCCAAATCGTCCAGCTCCTGCACCTCCAGGTAATATATAAGACAAACATTTACAGTTTTATCTTACCACTCTCTATGTAACACTCAAAGTCCGTGTTTTTAAAGGATATCATAGAAATGGGGCTGCCCAGTTCCATACAGAAAAAACAAGAAATCCAACATACTCACAAGCCAAGAAGCAAAACAGAGCTCCACCTACAGCTGCTATACCTCGACCAACTGCCACTAGAAAAAGTCGCGCTCCCTCTGACCACAATATGGAGTTCCTAAATGTTCCAGATCAAGGTGTAGCTGGGTAAGTAGATGTAAAATACTGTATGTACAAAATTCCATATTTAATTTTGATTGAATCAGCCTTAAAATATTGATGAACTTACCATAGATGCAGTTAGGTCCAGAAGTATATTTGGACAATGACTAAATCTTCATGTTTTTGGCTCTGCGTGCCACTATTTTTGTTTTAAAATAAAACAACTGAGATCCAATTGAAGTGTAGACTTTCAGGTCTAATTAAAGGAGTTCAACAAAAATATCCTGTGAAACCAATTTAAACCTTTTTTTCTACAAAGCCTCCTGATTTCAGGGGCTCAAAAGTAACTGGACAAGTTAACTTTACCATAAATGTTCATTTTTAATACTTTGTAGAGAAACCTTTGCAGAGTGACTGCCTGAAGTCTGGAAGCCACAGACGTCACAAAACGCTGGGTTTCCTCCTTTGTGATGCTTTGCCAGGCCTTTAGTACCACTGACTTCAGTTGTTGCTTGTTTGTGGGTCTTTCTTCCTTAAGTTTTGTCATAAGCATATGAAAGGCATGCTCGATAGGGGTTGAAATCTGGTGATTGACTGAGCCATTGCAGAAAATTCCACCTCTATGCCTTAAAAAACTCCTAGTTGCTTTCTCAGTATGTCTTGTGTTATTGACCATCTGTGCTGTGAAGCCGCTGTCCAATCAACCATCCTGCATTTGGTTGAATCTGAACAGAAAGTATCACCCTGTACAGTTCAGAATTCATCCTGCTGCTTCTGTCTTCAGTCACATCATCAATAAACACTAATGACCCAGTACCACTGGAAGCCATGCATGCCTATGCCATTACGCTGAACCCTCTGTATTTGTTTTCATTGAGTATTCTCATTATGGTTGACTTAGATACTGAAACACCTACTTCTTGGAGAGTGTTCTTCACTTGGGTGGATGTTGGGAGGGGTTTTCTATTCACCATGGAAGCGATTCGGTGGTCATCCACCACTGTTGTCTTCGGTGGACATTCAGGCCTTTTTGAGTTCCCAAGCTCACCAGTGTGCTCTTGTTTTGCAGAATGTACCATACCGTTGATTTGGCCACTCCTAGCATTTATGCTATCTCTCTGATGGACTTCTTCTTTTTTTCAGCATAATGATGGTCGGTTTCTCTTCCATTATGAACTCCATTGACCACATGTTGTGGGTTCACAGTAACAGCTTCCAAATGCAAATGCCACACCTGAAATCAGCTCCAAGGCTTTTACCTGCTCAATTGATGATGTATTAACAATGAAATAGCCCATTAAAGAGCTTTTGAGATATTTGTAGTTACTTTGGGTCCCTTTAAAAAGAGGCAGCTACATATTAAAGAGCTATAATTGCTGACTCTTACTCCGATTAGGCTATGAATACCCTCAAATTAAAGCACTTTAAGCCCATATTGATTATATAACTGTACCTTAAATATGTTTTGGTCAACAGCTAAAACATCAAAACTTGTGTCACTGTCCAAATATCTCTGAACATAACGGTATAATATTATATAATTATATAACCTGAAACCAACACCTCAATTAAATTCAACTACTCTCATAACTAGCAATTTGATACAGAGGAAGGCATAATAAAAAAAAAACCCAGGCAGTTGGATGATTTTCATGGGCAAATTTACCATTCACCTCACCCCCTATTAAAGCATTTTTCTACCTATACAGTGGCATGTAAAAGGTTGGGCACCCCTGGTAAAAATTTCTGTTGTGAACAGTTAAGCAAGTTGAAGGTGAAATTATCTCTAAAATACTCAGAGTTAAAGATCACACATCTCCGTTTGTATTTTAGGCAAAAAAACATATACGATATATTGCAATTTTTTTCATTATAAAAATTGCAAAAAGGTAACTGGGTCGATGCAAGAGTTTGGGCACCCTGCATGGCTAGTACCTAGTAGCACCCCTTTTGAAAGTATCACAGTTTGTAAATGCTTTGTGTAGCCAGCCAAGAGTCTTTCAATTCTTGTTTGAGGGATTTTCGCCCACTTTTCCTTGGAAAATTATTCTATTTCTTTTAGATTCCTTCAACGTCTTGCATGCACTGCTAGTTTGAGGTCTAGCCACAAATTATAAATGATAAATAAAGTATATAAAAAAGGTTGCCGCGCTGAAAGGCACTTACAGAGTGAAGTCCTGTGCAAGCAATATCCATTTGCATAACGGTATCTTCATCCACAGTCCAGTAATATTTAGCAGAGGGAGCGTCCTCCCTAGGGTCACAATCCCCCGAAAAGACCCGTTGCCGTGATTCAGCGGTAGCCTCGGCTGATGGCGCCGCTGTCAGCGTAGCGAGGTGAGCAGGGGGCGTGGTGAAGTGGTGACGTCACCTGTCCGGACAGGTGACGTCACCACTTCACCACGCCCCCCGCTCACCTTGCTTCGCTGACAGCGGCGCCATCGGCCGAGGCTACCGCTGAATCACGGCGACGGGTTTTTTCGGGGGATTGTGACCCTAGGGAGGACGCTCCCATTGCTAAATATTACTGGACTGTGGATGAAGATACCGTTATGCAAATGGATACTGCTTGCAAAGGACTACACTTCACTCTGTAAGTGCCTTTCAGCGCGGCAACCTTTTTTATATACTTTATTTATCTGCTGACAGTTATACACACCACACTGGTTGGTTTGCCTGCTGCTGTTCTTTTTAGGCACACGTGTTCAGCGCTATTGTGATTTATAGTTATTCTAAATTATAAATGATGTTCAGATCAGGAGACTTTGAGGGCCATTGTAAAATCTTCAGTGTGTGCCTTTTGAGTTAGTATACTGTGGGTTTTGATGTTTGTTTAGGGTCATTATCCATTTGTAGAAGCCATCTTCTTTTCAACTTCAGCTGTTTTACAGATGGATTTTTGTTTGCATAAAAAATGTGTTGAAATTTCATTGAATCCACTCTTCCCTCTACATGTGAAATTTTCCCTGTGCCATTGGCTTCAACACAACCCCAAAGCATGATTGATCCACCTCCACATTTAATGGTTGGCAAGATGTTCTTTTCCTGAAATTATGTGCCTTTTTTTTCTTCACATATACCTTTGAACATTGTGGCCAATGAGTTCTATTTTAACCTCATCAGTCCATAGGACTTGTTTCCAAAATTCATCAGGCTTGTTTAGATATTCTTTTGCATATTTTATGGTGTATTTTATGGTGAGGACACAGGAGAGGTTTTCTTCTGATGACTTTTCCATAAAGGCCATATTTGTCCAGGTGTCTCTGAACAATAGAACAATGTACCATAACTCCAGAGTCTGCTAAATTTTTCTGAATGTCTTTTGAAGTCAAGAAAATGGTTCTGATTTGCCTTTCTAGCAATCCTACAAGCAGCTTTCCTTTTTTGTAATTTTTCAAATGAAGAATCACTATATATTCTTTTTTTTTCTTCTTGCCTAAAATAAAATGGAAATCTTTAACTTCAGCCCTTTTAGAGATCATTTCATCTTCAATTTGCTTAATAACAGTAATTTTGACCAGGGGTGTTCAAACTTTTACATGCCACTGTTAAGTGCAGGATGCAGGAGCTGTTGGTAAAGTGTACTTATCATTTAGAATTTTTTAGTTGCTATTACCACTGAACCTCTTAAGGGCCAAGCCACTGCTAGCTTTAATGACCAAGCCTCATTTTTCAAATCTGACCAGTGTTTCTTTATGTAGTAATAACTCTGGAATGCTTCAACATATCTCAGTTAATCTGAGTTAGTTTTTTCGTGACATGTTATACTTTATATTAGTGCTAAATTTAGGTCAATATCTATTGCATATATTATGAAAATATCTAAAATTTGATTTAAAAAAAATTTAAATTGCAAGTTTCAAACTTTGAATGCTTATACTCTTAAAGGGAATCAGACAGCAAGTTTTTTCTATGTAAATTGAGGACCGCTTGAGGCAGGGGTTAAAACACTGAACTCAAATGTCAGGATGTGTGGTGTTGTTTACTTCGACTAAAGCTTTAATTACCATGTGATTAACATTGCTGTTAGGGTACTGTCACACAGTGGCACTTTGGTCGCTACGACGGTACGATCCGTGACGTTCCAGCGATATCCATACGATATCGCAGTGTCTGACACGCTACTGCGATCAGGGACCCTGCTGAGAATCGTACGTCGTAGCAGATCGTTTGGAACTTTCTTTCGTCGCTGGATCTCCCGCTATTTAGTCCCGCACTGACTGACTGCCGGCTGGAATGTAAGAGCAGAGCACAGCGGTGACGTCACCGCTGTGCTCTGCTTTTACTTTACGGCGGCACTCAGTCAGTGCGGGAAGCAGACGGCAAGGGACCTGAAGGACACCGGAATGTGAGTATGTACGGTTTGTTTGTTTTTACTTTTACGCTGGTAACCAGGGTAAACATCGGGTTACTAAGCGCGGCCCTGCGCTTAGTAACCCGATGTTTACCCTGGTTACCCGGGACCTCGGCATCGTTGGTCGCTGGAGAGCGGTCTGTGTGACAGCTCCCCAGCGACCACACAACGACTTTCCAACGATCACGGCCAGGTCGTATCGCTGGTCGTGATCGTTGGAAAGTTGCAGTGTGACAGTACCCTAACACTTAAGTCCCTGCATGCTTCCCCTTCACCCACACCACCGACTCAGCAGGGACGCCAGCATGCTCTCCACCACGGCCACTCAGTGGAATCTCCTGCTGCAGCTCTCATAGTGGCTACCAGGTTCCAGCGCCCATGCTCATTGCACAGATCTCCCAGCAATGCGCTTAGGGAGTGAGCACGAGCACTCCCCGCTTCTTAAAGGGGTAGCGAGCACTCCAGAAATGTCCCCCAGCCTATATCTGGTAGGCATTAGGTATTTAAGGCACCCTCCCCTGTAGGGAGATGCCTGAGAAACTTCAGTATCTAGTGTGTCTCTAAGCTAGTAGTCCATTGTCAGGTCCCTGTTCCCTAACCCGTTCTGCAACCTTACCGGTTCAGTGATTTGGAGCCTGTTCTGTCTGAACCAGCCATTCTGTCTGAACTTGAACTCATTCTGTCTGATCCGGCACCAGCATCCATACCGCCAGTGATTTTGATCCTGTCCTGCCTGACACCAGTCTATACCTGAGTCCTTGACTCCTGGGGTCAGCTGCTGCAATACCCGGAACTGCCCTGGAGTGGTACCTGGTGGCTACATGCAGCACAAGCCTTACCTCACCATCAGAGGCTCTAGTGAAGTACCAGGTAGCCACATAGTTAAGCCCCTGCAGGTTATGCCCGGCCCATGGTGCAGTGGGTCCACACCCACCAGCGTGATAGTTTTTTGAGGCCGTGGACCCCATTACCCCTCCATTCTCTGCCAACTAAATCAGCAGAATCAAATCCTGTCCTACTTACGGTCGGTGAACACCCAATTGGATGCTCGGACGTTAGCTGCTTCACCCGCACCAGTCCAAGTTGCAGCACCATGTCTGCTCCACCATGTTTCGACAGAGATCCCAAGTAGTGCCATGGATTTCTTAATCAGTGCATGCTGCTCTATGAACTGTTGGCCCATCAGTTTTTCTCTGATCAGGCTAAAGTGGCATTTTGTTGCCCTACCTTGGAGGAGAGGCCATCACATGACTCAACCCCTTATGGGAAAGAGTGGATCCTGTGACCTCAGATCTACAGGTCTTCCTGAGGGTGTTCCATAAGGTCAACAAAAAGCCAGATAGTGTCACCCCAGCTGCATCTTTCCTCCTCAGAGTGCATCATGGTGGTCTGACTGTAGGCCAATATGCTGTCCAGTTCTGTACCCCGTCTTCCGAACTTGGCTGGAGCAACGAGGCACTGGTAGTTGCCTTCTGTGCAGGTTTGTCCAAAGGGATTAAGGACAAACTGGCAGGTCAAGACATCCCCGCTACTTTTGATGACCTAATTTCCCTGACTATCATGATCAATCTCAGATTTTAGGAACATTCCATGCAACACATGAGAGGAGACCAAGGCGTCTAGCTCCATCCTTCCAAAGACTGCTCATTCCCCAGCTGTGACAGCAGACTCTCCTGAGCCTATGCTTGTCAACCATGTTAAGCTGTCTGAGCAACGGCAGGAACATCGTCATGCCAAGGGGTTATGCTTCTACTGTGACCTAGTATGGAACATCTTACCCGTTCTTGTCACCAGAATTCTGTAAATTCCCAAGCTTAGGGGGTCTGTAGGAGAGTCTAACCTGGGCGAGAGTAATTCCTCTGCACCGTTGACACTGGAAACTTCATGAAGAAAGCTCTAGTAGAACAGTACCAGATTTCCAGCTCTTGGTAGGAATTCTGCATATGGAGAAGATTGCCATCGGTGTGCTACCTTGCCACTTCATCCAATTGATCAGACCGTAGAAGCGCCACCTGTGCGTGAAACGTCCGTCATCCTTCAATCTCCCCTCATACGCCGCCATGCCGCTTTGGATGTCTGTATGAATTGAAGTAAAGGGCTTCTTTTAACCACAGGAAACAGTGAGTGCTGCCTTTCTATATTTTTAAATATTTGCACACTACTTGTTGACCACTGCACCACAAGTATCGAAAATTTCCTGAACAGTTGTTATTGTTTTTTTGGTTTTTATAACAGTTAATCCACTGGAGCATAAATATTCCTCACCTGTTCTGAATCATAAAAAAAATATCTGTTGCCACTAATCCCGGAATTGTTTAAATAGTCTTAAGGTACCTTCACACGAAACGACTTTGTAACGATATCGCTAGCGATCCGTGACGTTGCAGCGTCCTCGCTAGCAATATCGTTTAGTTTGACACGCAGCAGCGATCAGGATCCTGCTGTGATGTCGCTGGTCGCTGAATAAAGTCCAGAACTTTATTTGGTCGTCCGATCGCCGTGTATCGTTGTGTTTGAAAGCAAAAGCAACGATACCAGCGATGTTTTACACTGGTAACCAGGGTAAACATCGGGTTACCAAGCGCAGGGCCGCGCTTAGTAACCCGATGTTTACCCTAGTTACCAGCGTAAAAGTAAAAAAAAAAAACAGTACATGCTCACCTGCACGTCCCCCAGCGTCTGCTTCCTGACACTTACTGAGCGCCGGCCCTAAAGTGAAAGTGAAAGCACAGCGGTGACGTCACCGCTGTGCTGTTAGGGCCGGAGCTCAGTCAGTGTCAGGAAGCAGACGCCGGGGGACGCGCAGGTGAGTATGTACTGTTTGTTTTTTTTACTTTTACGCTGGTAACCAGGGTAAAAATCGGGTTACTAAGCACGGCCCTGCGCTTAGCAACCCGATGTTTACCCTGGTTACCCGGGGACCTCTGCATCGTTGGTCGCTGGAGAGCGGTCTGTGTGACAGCTCCCCAGTGATCAAACAGCGACGCTGCAGCGATCGGCATCGTTGTCGCTATCGCTGCAGCGTCGCTTCGTGTGAAGGTACCTTTAGAGGTGTCGGGATCTTCACCAAGCTTGATTTGAGAGGAGCTTACAACCTAATTTGCATACTCCAAGGAGATGAGTGTAAGGGTACTGTCACACAGTGGCACTTTGATCGCTACGACGGTACGATCCGTGACGTTCCAGCGATATCCATACGATATCGCAGTGTCTGACACGCTACTGCGATCAGGGACCCCGCTGAGAATCGTACGTCGTAGCAGATCGTTTGGAACTTTATTTCGTCGCTGGATCTCCCGCTGTCATTGCTGGATCGTTGTGTGTGACAGCGATCCAGCGATGCGTTCGCTTGTAACCAGGGTAAACATCGGGTTACTAAGCGCAGGGCCGCGCTTAGTAACCCGATGTTTACCGTGGTTACCAGCGTAAAAGTAAAAAAAAAAAAAACGTACATACTCACATTCCGGTGTCCTTCAGGTCCCTTGCCGTCTGCTTCCCGCTCTGACTGACTGCCGGCCGGAAAGTAAGAGCAGATCACAGCGGTGACGTCACCGCTGTGATCTGCTTTCACTTTACGGCGGCACTCAGTCAGAGCGGGAAGCAGACGGCAAGGGACCTGAAGGACACCGGAATGTGAGTATGTTTGTTTTTACTTTTACGCTGGTAACCAGGGTAAACATCGGGTTACTAAGCGCGGCCCTGCGCTTAGTAACCCGATGTTTACCCTGGTTACCTGGGACCTCGGCATCGTTGGTCGCTGGAGAGCGGTCTGTGTGACAGCTCTCCAGCGACCACACAACGACTTTCCAACGATCACGGCCAGGTCGTATCGCTGGTCGTGATCGTTGGAAAGTTGCAGAGTGTGACAGTACCCTAAGACTGCTTTCAATACCGGGATGGTCACTCATGGTTAAGCCCGGAAGAGGGCCAAGAGACTGGTAAATCAATTGAAATGGTGTGGAGAGAAGCTTGCTGGATGGATGGGTGACAAGCTAATCAGGTCTCTCATTATAGTTCACTTCAGACTTTTCAAATTGTTTTCTTTAAAATGCAGCGTTTCAGAGAAAGTCATACCTGGCTGCAATTATATAGCCATGCTCTTACTCATGCTGACATTCCATGAATCTAGTTTCAGGTTCCCGTTAAGGCCAGGTTCACACGTTCAGTATTTACTCAGTATTTTAAATCAGTATTTGTGAACCAAAACCAAGAGTGGGTGATAAATACAGAAGTGGTGAGGTGTTTCTATTATAAAGCTCACAGACACAAAAGAGGACCTAAAAATCCTCCAAAAATGTTTAAAAAGTCAGACAAAAAAAGCAGAAATAATTACCTGCTAAGGCCTGCCATCATTAATCGGGCCCGCTGCACCCTGCCAGTGCATTTATTTTGGAGGCCTAAGCAGGTAATCATCTCTGCTTTTTTCTCTGTGACGTGTTTCTATTGTACTTTTCCTCTGACTGTTCCATTCCTGTTTTTGTCTTTCAAATGCTATTGAAATATACTGACCAAATACTGAACTTGTGAACGTTGCCTAAGACTAAAACATCTTCACCACTTTATTATAAAAAAGAAAGTGTAGCTACATATTAATCAGAGTGGAAAATTGTGTTTTCCTCTATCTACTCCTATGGGTTTTCTACTTTCTACCACCAAGAAAAACCACTAGTTAGCAGTAAAGAAAAGTTTAAACATTCCGACATTTCAAATATGGCGTAGTTCCTAGATCACTGTTCACCAACTGACTCATCATGTGGAGCTGCAAGGCATGTCATTGCATTATGTGGACAACAGTATGTGTCAGGAATTTCCAGCAAATTTTTCAGAAAGTATTTTTTACTGCACTAAAAATATTATCAGTGGCTATCTTATTTTTATTTCAGAGCACAGAGGAGAAAAAGTGTAACTCAGAGACCACCTCCAGGAGTAGGTCGCGCCAAACCACCAGTGAAGCCTACAGGTCCTCGCTGTAGAGCCATTTACCAATACATAGGACAAGATGTTGATGAACTTAGCTTTAATGTTAATGATGTCATTGACATTCTACTAGAAGGTGAGTGACCACAATATATTCTCTGTAAAGTAGACTGCAGGTTCCTTACTAATAGATATCCTAAAATAAAAGGAAATACCCTTCTGTAATATACCCAAGAGAGTTATATATATATCCTATAGATCTATATTTAAAAAATGAATAGTCTGCATATTAGCTAAAATACTTACTTTATTAGTAATAAAACAATTGACAACACAAACATATTAAACATTGCGAGACATGCCAGGACAAAACAACATAAAATGCTGAAAAATGGAGGCATGGGAGCAGAACATTGATGGACATAAAAAAAAGTGTAATTATAATAAACGTATGTGAGGTCAGTCTCAAAAAACAGGTATGGCATTACTGGTCATAATAGTCAGTGGCAAAAATGGGGGTTCATGCCATAATAGTCAAATAAAAATGAGACAGGATAATAGTATTCAAAACATTAGATAATAAAATTAAATCTTTTCAATAAGGAATAAGAATGAAAAACCTAAATCAGAAAATAATTGTTATGTGGATTCTTTGCTTCCTTCCAATAAGAAATAACAATACAATATACAACAGTAGTTAAGGTAATATGAAAAAATTACAACTTGGAATAAAATCCTTTTATTAAGGAATAAGAATGAAAATCGTATGAACAGTTTTTGTACATTAGGCCGGGGTCACACTTGCGAGTGCCATGCCAGAAACTCGCGTGAGTCTCTCACATCAATATCCAGCACTGCCGCTGGAACTCGGGACCGGAGCGTTCAGCTGCATAGAAATACATGCAGCCGCATGCTCCAGTCCCGAGTGCCAGCGGCAGTGCCGGGTATAGATGCGAGAGACTAACATGAGCTTCTCGCATGGCACTTGCAAGTGTGACCCCAGCCTCAGAACCAATTCCTTCTGATAAGCAGTAAGAATAAACCACTATAGCAAGCATGTGAGAATATGAATGTCCTGCCTAGCAGAATGAACCCGTATAATAAGGGAAATCAATGAATATAAATATACTTCTCAAATAAATAAAGGGAGCACTTAAACAACACAATGTAACTCCAGGTCAATCACACTTCGGTGAAATCAACCTATACAGTTATCAAACATCACCAATTGTGAATCAGTTTCTCCTGCTCTTGTGCAAATGTAACAGACAACAGGTAGAAATGATAGGCAATTAGCAAGACAACCCCTACAAAGGAGTGGTTCTGCAGGTGGTGACCACAGACCAGTTCTCTGTTCTCTACTTTTTGGCTGTTGTTTTGGTCACTTTTGCATTTTTTCATTGCTATCACCCCAAGAGTTACTGTGCAGTAGCATGAGGCAATGTCTACTGTACAACCCACAGAAGCTGCTCATGTAGTACAGCTCATACATATCAAGGTGAGCTGTTTCAAGAAGGGTAGCTGTGTCTGTCAGCACAGTATCTAGATCATGGAGCAGATACCAGGAGACAGGCCAGTCCACCAGGAGAGGTGGAGGGGGCCGTAGGAGGGCAACAACCCAGCAGCAGGACCACTACCTCCTCCCTTGTGCAAGGGGAAACAGGAAGAGCAGTGCCAGAGCCATTCAAAATGAACTGCAGTAGGCCACTAACATCCATGTGTCTTCTCAAACTGTGAGAAACAGACACCATGCAAGTGGTATGAGGGTCAGACTTCCACAAGTGGGTGTTGTGCTTATAGCCCACCACCATGCAGCATGATTGGCATTTGCCAAAGAACACCAAGATTGTCAGACTTGACATTGGCACCATGTGCTCTTTAAGGATGAGAGCAGGTTCACACTGAGCATATGTAACAGATGTGACAGTCTGTGGACACCACGGAAAACTTTCTGCCGCCTGCAACGTCCTCCAGCATGACCGGGTTGGCAGTGGGTCAGTAATGGTGTGGGGAGGCATTTCTTTGAAGGGCCACACATCCTTCCATGTGCTAGCCAGAGATACCCTGACTGCCATTAGGTACCGGGATGAGATCCTCAGACTCATTGTGAGACCATATGCAGGTGCCCTGGGTTCCTTCTGATGTATGACAATGCTAGGCCTCATGTGGCTGAAGTGTGTCAGCAATTACTGCATGATGAAGGCATTGATGCTATGGGCTGACCTGCCTGTTCCCCAGACCTGCATCCAATCAAGCACATCTGGGATTTCATGTCTCGTTCATTCCACCAATGCCACGTTGCACCACAGGAGTTGACTGACGCTTTAATCCAGGTCTGGGAGATTCTCAGGAGGACATCTGCCACCTCATCAGGAGCATGCACAAGCATTGTAGGGAGGTCATACAGGCAGGTGGAGGCCACACACACTACTGAGCATCATTTCCTTGTCTTGAGGCATTTCCACTGAAGTTGGATCAGCCTGTATTTTTATTTTCCACTTGGATTTTGAGTATCATTCCAAATCCAGACCTCCATAAGATATTAATTTTGATTTACATTGATCATTTTTATATTTTATTGTTCTCAACACATTCTACTATGTAATGAATAAAGATTTGCAACTGGAATATTCCATTCAGTGATATCTAGGATGTGTTATTTTAGTGTTCCCTTTATTTTTCTGAGCAGTGTATAATACCGTACCATCATTTTTGCCTCAGTATATGTAGAGAACCTCATCGTTCCAAAAAGAAATTAGTTTAGTTGAAAATAGACGTAAGGACAGAAAGGTTGTGACCCGAGTTCGTAATGCTGTGCTTCTACCCCTTCACACTTCAACTTGCGTAGTAGATATAATAATAATATTACCAAATACCTCCAATTAGAAATGTAGTATAGTTTTTCTGATATGTCTCTATCCTCACGTGCAGGGCATTGCAGGATCTTAGGTATCCATGGCTACGACCACTGATATAGTGATTTAGTTAGCTACTTGCTAGTGGTCATAACCATTGTTACCTAAGGTCCTGCAATGCCTGGACATGAGGAAGACATAGCGAATCAGAAAAACTTTAGTACATTTCTAATTTGAGGTATTTGCTAATACTATTGTTATTACACCTACTACATATTGGGATAGGATCTCGGAGATGCGAATAACCCTTTAAGTAATAAGGATATGGTGTCACGGTCTGATGAATGAAAACTTACCCAGATATCTGTTATCGGGCCCATAGACATCTCACTCTGCTTCTGTGCAGTCACCCCATGAAGACATCAATGTGCGCCGGAAGGCACCGTCTCTGACTCCTTGCACATAGGGCCTGAGAGACAGCACGCGCATGTCAGGATGATGTCATGAGCACACTGCTGAGAGTAACATGGCAAAGAAGGGCATAGATGGAAAATAAGAGGAGAGAATCTAGGCAGGTTCTTATGCACATATTGAGTGATATTGATACCTAAATTACAAATCAGATTAGATTGTCAAAACAATAATAATTGGACACAGGAAACAAAATGATAAAGTGAATGAAAATTGTATAAATAATATGCTATAACAATTCATGTAAAATACTCTAAAGCAATATAGAATAAGAGAAAAGTGTGTGAAAATATATGTATAAAATGAAAAATAGAAAAAAAATGAGAATATGACAAAAGAAGGAGGTGTGTGGAATGTGACTAAGAGGAAAGTGTGAAAAATTAGGAAGGTGTGTAGAATGTGATAGAGGGGAGAATAGTGTAGCATAGTGTAGGATGTGAGATGGAAACAATAAAGGAATGATTGTGAGCAAGTGCAAAGAAGGTGAAATGAAGCACATATGCAGATCAAGATACTGATACCAAAGATTGCATATAAAAGAAAATATACCCAACACGTAAACATACCCTGGAATATGTGTAGAAAAAAATAGGCGAACGGGAAGTGAGGAAAAATGCATGTACAAAAGAAAACTGCTGCAAGTAAAAGACCCCACAGCACACATGGTGCATATTTGAAACATAATAAAACAAATAACTGTATAGTGTGTGCGGAGTTTTGCCAAAGCAATGGAATATGGTGTGAGGAATGACACCAAGATGTTCCATGACGGCAAATTATATATCTCATTGTGTCAGCACCAATATAGTGCATCTTAGGCCAGGTTCACATTGCGTTAACAGCAGCCCGTTCAACACATGCATTAACGGGCTGCTGTTAACGCAAGTGCCGACATGACATCGCGCTAGCGCAGATAGAGCTAGCAGATGCTCTATCTGCGCTAGCAGTGACGGACCTGGAAATGCCGCAGCCCGCGTCCCAGGGTCCGTCACTCAATGACTGCACATCGCTAGCGCTGGCAGCGTTAACGGACTGCATTACATCGCGTTATGCCGTGGTGTAACGTAGTCCGTCTAACGGACGCCAGTAACGTAATGTCAACCCAGCCTTAGATAGTCAGTGAAATCCAATCACAGTTCAATCATCTAGTGCAGGATGAATACAACAGGTACTCTGGGGAATAACACAGTCCAATTAGTAATGCAGAAAAAATGTGTATGTATACAGTATTTTTATGTATATATGCACATAGAGGGATTTTTACATACATTTATATACGTAATACAATAATATGTAAAAAGAGAACCTGTAAATATATGAAGGGGGACCGTCTGCAGAAACATAAAGATATAGAAAATGGAGCTCTCCCACTGATTGTCTCCAAAGATTATTGGACTTATTCACTTATACACCATTCGATATGAAACCAGGTGAAATAAGATAGTAACATATCTGAAATAAATAATGTAACACAAAAAGCAGTCACTGATCATTGATATTGTGAGGTTTCATTGTTCTGAGCGTCATGATCCAGGAGCATTTTTTCTAGGCCAATCTGTTCATGACATGAACCACCTTGTGCACCGAGTTGCAATTCTGGCCGCAATGTCTATACAGCCAGACTTGGATTCAAAGAGTATTCTCTCCTCAAGAAAAGCAAATGTTAAGATCCATTTACACCATTCATATTACATTATGTTGAAAGGAACTTTTTTTCCAACCTTCCCCTTCACACAACTCCTATCCCATAACATTAGAACGAGGGGTATGGTATATTCATGCCAGGATGACAAGATGTCTACCCTTTTTGTGATTTATTTCCATTTTGCAAAAAGCTATTTCAATGGTAAATTTGGCCGAAAAAAATATCTTTCTACAAGGTTTGTTTTATTAAATATTGCTGTTGCCAAATATTGCCGTTTTTCATATTTTGCAATCGTTAACAATTTCGCGAGAACGTGCCGTCTATATGACAGCAGTTCACCAGTTTTTCATCTGGACGTTAAAGCAATATGAAAGTTGTCGCTTTTGCAACAATGTCTAGAATAACAAAACAATACCAGTACAGAATTACTAAACTTATATTTGATTCCAATATCTGGACATTTTTGGGTAAGAAATTCTCTTAAAAGATACCCTATAATTCTTTATTCCATAATTCTTTATGCTATTAATGTTTTTCTGTGCTTGTTCTACAGTATAATTAAGAATTCTCATCTCTTTCTTTTAGACCCCTCTGGCTGGTGGAAGGGAAGATTTCATGGGAAGGAAGGGCTGTTTCCAGGAAATTATGTGCAGAAAATATAATGCTAAAAAAAAGCACCTAGAATGAAATGGCAGAACATTATTTTGTTCCTGTTACTAATACAGGTCAATATACATGCTGTATATAGTTTTAATAAAAATGAAAGAAGCAGTGCACTGATCTGTCCACAGTCTAAAAATGTTCACCTTGGTGCACTTTTACACAGTAGTATTTAGATCAGTATTTTGCACCAGCCTTTTTAAAGGGGGTTGTTGACTACTGGACAACCGCTATAGAAAAAAATTGTCATTTTTTATCCTTTTGTAATGGGTTAAATTGTATTCACGCTATTGGAAAATGTTCTTTTCAAATATATTCTGTTCCCATGATTCAGTGTATTTAGACTATGACTAAGGGCACTTTGTCTGCCAGAAACGCATCAGTCTGTAACTCATGGTGAATATCTCTTTAATCTTTTTAATGGATTTCTAATAAAAAAGATTTGACATTTTAATCAATGTGGATGTGCCATACTCCCTTACTAAAAGTATAAGAACAAAGTATACTTAAAAGGGTTTCCCACAATGGAAGTACATTTTCATCAACAGTTCTAGGAATAATAAGTTCCACAATTGGATTTGTTTTAAAAAAAATGTTCCTGTGCTGAGATAATCTTATAAATGTGCCTCTGTTATGTACTGTGTAATGGCCGGGTCTGACCGTACAGGAACATGGTCTGATCATACCACATCTCCTGGGCAGTGGAGGACGCAAGAGACTAGAAAGAAATTACAGCATGGTTAGTAAACATCATAAATAGCTGTAAGGGACCTTTAACTATGTATAAATAGCCCTTTAAATTTCATATTTCTTAATATATTTTGTAAAAACACACCTAGAAAAAAAAACCCTTGTGCACGAAAATGATACAATAACAGAGAAGTCTGAGAGACCAGACAAATTCACAAAGGTCTGAAGCATTCAGACTATAAAATAGTCTAAATCCAATAAACCAATACCTAGTATGATAATAAGTCTCCTCTTTTTGCATGATTTACGATATATAATAATCAATTAATCACAATGCTAAGAAGGACAAGTGTACCCAGATAGGTTATGGGACTATAAAAAATCCCAGGTCATACCACAGGTAGCCTATGCGGCCCTGAGATATCCACTGTACTTGCCCTGCCAGGCAACAGAGGTCGGCACCCTAAGGCCGGCGTCACACTTAGCGTAGGGAAATACGGTCCGTTTTTTACAGGCGTAATACGCAGAAAAGTTCCTGAACAGTGATCCGTATTCAACGCGAGGATGCGATTTTTTCTCTAAAAATTATCCGTGTGTCATCCGTATGGCATCCGTACAGTGAGATTTTCTCGCCGGCCTGCAAAATGGACATACAATGGATAACATGGGCTCAAATACTAGTGAAAACATACATACAATCTCTCTCTCTCTATATATATATATTATATATATATTATATACTAGATTGTGGCCCGATTCTAATGCATCGGTTATTCTAGAATATGCATGTCCCCGTAGTATATGGACAATGATGATTCCAGAATTCGCGGCAGACTGTGCCCGTCGCTGATTGGTCGAGGCAACCTTTATGACATCATCGTCACCATGGCAACCATTATGACATCTACGTCGATACTGTGCCCGTCGCTGATTGGTCGAGGCCGCAAGGCCTCGACCAATCAGAGACGCGGGATTTCCAGGACAGACAGAAAAACCCTTAGACAATTATATATATAGATTGTCTGTCTGTCCTGGAAATCCCGCGTCTCTGATTGGTCGAGGCCGCCTGGGGCTCGACCAATCAGCGACGGGCTGTCAAGTGCCGCCATTGTGTTGTCTAAGGGTCTAATTGTCTGCCTGTCTCGGAAATCCCGCCTTGCTGATTGGTCGAGGCCGGCTGGCCTCGACCAATCAGCGACGGGCACAGTCTGCCGCGAATTCTGGAATCATCATTGTCCTCCACTGCTGTCAAGTGCCGCCATTGTGTAGGGTGTGTGCCTGCGTCTCCCTGTATGGGCGGCATCTCCCTGTGTTTCTATCTTAGAATGGGTCGCAAATGAAAATACGCCAATGAGGATGACAGAAAAGCAGCAGCAGCAGGAAAACGACAACATTGGGAACAGGAGACACCACAACAAACTGCCGCCAGACAAGCCCAGGATGTGGAATCTCACAGACAACGTCGCCAACAGGAGACACCACAACAAACTGTTGTATGACAGGAACAACATGATCGCCAAATTCATAAAAAACGAATGCTCTACCAACTAAGGCACGACCAGGACAATATTCAACAACTTGCACATTATGTAACAGACAATGAAAGTACAATTCATGAACACTACTGTGGGAATATGAATGCAGTTTGCTCTAAATGCGACTCTCTGAATTTCATTGATGAAAAACCATCTGACAATCAGTTTACTCAATGCTGCCAAAAAGGAAAAGTTATGCTACCGAGACCTCACTACTCAGATCTGTTTGAGCAGTTAATGAAAGGAATGCATCAACACAGTAGAAATTTCATGGAAAATATCAGAAGCATCAACAGTTCTCATGCGTTTGCTTCATTCGGTGCCAACATTGCACTGCCCCCTGGATTCGGACCGTATTGTGTGCAATATACTATGTGGGCTGTGCAATATACTATGTGGGCTGTGCAATATACTACGTGGACTGTGCAATATACTGCGTGGGCTGTGCTATATACTACGTGAGCTGTGCAATATACTACGTGGGCTGTGCAATATACTACGTGGGCTGTGTTATACACTACGTTGGCTGTGTTATACACTACATTGGCTGTGTTATACACTACGTGGGCTGTGTTATACACTACGTGGGCTGTGTTATACACTACGTGGGCTGTGTTATACACTATGTGGGCTGTGTTATACACTACGTGGGCTGCGTTATACACTACGTGGGCTGCGTTATACACTACGTGGGCTGCGTTATATAATACGTGGGCTGTGTTATACACTACGTGGGCTGCGTTATACACTACGTGGGCTGTGTTATACACTACGTGGGCTGCGTTATACACTACGTGGGCTGCGTTATACACTACGTGGGCTGCATTATACACTACGTGGGCTGCGTTATACACTACGTGGGCTGTGTAATACACTACGTGCGTGGGCTGTTATATGCTATGTGGCTGTTATACACTCTGTGGGCTGTGCTATATACTACGTGGCTGTGCAATATACTACGTGGGCTGTTATATACTACATGGCCGGCCGCGAATAATCAGCGACAGACGCAGTGTATGAATTCTGTGTATTCAATGTATTATTCTAAAATCTTCATAAATAAACTACATACATATTTTAGAATACCTGATGCGTTCGAATCGGGCCACCAGTTCTTCACCAACATATCTACTATATAATTGTCTAAAGGTCACTTCCGTCTTTCTGTCTGTCCTTCTGTCTGTCTGTCTGTCTGTCACGGATATTCATTGGTTGCGGCCTCTGTCTGTCATGGAATCCAAGTCGCTGATTGGTCGTGGCAAAACAGCCACGACCAATCAGCGATGGCCACAGTCCGGCGGAAAAATGGCCGCTCTTTCCTCCCCGCAGTCAGTGCCCGCTCCGTACTCCCCTCCAGTCAGCCCTCACACAGGGTTAATAGCAGCGGTAACGGACCGCGTTATGCCGCGGTGTAATGCAGTCCGTTACCGCTGCTATTAACCCTGTGTGACCAACTTTTTACTATTCATGCTGCCTATGCGGTATGAATAGTAAAATTATCTAATGTTAAAAATAATTTAATTTTAAAATAAAAAATAGTTATATACTCACCGTCCGTCGGCCCCCTGATCGACAACAGGCCTTTCCCGCTCACGACGCTCCGGTGACCGCTCCATGCTGCGATCTCGCGAGATGATGACGTAGCGGTCTCTTGAGACCGCTACGTCATAATCTCGCGAGACCGCAATGCACTCTTGGGACCGGAGTGCACGAGCAGCGTCGGTAACCGCTTCGCCGGAAGGTGAGTATATAACTATTTTTTATTTTATTTCTTTTTTTTTAACAGGGATATGATGCCCACATTGCTATATACTGCATGGGCTGGGCATTATGCTACATGGGTTGTGCAATATACTACATGGCTGGGCAATATACTACATGGGCTGGGCAATATACTACATGGGCTGTGCTATATACTCCGTGGGCTGGGCAATACACTACGTGGGCTGTGCTATATACTACGTGGCTGGGCAATATACTACGTGACTATACAATGTGGGCTGTGCAATATACTACGTGGGCTCCGCAATATACAACGTTGGCTGCGCAATATACAACGTGGGCTGCGCAATATACAACATGGGCTGCGCAATATACTATGTGGGCTGCGCAATGTACAACGTGGGCTGCGATATATACAACGTGGGCTGCGTAATATACGAGGGCTGCGCAATATACTACGTGGGCTGCGCAATATACAGCGTGGGCTGCGCAATGTACCGCGTGGGCTGCGCAATATGCAACGTGGGCTGCGCAATATACAATGTGGGCTGCGCAATATACAACGTGGGCTGAGCAATATACTACGTGGGCTGCGCAATGTACAACGTGGGCTGTGCAATATACAACGTGGGCTGCGCAAAATACAATGTGGGCTGCGCAATGTACTACGTGGGCTGCGAAATATACAACGTTGGCTGCGCAATATACAACGTGGGCTGTGCAATATACTACATGGGCTGCGCAATGTACAACGTGGGCTGCACAATATACAACGTGGGCTGCGCAATATACAACGTGGGCTGCGCAATATACTATGTGGGCTGCGCAATGTACAGTGTGGGCTGCGCAATGTACAGCGTGGGCTGCGCAATATACAACGTGGGCTGCGCAGTATACAACGTGGGCTGTGCAATATACAACGTTGGCTGCGCAATATACAACGTGGGCTGCGCAATATACAACGTGGGCTGCGCAATGTACATGGGCTGCGCAATATACAACGTGGGCTGCGCAATGTACAACTTGGGCTGCGCAATGTACAATGTGGGCTGCGCAATGTACTACGTGGGCTGCGCAAAATACTACGTGGGCTGCGCAAAATACTACGTGGGCTGCGCAATATACTACGTGGGCTGCGCAATATACAACGTGGGCTGCGCAATATACAACGTGGGCTGTGCAATATACAACGTGGGCTGAGCAATATACTACGTGGGCTGCGCAATATACTACGTGGGCTGCGCAATGTACTACGTGGGCTGCGTAATGTACAACGTGGGCTGCGCAATGTACTGCGTGGGATGCGCAATGTACTGCGTGGTCTGCGCAATGTACTGCGTGGTCTGCGCAATGTACTGTGTGGTCTGCGCAATGTACTGCGTGGGCTGTGCAATGTACTGCGTGGGCTGCGCAATATACTACGTGGCCTGTGCTATACACTACGCATACATATTCTAGAATACCCGATGCGTTAGAATCGGGCCACCATCTAGTATATATATAATCGTCTAAGGGGTACTTCCATATGTCTGTCAGGGAAATCCCGCGTCGCTGATTGGTCACGGCCGGCAGGCAGCGACCAATTAGCGACAGGCTTAGTCCGGCCACGAATTGGCCCCTACCTACTCTCTTCCACTCAGTGCCAACTCCCTACTCCCCTCCAGTCAGTGCCAGTGTGTCTCCCCATCCCGGACCAACTTTTTACTGTTGATGCTGCCTATGCAGCATCAATAGTAAAAAGATATAATGTTAAAAATTATTTTAAAAAAAATAAAAAATTGTGCTATTCTCATCTTCCGACGTGCACTGATGCGCGCGATGCTGCCGCCAGCTTCTGCTCCCAGAGATGCAATGCGAAATTACTCAGATGACTTAGCGGTCTCGCGAGACCGCTAAGTCATCTGGGTAATTTCGCAATGCATCACTGGGAACGGAAGCTGGTGGCCACATCGCGCATGTCAGGTGGACGATGGAGGGTGAGTATATAACTATTTTTTATTTTAATTATTTTTTTAACAGGGATATGGTGCCCACACTGCTATAAACTATGTGGGCTGTGTTATATACTGCGTGGCCTGTGTTATATACTACGTGGGCTGTGTTATATACTACGTGGGCTGTGTGTTATGATCTGGTGGCCTAGGAGCAGCATGAGACGTACTCTGAAGAAGGTGGTACCTGTACTGACCGCAGACCCTGAACTTAACACCGCAACTAGAAGTAGCCATGGAATGTACCTAACACTCCCTAGACATCTCGACACAGCCGGAGGACTAAATACCCCTAGAGATAGAAAAGGGAAAACTATCTTGCCTCAGAGAAAATCCCCAAAGGATAGACAGCCCCCCACAAATATTGACTGTGAGAGGAGAGGGAAAAAACACACATACTGAAATCAGAATTTAGCAAAGGAGGCCACTCTAGCTAAATAGAAAGGATAGGACAGAGTACTATGTGGTCAGTATTAAAACACTAGAAAATATCCACAACAGAAAATACAAAATCTCCACATCTAACCAAAGACATGGAGGGTATATCTGCATCTCCAGAGATACCAGCTTGGCTGAACAAATCCTTATGCAGACCTAGCTGGACAAGACAAAACATGGAAAATAACTGAACAATAAGGCCCACAGCATGTGGACTGCAAAAAAACAAAGCCAGAACTTATCTTTGTTGAAATGAACAGCAAAGCAAGAGAGACCAGGCAGGGATGTGAATCCTCCAGGAACAATGGACAACTGGCACTGACTAAAGGGTCAAGCAAGACTAAATAGCCCAGTCAGACTTGCAATACGTGGACACACCTGATGAATGCAGCGATCCAAAGACAGCAGCGCTACCACTTATAACCACCGGAGGGAGCCCAAGAGCAGAATTCACAACAGTACCCCCCCCTTGAGGAGAGGCCACCGTACCCTCAACAGAGCCCCCAGGCCGATCGGGACGAGCCACATGAAAGGCACGAACCAAATCGTCAGCATGAACATCGGAGGCAACAACCCAAGAATTATCCTCCTGGCCATAACCCTTCCATTTGACAAGATACTGAAGCTTCCGCCTCGAAAAACGAGAATCCAAAATCTTCTCAACCACATACTCCAACTCCCCATCAATCAACACCGGGGCAGCAGGATCAGCAGAGGGAACAACGGGCACCACATATTTCCGCAACAAAGATCTATGAAAAGCATTATGGATGGAAAAAGAGGCTGGAAGGGCCAAACGAAAAGACACTGGATTGATAATCTCAGAAATCCTATAAGGACCAATAAACCGAGGCTTGAACTTCGGGGAAGAAACCTTCATAAGAACATGATGAGAAGACAACCAGACCAAATCCCCAACCTGAAGCCGGGAACCAACACACCGACGACGGTTAGCAAAACGCTGAGCCTCCTCCTGAGACAACACCAAATTGTCCACAACATGAGCCCAAATTTGCTGCAACCTGTCAACCACAGAGTCCACCCCAGGACAATCAGAAGGCTCAACCTGCCCTGAAGAAAAACGAGGATGAAAACCAGAATTACAAAAGAAGGGTGAAACCAAGGTAGCAGAACTAGCCCGATTATTAAGGGCAAACTCGGCCAATGGCAAGAAAGCCACCCAATCATCCTGATCAGCAGACACAAAGCATCTCAAATAAGTTTCCAAAGTCTGATTAGTTCGCTCGGTTTGGCCATTTGTCTGAGGATGAAATGCGGAAGAAAAAGACAAATCAATGCCCAGCCTAGCACAAAAGGCCCGCCAAAACCTAGAAACAAACTGGGAACCTCTATCGGACACAATATTCTCCGGAATGCCATGCAAACGAACCACATGCTGAAAAAACAACGGAACCAAATCAGAAGAGGAAGGCAATTTAGGCAAAGGTACCAAATGAACCATCTTAGAAAACCGGTCACAAACCACCCAGATAACCGACATCCTCTGGGTAACCGGAAGATCTGAAATAAAATCCATAGAAATATGCGTCCAAGGCCTCTCAGGGACCGGCAAAGGCAAAAGCAACCCACTAGCGCGGGAACAGCAAGGCTTGGCCCGCACACAAGTCCCACAGGACTGCACAAAAGAACGCATATCCCGTGACAAAGAAGGCCACCAAAAGGACCTACCAACCAAATCTCTGGTACCAAAAATCCCAGGATGGCCAGCTAACACAGAACAATGAATCTCAGAAATCACTTTACTAGTCCATCTGTCAGGAACAAACAGTTTCCCCACTGGACAGCAGTCAGGTTTATCAGCCTGAAATTCCTGAAGAACCCATCGTAAATCAGGGGAGATGGCAGAAAGAATCACCCCTTCCTTCAGAATGCCGACCGGCTTAAGGACCCCAGGAGAATCAGGCAAAAAGCTCCTAGAGAGGGCATCAGCCTTATCATTCTTAGAACCCGGAAGATACGAGACCACAAACTCAAAACGGGAGAAAAACAGGGACCATCGGGCCTGTCTAGGATTCAACCGTTTGGAAGACTCGAGGTAAATCAGATTCTTATGATCGGTCAAGACCACAATACGGTGCTTGGCCCCCTCAAGCCAATGTCGCCACTCCTCAAATGCCCACTTCATAGCCAACAACTCACGATTACCGACATCATAATTGCGTTCCGCAGGCGAAAACTTTCGAGAAAAGAAGGCACATGGTTTCATCAAGGAACCATCAGAATTTCTCTGAAACAAAATGGCCCCTGCCCCAATCTCAGAAGCGTCAACCTCAACCTGAAATGGAAGAGAAACATCCGGCTGAAGCAACACAGGGACAGAAGTAAATCGGCATTCAAGCTCCTGAAAGGCAGAAACAGCCGCAGAGGACCAATTCGTCACATCAGCGCCTTTCTTCGTCAAATCGGTCAGGGGTTTAACCACACTGGAGAAGTTGGCAATGAAACGGCGATAAAAATTAGCAAAGCCCAAAAATTTCTGAAGGCTCTTCACGGATGTGGGCTGGATCCAATCATGAATGGCCTGAACCTTAACCGGATCCATTTCTATAGATGAGGGAGAAAAAATGAAGCCCAAAAAAGAAACCTTCTGTACTCCAAAGAGGCACTTAGACCCTTCACAAACAAGGCATTATCACGAAGGATCTGAAATACCATCCTGACTTGTTTCACATGAGACTCCCAATCATCTGAAAAAATCAAAATATCATCCAAATATACAATCATGAATTTATCAAGATAATTCTGAAATATATCATGCATGAAGGACTGAAACACAGATGGAGCATTAGAGAGCCCGAATGGCATCACAAAGTATTCAAAATGGCCTTTGGGCGTATTAAACGCAGTTTTCCATTCGTCACCCTGCTTAATACGAACAAGATTATATGCCCCTCGAAGGTCAATCTTAGTAAACCAACTAGCCCCCTTAATCCAAGCAAACAAATCAGAAAGCAAAGGCAAAGGGTATTGGAATTTGACCGTGATCTTATTCAAGAGGCGATAATCAATACAGGGTCTCAAGGAGCCATCCTTCTTGGCAACAAAAAAAAAACCTGCTCCCAATGGTGAAGAAGATGGCCGAATATGCCCCTTCTCCAAAGACTTCTTAACATAACTCCGCATGGCGGCATGTTCTGGCACAGACAGGTTGAAGAGTCGGCCCTTAGGGAACTTACAGCCTGGAACCAAGTCGATTGCACAATCACAGTCCCTATGCGGCGGAAGGGAACTGGATTTGGGCTCATCGAATACATCCTGGAAATCTGACAAAAACTCAGGAATTTCAGAAGAGGGGGAGGAGGAAATTGACATCAAAGGAACGTCACCATGAACCCCCTGACAACCCCAACTAGTCACAGACATAGATTTCCAATCTAATACTGGATTATGCACCTGTAACCATGGGAAACCCAGCACAATAGCATCATGCAAATTATGCAACACCAGAAAACGACAATCTTCCTGATGGGCTGGCGCCATGCACATGGTCAGCTGTGTCCAAAACTGAGGTTTATTTTTAGCCAACGGTGTAGCATCAATGCCCCTCAACGGAATAGGACTCTGCAAAGGCTGCAAGGGAAAACCACAACGTCTGGCAAATTCTAAGTCCATTAAGTTTAAAGCGGCGCCTGAATCCACAAATGCCATGACAGAAAATGACGATAATGAGCAGATCAGGGTCACAGATAACAGAAATTTAGGTTGTACAGTACTGATGGTAACGGAACTAGCGATTCTCTTGGTACGCTTAGGGCAATCAGAAATAACATGAGCAGAATCACCGCAGTAAAAACAACCTATTCTGACGTCTGAATCCTTGTCGTTCAGCTCTAGACACAATTCTATCACACTGCATAGGCTCAGGACTCCGCTCGGGAAACAACGCCATAGTGTGCACAACTCTGCGCTCGCGCAAGCGCCGATCAATCTGAATGGCCAGAGACATAGAATCACTCAGACCAGCAGGCGTGGGGAACCCCACCATAACATCTTTAACGGATTCAGAAAGACCCTTTCTGAAAATTGCCGCCAAGGCATCCTCATTCCATTTAGTCAGCACAGACCATTTGATAAATTTCTGGCAATATAATTCTGCCGCTTCTTGACCCTGACACAGGGCCAACAAGGTCTTCTCAGCATGATCCACTGAATTAGGTTCATCATACAATAACCCTAGCGCCTGGAAAAAGGTGTCTACATTAAACAAGGCCGGATTCGCAGATTCCAGGGAAAATGCCCAATCCTGAGGGTCACCACGCAGCAGAGAGATGACTATTTTAACCTTCTGAATGGGATCACCAGAGGAACGGGGTTTCAGAGCAAAAAACAGTTTACAGTTATTTTTAAAGCTCAAAAATTTGGACCTGTCCCCGAAAAACAAATCAGGAGTTGGAATTCTAGGCTCTAAAACCAGAGTCTGAACGATATAATCGGAAATACCCTGTACTCTAGCAGCAAGTTGATCCACACGAGAAGCCAATCCCTGAACATCCATGCCAGCGCCAAACTCCTGAGCCACCCAGAGGTAAAGAGGGAAGAAAAGACACAACAGACTACAGAAAAAAAAATGTCTCAGCATTTTCCTTCCCTTCTTCTGAGATGCGATTAACTCATTGTTTGCCAGTTGTACTGTTATGATCTGGTGGCCTAGGAGCAGCATGAGACGTACTCTGGAGAAGGTGGTACCTGTACTGACCGCAGACCCTGAACTTAACACCGCAACTAGAAGTAGCCATGGAATGTACCTAACACTCCCTAGACATCTCGTCACAGCCGGAGGACTAAATACCCCTAGAGATAGAAAAGGGAAAAGTATCTTGCCTCAGAGAAAATCCCCAAAGGATAGACAGCCCCCCAGAAATATTGACTGTGAGAGGAGAGGGAAATAACATATGCAGACTGAAATCAGGATTTAGCAAAGGAGGCCACTCTAGCTAAATAGAAAGGATAGGACAGAGTACTATGCGGTCACTATTAAAACACTAAAAAATATCCACCACAGAAAATACAAAATCTCCACATCTAACTAAAGACATGGAGGGTATATCTGCATCTCCAGAGATACCAGCTTGGCTGAACAAATCCTTATGCAGACCTAGCTGGACAAGACAAAACATGGAAAAGAACTGAACAATAAGGCCCACAGCATGTGGACTGCAAAAAAACAAAGCCAGAACTTATCTTTGTTGAAATGAACAGCAAAGCAAGAGAGACCAGGCAGGGATGTGAATCCTCCAGGAACAATGGACAACTGGCACTGACTAAAGGGTCAAGCAAGACTAAATAGCCCAGTCAGACTTGCAATAAGTGGACACACCTGATGAATGCAGCGATCCAAAGACAGCAGCGCTACCACTTATAACCACCGGAGGGAGCCCAAGAGCAGAATTCACAACAGCTGTGTTATATACTTCGTGGCCTGTGCAATATACTACGTGGCTTGTTATGACCCCAATGGCGAGGGTCTCAGAGGAACGTGGAAGTCTGCAGAATACAAAAATCCAGCTCATAGGGCAGTGGTAACTGGGTTGACCATATATCTACTCCTAACGCCAACACTAGAAGTAGCCGGGGATCATTCCTACGTTGATTCTAGATGACACGCGCCAGCCGGAGAATCTAGCTACCCCTAGTAGAGGAAAACAAAGACCTTTCTTGCCTCCAGAGAAGGGGACCCCAAAGCTGGATAGAAGCCCCCCACAAATAATGACGGTGAGGTAAGAGGAAATGACAAACACAGAAATGAACCAGGTTTAGCACAGAGAGGCCCGCTTACTGATAGCAGAATAAAGAAAGGTAACTTATATGGTCAACAAAAACCCTATCAAAATCCACACTGGAAATTCAAGAACCCCCGAACCGTCTAACGGTCCGGGGGGAGAACACCAGCCCCCTAGAGCTTCCAGCAAAGGTCAGGATATAGATTTGGAACAAGCTGGACAAAAATACAAAACCAAAACAAATAGCAAAAAGCAAAAGGCAGACTTAGCTGATATAACTGGAACCAGGATCAGTAGACAAGAGCACAGCAGACTAGCTCTGATAACTACGTTGCCAGGCATTGAACTGAAGGTCCAGGGAGCTTATATAGCAACACCCCTAACTAACGACCCAGGTGCGGATAAAAGGAATGATAGAAAAACCAGAGTCAAAAAACTAGTAACCACTAGAGGGAGCAAAAAGCAAATTCACAACAGTACCCCCCCCTTAGTGAGGGGTCACCGAACCCTCACCACGACCACCAGGGCGATCAGGATGAGCGGCATGAAAGGCACGAACTAAATCGGCCGCATGAACATCAGAGGCGACCACCCAGGAATTATCCTCCTGACCATAGCCCTTCCACTTGACCAGGTACTGAAGCCTCCGCCTGGAGAGGTGAGAATCCAAGATCTTCTCCACCACGTACTCCAACTCGCCCTCAACCAACACCGGAGCAGGAGGCTCAGCAGAAGGAACTACAGGCACAATGTACCGCCGCAACAAGGACCTATGAAATACATTGTGAATAGCAAACGACACAGGAAGATCCAGACGAAAAGATACAGGATTAAGGATTTCCAATATCTTGTAAGGCCCAATAAAACGAGGTTTAAATTTGGGAGAGGAGACCTTCATAGGAACAAAGCGGGAAGAAAGCCATACCAAATCCCCAACGCGTAGTCGGGGACCCACACCGCGGCGGCGGTTGGCAAAGCGCTGAGCCTTCTCCTGTGACAACTTCAAGTTGTCCACCACATGATTCCAGATCTGCTGCAACCTATCCACCACAGAATCCACCCCAGGACAGTCAGAAGGCTCCACATGACCCGAAGAAAAGCGAGGATGGAAACCAGAGTTGCAGAAAAAAGGCGAAACCAAGGTGGCGGAACTAGCCCGATTATTAAGGGCAAACTCAGCCAACGGCAAGAATGTCACCCAATCGTCCTGATCAGCAGAGACAAAACACCTCAAATAAGCCTCCAAAGTCTGATTGGTTCGCTCCGTCTGTCCATTAGTCTGAGGATGGAAAGCAGACGAAAACGACAAATCAATGCCCATCCTACTACAAAAGGATCGCCAGAACCTGGAAACGAACTGGGATCCTCTGTCTGACACAATATTCTCAGGGATGCCGTGCAAACGAACCACGTTCTGGAAAAACACAGGAACCAGATCGGAAGAGGAAGGCAGCTTAGGCAAAGGAACCAAATGGACCATCTTGGAGAAGCGATCACATATCACCCAGATAACGGACATGCCCTGAGATAGCGGAAGATCAGAAATGAAATCCATGGAGATATGTGTCCAAGGTCTCTTCGGGACAGGCAAGGGCAAGAGCAAACCGCTGGCACGAGAACAGCAAGGCTTAGCTCGAGCACAAGTCCCACAGGACTGCACAAATGACCGCACATCCCTTGACAAGGAAGGCCACCAAAAGGACCTGGCCACCAGATCTCTGGTGCCAAAAATTCCCGGGTGACCTGCCAACACCGAGGAATGAACCTCGGAAATGACTCTGCTGGTCCACTTATCCGGGACAAACAGTCTGTCAGGTGGACAAGACTCAGGCCTATCAGCCTGAAATCTCTGCAACACACGTCGCAGATCCGGAGAAATAGCTGACAAGATAACTCCATCTTTAAGAATACCAACAGGATCAGCGACTCCAGGAGCATCAGGCACAAAGCTCCTAGAAAGAGCATCGGCCTTCACACTCTTTGAACCTGGTAAATACGAGACAACAAAATCAAAGCGGGAGAAAAACAATGACCAGCGGGCCTGTCGCGGATTAAGGCGTTTAGCAGACTCGAGATACATCAGATTTTTGTGATCAGTCAAGACCACCACACGATGCTTAGCACCCTCGAGCCAATGACGCCACTCCTCAAATGCCCATTTCATGGCCAACAACTCCCGATTGCCCACATCATAATTTCGCTCGGCAGGCGAAAACTTCCTAGAGAAAAAGGCACAAGGTTTCATAACAGAGCAACCAGGGCCTCTCTGCGACAAAACGGCCCCTGCCCCAATCTCCGAAGCATCCACCTCAACCTGAAAGGGAAGTGAGACGTCAGGCTGGCACAAAACAGGCGCCGAAGTAAACCGGCGTTTCAACTCCTGGAAAGCCTCCACGGCAGCAGGAGCCCAGTTAGCTACATCGGAGCCCTTCTTGGTCATATCCGTCAAAGGTTTCACAATGCTAGAAAAATTAGCAATAAAACGACGGTAGAAGTTAGCGAAGCCCAAGAACTTCTGAAGACTCTTAACTGACGAGGGCTGAGTCCAATCAAGAATAGCTCGGACCTTGACTGGGTCCATCTCCACAGCAGAAGGGGAAAAAATGAACCCTAAAAAGGGAACCTTCTGTACACCAAAGAGACACTTTGAGCCCTTGACAAACAAAGAATTTTCACGCAAAATTTTAAAGACCAACCTGACCTGCTCCACATGCGAATCCCAATTATCAGAAAAAACCAAAATATCATCCAGATAAACAATCAAAAATTTATCCAGATACTTCCGGAAAATGTCATGCATAAAGGACTGAAAAACTGAAGGCGCATTGGAGAGCCCAAAAGGCATCACCAAGTACTCAAAATGACCTTCGGGCGTATTGAATGCGGTTTTCCATTCATCACCTTGCTTAATGCGCACAAGGTTGTACGCACCACGAAGGTCTATCTTGGTGAACCACTTGGCACCCTTAATCCGGGCAAACAAGTCAGACAACAGCGGTAAAGGATACTGAAATTTGACAGTGATCTTATTTAAAAGCCGATAATCAATACAAGGTCTCAAAGATCCGTCCTTTTTTGCCACAAAAAAGAATCCCGCACCAAGAGGGGAAGAAGACGGACGAATATGTCCTTTCTCCAGAGACTCCTTGATATATGAACGCATAGCGGTATGTTCAGGTACCGACAGATTAAACAGTCTTCCCTTAGGAAACTTACTGCCTGGGATCAAATCTATAGCACAGTCACAGTCCCTATGAGGAGGCAGTGCACTGGACTCAGACTCACTGAAGACATCCTGATAATCAGACAAATACTCCGGAACTTCCGAAGGCGTAGAAGAAGCAATAGACACAGGCAGGGAATCCCCATGAATACCACGACAGCCCCAACTTGAGACTGACATAGCCTTCCAGTCCAGGACTGGATTATGGGTCTGTAACCATGGCAGCCCTAAAACAACCAAATCATGCATTTTATGTAAAACCAGGAAACGTATCACCTCGCGGTGTTCAGGAGTCATGCACATGGTAACCTGTGTCCAATACTGCGGTTTATTTGCTGCCAATGGTGTAGCATCAATACCCCTAAGAGGAATAGGATTTTCTAATGGTTCAAGAGTAAAACCACAGCGCTTAGCAAATGAGAGATCCATGAGACTCAGGGCAGCACCTGAATCTACAAACGCCATGACAGGATAAGATGACAGTGAGCAAATCAAAGTTACAGACAGAATAAATTTAGGTTGCAAATTACCAACGGTGACAGGACTAACAACCTTAGCTATACGTTTAGAGCATGCTGAGATAACATGTGTAGAATCACCACAGTAGTAGCACAAGCCATTCCGGCGTCTATGAATTTTCCGCTCATTTCTAGTCAGGATTCTATCACATTGCATTAAATCAGGTGTCTGTTCAGACAACACCATGAGGGAATTTGCGGTTTTTCTATCACATTGCACCGAATTAGGTGTCTGTTCAGACAACACCATAAGGGAATTTGCGGTTTTGCGCTCCCGCAACCGCCGGTCAATTTGAATAGCCAGTGCCATAGTATCATTCAGACCTGTGGGAATGGGAAAACCCACCATAACATTCTTAATGGCTTCAGAAAGGCCATTTCTAAAATTAGCGGCCAGTGCACACTCGTTCCAATGTGTCAGCACGGACCATTTCCGAAATTTTTGGCAATACACTTCAGCCTCGTCCTGCCCCTGAGACATAGCCAGCAAGGCCTTTTCTGCCTGAATCTCTCAAGATTGGGTTCCTCATAAAGTAAACCGAGCGCCAGAAAAAACGCATCAAGATCAGCCAATGCCGGATCTCCTGGCGCCAGCGAAAAAGCCCAATCCTGAGGGTCGCCCCGTAAGAACGAAATAACAATTTTTACTTGCTGAGCAGAATCTCCAGATGAACAGGGTCTCAGGGACAAATACAATTTACAATTATTCACGAAATTCCTAAACTTAAACCTGTCTCCGGAAAACAGTTCAGGAATCGGTATTTTAGGTTCTGACCTAGGATTTCTGATAACATAGTCTTGTATGCCCTGCACACGAGTAGCCAGCTGGTCCACACTTGTAATCAAGGTCTGGACATTCATGTCTGCAGCAAGCATAGCCACTCTGAGGTAAAGGGGAAGAAGAAAAGAAAAAAAAACTCAGAATCTTCTTTCTTATAATCCCTCTTCTGCAATGCATTAAACATTTAATACTGGCCTGGCAAACTGTTATGACCCCAATGGCGAGGGTCTCAGAGGAACGTGGAAGTCTGCAGAATACAAAAATCCAGCTCATAGGGCAGTGGTAACTGGGTTGACCATATATCTACTCCTAACGCCAACACTAGAAGTAGCCGGGGATCATTCCTACGTTGATTCTAGATGACACGCGCCAGCCGGAGAATCTAGCTACCCCTAGTAGAGGAAAACAAAGACCTTTCTTGCCTCCAGAGAAGGGGACCCCAAAGCTGGATAGAAGCCCCCCACAAATAATGACGGTGAGGTAAGAGGAAATGACAAACACAGAAATGAACCAGGTTTAGCACAGAGAGGCCCGCTTACTGATAGCAGAATAAAGAAAGGTAACTTATATGGTCAACAAAAACCCTATCAAAATCCACACTGGAAATTCAAGAACCCCCGAACCGTCTAACGGTCCGGGGGGAGAACACCAGCCCCCTAGAGCTTCCAGCAAAGCTCAGGATATAGATTTGGAACAAGCTGGACAAAAATACAAAACCAAAACAAATAGCAAAAAGCAAAAGGCAGACTTAGCTGATATAACTGGAACCAGGATCAGTAGACAAGAGCACAGCAGACTAGCTCTGATAACTACGTTGCCAGGCATTGAACTGAAGGTCCAGGGAGCTTATATAGCAACACCCCTAACTAACGACCCAGGTGCGGATAAAAGGAATGATAGAAAAACCAGAGTCAAAAAACTAGTAACCACTAGAGGGAGCAAAAAGCAAATTCACAACAGTGGCTGTGTTATATACTGCGTGGGCTGTGTTATATACTGCGTGGGCAGTGTTATATACTGCATGAGCAGTGTTATATACTGCGTGGGCTGTGTTATATACTGCGTGGCCTGTTTTATATACTACGTGGGCTGTGTTATATACTATGTGAGCTGTGCTATATATTACGTGGGCTGTGTTATATACTGCCTGGCTGCTATATACTACGTGGGCAGTGTTATATACTGCGTGGCCTGTTATATACTACGTGGGCTGTGCTCTATGCTACGTGGGCTGTGTTATATACTGCATGGGCTGTGTTATATAGTACGTGGCTGCTATATACTATGTGGCTGCTATATGCTACATGGCTGTGCTATATACTACGTAGCTGTGTTATGTGGCCTGTGCTATATACTATGTGGCTGCTATATACTATGTGGCTGCTATATACTACATGGCTGTGCTATATACTACGTGGCTGTGGTATATACTACGTGGCTGTGCTATATACTACATGGCTGTGGTATATACTACGTGGCTGTCTGTGTTATATACTACGTGGCTGTGCTATACTACGTGGCTGTGCTATATACTATGTGGCTGTGCTAAGCGCGACGTACATACATACTCTAGAATACCCGATGCGTGTTATATACTACGTGGGCTGTGCTATATATAATGTGGGCTGTGTTATATACTACGTGGCCTGTGTTATATACTGCGTGGGCTGTGATATATACCATGTGGCTGCTATATACTATGTGGCTGCGTTACACTACGTGGCTGTGCTATATACTACGTGGCTGTGGTATATACTTGTTATGGAAATATTTGGGTTGGATAAATTTATCCCTCTGTGTGTGTGCTGCGGCCGCTCCCAATTAGACTGAGTATTTTGAGCGCTCATCAAGAATGGACTGTACACAACTGTGACAGAACAACATTCCATCAATACTGAAACTTTATTGTACATACATAGTTTTATGATAGCAGATAGAAAGGAGTGGTTAGGGGTTGTTAGGGGTGGTTAGTTAATTACCATATTGTCTAGCTCCTCTGTCATTGGTTATCTAAACATATATGGAATATTGTGATTAATGCTCATATGACTGCTGACCAAGCAAGTAAAATGTAGCTCTCTGCATGTAGGACCGAGTTGAGACATTTGACCAGCAGTTAATACATCTGACACTATTCCGCTTTTTGGGATGGAAAACCCCATATGATCTGTCTGGGTTATATCAGGCTTATATCAGTTCATGTCAGCCATTTTATGATCTGTCTGGGTTATATCAGTTCGTGTCAGCCATTTTAAACCATTGATTATAATGTATATATTAGCTGTGAGCATATGAGTATATATGATTATAGAGGGGTATACATGCAAGGGAGATCTACATGATATATATATTTCTATCACAAGCCCCCCTTAGATATCACTTGCCCTAATCCTAGCCTCCTGTCCCAAAGCGCTGCAACTCTTTTGTGCTGTCGGCGAACTGACACAAGCCTAACGCCTGTGCCCCACTCCATACAGACTTTTCGCAAATGGGCGGTCAGGAGATCTGTCCCTAACGGGGGTTCGTTGCAATCAGTCTCTTAGTCAATAGCATGTGTAGTGAGCGATGTGTAGTCTTTATCAGGTAGGTCATCTATTCGGTCAGGCCACAACATCATTCTGGCTTGGATGTCATCTTCTGGTAGGGGAGCTTTCTTGCAATGCGATGAGTGGATCCAAGCAGGTCTTCCCTCCAGTTTCACAGAGTTTGGTGTCATCAGCAGCACTTGAACAGGACCATCAAATCTGGGATCGAGTGGTGTTCTCCTTACAAACTTTTTCACCAACACCCAGTCTCCTGGCTTTGAGGAGTGCATACTGGACACTGAATCTGGTTCTGGGAATGAAGAAAAAAACTCGAGAATGGATGTTAGCAAGTTTCTTGGTGAGTTCAATTTACATAAGCAGACAAAGTATCATATTGCATAATCAGCTGCTGAGGGAAAGGATACCCCTAACCTAGGACTAGACCCAAACAAAATTTCATATGGTAACAGCTTTTCTGGGCCTCTGGGAGTGTGCCTAACACTGAGTAGTGTGATTGGGAGTGTGTAGGCCTAAGTCTGACCCTACTGCTGACTAGATCTCTCATGTGAGGTTTGCTGTGAATGTGGGTCCCTGGTCACTCTCTATCACTTCTGGGACCCCATAGCTGCATATCTCGTCTCTGAGAGTAGCTTCTTTGCAGTAGTCTTTGCTGACTGGTTCTTCACTGGGAAAGCTTCTGGCTGCCATCCTGAGAACATGTCCACGGCCACAAGGGCATATTTGAAACCTCCACTTGGCGGAATTTGGATGTGGTCTATCTGGATCCTCTGGGAGGGGTACGGTGGTCTGGCAAGATGATGTATGGGAACTTTCTCCATTCTTCCAGGGTTGCATTGGCCACAGGTCAGACAGCTGTTTATGAACTTGGCTGTTAGGGTGGAGATTTCTGGGGCGAACCAGTAAGCACCAATCGGATCATTCATCTGTGTCTTTAATCTGTGTGTGGGCCCATGTGCCCACTGGACCACCATAGGGTACATGCTTCGGGGTAAACAAGGTTTGTAGTCCATTGAGTATACCCTTCCTTCTTCATGTGTTGCTCACTTCTGCATCCAGCATTCCTTCTTGTCCTTTGGGGCTTGCTCTTGCAGCTTTTTTGAGCAGATCCCAGGATGTCATCTTGTCAGGTTTCCTGTCTTCAGCCGTCCTGTAGTAGCCGTCCGGCTCTACGACCTCTTCCACTTTTCCATATTGTCTTCCCTTGACTGCTTCTTTGGCTGCCATATCCGCCATGTTGTTGCCTCGTGCCTCTACTGTGCTTAGTTTTCCACGCGCTTTGACTTTTAGTACTGTCACCACTTTTGGAAGTTGAAGTGCATTCAGCAGGTCCTTAATGGCTCCATGATGCTTCACGGTTGTTCCACTTGCTGTGATGAAGTCCCTTGCAGCCCAGATGGGTCCGAAGTCGTGTGCTATGCCATGCGAGTACCTCGAATCGGTATACATTTTCTCAGTCTTGTCTTCTGCCATCTGGTAGGTCTTCATCAGCACTATCAGTTCTGCTTCCTGGGCTGACAGACTGGGCGGAAGACTTCTGGACCACAGGATCTCTTGATTGCTGGTCACTGCACATCCCGTGTGGAATCTTCCTTCATCATCTGCAAATCTGGAGCCATCCACAGAGAGGATCAACCCTGGGTTGGTCAGTGGCTCTTCTGCCACCTTGGGTAGTCCTGCTGTTTCCTGTTGCATGATGCTGAAGCAATCATGGTCATCCGTCCGGAGCAAATTCAGATCCCTGCAGAAGGTATCATGCAGATTTTGATCAGACTTTTTATCTGAGGATCCGTATCTGTATCCCCCCTTGGGAGTGGGAGTAGAGTGGGCGGATTGAGGACTGTGCATCTGCAGTTGGTGACATTGTCGGGCAGGAGTAGAGAGCACTGGAGGCGAAGATGCCTGGCGGTGGAGAGATGTTTTGGCTGGGTTTGGTTGAGGATTGCTCAGATGTCATGCAGAGCCAGGATTTCCAATGGTTTTTTCCACTGATGTCAGTAGTCCTGTCCAGGAGGGCGTGTGCTGAACTGCTGCTCTCAAGCGGGAGGAAGAGGCTCCCCTTGCAACTGGATCCAGGCGAGCTGAAAAGTAGTCCAAAAGTCTCTGCTTTTCCCCCTGAAGGTGCGTCAGGACTCCAGTAGCAAGGCCTTCTTTTCTCATCAAGTAGAGACGGAATGGCTTCTTGTAGTCAGATAGGCCTAGTGCTGGCGCTGAGACTACAGAGCCTTTTAACTTCTTAAACGAACTGAAAGCCACATCTGTCTGGAGGAACGGGGTCACGCTGACGTATTCACACAGAGGCTGCATTAGGACGGAAGCATCAGGGATCCAGGCTCTGCAATACGAAACTAGACCAAGGAAGGCCTGTAGCACCTTCGGAGTTGTTGGAGGAACCATCTTCTCCACTGTGGTCTTCCGGTCATCTGTCAGGCGTTTCGCCTGGTGAGCAATACAGTGTCTCTGGAACGTAACTTGCTTCAGACACCACTGGACCTTGTTCTTTGAGATCTTGCAGTGCTGCTCCGCCAGGTAGAGTATGAGATACAAGGAATGGGCTTTACACGTGTCAAAGTCAATTGCACAAAGGAGTAGATCGTCCATGTATTGTAGGTGGGTTACTTCTGCATGGTCTGTGACCCAGTTGGTGAGGACTGTGGACATTGCTTTGGTGAACTGTGGAGGGCTGTTCTGGGCCCACTGTGGCATCTCTGTCCATGTGTGGTGTCCCCCCTGGTGCATTAAGGCAAACAGGAACTGGTCTTCCGGATGAAGGGGAACACTGGAGAAAACATTAGCCAGGTTGTTCACTGTGAACACTTTTGCTGTGGCAGGCACATTTGAGAGCAGAGTGTGCGGATTCGGCATAATTGCAGTTTCAAACACCGTGGCGTCATTCACAGCTCTCAGGTCATATACCATTCTGAACTTGGCTGGCTCTCCTTTTACAGTCTTTTTCTTGATGGGGAAAAGCGGGGTATTGCTAGGCGATGTGCGAGGACCAATGATTCCTATTTCCAGGTAGACCTTCAGTTGGTCAGAGGCAGCTTGACTCTAGGCCTGGCCCTTACGAGGGTACGGGGTACATGGCTTGAGTGACATCCGTACTGGGGCAACTTGAGGTTTTCTCATGTGCTGGGGTCCCTTAGACCATAGACTTTCTGGTACTATATCCAGTACCTCCTTGGGTAGGCCTCATCGATTGTTTAATGTTCTTGTAGGGCCGCCAGCATGACTCTTCTCGGGTCAGGGATGAAGAAAGTGTCACTGTCCCATCTTCCTGGAACACTGTGGTTGCCTTCAGCTTCTGCAGTAGGTTCGCTCCCAGCAGGTTGAGTGGCAGGTCCTTTACACCACAAACTGGGACAGGATAGAGTGTCCTGGCTGAGTGCACACGCTCAGTGGCTTTGTAAGCTGAGAATGTCTGACTTGACCATCAATGCCCATGCGAGACACAGAGGATTCTGATAGGCAGGTGGGATCAGCGAGTTCCACAGGTGTCATCACACTTCTGGCTGCACCACTTTGGATCTGACAACGCCATCCACTTTAAGGGTAATTTAAGGTATTGGTCTTGCAGATGAAGTTTTACATGTCAGAAGCGTAGTGTCTTGTGGACCTGGCTTGCTTGCCTCTGTCCTATGGACAGGGTACTTCACTGCTTTCTGCACTTCTTCCTTGACCTGTTTCTCTGGACCAACTCTTGGGTTGCATGGGTCCAGTCTCTTCGGGGGCGTGGGTGCTTTGCACTGGTTCTGGTAATGGACAAACTTGTCACAGATGTAACACTTGACACTTCTTCTGTCTTTGTAGGGTGGTTGCGCTTCTAGGTTAGTAGTCACCATGAGAGGGGCCATCCTCTGCAATCCTGGTTGGGACTCGGTCCCTTTGGCTACTGTGGACAATGGCATGATGGGCACTGTAGCGGCAGCGGGGTCTGGCCTGCTGATTGAAGCTGCGGTGGTAAGATGGGGCCTGCAGGTGCATTCGTGGCGAGGCCCGGGGGTGCCATGAGACCGGCGGCTGCATCCAACCCAAGGTCTTGGGGCATTACTGTTGTGAATTTGCTTTTTGCTCCCTCTAGTGGTTACTAGTTTTTTGACTCTGGTTTTTCTGTCATTCCTTTTATCCGCACCTGGGTCGTTAGTTAGGGGTGTTGCTATATAAGCTCCCTGGACCTTCAGTTCAATGCCTGGCAACGTAGTTATCAGAGCTAGTCTGCTGTGCTCTTGTCTACTGATCCTGGTTCCAGTTATATCAGCTAAGTCTGCCTTTTGCTTTTTGCTATTTGTTTTGGTTTTGTATTTTTGTCCAGCTTGTTCCTAATCTGTATCCTGACCTTTGCTGGAAGCTCTAGGGGGCTGGTGTTCTCCCCCCGGACCGTTAGACGGTTCGGGGGTTCTTGAATTTCCAGTGTGGATTTTGATAGGATTTTTGTTGACCATATAAGTTACCTTTCTTTATTCTGCTATCAGTTAGCGGGCCTCTCTGTGCTAAACCTGGTTCATTTCTGTGTTTGTCATTTCCTCTTACCTCACCGTCATTATTTGTGGGGGGCTTCTATCCAGCTTTGGGGTCCCCTTCTCTGGAGGCAAGAAAGGTCTTTGTTTTCCTCTACTAGGGGTAGCTAGATTCTCCGGCTGGCGCGTGTCATCTAGAATCAACGTAGGAATGATCCCCGGCTACTTCTAGTGTTGGCGTTAGGAGTAGATATATGGTCAACCCAGTTACCACTGCCCTATGAGCTGGATTTTTGTATTCTGCAGACTTCCACGTTCCTCTGAGACCCTCGCCATTGGGGTCATAACAGTTTGCCAGGCCAATATTAAATGTTTAATGCATTGCAGAAGAGGGATTATAAGAAAGAAGATTCTGAGTTTTTTTTTTTTTTTTCTACTTCCCCTTTACCTCAGAGTGGCTATGCTTGCTGCAGACATGAATGTCCAGACCTTGATTACAAGTGTGGACCAGCTGGCTACTCGTGTGCAGGGCATACAAGACTATGTTATCAGAAATCCTAGGTCAGAACCTAAAATACCGATTCCTGAACTGTTTTCCGGAGACAGGTTTAAGTTTAGGAATTTCGTGAATAATTGTAAATTGTTTTTGTCCCTGAGACCCTGTTCATCTGGAGATTCTGCTCAGCAAGTAAAAATTGTGATTTCGTTCTTACGGGGCGACCCTCAGGATTGGGCTTTTTCGCTGGCGCCAGGAGATCCGGCATTGGCTGATCTTGATGCGTTTTTTCTGGCGCTCGGTTTACTTTATGAGGAACCCAATCTTGAGATTCAGGCAGAAAAGGCCTTGCTGGCTATGTCTCAGGGGCAGGACGAGGCTGAAGTGTATTGCCAAAAATTTCGGAAATGGTCCGTGCTGACACATTGGAACGAGTGTGCACTGGCCGCTAATTTTAGAAATGGCCTTTCTGAAGCCATTAAGAATGTTATGGTGGGTTTTCCCATTCCCACAGGTCTGAATGATACTATGGCACTGGCTATTCAAATTGACCGGCGGTTGCGGGAGCGCAAATCCGCAAATTCCCTCATGGTGTTGTCTGAACAGACACCTGATTTAATGCAATGTGATAGAATCCTGACTAGAAATGAGCGGAAAATTCATAGACGCCGGAATGGCTTGTGCTACTACTGTGGTGATTCTACACATGTTATCTCAGCATGCTCTAAACGTATAGCTAAGGTTGTTAGTCCTGTCACCGTTGGTAATTTGCAACCTAAATTTATTCTGTCTGTAACTTTGATTTGCTCACTGTCATCTTATCCTGTCATGGCGTTTGTAGATTCAGGTGCTGCCCTGAGTCTCATGGATCTCTCATTTGCTAAGCGCTGTGGTTTTACTCTTGAACCATTAGAAAATCCTATTCCTCTTAGGGGTATTGATGCTACACCATTGGCAGCAAATAAACCGCAGTATTGGACACAGGTTACCATGTGCATGACTCCTGAACACCGCGAGGTGATACGTTTCCTGGTTTTACATAAAATGCATGATTTGGTTGTTTTAGGGCTGCCATGGTTACAGACCCATAATCCAGTCCTGGACTGGAAGGCCGATGCTCTTTCTAGGAGCTTTGTGCCTGATGCTCCTGGAGTCGCTGATCCTGTTGGTATTCTTAAAGATGGAGTTATCTTGTCAGCTATTTCTCCGGATCTGCGACGTGTGTTGCAGAGATTTCAGGCTGATAGGCCTGAGTCTTGTCCACCTGACAGACTGTTTGTCCCGGATAAGTGGACCAGCAGAGTCATTTCCGAGGTTCATTCCTCGGTGTTGGCGGGTCACCCGGGAATTTTTGGCACCAGAGATCTGGTGGCCAGGTCCTTTTGGTGGCCTTCCTTGTCAAGGGATGTGCGGTCATTTGTGCAGTCCTGTGGGACTTGTGCTCGAGCTAAGCCTTGCTGTTCTCGCGCCAGCGGTTTGCTCTTGCCCTTGCCTGTCCCGAAGAGACCTTGGACACATATCTCCATGGATTTCATTTCTGATCTTCCGCTATCTCAGGGCATGTCCGTTATCTGGGTGATATGTGATCGCTTCTCCAAGATGGTCCATTTGGTTCCTTTGCCTAAGCTGCCTTCCTCTTCCGATCTGGTTCCTGTGTTTTTCCAGAACGTGGTTCGTTTGCACGGCATCCCTGAGAATATTGTGTCAGACAGAGGATCCCAGTTCGTTTCCAGGTTCTGGCGATCCTTTTGTAGTAGGATGGGCATTGATTTGTCGTTTTCGTCTGCTTTCCATCCTCAGACTAATGGACAGACGGAGCGAACCAATCAGACTTTGGAGGCTTATTTGAGGTGTTTTGTCTCTGCTGATCAGGACGATTGGGTGACATTCTTGCCGTTGGCTGAGTTTGCCCTTAATAATCGGGCTAGTTCCGCCACCTTGGTTTCGCCTTTTTTCTGCAACTCTGGTTTCCATCCTCGCTTTTCTTCGGGTCATGTGGAGCCTTCTGACTGTCCTGGGGTGGATTCTGTGGTGGATAGGTTGCAGCAGATCTGGAATCATGTGGTGGACAACTTGAAGTTGTCACAGGAGAAGGCTCAGCGCTTTGCCAACCGCCGCCGCGGTGTGGGTCCCCGACTACGCGTTGGGGATTTGGTATGGCTTTCTTCCCGCTTTGTTCCTATGAAGGTCTCCTCTCCCAAATTTAAACCTCGTTTTATTGGGCCTTACAAGATATTGGAAATCCTTAATCCTGTATCTTTCCGTCTGGATCTTCCTGTGTCGTTTGCTATTCACAATGTATTTCATAGGTCCTTGTTGCGGCGGTACATTGTGCCTGTAGTTCCTTCTGCTGAGCCTCCTGCTCCGGTGTTGGTTGAGGGCGAGTTGGAGTACGTGGTGGAGAAGATCTTGGATTCTCGCCTCTCCAGGCGGAGGCTTCAGTACCTGGTCAAGTGGAAGGGCTATGGTCAGGAGGATAATTCCTGGGTGGTCGCCTCTGATGTTCATGCGGCCGATTTAGTTCGTGCCTTTCATGCCGCTCATCCTGATCGCCCTGGTGGTCGTGGTGAGGGTTCGGTGACCCCTCACTAAGGGGGGGGTACTGTTGTGAATTTGCTTTTTGCTCCCTCTAGTGGTTACTAGTTTTTTGACTCTGGTTTTTCTGTCATTCCTTTTATCCGCACCTGGGTCGTTAGTTAGGGGTGTTGCTATATAAGCTCCCTGGACCTTCAGTTCAATGCCTGGCAACGTAGTTATCAGAGCTAGTCTGCTGTGCTCTTGTCTACTGATCCTGGTTCCAGTTATATCAGCTAAGTCTGCCTTTTGCTTTTTGCTATTTGTTTTGGTTTTGTATTTTTGTCCAGCTTGTTCCTAATCTGTATCCTGACCTTTGCTGGAAGCTCTAGGGGGCTGGTGTTCTCCCCCCGGACCGTTAGACGGTTCGGGGGTTCTTGAATTTCCAGTGTGGATTTTGATAGGATTTTTGTTGACCATATAAGTTACCTTTCTTTATTCTGCTATCAGTTAGCGGGCCTCTCTGTGCTAAACCTGGTTCATTTCTGTGTTTGTCATTTCCTCTTACCTCACCGTCATTATTTGTGGGGGGCTTCTATCCAGCTTTGGGGTCCCCTTCTCTGGAGGCAAGAAAGGTCTTTGTTTTCCTCTACTAGGGGTAGCTAGATTCTCCGGCTGGCGCGTGTCATCTAGAATCAACGTAGGAATGATCCCCGGCTACTTCTAGTGTTGGCGTTAGGAGTAGATATATGGTCAACCCAGTTACCACTGCCCTATGAGCTGGATTTTTGTATTCTGCAGACTTCCACGTTCCTCTGAGACCCTCGCCATTGGGGTCATAACAATTACAGGGGCTGTGGCTGCATCTGCCATCACTTCTTCCCCCTGCTCCAACATAGCTTCTCCCCTTTGCTAACCTTATTGAGGTCGGTGTCTCCTCTCTGGAGTCTGCAGCGGTTCTTCCGGTGTGTTCATCAGCACTTTGCAGCATCTTCACCTCTGGCTTCCCTTCTGGCGTTCTCAGCAGCACGGCACCCTTTTCCTTCTTTGCGCTCTTTGTGGTGCTATAATGGCGGCAGTTTTGGTGACAATTGGCAATAAACAGTCTCCTAGGCGCACATAAAACATTTTTTCTGGGTCAGTCCACTGCTATTGACCTGTTCCTAGGCCTAGCCACTATCAGTGGTTTCCTGATTGGCTGTCTCAGTCCATGCACAAAGACCTGTGCCAACATTTGCCTGTGTATCTGGTCTTGAATGGTGAAGCCCAAGTCTTGGAATACTTGCATTACTCTGCAATGAAACTTCTTTACAGACTCTGTCTTATCTTGGCTCTTGGTTTTGGCTTGTCCTGCCAATCTGCCTTTGGCCCACTCTCTGAGCTGTTATATTAGCTGTGGCCCTGACTCCCAAGCATGTACATCTAATTCTGCTGGAAGTTTGAATTGTTCCTTCATGATTGGCCAGAGTGCATCACCTGCTTCTATTTCCATTCATGGCCCAGAGATCATGGCTGCATATGTTTGCTACTTCTGCTACTTTCTTCGGTAAAATGGCATGGGATGCATCCCTGGGTCTGGAAGATTGTCACCTGACTTGAAGTGCAGTGCACATAGTGTAATGGTGGTGCCTCTATCTGCCCCTGCATTCTTGGTGCCTGTGGGTTTCCTTTCTAGTACTGGACAGCATGTATGATGTTCCCTCTTCATCTTCATCAGAGGAATAGTTGTGATAGCTTGTACTGGGGTCATACACTGACTGATTTTGGACTTAGAAGTTGCTTTTTATGTGAGGATGTCTCCCCCCTTGCTGAAGCTGTGATGGATTAGGCTTATAGTTCTATGTTGGTGTGAATGTAGGCAGCTCTGACCGGTGCTGAAGTTGTACATTATCAATACATGGTGATATCAAAGTTCATGTAAAACCTTAAGGGTTACAATATTGTTGACTGTGAAATGAGGTAACGGAGGATCTGTCAGTGAGCTCGTTCTGATATCATTCCTCCCCCCTCTGCACCCAGGGCTGAGCTGTCTGCTGCCTGATACGTCTGGGGGCTGCCCACTGCATTGTGTGTAGGGGGATTTTCACTTTCTTTCCCCGATATCACAACTGGCAATGGCTGGACTGTGCCAGGGGCATAGAAGGGAAACCTTGTGCTGTAAGCACCATATTGTTTGAATTGGGCGTTGGCCCAGCCGGCAACAAAGAGGAAAAAAGAGGAAGAAGAAGAGGGAGGGGTTGATGAGTGAGACAAAGGAAGAGAGAGAGATAGAAAGGTGTGGTAAAGAGAAACGGGGAGAAGAGAGGAGTGGAGGTGGGTGTGGAGAAGGAAGAGAGGGAGGAGAAGAGAGGAGTGGAGATGGGTGTGGAGAAGGAGGAGTGGAGATGGGTGAGGAGAAGAGGGAGGAGATAGGTGTGGTGGGGGAGTGGAGGAGGAGAGAGCGTGGGTGAGGAGAGGGAGGAGAAGATAGAAGGTGTGAAGGAGAGAGATAGAGAGGGGGAGAGAGAGAAGAGAAAAGTGTGGAGGAAGAGGAGAGGAAAAGAGAGCGAGAGAGAAGAATGAGGAGAAAAAGAGTGACAGAGGAAAAAAAAAAGGAGGATAGAGGAGAACAACAAGAATAATAGAGAGGAGCAATTATGCCTTCTCCCTGTAGGGAGAGACGGGGCGCGCCACATACTGTGCAAAAAAAACAAACAAACAAAAAAACTACCTATACCATGGATTCTGCTAAAAGCAGACTGCGCAGATTCTCCCGTCTCATACCCACAAAAATCACTTCCTGGTTTGCTCACATAACTTTCTGTACCACCTAAACGATGTAAGCTCTGCTGCCACTTCATACCATGTATTAGTATTCAGCAATCTAACATCAGCTAACTTCCCTTATTTTCCTTTCTACGTCATGCCAATCCGCAGCTTGAAATCTGCCATTCTAATGAATTTCACGTACTTTATACCTTCCAAAATTCTTCACATACTTAACACCTTCGTGTTCTGCCACTATCTAGGGGCTGTTTGCTCATCAGGAAATAAAAGACTCTCCTGTTGCTTGGCCACTTTATTCCCCATGGCAAAAAAAAAAAAAACAATAAAGGAAAAAGAAAATAACACCAAAAAACTTCTAAAAATGAGTATTTAAAAACTCAAAAAAAAACCCCAAAACAATAAAACCGTCAAAAATTCAGTTCACAACCAAAAACTCAAAATTATGATACAAAAGGAAAGAAAAAAAACTTTTTCCCAAAAAAAGTAAAAAGGTAAAGAGATTGAAGATTGAGGAAAACTTAATTAAAAATTTTTAAAATGCCGCAAAAAGAAAAAGACCCTTTAAGAGAGTAAAAAAAATTAAAAATTAAAACGGCTTTTCTCTTCTCCTTTTTTCTTTTAGAATCTCTGTGCTCAAATACAGTCAGAGACACACTTCCTCTTTTTATATGCTGCTGTATCCAATATCACTAAAATAACGTATCTGAAAACACGTATGTCGCATCAAAAATGATAGATACAATCACTTCTTCCCAAATAGCTACACATAGCCAGCATTGCAGCTGAAAACAGTCAGGAAAAAAAACAGATGTGACAGTGTGATTTACAATGCATCTCTGCTCGCAGCTGGAAAAAGAGGAAGTTCAAGAGAGAGGAAAAAAAAAACCAAAACTTTCTTTTACTATTTCATGCTTCTTAAAGAAGCAACACTTGACAGACAGAAACAGATAGACAATCCGAGAGATGCCCTTTTAAATTCTGTGACACGTGCAGGTTGCGCTGGGAACAGACTACTGCCAATTGCACTGGACGCACCTGCGCCCGGGCCGCCTGAGTGAGAAGCACAACAAGTGGGAAATCTACTACCCCGGTCCGGTCGTCCTAACTGGATCGCCGGCACTACGGGAATCTGCAGTAGCCCTCTAAGTTATCACTACCCGTGCCTGGAACATGGGACTACCTGCCCCAGGACTACCTGTCCTTCCTATGCACGGGAATCCTGCAATAACTTATCGAGCGATTTGACCTCCTGCGGTCTGTTACCCAGCCACCAAAAACAAAGGTCACTTTTTCCTTCCTCTCCCGGATTTTACACAAACACAGAACACATACACAGCACACAGCAGACACCTCCCAGGGTTTGGATTCGTGGCTACGGACTTTTTACACTACCTGGGAATTGGTGACCACACCTGACCGGCAAGAGGTACAGACCCGGACTGGGCACAGGGGACTTTCAGGTAAGATGATAACATTTTCTTACCTTATGGAGCTGCGCAGTCTCCATCCCCTGAACCAAGGCCGCGGCCAAAACCTCCATGTCTCCGGTCAGAAGGATCCCGTGCGTTTTGTCCTTTTGCCTCGCTGTTGGGCGCCATTATGTTATGGAAATATTTGGGTTGGATAAATTTATCCCTCTGTGTGTGCTGCTGCCGCTCCCAATTAGACTGAGTATTTTGAGCGCTCATCAAGAATGGACTGTACACAACTGTGACAGAACAACATTCCATCAATACTGAAACTTTATTGTACATACATAGTTTTATGATAGCAGATAGAAAGGAGTGGTTAGGGGTTGTTAGGGGTGGTTAGTTAATTACCATATTGTCTAGCTCCTCTGTCATTGGTTATCTAAACATATATGGAATATTGTGATTAATGCTCATATGACTGCTGACCAAGCAAGTAAAATGTAGCTCTCTGCATGTAGGACAGAGTTGAGACATTTGATCAGCAGTTAATACATCTGAAACTATTCCGCTTTTTGGGATGGAAAACCCCATATGATCTGTCTGGGTTATATCAGGCTTATATCAGTTCATGTCAGCCATTTTATGATCTGTCTGGGGTATATCAGTTCATGTCAGCCATTTTAAACCATTGATTATAATGTATATATTAGCTGTGAGCATATGAGTATATATGATTATAGAGGGGTATACATGCAAGTGAGATCTACATGATATATATATTTCTATCACATACTATGTGGCTGTGGTATATACTACGTGGCTGTGTTATATACTACGTGGCTGTGTTATATACTACGTGGCTGTGCTAAGCGTGATGTACATATATACATACATATTCTAGAATACCCGATGCGTTAGAATCGGGCCACCATCTAGTATATATATAATCAGTGAGACACACATATATATATTTATATTTCATACAGCGCTAGATAGCTTAAAAGCTGGTAATTCAATTGCTGGCTTTTGCTATCTCCTTATCAAACCCGACAGGATATGATATGAGACATGGTTTACATACAGTAAACTATTTCATATCCCTTATTTTTTTACATATTCCTCACTAATAATGTTAGAAGTGTCTGTGTGCAAAATTTGGTGGCTGTTAAAAGAGTTAAATCACGGGAAAAAAACTGGCAGATATTAATAGCCCAGAGAGGGACCATGGTTATTGGCCCCTCCTGTTGTAAAAACTAGGGAATGAATGGAATGCAGGGGAACGTAGCATCATAGACTTGCGGTGATGCGCCCCCTGTTGGCATAACCTCATATGAACTGTAGCGTGGGAATTTTTCTGAATATTTTCTCATGCTAGAGTTCATATGAGTTTATGCCAGCAGGGGGAGCATCACCGCAAGACTACGATGCTGTTTTTCCCTGCATTCCATTCATTCCCCAGTTTTTACAACCAGGAGCAACAGCTACATTAACAGGCTCCTGTTTGTAAATTTATTTAACCCCTTCAGATAGATTACAGCGTGGGACATGACTGAACGTGGAGAGGTATGGGATATTGTTGCTTTTTTATGCTTTTTTTTACAGAACGAGGGTCTTCAGGTGGATTAAGCGTACAATAAAGATTTTAAAACACCATGTGTATTTATTTCATTAAAATACTTTATTCATAATGTGTGTGTATTATTAACCCTTTACTACTATTGGATTAATAATGGATAGGTGTCTTATTGACATCTCTCCATTATTAACCAGGCTTAATGTCACCTTACATTAGCAAGGTGACATTAACCCTTTATTACACCATATACCACTGCTACTTGGCAGTGGGAAGAGAGAGGCTAAGTGCCAGAATAGGCGCATCTTACAGATGTGCCTTTTCTGGGGTGGCTGGGGGCAGATGTTTTTAGCAGGGGGGGGCAATAACCATGGTCCCTCTCTGGGCTATTAATATCTGCCCTCAGTCACTGGCTTTCCCACTCTGGCGGAAAAAATTATGTGGGAGCCCAAGCCAGTTTTTTCCGTGATTTAACCCTTTATTTTAACACCTAGAACTCCAAAATTTTGCACACACAAACTACTAACATTATTAGTGAGGAATATGTAAAAATATAACGGACATGAAATGGTTTACTGTATGTAAACCATGTTTCATATCCTGTCGGGTTTGGTTAGGAGTTAGCAAAAGCCGGCAATTGAATTACCGGCTTTTATGCTATCTAGCTCTGTATTAAATATAAATATATATATATACCTATTCTATGTGTAGACATTTATTTTATCTATTCTATTCTAACCCGTCAGTGTGATTTTACTGTACACCGCACTGAATTACCGGCTTTTCTATAGGACACCGGTGCGTATTTCTCGCAAAGCAGATGTGTGCCTCAACTCTGCTGCCCGGCTAATCCTCCTCTCTCCTCGCTACTCCCCTGCTTCTCCCCTCTGCAAATCCCTCCACTGGCTCCCAATTCCCCAACGAATCCAGTTCAAACTACTAACAATGATCTACAAAGCCATCCACAACCTGTCCCCTCCCTATATCTCTGAACTAATCTCCCAATATCGTCCCTCACATAATCTTCGATCCTCCCAAGACCTCCTACTCTCCTCCATACTTATTCGTTCCTCACACAACCGCCTCTCCCGAATATCCCCCATCCTCTGGAATTCCATGCCTCAACACGTCCGATTATCCACCACCCTCGGATCCTTCAGACGGAACTTGAAAACCCATCTCTTCAGGAAAGCCTACAGCCTACAATAACCGAGGCGCCGCCTCACCACCGCCAGAGCCGCCGCCTCACCACCGCCAGAGCCGCCGCCTCACCACTGCCGGAGCCGCCGCCTCACCCCTACCTTCTGTCTCTTCCCCACTATCAAATAGAATGTAAGTCCGCAAGGACAGGGTCCTCTCCCCTCTGTACCAGTCTGTCACTGTAAACCGGTTTACTGTAAACGATATCTATAACCCTATATGTAACCCCTTTCTCATGTACAGCACCATCGAATTAATGGTGCTATATAAATAAATAATAATAATGTGTGTTCCGTGTGTAATCCATATCTTTCCCGCCCCATAGACTTTCATTGGCATATTTTTGGAGGAATACGCTGACAATTGCAGCATGCTGTGATTTTCTCAGCCCGCTAAATACGGCCGAGAAATATACGGCTGATGGGTGCTGCCCCATAGAGAAACATTGGTCTGAGCAAAATGCGTTATTTTGCGCCTCTCCCTTGTCTGTATTTCTCTCTAGTGTGACCCCGGCCTAACAGCTGCAGGAGGAATCACGAACCACCCGCGGCTGTTAACATGTGAAATGCCGCTATCAAAGATTGACATTTAAGCATTTAACATGATCTTGCTGAAAGTGTGTTACTAACCATGCCCAACGGTGCCCTTTAACATGGTAGCGGGGCACCGATGGGTTGGCATGGCAACAGGGGTTATGCAGAAGGCCTCATGCTTGTCATTGCTGATCTGCTAGAAGTGCCGCCCTATGGCCGGCATTCATAGCAAATGATCATTTCTGCTACACAAAGCAGGGCTGAAGCCCTAATGTGTAGCACAAGGAATCAGAAGATTGCAGCTTCATGTCTCCTAAAGAGACTATTGAAGCAAGTAAAAAGTGTAAAAAAAAGTTTTAGAAAATATTTTTAAAAAATTGAAAATATATGAATGTTCAAATCACCCCAATTTTGCCCCATTCAAAATAAAACAATAAAAAATTTAAAAAATACACATATTTGACATCACAGCATTCAGAAACGCCCGATCTATCAAATTATAAAAATAATTAATCCAATAAGTAAACGGCATAAAGAGAAAAAAAATCAAAACGCCAAAATTAAGGTTTTTTGCTTGCCGCAACATTGCAATAACAGTCGATCAAAACATAATATCTACCCCAAAATGATATTAATAAAAATATCAGCTCGGCGCGCAAAAAATAATCCCTCACCAAGCCCCAGATCCCGAAAAATGGAGACACTATGACACCATTTTCTTTTTTTCACAAACATTGGATTTTTGTTTAAACACCTAAATAAAAAAGAACCTGTATATGTTTGGCATCAATGAACTCGTAATGACCTGGAGAATCATAATGGCAGGTTAGTTTTGGCATTTAGTGAACATGATAACAAAAACATTTGTGTAATTGCACTTTTTTTGCAATTTCAACGCACTTGCAATTTTTTCCCCATTTTTTTCACATTTTGCAGTATATTATATGATAAAATCAATGGTGTAGTTCAAGATTACAACTCGTCCTGCAAAGGACAAGCCCTCCCACAGCCATATTGATTTAAAATAAAAAAGTTATGGGAAGAAGAGGAGTAAAAAACAAAAATGAAAAATCCCAACGTGGCGAAGAGGTTAATTGGTAAAAGAGGGAAATTGTTGGGGAGGTTTTTTTTTTAAATAAAGATTTTTGAGGGTGTATTTATTTCTTTAGACTACTGGGTTAGTAATGGGGGTGTCTGACAGACTCTTCTCCATTAATAACCCCAGCCAGCTGCTGACATCGACCCCACAATTCCATTACCCTGATTGCCAATGCACCATGGTAAATGAGAAGAGCTGAGGCTAAGCACCAAAATTGGTGCATCTAATGTATGCACCATTTCTGGAGCAGGTGAGGGCTGGTCTTATTAGGCTGGGAAGGGGCCAATATCCATGGACCTTCCAAGCCTATTAAAATCAGCCCCTAGCTATCATTTTTGCCTTAGGCCAGTCTCACACGTCCAGATAATTCCGGTACCGGAAAAATCGGTACCGGAGTTATCCGTGTCCGTGTGTTCACGTGGCACATCAGTGTGGCACATGTGCGGCAGCCGTGTGCCGACTGAGGACCACAAGGACCATGCAGGAGACAGCGCTAGAGTTAAGCGCTATCCCCCCTGCGTGTGGTGCTGAAGCTGGCATTCATTCCTTCCTATGGGAGGTGGAGCCGCATATTCATCATTGTAATGAGCGGTACCACGTTACCGCTCACAAAGAACAAGCTGCCGGTGCTGAGAGGAAGCATTGCGGGAGCTGAGTGAGTATTTTAATGCAAGCGGGCGGGCGCACAGGGGGTGGGAGGCGGTAGGTGACCAGGAACTTTATTTTAAACACAAAAAAAATAAAAAAACCTTGATTTTTCATTCCTTCTCTCCAGCGAACGCTGCTGGGGAGAAGGAATGAATGCCGGCTTCAGCACCACACGCAGGGGGGACAGCGCTTACTGTAGTGCTGTTTCTCCTGCGGCGGTACGTGCACACGGAGGAGAGTGCACACTGTTCTCTGTGTGCACGTGTGCGGGACGCTTTGCGGAGAAAAACGGACATGTCTCCGTGTTTTGCACACAGACACACGGTCCGCGAAAAATCACTGACATGTGCAGAGACACATTGATTTTAATGTGTCTACGTGTGTCAGTGTCTCCGGTACGTGAGGAAACTGTCACCAGTAGGAAACTGGCTATTAGGAGCAGTGCTGTTATGATCTGGTGGCCTAAGAGCAGCATGAGACGTACTCTGGAGAAGGTGGTACCTGTACTGACCGCAGACCCTGAACTTAACACTGCAACTAGAAGTAGCCGTGGAATGTACCTAGCGCTCCCTAGACATCTCGACACAGCCGGAGGACTAATTACCCCTAGAGATAGAAAAGGGAAAACTATCTTGCCTCAGAGAAAATCCCCAAAGGATAGACAGCCCCCCACAAATATTGACTGTGAGAGGAGAGGGAAAAAACATACACAGACTGAAATGAGAATTTAGCAAAGGGGGCCACTTCTAGCTAAATAGAAAGGATAGGACAGAGTACTATGCGGTCAGTATTAAAACACTAGAAAATATCCACCACAGAAAATACAAAATCTCCACAGCTAACTAAAGATATGGAGGGTATATCTGCATCTCCAGAGATACCAGCTTGGCTAAACAAATCCTTAAAAACACCAAAAAAGGAACAATCCAAGAAAAAACACCAAAAACAGGCAGAGATGCTTACCTGTCTGAATAGGCCTCAATACTAATGCACAAGCAGGATGCAGCGGACCCAAATGAAATAGCAAATGCACAGGTGCAATACCTGATGAGACAGCCAGCCTTCAATAAGGGTTTGGCCGTGTGGTGCACCCGTGCACTAAGATAAAAACTGTATGTGGCGTGTTCACACAGGGAATGCAGGCATCTGGCTCCAGCCTATTAATAACGCCCTATGGCGGGCTGCCCAGTGCCAAAATGCATCCCGTGTGAACAGAGGCCACAGTGTACAGAACCAATTGGGCCCAGCTGCACCCTGCAAAAAGATATACGTGCAAAATCAAAACATATAAATATATGTAAGGTATTGGTTGATATTCTGGCCATAATATGGAAGCTGGCAACCCACGTCAAGGGTCCTTACTTATTGCCAGTCCTACACTAACATGAAAAACACCAAAAAAGGAACAATCCAAGAAAAAACACCAAAAACAGGCAGAGATGCTTACCTGTCTGAATAGGCCTCAATACTAATGCACAAGCAGGATGCAGCGGACCCAAATGAAATAGCAAATGCACAGGTGCAATACCTGATGAGACAGCCAGCCTTCAATAAGGGTTTGGCCGTGTGGTGCACCCGTGCACTAAGATAAAAACTGTATGTGGCGTGTTCACACAGGGAATGCAGGCATCTGGCTCCAGCCTATTAATAACGCCCTATGGCGGGCTGCCCAGTGCCAAAATGCATCCCGTGTGAACAGAGGCCACAGTGTACAGAACCAATTGGGCCCAGCTGCACCCTGCAAAAAGATATACGTGCAAAATCAAAACATATAAATATATGTAAGGTATTGGTTGATATTCTGGCCATAATATGGAAGCTGGCAACCCACGTCAAGGGTCCTTACTTATTGCCAGTCCTACACTAACATGAAAAACACCAAAAAAGGAACAATCCAAGAAAAAACACCAAAAACAGGCAGAGATGCTTACCTGTCTGAATAGGCCTCAATACTAATGCACAAGCAGGATGCAGCGGACCCAAATGAAATAGCAAATGCACAGGTGCAATACCTGATGAGACAGCCAGCCTTCAATAAGGGTTTGGCCGTGTGGTGCACCCGTGCACTAAGATAAAAACTGTATGTGGCGTGTTCACACAGGGAATGCAGGCATCTGGCTCCAGCCTATTAATAACGCCCTATGGCGGGCTGCCCAGTGCCAAAATGCATCCCGTGTGAACAGAGGCCACAGTGTACAGAACCAATTGGGCCCAGCTGCACCCTGCAAAAAGATATACGTGCAAAATCAAAACATATAAATATATGTAAGGTATTGGTTGATATTCTGGCCATAATATGGAAGCTGGCAACCCACGTCAAGGGTCCTTACTTATTGCCAGTCCTACACTAACATGAAAAACACCAAAAAAGGAACAATCCAAGAAAAAACACCAAAAACAGGCAGAGATGCTTACCTGTCTGAATAGGCCTCAATACTAATGCACAAGCAGGATGCAGCGGACCCAAATGAAATAGCAAATGCACAGGTGCAATACCTGATGAGACAGCCAGCCTTCAATAAGGGTTTGGCCGTGTGGTGCACCCGTGCACTAAGATAAAAACTGTATGTGGCGTGTTCACACAGGGAATGCAGGCATCTGGCTCCAGCCTATTAATAACGCCCTATGGCGGGCTGCCCAGTGCCAAAATGCATCCCGTGTGAACAGAGGCCACAGTGTACAGAACCAATTGGGCCCAGCTGCACCCTGCAAAAAGATATACGTGCAAAATCAAAACATATAAATATATGTAAGGTATTGGTTGATATTCTGGCCATAATATGGAAGCTGGCAACCCACGTCAAGGGTCCTTACTTATTGCCAGTCCTACACTAACATGAAAAACACCAAAAAAGGAACAATCCAAGAAAAAACACCAAAAACAGGCAGAGATGCTTACCTGTCTGAATAGGCCTCAATACTAATGCACAAGCAGGATGCAGCGGACCCAAATGAAATAGCAAATGCACAGGTGCAATACCTGATGAGACAGCCAGCCTTCAATAAGGGTTTGGCCGTGTGGTGCACCCGTGCACTAAGATAAAAACTGTATGTGGCGTGTTCACACAGGGAATGCAGGCATCTGGCTCCAGCCTATTAATAACGCCCTATGGCGGGCTGCCCAGTGCCAAAATGCATCCCGTGTGAACAGAGGCCACAGTGTACAGAAACAAATCCTTATACAGACCAAGCTGGACAAGACAAAAACATGGAAAAGAACTGAACAATAAGGCCACAGCATGTGGACAGCAAAAATCAAGGCCAGAACTTATCTTTGCTGAAATGAACTGCAAAGCAGAAGAGACTAGGCAGGGATGTGAATCCTCCAGGAACAATGGACAACTGGCACTGACTAAAGGGTGAAGCAAGACTAAATAGCCCAGTCAAAATTGCAAAAAGTGAACACACCTGATAAATGCTGCGATTCAGAGACAGCAGCGCTACCACTTACAACCACCGGAGGGAGCCCAAGAGCAGAATTCACAACAGTACCCCCTCTTGAGGAGGGGTCACCGAACCCTCACCAGAGCCCCCAGGCCGATCCGGACGAGCCAAATGAAAGGCACGAACCAAATCATCAGCATGAACATCGGAGGCAACAACCCAAGAATTATCCTCCTGGCCATAACCCTTCCATTTGACAAGATATTGAAGCTTCCGCCTCGAAAAACGAGAATCCAAAATCTTCTCAACCACATACTCCAACTCCCCATCAATCAACACCGGGGCAGGAGGATCAACAGAGGGAACAACGGGCACCACATATTTCCGCAACAAAGATCTATGAAAAACATTATGGATGGAAAAAGAGGCTGGAAGGGCCAAACGAAAAGACACTGGATTGATAATCTCAGAAATCCTATAAGGGCCAATAAACCGAGGCTTAAACTTAGGGGAAGAAACCTTCATAGGGACATGACGGGAAGACAACCAGACCAAATCCCCAACCCGAAGCCGGGAACCAACACACCTACGACGGTTAGCAAAACGCTGAGCCCCCTCCTGAGACAACACCAAATTGTCAACATGAGCCCAAATTTGCTGCAACCTGTCAACCACAGAGTCCACCCAAGGACAATCAGAAGGCTTAACCTGCCCCGAAGAAAAACGAGGATGAAAACCAGAGTTACAAAAGAAGGGTGAAACCAAAGTAGCAGAACTAGCCCGATTATTAAGGGCAAACTCGACCAATGGCAAGAAAGCCACCCAATCATCCTGATCAGCAGACACAAAGCATCTCAAATAAGTTTCCAAAGTCTGATTAGTTCGCTCAGTTTGGCCATTTGTCTGAGGATGAAATGCGGAAGAAAAAGACAAATCAATGCCCAGCCTAGCACAAAAGGCCCGCCAAAACCTAGAAACAAACTGGGAACCTCTATCGGACACAATATTCTCCGGAATGCCATGCAAACGAACCACATGCTGAAAAAACATTGGAACCAAATCAGAAGAGGAAGGCAACTTAGGCAAAGGTACTAAATGAACCATCTTAGAAAACCGGTCACAAACCACCCAGATAACTGACATCCTCTGGGAAACCGGAAGATGCGAAATAAAATCCATAGAAATATGCGTCCAAGGCCTCTCAGGGACCGGCAAAGGCAAAAGCAACCCACTAGCGCGGGAACAGCAAGGCTTGGCCCGCGCACAAGTCCCACAGGACTGCACAAAAGAACGCACATCCCGTGACAAAGAAGGCCACCAAAAGGACCTACCAACCAAATCTCTGGTACCTAAAATCCCAGGATGACCAGCTAACACAGAACAATGAACCTCCGAAATCACTTTACTAGTCCATCTGTCAGGAACAAACAATTTCCCCACTGGACAGCGGTCAGGTTTATCAGCCTGAAATTCCTGAGGAAGCCGTCGTAAATCAGGGGAGATGGCAGAAAGAATCACCCCTTCCTTCAGAATACCGACCAGTTCAAGGACCCCAGGAGAATCAGGCAAAAAGCTCCTAGAGAGGGCATCAGCCTTAACATTCTTAGAACCCGGAAGATACGAGACCACAAAATCAAAACGGGAGAAAAACAGGGACCATCGGGCCTGTCTAGGATTCAGCCGTTTGGCAGACTCGAGATAAATCAGATTCTTATGATCGGTCAAGACCACAATACGGTGCTTGGCCCCATCAAGCCAATGTCGCCACTCCTCAAATGCCCACTTCATAGCCAACAACTCACGATTGCCGACATCATAATTGCGTTCCGCAGGCGAAAACTTTCGAGAATAGAAGGCACACGGTTTCATCAAGGAACCATCAGAATTCCTCTGAGACAAAACGGCCCCTGCCCCAATCTCAGAAGCGTCAACCTCAACCTGAAAAGGAAGAGAAACATCCGGCTGACGCAACACAGGGGCAGAAGTAAATCGGCGTTTAAGCTCCTGAAAGGCAGAAACAGCCGCAGAGGACCAATTCGTCACATCAGCGCCTTTCTTCGTCAAATCGGTCAGGGATTTAACCACACTGGAGAAGTTGGCAATGAAACGGCGATAAAAATTAGCAAAGCCCAAAAATTTCTGAAGGCTCTTCACGGATGTGGGCTGGATCCAATCATGAATGGCCTGAACCTTAACCGGATCCATTTCTATAGATGAGGGAGAAAAAATGAAACCCAAAAAAGAAATCTTCTGTACTCCAAAGAGGCACTTAGACCCCTTCACAAACAAGGCATTATCACGAAGGATCTGAAATACCATCCTGACTTGTATCACATGAAACTCCCAATCATCTGAAAAAATCAAAATATCATCCAAATATACAATCATGAATTTATCAAGATAATTCCGAAATATATCATGCATGAAGGACTGAAACACAGATGGAGCATTAGAGAGTCTGAATGGCATCACAAGGTATTCAAAATGGCCTTCAGGCGTATTAAACACAGTTTTCCATTCGTCACCCTGCTTAATACGAACAAGATTATATGCCCCTCGAAGGTCAATCTTAGTAAACCAACTAGCCCCCTTAATCCTAGCAAACAGATCAGAAAGCAAAGGCAAAGGGTATTGGAATTTGACCGTGATCTTATTCAAGAGGCGATAATCAATACAGGGTCTCAAGGAGCCATCTTTTTTGGCAACAAAAAAAAACCCTGCTACCAATGGTGAAGAAGATGGCCGAATATGCCCCTTCTCCAAGGACTCCTTAACATAGCTCCGCATGGCGGTATGTTCTGGCACAGACAGGTTGAAAAGTCGGCCCTTAGGGAACTTACAGCCTGGAATCAAGTCAATAGCACAATCACAGTCCCTATGCGGTGGAAAGGAACTGGACTTGGGCTCATTGAATACATCCTGGAAATCTGACAAAAACTCAGGAATTTCAGAAGAGGGGGAGGAGGCAATTGACATCAAAGGAACGTCACCATGAACCCCCTGACAACCCCAACTAGTCACAGACATAGATTTCCAATCTAATACCGGATTATGCACCTGTAACCATGGGAAACCCAGCACAATAGCATCATGCAAATTATGCAACACCAGAAAACGGCAATCTTCCTGATGGGCTGGCGCCATGCACATGGTCAGCTGTGTCCAAAACTGAGGTTTATTTTTAGCCAACGGTGTAGCATCAATGCCCCTCAAAGGAATATGACTCTGCAAAGGCTGCAAGGGGAAACCACAACGTCTGGCAAATTCTAAGTCCATTAAGTTTAGAGCGGCGCCTGAATCCACAAATGCCATGACAGAAAATGACGATAATGAGCAGATCAGGGTCACAGATAACAGAAATTTAGGTTGTACAGTACTGATGGTAACAGAACTAGCGATTCTCTTGGTACGCTTAGGGCAATCAGAAATAACATGAGCAGAATCGCCGCAGTAAAAACACAACCTATTCTGACGTCTGAATCCTTGTCGTTCAGCTCTAGACACAATCCTATCACACTGCATAGGCTCAGGACTCCGCTCGGAAGACAATGCCATAGTGTGCACAACTCTGCGCTCACGCAAGCGCCGATCAATCTGAATGGCCAGAGACATAGAATCACTCAGACCAGCAGGCGTGGGGAACCCCACCATAACATCTTTAACAGATTCAGAAAGACCCTTTCTGAAGATTGCCGCCAAGGCATCCTCATTCCATTTAGTCAGTACAGACCATTTTCTAAACTTCTGGCAATATGATTCTGCCGCTTCTTGACCCTGAGACAGGGCCAACAAGGTCTTCTCAGCATGATCCACTGAATTAGGTTCGTCATACAATAACCCAAGCGCCTGAAAAAAGGTGTCTACATTAAGCAACGCCGGATTCCCAGGTTCCAGGGCAAATGCCCAATCCTGGGGGTCACCACGCAGCAGAGATATAACAATTTTAACCTGCTGGATGGGATCACCAGAGGAACAGGGTTTCAGAGCAAAAAACAGTTTACAGTTATTTTTAAAGCTCAGAAATTTGGACCTATCCCCAAAAAACAAATCAGGAGTTGGAATTCTAGGCTCTAAAACCGGAGTCTGAACGATATAATCAGAAATACCCTGTACTCAAGCAGCAAGTTGATCCACACGAGAAGCCAATCCCTGAACATCCATACCAGCGCCGAACTCCTGAGCCACCCAAAGGTAAAGAGGGGAAAAAAAAAAACACAACAGACTACAGAAAAAAAATGGCTCAGCACTTTCCTTCCTGTTGTGAACTATATTTCTTGGCTCCCTCTTGTGGTCACTAGCGGTATTACACTTGGATCATCTTTCTCCAGGTTGGTACCCACCTGGTTCGTTAGGCCTTGGTTGTTCCTATTTAGACTTCTTGGAAACTCAGTCTAGTGCCTGAAATCGATGTAGTCAGTCTATGTCTGTTTGCTCCTGACTCCTGGTCTCCTGTTCTTTGCATGATAAGCTAAGTCCTGCTTTCTTATTTTTTGTTTATTCGCTTTACTTCTATTTTGTTCCAGCTTGTTCATAATGTGATTCCTGATTTTTGCTGGAAGCTCTAGGGGGCTGATATTCTCCCCCCACACCGTTAGTCGGTGCGGGGGTTCTTGGATATTCAGCGTGGATATTTTTGTAGGGTTTTTGCTGACCGTATAAGTCTCCTTCCTATTTTCTGCTATTAATTAGTGGGCCTCTCTTTGCTAAATCTAGTTCATTCTTACGTTTGTCTTTTCTTCTTACCTCACCGTTATTATTTGTTGGGGGCTTGTATTATAACTTTGGGGTCCTTTCTCTTGAGGCAAGTGAGGTCTTATTTTCTCTGAAAGGGTTAGTTAGTTCTCCGGCTGGTGCGAGACGTCTAGAATCAACGTAGGTACGTTCCCCGGCTACTTCTAGTTGTTGTGCCAGGATTAGATATACGGTCAGCCAAGTTACCACCTCCCTATGAGCTGGTTTTTGTGTTTGCGGACTTAGCTGGAACTTCTGAGATCCTCTACCACTAGGATCATAACAGTATTCCAGGCCTAAAATGAATATATATTGCATTGCAGAAGCGGGATTAAAAGAAAAGAAGTTCTGAGTTTTTTGTTTTTTTTTTCTTCTTCCCCTTTTTCCTCTGAGTGGCTTGAAGCTCTGCTGCAGACATGAATGTTCAGACTCTGATTACTAGTGTGGATCAGCTTGCTGCACGAGTGCAGGGCATTCAGGATTTTGTTATTAGTAGTCCTATGTCTGAGCCTAAGATACCTATTCCTGAGCTTTTCTCTGGTGATCGATTTAAATTTGGGAATTTTAGGAATAATTGTAAATTGTTTCTATCTTTGAGACCGCGTTCGTCTGGAGACTCAGCTCAGCAAGTTAAAATTGTTATCTCTTTCTTGCGTGGCGACCCTCAGGATTGGGCTTTTTCATTGGCGCCAGGAGATCCGGCATTGGCAAATATTGATGCGTTTTTTTCTGGCGCTCGGATTGCTTTATGAGGAGCCTAATCTTGAAATTCAGGCAGAAAAAGCGTTGCTGGCTATCTCTCAGGGCCAAGATGAGGCTGAAGTGTATTGCCAAAAATTTCGGAAATGGTCCGTGCTTACTCAATGGAATGAGTGTGCTCTGGCCGCAAATTTCAGAAATGGCCTTTCTGAAGCCATTAAGAATGTGATGGTGGGTTTTCCCATTCCTACAAGTCTGAGTGATTCTATGGCTCTGGCCATTCAGATAGATCGGCGTTTGCGGGAGCGTAAATCTGCTAATCCTCTGGCAGTGTTGTCTGAACGGACACCTGACTCAATGCTATGTGATAGAATTCAGACTAGAACTGAACGACAAAATCATAGACGTCAGAATGGGTTGTGTTTTTACTGTGGTGATTCTACACATGTTATCTCAGCATGCTCTAAACGCCTAACAAAGATGGTTAGTCCTGTCGCCATTGGTAATTTGCATCCTAAGTTTATTTTGTCTGTAACTCTAATTTGCTCATTGTCTTCCTACCCTGTTATGGCATTTGTGGATTCAGGTGCTGCCCTGAGTCTTATGGACTTGTCGTTTGCCAAGCGCTGTGGTTTTGTCCTGGAGCCTTTGAAAAATCCTATTCCTCTTAGAGGAATTGATGCTACGCCATTGGCGGAGAATAAACCGCAGTATTGGACACAAGTGACCATGTGTATGACTCCTGAACATCGGGATGTGATTCGTTTTCTTGTTCTGCATAAAATGCATGATTTGGTCGTTTTAGGTCTGCCATGGTTACAGACCCATAATCCAGTTTTGGATTGGAAGGCAATGTCTGTGTCAAGTTGGGGTTGTCAGGGAATTCATTGCGATTCCCCGTCGGTGTCTATTGCTTCTTCTACTCCTTCTGAAGTTCTGGAGTATTTGTTGGACTATCAGGATGTATTCAGTGAGTCCAGGTCCAGTGCCCTTCCTCCTCATAGGGACTGTGACTGCGCTATAGATTTGATTCCTGGTAGTAAATTTCCTAAGGGACGATTATTTAATTTATCTGTACCTGAGCATGCCGCAATGCGTTCTTATATAAAGGAGTCTTTGGAGAAGGGACATATTCGTCCATCCTCTTCCCCTCTTGGTGCGGGATTCTTTTTTGTAGCCAAGAAAGATGGGTCTTTGAGACCTTGTATAGACTATCGGCTTCTGAACAAAAATCACGGTCAAATTTCAGTATCCTTTGCCACTATTGTCGGACTTGTTTGCTCGGATTAAGGGTGCCAAGTGGTTCACCAAGATAGATCTTCGTGGTGCGTACAACCTTGTGCGCATTAAGCAGGGAGATGAATGGAAAACTGCGTTTAATACGCCCGAAGGTCATTTTGAGTATTTGGTGATGCCTTTTGGGCTTTCTAATGCTCCTTCAGTGTTTCAGTCTTTTATGCATGACATCTTCCGGAAGTATCTAGATAAATTTATGATTGTTTATCTGGATGATATTCGGGTTTTTTCTGATGATTGGGATTCTCAGGTCAGGATGGTGTTTCAGGTTTTGCGTGATAATGCTTTGTTTGTGAAGGGCTCAAAGTGTCTCTTTGGAGTGCAGAAGGTTTCCTTTCTAGGTTTCATTTTCTCCCCTTCTACAGTAGAGATGGACCCAGTCAAGGTCCGAGCTATTCATGATTGGACTCAACCCACGTCTGTTAAGAGTCTTCAGAAGTTCTTGGGTTTTGCTAATTTCTACCGTTGTTTTATTGCTAATTTCTCTAGCGTTGTTAAACCTTTGACGGATATGACCAAGAAAGGTTCTGATGTGGCTAATTGGGCTCCAGCAGCCGTGGAGGCTTTCCGGGAGCTGAAGCGCCGGTTTACTTCGGCGCCTGTTTTGTGCCAGCCTGATATCAGTCTCACTTCCCTTTCAGGTTGAAGTGGACGCTTCTGAGATCGGTGCAGGGGCTGTTTTGTCGCAGAAAGGCTCTGGTTGCTCTGTGATGAGACCTTGTGCTTTTTTTTCTAGGAAATTTTCACCTGCGGAGCGGAACTATGATGTTGGTAATCGGGAGTTGTTGGCCATGAAGTGGGCATTTGAGGAGTGGCGTCATTGGCTCGAGGGAGCTAAGCATCGTGTGGTGGTCTTGACGGATCACAAAAATTTGATGTATCTCGAGTCTGCTAAGCGCCTGAATCCTAGACAGGCTCGTTGGTCGTTGTTTTTCTCCCGTTTTGACTTTGTGGTCTCGTACCTGCCTGGTTCGAAGAATGTGAAGGCTGATGCTCTTTCTAGGAGTTTTGTGCCTGACTCTCCGGGAGTCTCAGAGCCAGCTGGTATTCTTAAAGAGGGAGTAATCTTGTCGGCCATTTCTCCTGATTTGCGTCGTGTGTTGCAGAGATTTCAGGCTGGTAGACCTGACCCTTGCCCACCTGATAGACTGTTTGTTCCTGATAAATGGACCAGCAGAGTTATCTCCGAGGTTCATTCCTCAGTGTTGGCGGGGCATCCTGGGATTTTTGGTACCAGAGATTTGGTGGCTAGGTCCTTTTGGTGGCCTTCCTTGTCGCGGGATGTGCGTTCTTTTGTGCAGTCCTGTGGGATTTGTGCTCGGGCTAAGCCTTGCTGTTCTCGTGCCAGCGGGTTGCTTTTGCCCTTGCCCGTCCCGAAGAGGCCCTGGACACACATTTCCATGGATTTCATTTCAGATCTTCCGGTGTCTCAAGGTATGTCTGTCATCTTGGTGGTGTGTGATCGCTTTTCCAAGATGGTCCATTTGGTGCCCTTGCCTAAGTTGCCTTCCTCTTCTGATCTGGTTCCTGTGTTCTTTCAGAATGTGGTTCGCTTGCATGGCATTCCTGAGAATATCGTGTCTGACAGAGGATCCCAGTTTGTGTCCAGATTCTGGCGATCTTTTTGTGCTAAGATGGGCATTGATTTGTCGTTTTCATCTGCCTTTCATCCTCAGACTAATGGCCAAACGGAGCGAACCAATCAGACGCTGGAGGCTTATTTGAGATGTTTTGTTTCTGCGGATCAGGATGATTGGGTGACCTTCTTGCCATTGGCTGAGTTTGCCCTCAATAATCGGGCTAGTTCCGCTACTTTGGTTTCGCCATTTTTCTGCAACTCTGGTTTTCATCCTCGTTTTTCCTCGGGTCATGTTAAATCTTCTGACTGTCCTGGGGTGGATTCCGTGGTGGATAGGTTGCAGCGGATTTGGAATCATGTGGTGGACAACTTGAAGTTGTCACAGGAGAAGGCTCAGCGTTTTGCCAACCGCCGCCGCGGTGTGGGTCCCCGACTTCGTGTTGGGGATTTGGTTTGGTTATCTTCTCGGTATGTCCCTCTGAAGGTTTCCTCTCCTAAGTTTAAGCCTTGCTTTATTGGTCCTTATAAAATTTTGGAAGTCCTTAATCCAGTGTCTTTTCGTTTGGATCTTCCGGTGTCATTTGCCATTCACAATGTGTTCCATAGGTCTTTGTTACGGCGGTACGTTGTGCCTGTGGTTCCTGCTGTTGACCCTCCGGCTCCGGTCTTGGTTGAGGGCGAGTTGGAGTACGTGGTGGAGAAGATCTTGGATTCTCGTCTCTCTAGACGGAGGCTTCAGTATCTGGTCAAATGGAAGGGCTATGGTCAGGAGGATAATTCCTGGGTGGTCGCCTCTGATGTTCATGCGGCCGATTTGGTGCGTGCCTTTCACGCTGCTCATCCTGATCGCCCTGGTGGTCTTGGTGAGGGTTCGGTGACCCCTCCTTAAAGGGGGGGTACTGTTGTGAACTATATTTCTTGGCTCCCTCTTGTGGTCACTAGCGGTATTACACTTTGATCATCTTTCTCCAGGTTGGTACCCACCTGGTTCGTTAGGCCTTGGGTGTTCCTATTTAGACTTCCTGGAAACTCAGTCTAGTGCCTGTAATCGATGTAGTCAGTCTATGTCTGTTTGCTCCTGACTCCTGGTCTCCTGTTCTTTGCATGATAAGCTAAGTCCTGCTTTCTTATTTTTTGTTTATTCGCTTTGCTTCTATTTTGTTCCAGCTTGTTCATAATGTGATTCCTGATTTTTGCTGGAAGCTCTAGGGGGCTGATATTCTCCCCCCACACCGTTAGTCAGTGCGGGGGTTCTTGGATATTCAGCGTGGATATTTTTGTAGGGTTTTTGCTGACCGTATAAGTCTCCTTCCTATTTTCTGCTATTAATTAGTGGGCCTCTCTTTACTAAATCTAGTTCATTCTTACGTTTGTCTTTTCTTCTTACCTCACCGTTATTATTTGTTGGGGGCTTGTATTATAACTTTGGGGTCCTTTCTCTTGAGGCAAGTGAGGTCTTATTTTCTCTGAAAGGGTTAGTTAGTTCTCCGGCTGGTGCGAGACGTCTAGAATCAACGTAGGTACGTTCCCCGGCTACTTCTAGTTGTTGTGCCAGGATTAGATATACGGTCAGCCAAGTTACCACCTCCCTATGAGCTGGTTTTTGTGTTTGCGCACTTAGCTGGAACTTCTGAGATCCTCTACCACTAGGATCATAACACCTTCCCTTCTTCTGAGATGCGGTTAACTCATTGTTGGCCAGTTGTACTGTTATGATCTGGTGGCCTAAGAGCAGCATGAGATGTACTCTGGAGAAGGTGGTACCTGTACTGACCGCAGACACTGAACTTAACACCGCAACTAGAAGTAGCCGTGGAATGTACCAAGCGCTCCCTAGACATCTCGACACAGCCGGAGGACTAATTACCCCTAGAGATAGAAAAGGGAAAACTATCTTGCCTCAGAGAAAATCCCCAAAGGATAGACAGCCCCCCACAAATATTGACTGTAAGAGGAGAGGGGAAAAACATACACAGACTGAAATGAGAATTTAGCAAAGGAGGCCACTCCTAGCTAAATAGAAAGTTAGGCTCTGAGTACTATGCGGTCAGTATTAAAACACTAGAAAATATCCACCACAGAAAATACAAAATCTCCCCAGCTAACTAAAGATATGGAGGGTATATCTGCATCTCCAGAGATACCAGCTTGGCTAAACAAATCCTTATACAGACCAAGCTGGACAAGACAAAAACATGGAAAAGAACTGAACAATAAGGCCACAGCATGTGGACAGCAAAAATCAAGGCCAGAACTTATCTTTGTTGAAATGAACTGCAAAGCAGAAGAGACCAGGCAGGGATGTGAATCCTCCAGACACAATGGACAACTGGCATTGACTAAAGGGTGAAGCAAGACTAAATAGCCCAGTCAAAATTGCAAAAAGTGAACACACCTGATAAATGCTGCGATTCAGAGACAGCAGCGCTACCACTTACAACCACCGGAGGGAGCCCAAGAGCAGAATTCACAACACAGTGCCTAGCGAAAAGACTATAAACATAAGGATGAATGACCTCGGGGAGATCAAAACATCCAACACCATGGAGACACCATCACGTGTTTCTCAACGCAGCGATCCAGAACACTGCCCCCATCCCTTAAGGGAAATATGCAAATGCATGTAGAAAAGCCGCGGAGACACCATCACGTGTTTCTCAACGCAAGCAATGAATAGCCAGGTCTTTCACCGGGAAGGAACAACCACGGGAAGGGCAGCATCCAATAAAGGAAAACCACCTATGCCAAAACATGGTGTCCATCCACAGACAGCTGTTTCGGGGTATTTGCCCCTCATCAGTGTGGAGTAGGAAACTGGCTATTAGGAGCAGTGCCTAGTGAAAAGACTATAAACATAAGGATGAATGACCTCGGGGAGATCAAAACATCCAACACCGCGGAGACACCATCACGTGTTTCTCAACGCAGTTATCCAGAACACTGCCCCCATCCCTTAAGGGAAATATGTAAATGCATGTAGAAAAGCCGCAGAGACACCATCACGTGTTTCTCAACGCAAGCAATGAATAGCCAGGTCTTTCACCGGGAAGGAACAACCACGGGAAGGGCAGCATCCAATAAAGGAAAACCACCTATGCCAAAACATGGTATCCATCCACAGACAGCTGTTTCGGGGTATTTGCCCCTCATTAGTGTGGAGTAGGAAACTGGCTATTCGGAGCAGTGCCTAGTGAAAAGACTATAAACATAAGGATGAATGACCTCGGGGAGATCAAAGCATCCAACACTGCGGAGACACCATTACATGTTTCTCATCGCAGTGATCCAGAACACTGCCCCCATCCCTTAAGGGAAATATGCAAATGCATGTAGAAAAGCCGCGGAGACACCATCACGTGTTTCTCAACGCAAGCAATGAAAAGCCAGGTCTTTCACCGGGAAGGAACAACCACGGGAAGGGCAGCATCCAATAAAGGAAAACCACCTATGCCAAAACATGGTATCCATCCACAGACAGCTGTTTTGGGGTATATGCCCCTCATCAGTGTGGAGTAGGAAAGGCACTGCGGGTCCGCAGCAGTTTCCCATGCGTTTACAGTACAATGTAAACCTATGGGAAACGAAATCCAAAGTGAACATGCTGCGGAAAAAAACACGCGGAAACGCAGCGGTTTACATTCTGCAGCATGTCAATTCTTTGTGCGGATTCCGCTGCGGGTTTACACCTGCTCCAATAGAAATCTGCAGGTGAAAACCCGCAGCGGAATCCGCAATAGAAACCGCGATAAATCCGCAGGAAAAACCGCAGCAGTTTTGCACTGCGGATTTATCAAATCCGCTGCGGAAAATTCCGCAATGGAATCAGCAGCGTGTGCACATGGCCTTAATCTCTTCTTCCAGAGGCAGACAGGTGTATTAAAATAGTGCAGTACCAGAAGTGCTTTGAGAAAGAACAAGCTATTGTTCGAAACGCGTAACCTGTTACCCATTATCATGTGAATTCATTCTACTGGACTTCATGTTTTATTCACAATAAATTTGGAATTTTTTTGGAAGCTGGATTTTCCTCTTCTTGCTACATTTGTTCCACGTGATGACTACACAACATCCGTGCTTCCCCACAACACATGCCTAACACGTGAGATGTTTTTTCTATTTCTGTCTATATTCCCATGCACCTCTTCACACCCACACAAGGGTATATGCTTCATGATTTTGGCTATTTGCTGTTAATCCTCCTCCTTAGCCTCATCCTCATCATCCACCAACACTAGATCACCAGGGTGGACATGTTCTATGACGCAACAGACATGCTATTATTTTCAAGGGTGTTTATGATGCCCTAGGTTGACACACTAGGTTGATGCATACCCCCAGGGGGAAATGTTTGTCAGCCCATATACTTAGTGTATGGGTATTACAAGTATAGGACACCTGCTCTTTTAAATTGGGAAAAGATTAATAGGAGGACATCCTCCACATATCTTCAGACACCACCACTAGAACACTAGAGTGAACGTGTTCCGTGATGCAACAGCCACTATAGTTTTTTGCAAGGGTGTATATATGTACAGTTGTGCTCAAACGTTTACATACCCTGGCAGAATTTTTGCTTTCTTGGCCTTTTTTCAGAGAATATGAATGATAGCGCCAAAACTTTTCCTCCACTCATGATTAGTGGTAGGATGAAGCCACTTATTGTCAAATTACTGTGTTTTCACTTTTTAAATCATAATGAAAACCCAAAACATCCAAATGACCCTGATCAAAAATTCACCTACCCTGGTGATTTTGGCCTGATAACAGGCACAGAAGTTGACACAAATGGGTTTGAATGGCTACTAAGCATAACATCCTCACCTGTGACCTGTTTGCTTGTTATCAGTGCGTGTGCATAAAAGGTGAGTAAAGGCCCCGTCTCACTAAGCGATTTACCAACGATCACGACCAGCGATATGACCTGGCCGTGATCGTTGGTAAGTCGCTGTGTGGTCGCTGGGGAGCTGTCACACAGACAGCTCTCTCCAGCGACCAACGATCAGGGGAACGACTTCGGCATCGTTGAAACTGTCTTCAACGATGCCGAAGTCCCCCTGCAGCACCCGGGTAACCAGGGTAAACATCGGGTTACTAAGCGCAGGGCCGCGCTTAGTAACCCGATGTTTACCCTGGTTACCAAAAAAAACAAACAGTACATACTCGCCTTTCGGTGTCCAGGTCCCTTGCCGTCTGCTTCCTGCTCTGACTGAGCCGCCGTACAGTGAGAGCAGAGGGCAGCGGTGACGTCACTGCTGTGCTCTCACTTCTCACTGTACGGCCGGGAGTCAGTGAGAGCAGGAAGCAGCCGGCAAGGGACCTGACGGACATCAGAAGGCGAGTATGTATTGTTTGTTTTTTTTTACATTTACGCTGGTAACCAGGGTAAACATCGGGTTACTAAGCGCGGCCCTGCGCTTAGTAACCCGATGTTTACCCTGGTTACCAGTGAAGACATCGCTGGATCGGTGTCACACACACCGATTCAGCGATGTCAGCGGGGCCTCAACGACCAAAAAAAGGTCCAGGCCATTCCGACACGACCAGCGATCTCGCAGCAGGGGCCTGATCGCTGGTACGTGTCACACATAGCGAGATCGCTATGGAGGTCGCTGTTGCGTCACAAAACTAGTGACTCAGCAGCGATCTCGCTAGCGATCTCGCTATGTGAGACGGGGCCTTAAGTTTCTGGGATCTAGACAGACTTTTGTATCTTTCATCCAGTAACTGACGTTTCTGGATTGTGAGTAATGGAGAGAGCAAAAGAACTGTCAATGGATCTACGGGAAAAGGTAGTTGAACTGTATAAAACAGGAAAGAGATACAAAAAGATATCCAAAGAATTGATAATGCCAGTCAGCAGCTTTCAAACTGTGATTAACATATGGAAAATCAGGGGCTCTGTAAAAACAAAACCACAGTCAGGTAGACCAACAAAAATGTCGTCCACAACTATTGTTCGGGATGCAAAGAAAAACCCACAAATAACATGAGCTGAAATACAGGACTCTCTGAAAACTAGTGGTGTGGCTGTTTCAAGATGCACAATAAGGAGGAACTTGAAGAAATATGGGCTGCATGGTCAAGTCGCCAGAAGAAAGATATTACTGCCCAAATGCCACAAAATATCTCGCCTACAATACACAAAACATAGAAAATAAATGGGATACCAGACAGTCACCCACATAAATATTATCTAGATATGATATAAATCATTATTAGGAAAAACGGGACTGAAATAGGACCATACAGGACAGACTGCATAGATGCGAATCAACCAAAACAAAAAGAACTACAGTCAAAAGTCCAAACGTGTACCAAACATAGAAAAACTTTATTAAAGATAATATCAGGCATAGATATCAGCAAGAAACAATCACCGTGCCATCCACAGCACGTACAATAAAAGGGCAGGGGAAAGTTGCCTTACACCACATATCTAATACACGGAATGACCCTGCACTATATATAGTAATCAAGTGTACACATAAGAGGCCAGTTCATATGTCTACATATATGAGACTATGCTCAAACCATATATAAATAGTAAGAACAGCCACAGATTTGATATACATACCGGTCAACCGTAAAGGGTGAGGATGTAAAATGTGCAGGCACACCACAGGGGAGTGGAGAAAAAGTTTTGGTGTTATCATTCATATTCTCTGAAAAAAGGCCAAGAAAGCACAAATTCTGCCAGGGCATGTAAACTTTTGAGCACAACTATATATATATATATATATATATATATATATATATATATATATATATATATATACAGTACAGACCAAAAGTTTGGACACACCTTCTCATTTAAAGATTTTTCCGTATTTTCATGACTATGAAAATTGTACATTCACGCTGAAGGCATCAAAACTATGAATTAACACATGTGGGATTATATACTTAACAAAAAAGTGTGAAACAACTAAAATTATGTCTCATATTCTAGGTTTTTCAAAGTAGCCACCTTTTGCTTTGATGACTGCTTTGCTATTAAATCTAATAGTGAAATAGTGGATCCACGCTTTTGTACATGAGCATGACCATGCAATTGGCCAAGTCTTACTGGGAATCAGTGTTTGTTGTGTAAGGAGATGGATATACAGCCCACATTCCCCCTTGAAGACATGAGTATTGTTATGGTGCATAATGTGAATTGAGATATGTGTTACTGGTGATAAAGTTGGGTTCTGCCTGACAGCCTAGAGTGAAAGGGGCTAAGGTCACGGGACAGAGGCAGTTTCCTGTTAGGACGTAACATAGGGCCTAGAGTGCGCCAGAAGCGGACCTAAGGTCTGGACAGTAAGCAGTGCCGCATGAAGTGAGTGTCCCAAAGCCAGAGAAGACAGGCATTGGACGTGATCCAGAGTAAAGAAAAAGGAAAACTGACAGAAGGACAGAGTGCTCAACCATAGACGGGTCATGGGACAAGATGCCTAACAGTACATCCCCGAGTTTATAACTCAGAGAGATAACAGGCCAGAACGGGCCAGAGAACGTGAGACAAAGATAGTATCAAAGGGGTCAGTAGCACAGAAGCCAAGTACCGGCCATATTGGCAAAATTGTTCCCTTGAGCGGAAAGAAGACTCGGAACTGCAGGTTGATAATAGGACTCTCACTTTTAAACTGAGTGGAACCAGAGCTGCCACAAATCCAAAAATGGATTGTGACAGAATCATAAAACATTTTTTCTTTAACCCCTTTCCGACATCAGGCTTAATAGAATGCTGATGTCAGTTTCCCTCCATTTGATGTGGGTTCCAGCAATGAGCACACATCTTTTCTTTTTTGTTTTGAACAGCTGACATGTGCCTCTAACAGCCACGCGTGGAATCCACCAAAGGCTGTTTAGCTAAATGACGCTGTCAATCTCTGACAGAGGCATGTAACTTGCTCTTCAGGCAAGCGCGCTGCAAATCCCGCCCATCGGTGACCCCATCACGTGATCACGGGTCACCGATGGGCTGGCATGACAACCAGAGGTCTCCAGAAGACCTCTATGGTTGTCATAGCCGGATTGCTATGAGCGCTGACCACCGGGTGTCGCTCATAATAAGTGAGCATTTCTGCTATATATATAGGCAATCTGATCATCGCTTGTATGTAGCAGAGCCGATCGGACAAGTGCAGTTTCATGGGAGACTATTGAAGCATGCAAAAAGTAAAAAAAAAAATATTTAAAAAAAAATAAAAGTTCAAATCATCCCCCTTTCGCCCCATTCAAAATAAAATAATTTAAAAAATCAAACATACACATATTTTGTATTTCCAGATCTATCAATATAAAAAAAGAATTACGTTAAACGGCGTAATGAGAAAAAAAGTAAAAATTCCAGAATTGTTTTTTTGGTCGCCACAACATTGCTTTAAAATTAAAAGATCGTATCTGCACCAAAATGGTATAATTAAAAACATCAGTTCGGCATGCAAAAAATAAGCACTCACCCAACCCGAGATCACAAAAAATGGAGACGATACGGGTATCTGAAAATGGCACTTTTTTTTAACAAACTTTGGATTTTTTTCACCACTTAGATAAAAAAGAACCTAGACATGTTATTTGGTGTCTATGAACTCGAAATGACCTGGAGAATCATAATGGCAGGTCAGTTTTAGCATTTAGTGAACATGGTAAAAAAAAAAAACATCTGTAGGAATTTTTTTCCCCCTGTTACAGTTCAAGATGTGCTAAAATCAATGGTTTTGTTCAAAAGTACAACTTGTCTCACAAAAAACAAGCCCTCACATGGCCATTTTGACAAAAAAGTAAAAAAGTTATGGCTCTGGGAAGAAGGGGAGCAAAAAATGAATACTTCTGGTTGTTAATGGGATAAATATCTTTATTTAGCTTAAAAAAGCATTCACTGCTGTACAAAAACGCATAAAAAATGACAAAAACATGTGGTTTTGCTGCAGCGTTTTTGCTGCCAGCAGATGCCGAAACCTTGCAGAAATTTCGGCAAGCAAATACTCAATGTTCGCACATATCGTAAAATTGTTCAGATAGAGAGGTAAGATGGATGTATTTGTACTTAAGTAGCCACACTCATAAATAAGTGCAAAAGTTACAGATGGGGACTTCAACTTTCAATGAAATACTTATAATATCAAGTTATTATCATGTAATTTAATATTGTATAAAAATAAAGCAAAGCAAAAATTGTTCGTCCATGTTGTGATGTAGCAGATTTGTTTGTTACATACAATACAAACAATACCACTTTAGTGTTAAGGGTCTTCAATCAAACATAGCAAAAACAAAAAACTACGAATCCTTAAGATATTTAAATTCACAGTATTCTGACTGTCTTGAATTTTCTGCAGATTTAATCAATATAAAGGATTAAAATTACGTATTTTACTGTATATTTGGAAACCTTGTTAATCTTGATTGGCACTAATTTCAAATTGAGCATTCTAGCAGTGTATGTACCACCTTCCTATAAGGTTTATATGAAATAGAATTCAGATGTTATCAAAACACATTGTATCCAGCCAGCTAGTACCTTGTTCTGTACTGATGAGGGGCTAAAACCTCAAAACTGCTGTCTATAGATGAGTGTCAGGTTTGGCTAATATTTTTTATTAATAGAGTTTATTTAATCACACCAAATAAATAACAACCTTCATTAAACCAAACTGACCACAAGATGGCACTTCATTTACACTCACCGGCCACTTTATTAGGTACACCATGCTAGTAACGGGTTGGACCCCCTTTTGCCTTCAGAACTGCCTCAATTCTTCGTGGCATAGATTCAACAAGGTGCTGGAAGCATTCCTCAGAGATTTTGGTCCATATTGACATGATGGCATCACACAGTTGCCGCAGATTTGTCGGCTGCACATCCCAAAGATGCTCCATACAAGGCAGGATGGATCCATGCTTTCATGTTGTTTACGCCAAATTCTGACCCTACCATCCGAATGTCGCAGCAGAAATCGAGACTCATCAGACCAAGCAACATTTTTCCAATCTTCTACTGTCCAATTTCGATGAGCTTGTACAAATTGTAGCCTCAGTTTCCTGTTCTTAGCTGAAAGGAGTGGTACCCGGTGTGGTCTTCTGCTGCTGTAGCCCATCTGCCTCAAAGTTCGACGCACTGTGCGTTCAGAGATGCTCTTAGGCCTACCTTGGTTGTAACGGGTGGCGATTTGAGTCACTGTTGCCTTTCTATCAGCTCGAACCAGTCTGCCCATTCTCCTCTGACCTCTGGCATCAACAAGGCATTTTCGCCCACAGAACTGCCGCTCACTGGATTTTTTTTCTTTTTCGGACCATTCTCTGTAAACCCTAGAGATGGTTGTGCGTGAAAATCCCAGTAGATCAGCAGTTTCTGAAATACTCAGACCAGCTCTTCTGGCACCAACAACCATGCCACGTTCAAAGGCACTCAAATCACCTTTCTTCCCCATACTGATGCTCGGTTTGAACTGCAGGAGATTGTCTTGACCATGTCTACATGCCTAAATGCACTGAGTTGCCGCCATGTGATTGGCTGATTAGAAATTAAGTGTTAACAAGAAGTTGGACAGGTGTACCTAATAAAGTGGCCAGTGAGTGTATATATACACTAAAGTAGAATCTTGGTAAATGCTTTCTATTATTTTAGTAAACAAATCCGTGCTTGCAGCTCTTGATTATTGAATGATATAATTCTGCCCTCAAGTGGTAGTATAGGGGAGTAAAAATGCATGGAAAGATTTGTTTTATTCTAGAGCATAATAAATGTTATGTTACATAAAAATCTTTAAAAAGGACCTTTCAATTATATGAAAAACATAAAAATTATAGTTGAATGTGTAAGACTTTTCGCAAACAGGCAAATAGCAAATTAGATATCAGTATTTCAGGGCCACGGGGTTTACTTTAACTTTACAAAGTGAGTGCACAACCTGGCGAGATTCTCTTCTTTTGGAAGTACTCACTGTGATGGAGAGGCGCTACTAAGCATAATCTGATTGGTAAAGGGGAGCTTTGTTCGAGATTTGACCTGTTTTACTGATTTGTCGACTTGCAGGTCCATAAAATAAAATTGCATTAATTCACCTATTTTTCATAAAAATTCACCAAAATTAACTCTGAAAGTCAAATCAAATTGACCTCCCCTCAAACCTACATATTACCTCAAACTGTACATTATCTGCCCTGTATTAAAATATTCTTTTTTTATAACACAACAAAAGACAGAATTGGCTGACTGTGAAAGGTTAATTTGAATCTCTCCCTACATACTGTACATTGGCACACAACCACAACTCTCTAAGAATCAGGGTCACGTGATACACCACTCACAGGTAGAGAGGTATTTAGATAAATACTTCTTTACAAGTGTTAAATCTGTGAGGGAATTATAGTATGTAGTGGACAACCTCTTCAAATAAAGCAATGGGCAAAAGTTTTTATTTGGTATTTTTAAATCTCTTAGTCCGATGTTTCTATGGCAGAGGTGGGCAAAGTGCAGCCCTCCAAAGCGCTAAAAACAGTGGCCGGGGCATCACCATACAGACCCATCACCTACCCACCACCCCATTTTAATTTAATAGGTATCTGAATCCAAGGGTTGTTGTCACAAAATATGTAATGACCCCACATGGGGTCGGTCAGCGGACGGCACCACACACACACAACGGGATTGTATAGGGGAGAGGAAGGCCCTACCGATAGGGAATGACGGATGGTCACCACCTGAACTCAAACCTGAGTCTGTCCCTGCACTCTCCTAATGCCCTAAGTGGGTCCTTCCCCCACCACCGTCAGCAATCTCGTCCCTCGCTGTCACCTCACACAGCCCTGGCTAGTGCACTTGCTGGCAGTGGCAAGATTGCTAGTCTCACCACTGAAAATGGTAACAAACACAAGGGACAGTGACAAACAAGAGAGGGACAAGGAATAAACACAATATTTAGCTTCCAGACTCCGCTGCCGAGCTCCACACCGCAGATAACACATAAACAGAACTCCAAAACTCCAGAAGTAGCTGACACCAGAGAGCTGCAACTGCATGGCTGGTCTTCATAGAGAAACTCTATCACCAACAATCAGCTGATGCATCAGGTGACCATTTAACCCCTTAACCCCCAGAGCTTTTTTCGGTTTTGTGTTTCTGTTTTTCGCTCCCCTTTTCCCAGAGCCATAACTTTTTTATTTTTCCATGAATATAACCATGTGAGGGCTTGTTTTTTGTGGGACGAGTTTTACTTTTGAACAACACCATTGGTTTTACCATGTCGTGTACTAGAAAACGGGAAAAAAATTCCAAGTGCGGTGAAATTGCAAAAAAAAGTGCAATCCCACACTTGTTTTTTGCTTGGCTTTTTTACTAGGTTCACTAAATGCTAAAAATGACCTGCCATTATGATTCTCCAGGTCATTATGAGTTCATAGACACTAAACATGTCTAGGTTGTTTTTTTATCTAAGTGGTGAAAAAAAATTCCAAACTTTGTTGAAAAAAAAATTGCGCCATTTTCCAATATCCGTAGCGTCTCCATATTTCGTCATCTTGGGTTGGGTGAGGGTTTATTTTTTGCATGACAAGCTGACGTTTTCAATTATATCATTTTGGTGCACATATGATTTTTGGGTCGCCCATTATTGCATTTTAACCCCTTCACCCCAAAGCCTGTTTTCACCTAAGTGACACGGCCAATTTTTACAATTCTGACCACTGTCACTTTATGAGGTCATAACTCTGAAACGCTTCAACGGATCCTGGTGATTCTGAGAATCTTTTCTCGTGACATATTGTACTTTATGATAGTAGTAAAACTTCTTCGATATGACTTGCATTTATTTGTGAAAAAAACAGAAATTTGTCGAAAATTATGAAAATTTAGCAATTTTCAAATTTTTCGTTTTTATGCCCTTAAATTAGAGAGTTATATCACATAATATAGTTAATAAACAACATTTCCCACATGTCTGCTTTACATCAGCACAATTTTGGAAACATAATTTTTTTTTGTTAGGGAGTTATAAGGGTTAAAAGTTGACCAGCGATTTCTCATTTTTGCAACAAAATTTGCAAAACCATTTTTTTTACGGACCACCTCACACTTGAAGTGACTTTGAGGGGTCTATATGACAGAAAATGTCCAAAAGTGACACCATTCTAAAAACTGCACCCCTCAAGGTACTCTAAACCACATTCAAAAAGTTTATTAACCCTTCAGGTGCTTCACAGGAATTTTTGGAATGTTTAAAAAAAATTGAACATTTAACTTTTTTTTCACAAAATTTTTACTTCAGATCCAATATGTTTTATTTTACCAAGGGTAACAGGAGAAATTGGACCAAAAAAGTTGTTGTACAATTTGTCCTGAGTATGCCGATACCCCACATGTTGGGGTAAACCATTGATTGGCACATGGCAGAGCTCGGAAGGGAAGGAGCGCCATTTGACTTTTCAATGCAAAATTGGCTGGAATTGAGATCGGAACCCATGTCGTGTTTGGAGAGCCCCTGACGTGCCTAAACAGTGGAAACCCCCACAAGTGACACCATTTTGGAAAGTAGACCCTCTAAGGAACTAATCTAGATGTGTGGAGAGCACTTTGAACCTCCAAGTGCTTCACAGAAGTTTATAATGTAGAGCCGTAAAAAAAATTAATATTAATTTTCACAAAAAATGATCTTTTTGCCCCCAATTTTTTATTTTCCCAAGGGTAGCAGGATAAATTGGACCCCAAAAGTTGTTGTGCAATTTGTCCTGAGTACGCTGATACTTCATATATGGGGATAAACCACTGTTTGGGCGCATGGCAGAGCTCGGAAGGGAAGGAGCGCCATTTGACTTTTCAATGCAAAATTGGCTGGAATTGAGATCGGAACCCATGTCGTGTTTGGAGAGCCCCTGACGTGCCTAAACAGTGGAAACCCCCACAAGTGACACCATTTTGGAAAGAAGACCCCCTAAGGAACTTATTTAGATGTATGGTGAGCACTTTTAACCCCCAATTGTTTCACTAAAGTTTAGAATGTAGCGCTGTGAAAATTAAAAAATCATTTTTTCTTTCCACAAAATGATGTTTTAGCCCGCAATTTTTTTTCCCCCAAGGGTAACAGGAGAAATTGGACAACAAAAGTTATTGTCCAATTTGTCCTGAGTACGCTGATACCCCATACATTGGGGGGAACCACTGTTTGGGCGCACGGCAGAGCTCGGAAGGGAAGGAGCGCCGTTTGAAATGCAGACTTAGATGGATTGGTCTGCAGGTGTCATGTTGCATTTGCAGAGCCCCTGATGTACCTAAACAGTAGAAACCCCCCACAAGTGACCCCATATTGGAAACTAGACCCCCCACGGAACTTATCTAGATGTGTTGTGAGAACTTTGAACCAACAAGTGTTTCACTACAGTTTATCACGCAGAGCCGTGAAAATAAAAAATATTTTTTTTTCCACGAAAATTATATTTTAGCCCCCACATTTTTATTTTCCCAAGGGTAACAGGAGAAATTGGACAACAAAAGTTGTTGTCCAATTTGTCCTGAGTACGCTGATACCCCATATATGGGGGGGAACCACTGTTTGGGCGCACGGCAGAGCTCGGAAGGGAAGGAGCGCCATTTGAAATGCAGACTTAGATGGATTGGTCTGCAGGTGTCATGTTGCATTTGCAGAGCCCCTGATGTACCTAAACAGTAGAAACCCCCCACAAGTGACCCCATATTGGAAACTAGACCCCCCACGGAACTTATCTAGATGTGTTGTGAGAACTTTGAACCCCCAAGTGCTTCACTACAGTTTATAACGCAGAGCCGCGAAAATAAAAAATATATTTTTTTCCACAAAAATTATATTTTAGCCCCCATGTTTTTATTTTCCCAAGGGTAAGGCTGGTTTCACACTTGCGTTTTTATCTGCATGCGTTTTTTTAAAAAACGCATGTGTGAAAAAACGCATGTAAACGCGGTAAAACGCATGCGTTTTTTAGACGCATGCGTTTTTATAGAAAAACACAAGAAAACAAGAAAAAAACAAAAAACCCTAACCCTACCCCTAACCTGAAATACGTGGCACTGAAATACGTGGCACTGAAATACGTGGCACTGAAATACGTTTATATACGTATATACGTATATAAGTGCCACGATATTTCAGTGGCCACGTATATAAGTGCCACGTATATAAGTGCCACGTATATAAGTGCCATGTATATAAGTGCCACGTATATAAGTGCCACGTATATAAGTGCCACGTATTTCATGTACATGCCACGATATTTCAGTGGCCACGTATTTAAGTGCCACGTATATAAGTGCCACGTATTTAAGTGCCACGTACTTAAGTGCCACGTATTTCACGTAAATGCCACGATATTTCAGTGCCACGTATTTCACTGAAATATCGCGGCACTTAAATACGTGGCACTGAAATATTGTGGCACTGAAATATCGTGGCACTGAAAGACGTGGCACTGAAATATCGTGGCACTGAAATACGTGGCACTGAAATACGTGGCACTATGACTGTCAGAAAATGTTCATTAAACGGTTAGGGATGAGTTTAGGGGTAGGGTTAGGGTTTGGATCCCTTTATCACCTTGATGGTGGTGGGTGACTTTTCAGTGTGTGTTCTGGTTTTTTTCTATAAAAACGCATGCGTTTTTAACGCAAACAAACGCGTTGAGATCGGACGCCATGTCGCGTTTGGAGAGCCCCTGATGTGCCTAAACAGTGAAAACTCCCCAATTCTAACTGAAACCCTAACCCCAACCCTAACCCTAGTCCTAACCCTAGCGCTTTCACACTAGCGTTTTTTTGCATACGTCGCAATGCGTCGTTTTGGCGAAAAAAACGCATCCTGCAAAGTCATCTGCAGGATGCGTTTTTTCCCCATAGACTAACATTAGCGACGTATTGACACACGTCACAAGCGTCGTGCGACGGTTGCGTCGTGTTGTGGCGGACCGCCGGCAGCAAAAAACGTTACATGTAACTTTTTTTGTGCCGACGGTCCACCATTTCCGACCGCGCATGCGCGGCTGGAACTCCGCCCCACCTCCCCGCACCTCACAATGGGGCAGCGGATGCGTGGAAAAACAGCATCCGCTGCCCCCGTTGTGCGGCGCTTGCACAGCATGCATCGGTATGTCGGGCCGACGCAGCGCGACGGCCCCGTACCGATGCTAGTGTGAAAGTAGCCTAACGGGAAAATGGAAATAAATATATTTTTTAAAATTTTATTATTTTTCCTAACTAAGGGGGTGATGAAGGGGGATTTGATTTACTTTTATAGCGTTTTTTGGGTGGATTTTTATGGTTGGCAGCCATCACACACTAAAAGACGCTTTTTATTGCAAAAAATAGTTTTTGCATCACCACATTTTGAGAGCTATAATTTTTCCATATTTTGGTCCACAGAGTCATATGAGATCTTGTTTTTTGCAGGACGAGTTGACGTTTTTACTGGTACCATTTTCGGGTACATGACATTTTTTGATCGCTTTTTATTCCGATTTTTGGGAGGTGGAATGAACAAAAACCAGCAATTCCTGAAATTCTTTTGGGGGGCGTTTATACCGTTCCGCGTTTGGTAAAAAGGATAAAGCAGTTTTATTCTTCGGGTCAGTACGATTACAGCGATACCTCATTTATGTAATTTTTTTATGTTTTGGCGCTTTTACACAATAAAAACTATTTTATATAAAAAATAATTGTTTTTGCATCGCTTTATTCTGAGAGCTATAACTTTTTTATTTTTCTGCTCATGATGCTGTATGGCGGCTTTTTTTTTGCGGGACAAGATGACGTTTTCAGCGGTACCATGATTATTTATATCCGTCTTTTTGATCGCGTGTTACTCTACTTTTTGTTTGGCGGTATGAGAATAAAGCGTTGTTTTTTGCCTCGTTTTTTTTTTTTTTTTTTTACGGTGTTCACTGAAGGGGTTAACTAGTGATATAGTTTTATAGGTGGGGTCGTTATGGACGCGGCGATACTAAATATGTGTACTTTTATTGTGTGGTTTTTTTTTCTATTTAGATAAAGAAATGTATTTATGGGAATATTTTTTTTTTTTTTCTTTATTTAGGAATTTTTTTTTTTTTTTTTTTTTTTTACACATGTGGAAAATTTTTTTTTTTACTTTTTTACTTTGTCCCAGGGGGGGACATCACAGATCGGTGATCTGACAGTGTGCACAGCACTCTGTCAGATCACCGATGTGACAGGCACATTGCAGAGGCTTGCCGGCGCCTGCTATGAGGAATTCTCATCAGACGCCGGCAAGCAGGGTTATCTCATGACCCGGAAGGAGTCCCGCGGCCATCTTGGATCCGGGGACTCCTTCCAGGTCACCGGAGCAGCGCGATCTCATCGCGTTGCTCCGGTGGGAGAGCACAGGGAGCCCCCGTCCCTGCGCGATCCCCCTCTATGCCGCTGTCACTATTGACAGCGGCATCAGAGGGGTTAAATGCCCGCGATCGGCGACAGCGCCGATCGTGGGCATTGCTGCGGGGTGTCAGCTGTCATATACAGCTGACACCCGCACCCGATCACCGCGGCGCTCAGCGTGAGACCGCGGTGATCGGGGCGCCGTACTAGTACTGCGGCTGGCACTAATGCAGTGCCGGCAGCGCCGTACTAGTACGGCGCATGGCACGAAGGGGTTAATGCAATGTCGCAGCAACCAAAAAAACGTAATTTTGGCGTTTTTACTTTTTTGGCGCTACGCCGTTTAGTGATCATATTAATCCCTTTTTTAATTGATAGATCGGCGATTCTGAATGCGGCGATACCAAATATGTATGTTTGATTTTATTTTTATTGTTTTATCTTGAATGGGGCGAAAGGAGGGTGATTTGAACTTTTATATTTTTTAACTTTTTTTACATTTTTAAAAACATTTTTTTACTTTTGGCATGCTTCAATAGTCTCCACAGGAGACTAGAAGCTGCCACAACCCGATCGACTCGGCTAGATAGAGGCGATGATCAGATCACCTCTATATAGCAGATTTACTCAGTTGCTAAGAGTGCCGATCACTGGGTGGCGCTCTCTGGAAGTCGGCATTGACAACCATTGAGGTCTCTAGGAGACCTCAGGCTGTCATGCCAACATACCAGTGACCCACAATCATGTTACGGGGGTCACCGGTGTGCAAATTTCCGCCGCAATTTCCGGAAGCGCTTGTTAAGTGCCGCTGTCAGAGCTTGACAGCAGCATTTAACTGGTTAATAGCCGCGGGTGGATCAAGATTCCACCTGTGGCTATTGCAGGCACATGTCAGCTGTTCAAAACAGCTGACAAGTCCCCGGAAAGATGTGGGCTCACCGCCAGAGCCCACATCAAAGGGAGGGAGTCTGACATCGGCATACTATTATACCCGATGTCAGAAAGAGGTTTGGTGGGAGTGGTCACCACCCACATCAGCTGAACCTGCAACTCTGCAACTGCAGTAGATTGCCAGCGAGGGAAAAACTGACATTAACCCCCGCTGGTCCTGAAAGGAAAAAAGGTACATTTAAAACAGAGTGGAACCAGAGCTGCTATGAATCTAAAATGGATCGTGACAGTACTCCCTTTCAATGAGGGGTCTCTGGACCCTCAACACCGGACCTCACCAGAAACAACATATGGTGAGGACGCCTCGATCCACTACAGTTTACCTCTGCAGTCACCTGATCCTCAGGTTTATTACAAATGCAGCCCAATGGAGATGGCAAATCTCCAGAGCGCCAACCTGTGGAATACGTTGTGTACGTGCATTACTGGGGGTAACTCCAGCTGGAAAGTCCCCTATCTGAGAATGGCCGACACTCGATATGGCCCAATCACCCTAGAACTCCAAGTCCCAGAAGCATACTTCCACCTGATGTTTTTAGTGGACACCCACACGTACTCATTCACACACAGATCTGGAACTGAACATTTATTTCCAAGCATGCATTTGCCACAGAATGGTGAACTCTTTGAGGAATCGACAGCAGAGGTGTCCCCCTGTATCGCCAAACTCTTTCCCTCACTACATACAGAGGAAACCACCACCCTCCCCTGACCCCTCCTCCTAAGAGGACTCTGAGACTCAGGGTTTACTTGTGGTGAGAGTTGAGTCTTGCCCCTACTCACTGACAGCTCCTAAGCTGCCCCCACCGGAGAAAAAGGGGTATGTTGGAGAAGGACGGTAGAGATCGTAGCTCCCAGGCAACAGTCTTTACATGACTGGTTCCAGCTGACCACCTCCCTGGACCACCAATTTATGACCGGGTTGTGTTTCTTCAACCAAGGAAGGCTTAAGACGATGGGAATTGACCAAGACGTAGCATGACAGGGACTGTTCATGAAGAGTCCCTATACGCAGGTTTATATTATCTACGACTTGGGTGACATCCCCTGGCTGAGTGGGACAGTCAGTTGCCTGAACGCTAAGGGGTCTCGCCAGCATCCCACCCATCAGACCATGGGTCTGGACAAAGAAAGAATCCACCAAATTGACTCCCGCTCCACTATCCACAAGCACCAGTACAGTCAGTCTCAGTAACCTCGCTAACCAACACTTCAGCAGAAATGATACACTGAGAGGAAAAGATGGAGGAAATATACACACCCTGGTCGCCTTCCTCCACACGACCAGGAGGACGTGGCTTTTGAGATGGTGTACATACTTTGGCTTTAGATGGGCAGACATTAATGTAATGACCCATAAGTCCACAGTAGAAACATGCCCCATCCCACAGCGAACCGCAGGCAACTCTGCAACTGAAGTAGATTGCCAGCGACAGAAAAAACAACATTAACCCCCGCTGGTACTGAAAGGAAGTAAGCTAAATTTAAAACAGAATGGAACCAGAGCTGCCACGAGTGCAAAAATGGATCATGACAGTTGTTGTCATGACTCAGAATGGGGCGGTTCTGGTTCCGTCCTGGTCAGGTCAGGGTTTAGTTTGTCTGCCTCTCTTTGTTCTGGGGCGACTATCTAATGCTGGAAGTTCCTGGGTTCAGTGTCTGTGATACTTCTGTTTACTTGGCTAGAGATTGCAGATCCAGGTTAGGCCGGTTTCACATTTGTGGTTGTGTCCGCATGTTCCGCAAATATCCGCATGCGTTGTGTATTCCTATCTTTAACATTAGGGATGCATGCGTCTGCGATCGTTCGCGTTTTGCCGCGTTTGATGATGCATGCGTCGTTTCGTCATCTGCGGCTTGTCGCGGAAATGCAACATGTAGTCATTTTTAGAGGCGTCAATTTGCCGCCTGGAACCGTATGCGGTCGATTGCGCAAGGAATGCGCCAAAAAAATGCATTGCTGTCTATATGAACGCATGCGTTTACAAGCACATGCGTTCCACAAGAGAAAAACATGTCTAGACACTGATAAGCCACCCCTCACATACAAGGTGATAAAGGGAGGTAGTGGGCATTTGCAGGTCACTACCCAGCAGACAGCCAAGCAGAGCAGACAGACCACAGCAGCCAAGCAGAGCATACAGACCACAGCACCTTGGAGCAAACAAGCCTCTGAACAATGTGAGTATTTCCTAGCCAATGCCTTTATTTTCTATTTTCTGTCTCTACATGTCCTAATTTCTGCCATTTCTTTCTTTCTGCATGCATGAGAATGTCTTCTTCTTCTGATGAGGAGCAACGTCCTGGGCCTTCTGAAGTAGAACATGTCAGTGAGGTGAATAGTTGCCTCCTCAGATTGGTAAGTATTCACTGTCACAGCTACACATATGACAATTTTTCATTCTAATTTTTTTAGAGCACTTCTTCTACTGCGGCAGAGACTGGGCAGGAGCAGCGGAGTCACGGTCGGGTGGCAAGGTGGCAGCGTGTACGTATACAAGGCTGACTGTTTACTGTATCCTCACTTTAGTATTCTTGAATCTTCCTTTCTTTACTTTCCTCTTTCTTTACATTTTTTTTCTGGACTCCTTTTTTTTCTTGACTTTCCTTATTCATGCCATTTCTCAGCCTCTGTTTTCCTTCTTTTCCTTGTGTTAATGTATGCAACATTTAATGTCTTCATTTATGTTTTAGGTTCCAGAACGGGATGAGGACCTCATTGACAACGATAACCTCATCTCCCTGGTCCATGAGCGAGTCCCGTTGTGGGACACCCGGGATCCACTGCACTCAAACAACGTGACGATCCGGCGCCTATGGAATGAGGTGGCCATAACGATGTGGGATGGCTGGGACAACGCCCCGAATCGTGTCTGAAATGCTTTTGGTAAGTATTGCAATGCAGTGTGAAGCAGCAGAGACCTTGGCCGTGCTCACACAACTGTGTGTGATGAAAGAAACTCTCAGGAGTTTCTCTCATCACACACAGTTGTGTGAGCACGGCCAAAAGTCCTTTTTCTGACCATAATGTTTTTTTATTTAACAGTGGCCAAAGTGAAAACACGTTGGTGTTCGATGAAGGACCGCTTCAACAAGGACCTGCGTCAAAAGAGCCGTGTTCCCAGTGGTTCAGGAGCAAGGATCAGAAAATACAAATACCATCGCGTTCTGACATTTTTAAGACCAGTCTTTGCCCAGAGAACGTAAGTATTTTTCCTTTGCATTAGGTTGTATTGTATTGCCATAATCTGTATATTTCTATTCCACAGGATTTTGCGTCTGGTTAATTTTTGGTGTTAATTTTCTTTTTTGTTTCACAGCACATGGAGCACTACTGTTGGCCCAGGTTCTGGAGCGGTCCTTCATCAGACAGCCAACCACCCGTCCAAGCCATCCAGCAGCGCTGCAGCAAGTGGGCCTGCCACACTAACTGGAGACCAGGAAGCTGGTCCATCAGGTGTTCCCGTTTCCCAGTCCTCTGCCACTGCCCCTTTTTTTGGGGGCTCCTCCCGGCAGCGGCAGAGGGCATCGGACAGGTCCCTCATGCCCGAGTTTTTGCACTTGAGCTCGGTTTTTCACGAAGGACTCAAGGCTTTGGGTGACCGAATGGATATTTCACTTAGCCACATGAATACACGTATCCAGGAGGTCACCAAAAGCCTTGACCAAGTAAAAGCCGACCTCCAGAGGCCAGCACATCATTTTTTTAACCAAACTGAGCAGGGCATGTCGGAACACCTTACTCCTGATCTCCAGCTGAGTGTCATGCAGGCCTGCAATGCTGCTTACGTGCAGGCTATGCAGCAGAGTCGGTATTTTCAGCAGACAGTGGCAGCATATCCACCTGTGCCTTCACTGTCACGATTAACCTCAATGCCGACCTCTGCTGCATACCACTGCACGGCCACCTCTATTCCTAGCAGTGCCGGACACCAGTACAGCACCACCACCATGACGAGTGCTGTTGGACAGCCCACCGCCACCACCATGACAACCGCTGCTCCTGCTTGGACCTTCTCCACTGACACCACGATGCAGCAGGACCCTGGCATGGCCTTCCATACCGCCACCACCACGATGCAGCAGGACCCTGGCATGGCCTTCCATACCGCCACCACCACGATGCAGCAGGACCCTGGCATGGCCTTCCGTAACGCCACCACCATGATGCAGCAGGACCCTGGCATGGCCTTCCGCTCTACGAGCGCTATGGACTCTGGCATGGCTGCACGCTCTACGAGCACTATGGACTCTGGCATGGCTGCACGCTCTACGAGCACTATGGACTCTGGCATGGCTGCACGCTCTACGAGCACTATGGACTCTGGCATGGCTGCACGCTCTACGAGCACTATGGACTCTGACACAATGCAGCCGGACCCTGACAGGTCACCCACCACGACCATGCCACGACATATGAGCCCACCGAGGCTTCCCAGAACCCGGCAATCACAATAAAAAAACAAAAAAAACAAACAGCGGACTCTTAGTATTCCTCCCCCTTCACCTCCCAGTGTGTCTGTAATGTCAGGTTTGTCTCACCCTTCCAGTGCGTCTCAAGCCTCTCGTGTGTCAAGCCCCATCCCCGAACTACCAGACCCCACTAGTTTCATTGCCCCTTCTCCTGCCACCTCTGCGTCGTCCACGGTTAGCCAGGCCTTAGTGCTTCATACCCCCCGTTTACATCACTCTACCCCAAGCCGGCGCAGTTAAATAAATATTTTTGTTGTTAAAAAATAAAAACAATTTTGGCCCAATTATGTTTGGTTTATTGTGTCTTTCACCACCGGCAACACACATCGTGCGCCAAATAAGAAACTTCGCCACACACTTTATTTTTTGGCCACATCATTTCTCCAATAGTTAGCAAATAAAAGACTGCAGCTTTGTGTGTCTTTAGTATAGAGATATGAGGTGGGACAAAAAATTAATTAATGTATTATCTCCATAATCTCTTTCTTCTGCTTAGTCTGTGACTAGTGTAGCAGTCTGAAGAGAAAATGGCGGAAATACAATGCAGAACTATACTCAACAGGTCAGGTGTCAAAAAACGGTAATTAGTCTTACCGGTAATTGTATTTCCATGAATCCATCCTGACAGCACCATGGAGGTTGTCCTTCTTATCCACAGTGGGACAGGAAACCACGAGAGTATAAAAGGACCTACCAACCGTCAGTGATTTTCCAAAGTACTACATCTGGATGGATGCCAAAAAGAATAGTTTATTGAAACAACAAAACAAGATACAAATGTTTACATCACATTAGTTTTTTTTTTTTTTTTTTTAATTCGTTTATTAACCAAAAAAGCAAAAAATATATAATATACAATATACACATTTATGTTCATTAGTATTACATTCAAATCAATATAGAACACGTATACTGTATGTATAATTGAGTATTACAATTCTATGCTCAACATGTTATTTACTCCATTCAAACCATACAAAGCATGGAGTGTGAAATTATGCAATTATTAAACCATAACTATAACTATCTTATTAACTACCTATCTGCCGCTTAATAATAAATTGTATCTTACTCTGTGCGATATCTAGAGTAATTTGACACTTTGCACTGATGCAATTAACTGCAAGATTATAAAGTAAGATGAGAGGAGTTCCATCCGCTCCAAATTTTCTCGAATTTACCCAGACATCCTCTATTTTGATATAGCGTTCGTTCATAAGGGATGACCGAGTTTACCAACTCAACCCAGGCCCTGAGGGAGGGGCATGAACCCCCCATCCACCGCATCGCTATCACCTTCCTTGCCATAAAAAGTGACTCCCGTAAGAAGATCCCAATATGATGACCCCAGGTCTCTTCATCCCACACCCCAAATAAGCAAATTAATGGTTCAAGAGGAACAGGAGTTAATACTATGGATGAAAGTAATGATGTCACCTCTTTCCAATATTGAAGGATAATAGGACAGCTCCACATCATGTGAATAAAATCTGCGTCCGGTAGATGACAACGCAGACATTCTGATGATTGAAGTCAACCCATCTTAAAATGCCGTGTGGGAGTTAAATATGATTGGTGTATTATATATAGCTGTGTCATCCTGTTATTAATTGACGGGGATACCCTAAGTGGGGACTCTAGAATTTCCTCCCATTCTTCTTCCTGTGCATCAGGAATGAGTCTTTCCCATTTCCCCTTGATGAGTCCTATAGCTGATCCCGCTCCCACCGATAACATATAGGTATATAGAGAAGAAATAAGCCCCTGGGGTCCATGGGATTTAAGGATTCCTATCAAAGGTAAAGATGAAATTGTGCGGCCTGTAGCCACCCCCCTCATATATGACTGGAAAGCTGACCTTAATTGTAAGAAACGAAAAAATTGGGATCTTGGAATGTCATACTTAGACTGCAATTGTTCGAAGGACACAAAGGTCCCCTGGTCATGTAAATCCCCCACCGAGGTAACACCATGTAGCACCCAAAAATCAGTGGACAGGTGATTTAGCAGCGCCGGAAAGTAGTTATTTTTCCATAAGGGCATTTCGGCTATAATATCTGTAAATCCAACAGCATTTTTAATTTGTCTCCAAACTAATCGTGCCAGCCGGAGCATGGGCAGTGGTACTTATTTTTTCTGATTCTAGAAAGCTCAATGGACACTCCACTCGAGCAGAATGAAGTAGATGATGTTCAGAATTAGGAAGACAACCATCAGGCATCCATGCCTCCAATGCTCTTGCCTGCCCGGCCAGATAATATAGAAAAAAATCCGGCAATGCCGCCCCACCGCCCTGTTTAGGTCTCTGCAAAATAGATAGTCTAAGTTTGGGCCTAGATTTCCCCCATATAAAAGAAGTAATTTGGGAGTTCAAATTAGTAAAGAGGGACTTGGGTACTGGGTCTGCGCTATGCTGAAGGCAATAACTAACTTTAGGGAGCAAAATCATTTTAATTAGGTTGATATGGCCCGCGACCGACAACGGAAGTTTACTCCAAGATGCAAATTTAGATTTAACTAAGTCTAATAATGGATAAACATTAAGCTGTAGGTCAGAATTGCTGCCTTGGGACATATAGATTCCCAAATATTTGAAACTGGATACGACGGGTAACGAGGATAGAACCTCAAAACCTGACACTGGGGTACAAGAGAGAGGTAATAGAGCAGATTTGTCCCAGTTTATATATAGGCCGGAATACTTACTAAAGGTATCTATAGTAGCGATCACTCGTGGCAGTGTTTCCTTTGCATTTTCCATAAATATCACCATATCATCGGCATATAGGCCGATGGTGTCCACCCGACCCGCTATATCTATGCCCTTAATATCAGGGGAGGATCTAATACGTATTGCCAGTGCCTCTATCGCCAGAGCAAAAAGAGCCGGCGACAGGGGGCACCCCTGACGAGTTCCCCTAGATAATGAGAGGGACTTAGAAATGGAATTATTTATAATTATACGCGCCTTAGGTTTCATATATAATACATTAATCCACCTCAAAAACTTATCTCCAAAGCCGTATCTCTGCAAACATGCTGATAGAAAGGGCCATTCAAGGGAGTCAAAGGCCTTGGCCGCATCCAAGGATGCTAATGCCCAGTTGTTATCTGGCACCAGAGAACTATATTGAATTATTGATTGGACTCGCCTAATATTAATAGAAGTGTTTTTTCCCGGCATAAAGCCAGTCTGATCTGGATGAATGAGGTCTAGTATAATGGAGTTCAGTCTAATGGCTAGGATTTTAGTAAAAATTTTATAATCTACATTGACTAACGATATGGGTCGATAGGAGCCACATTCCAGAGGATACTTTCCCTCTTTTTTGAGTATGACAATATTTGCCTCATAGAAAGTTTCGGGCATACATCCTCCCTCCCATATACCTTGAAATACTTTCAATAGAAGCGGCGCCAGTATACCCCGGTATTTTTTATATAACTCAACGGGAAACCCATCCGGTCCGGGAGCTTTCCCAGAGGACATGTCCATTATTGCATATTCTACTTCTTCCAATGTGAATCTAGCATCCATAAAATCACGTTGAGTGGGACTCAATGTGGGAAATATGACATCTGACAAATAATCTATACATTGCGATACACCAAGGTCACCTTTGGAGTCATACAGCGACTCATAGTAATCGTAAAAACAGTAAAGTATTTCTTCCGTTGTGGACATCAACAAGCCACCTGGTGCGCGAATCTGCAATATTGTATTAGATGTATTATGTTGGCGCACCAGGTAAGCTAGAAATTTACTGGTTTGATTCCCCAACTCAAAATATGACTGACGTGCAAAAAACAGCTTACGCTTAGATTTGGTGTCCATATGTTGAGTATACAGTCTCTGTGAAGTCAACCACTCAATCCTATTACCATTAGTTTGGTTAGATATATATGCAGCCTCCGCATCTTTCAATCTCTGTTCCACCCCTTCATCCTCTCTCGAAGTCACCCTTTTGATATATGAAATTGTGGATGACAAACATCCTCTCAAGTATGCCTTGAGGGTGTCCCAAAATAAATTAATATTCTGGGGCTCTGGGTGGGATGAAATGAAACAATTCAATTGATCCTCTGTTCTGTCGTTATGATCCATCAGTTTCAACCAAAAGGGATTCAACTTCCAGACCACGCCGCTCCTCGGTTGCCCATATTTAAGTTTAAGTATGATCGGGCTATGGTCCGATATCCCCCTATTGCCATGTTCCACACTATCCGCCCATGTCGCCAACCCGCTAGAGCCAAATATGTAATCTATGCAGGATAGAGACCGTTTAGTAGATGAGTGGCAGGTATACCCTTTCACTCCAGGGTGACGCACCCGCCATAGATCCAACCATCCACTACCTTCTATAAATGATATTATGTATTCACACACAATTGCTCAATGTACCAAAATAACAAATCCCTCCCAAACGGAGGGTATATGTACCACCCAACTTGAACCTACCTTCACACCTCCAGAAGAAGCTAACGCGAAACGCGCGTCGGGGCAGAGGGACGCCGAGGATTTTGCATCAGGCTGACAGCAAGGTAATATACCTCACTCATTACATCTAGTGTGCCAAATGTATTAGGAGTCTGGTTCAATGGCATTAAATGATTAAATGTTTTTTTTTCCTATTAGGGGTATTTTCCATTTATAGGCTTCTTGTATTATGGCAGAGATATGAACATGTTTGCAAGTGACTAACTTGACTTTTTTGCAATTACCTGAGGCAGTATAGTCCCTTTGGTGGATTTGCACCTTTCTAACATGTAGTAATTCCATTTTATATGTTTTATATTACTATGTCTAATAAAATTGATTGTTTTATATCAGTACCATAGTGGAGATCGATTTATTTTATAGATCACACTTTATGTGTAGCTTCTATAAATGATGCCAACTGGGTCGGGGCTGAAGTGGGAAGATCCCCAGATCTCCCATCATCCAATCTCAATCTATCAAGGCTATTATCCATCACTAAATTAAAATCTCCCATACAGATAACTTGTGCGTCTGGATAGTTTAGTGCAAAGCTCATTGCCATCCTAAGGATTGACATATTAGCCGGAGGAGGGTTATAGATACATAAAATTACATGTTCACTAGAATTAATTAGCGCATGCACAAAAACGAACCGACCTTCAGAATCTCTTCGGGCTTCCCTAGCTTCCCACCTGACATACCTATGTATTAATAATGAAACTCCTCTCGAGTAGCTAGTATGGAAAGCATGTATATACCATTGTACCCACGGTTTCTGCACGCACCGGACTGTATCCCTGGTCAGATGCGTCTCTACCAAGGCCACTATATGGGGGTGATGGCGTCTGATCTGCGAAAAAACTTTAATTTTCTTTCTGGGGGATTTAATGCCTCGTACATTCCACGTCATACATACTATTTCAGATCCCATGTTTGCTTATCCAAATATGATATGCATTATTACTCAGGCAAAGGTCTAAGGTAGCACACAGAAAAAAAGAATATTGTTGGCGGCAGTTTCTACTTAAATAACAGATAAAACCAATAGAAAAGAAAAAGTAGAACAAGAACCAAACAGTATAGGAACAACGTCCTGTGTTCCCATTATCAAAGAAATAAGGGGATACCCTCGCTGGATTCAGCGTCCGGTATAGTTGGTAATCTGGACATCTCCAGAGAGCTCCCTATTTAGTAATCAAAAGAATTTAGCTTAACTAGATATAGTTAGGATTCCTTTGCACAAGACACCCCATGAGATCGCAGCCATTCGGCCACTTCCGCTGGATCCGTGAAAAACACAGAAGAGCCCTTGTGAACAACTCGGAGTCGGGCTGGGTAGATCATTGAGTAAATAATGTTTCTGTCTCTGAGTTGCTTCTTAATCTCCATAAATCTGGCCCTTTGCTTTTGAAGATCCACGGAAAAATCCGTAAAGATCAAGATTACGGCATTATTAAATTTGATGGGGCTTTTTTGCCGTGCTAGCCGCAAAATAGTATCTCTGTCCTTGCAATTGAGGATCCGTGCCAGAAAAGGTCTAGGTGGGGCCCCGGGAGAGAGAGGTTTTGTGGGTACTTGATGGGCTCTTTCCACAGCAAACGTTGAAGAAAATTCATCTCCCAGAGAAGATTTAAGCCACCCCTCCAGAAATACCTCAGGTTGTTGACCCTCTGAACGTTCTGGTAGACCAATAATACGGATATTATTCCGGCACAGCCTGTTCTCTAGATCATCTGCTTTTTGTTTCCAGGCATTTATAGAGCCAGCTACTTTGGTCAACTTGGCCTCCATGGGTGTAAGGGTATCTTCTACATGGGATACCCTAGTCTCCACCTCTGTAATGCGTCCCTTCATGGTCTGCATGTCCTGACGGAGGCACCCCACTTCAGTATATACATCCTCTATTTTTTCAGTGAGAGATGTTCTGGTTAGGGAAATGGCTTGCATTAATTGGTCAGACACTTGTTTAAGTGTCAGTTCATCCTGTTCACCTCCTTCAGCACTATCAGAGGGACGATTCTTACGTTGCACCTGAGAGGGGGTATTCCTAAAGGTACCGTCACATTTAGCGACGCTGCAGCGATCTAGACAACGATGCCGATCGCTGCAGCGTCACTGTGTGGTCGCTGGAGAGCTGTCACACAGACAGCTCTCCAGCGACCAACGATGCCGAAGTCCCCAGGTAACCAGGGTAAACATCGGGTTACTAAGTGCAGGGCCGCGCTTAGTAACCCGATGTTTACCCTGGTTTCCAGTGTAAATGTAAAAAAAAAACAAACACTACATACTTACATTCCGGTGTCTGTCAGGTCCCCCGGCGTTCTGCTTCCCTGCACTGTAAGCACCGGCCGTAAAGCAGAGCGGTGACGTCACCGCTGTGCCCTGCTTTACGGCCAGCCGGCACTGACACAGTGCAGGGAAGCAGAACGCCGGGGGACCCGACAGACACCGGAATGTAAGTATGTAGTGATTGGTTTTTTTTACATTTACACTGGTAACCAGGGTAAATATCGGGTTACTAAGCGCGGCCCTGCGCTTAGTAACTCGATGTTTACCCTGGTTACCAGTGAAGACATCGCTGAATCGGCGTCACACACGCCGACTCAGCGATGTCTGCGGGAGATCCAGCGATGAAATAAGGTGCTGGCCTTCTAGCTCCGACCAATGTTGTCACAGCAGGATCCTGATCGCTGCTGCATGTCAAACACAACGATATCGCTATCCAGGACGCTGCAACATCAAGGATCGCTAGCGATATCGTTGTTAAGTTGTTCAGTGTGAAGGTACCTTAAGGTTACATGTGTTATCAGAGGGATCAACTCTGGCGAACTCCTTTAGTTTGTCAGCTGCTCCTGAGCCCTTGGTGCGCTGCATGGTTAGCAAGGTCAGAGTCACGAGTTATATAGACCCAGCAGAGCTGTGGCAGAACGGCGTCTGCAGTAAACTGTAAAATTATAGATATGTTCGTTTCAGGATTCCACTAGGGAGCTATGCACCAGGGAGGGCTCACTGTGCCGGCAGTGGTAGCAGCCAGGAGGGGGGTTTCCAAAGCCCCCAGAGTAATGGCACTGATGGGTGAAGTGTCTTATTAAAGATATGAGGAGCGCAGTGCCCAATTTTTCAGAGCACACTCTGCACGTCCCCACAGTGTGTCCAGGATATGTGCCCGCACACCCACCCTTACAGCGCTGCAGGAATGTTAAAGATGGCGCCACGTCTTCACCTGCTGAAGCGCGCGCTTTGAAGATGGCAGCCGCTCCACACAGGCACCTCCTCCGCCCGGGTTCTTCTCACACCCGGTGCACCACGAGCCCACAGCACCTACCGTCGGTAACCACCCGGGAGTCAGGGTGAGGTCCCGTCTCTGACAGGGAGCAGTGCCGCTCTCCTTCCAGCAAAGCGTGCTCTGCTAAAGATGGCCGCCTCCTCGCTGTGGGTCTGCTCTGAGCTCCTCGGTCCCCGGAGCTCTCTGGTCACAGCGATCTCCTCACAGGGTCCAAAAGAGCCACCCGGAGTCAAGGGGGTCCAGCGATTGTGAGTGATCCGCCGTAGTCAGGGGTCTTAGTGCAGGATAATAAGGAGGATTCAGGAGCTCTCTCACAGCACGTCCTCTCTCCTTCACTACATAGCCACGCCCCCCATCACATTAGTTTTTAGTGATTTAGCATGGGGAAGGAAACTAACAGTGCTGTCAGGATGGATTCCTGGAAATACATTTACCGGTAAGACTAATTACCGTTTTCCAGGTCATCCACCTGACAGCACCATGGAGAAGTACCAAAGCAGATTACTTCTTAGGGTGGGAGTACTGCCTGGAGCACCTTCCTGCCAAACCCTAGTTGTGTCGACATTACGTCTAGTTTATAATGTTTGGAAAAGGTACTAAGATTAGACCAGGATGCGGCGTTACAAATTTGATCTGCTGAAGCCCCCCCTTTTTCTGCCTATGAGGCTGCCATTGATCTAGGTCGAGTGTGCTTTGATACACCCCGGTGGATTTTTTCCCTGAGCTTTATAGGCCGAAATTATTGTGGATCTAATCCATCTCGCGATCGTGGATTTAGACGCTTTTCTACCCTTGTTTGGGCCTCTAAACTGAACAAAAAGATTATTATCCACCCTCCAGGGTGCAGTTACCTCTAGGTATTTAAGAACCGTTTCTCTAACATCTAGGTTATGGTAAAGAGTTTCTTTTTGATTTTTAGGCGATTGAAAAAAGGAAGGGAATATGACCTCCTGATTCATATTTGAATCCGAGACCACCTTCGGGAGAAAAGCTGGATCCAGTTTCAAAATCAACCTGTCATTAAAGACCTGCAAATAAGGATCCTGGATAGAGAGGGCCTGAAGCTCACCCAGTCTTTTCGCTGAAGTGATGGCTACAAGGAAAGACGTTTTTAAGGACAATTTACTAATATCTAGATCATTCCCTAAATCATACGGATGTTTACATAGTTCATTAAGGACTAAATTTAGGTCCCATGGTGGGACAGTTTTCCTTATCAATGGTTTTAACCTCGCAACTGCCCTGGAAAACCGACTAATCCAGGGGTGGGCCGATAAGGTACAGTCATAAAAGACACTAAGGGCCGCCACTTGTACCCTTAAAGTACTGGGTCTAAGACCCGTTTTAAAACCAGATTGCAAAAAATCAAGGATTTTGGGTATATTAGGGTGATCAGTATCGATTGTCGCCTCTCCACAATAGCTGCAGAATTTTTTCAAATTTTAGTATAGATGGAAGAGGTTACCGGCTTCCTACTTGTTTGCAGCATGGAAATAACTTCATCTGACAAGCCTTTCGCTTTTAGAACTTGCTGTTCAGGATCCAGGCCGACAATCGAAGACTTTCTGGATTCTGGTGGAGAATGGTGAAAGAGTGGAAGAAAAACTGGTTTCTCCTTTGACATTCTCTTCAATAGGGAAAACCAACTTCTCTTTGGCCAGAACGGTACCACAAGTAGGACTTTGGCTTTGTCTTCTGCAATTTTCCTGAGAGTCCTTGGTATTAACGCGAGCGGAGGGAATGCATATAACAGGCCTCTGCTCCACGATTGGGAGAAGGCATCGAGTCCGGTCGGGTTCTCCTGAGGGTTCAGTGAGTAAAAGACGCTGACCTTTGCATTCTGTCTGGTTGCAAAGAGGTCCACGTCTGGATTCCCCCAACACTGGCATAAGTCTCTGAATACCTCGTTGTTAATTCCCATTCTGTCGATAAGACTGTTCTTCTGCTCAGGAAGTCCGCCACTTGGTTTCGGGTACCTTCCAGAAGTACCGCCGAGATCGAGAGTACCGTTTCTTCTGCCCATCTGAAAATTCGCTCTGCCAACTGCTGCAGAGCCATGTGTCTCGGACCACCTTGATGTCGAAGGAAAGCTACTGCTGTTGTGTTGTCTGAGAGTATTTTCACGTTTGTTCCTTATCAAGGACAGGGCGGAGGATAGAACCTTCCAGACTGCGAGCAATTCTCTGAAATTTGAGGACTGTCTGCTGTTCTCCTGACTCCACTGACCCTGGTAATATCTTCCCTGGATGTGTCCTCCCCAGCCCTGTTGACTTGCGTCCGTGGTAATTATGACTTCGGGAGAACGAATCCAAGCAACTCCCCGCTGCAGATTTTTGGGATTTGTCCACCAGCGTAACGAAGTCTTTACTTGAGTTGACAGCTGTATCACTTTGTCCAACGACCCCTGTCTTCTGTCCCAGGATGAGAGAATCGCTTGCTGAAGTCGTCGAGAGTGAAATTGACTCCAATTTACGCAGGGTATGCAGGCCGTCATCAGCCCCAGGACCTTCATGGCTTCTCTGATGGAAACTGTTCTTTGTGAACTGACGAATTCGGTCTACTATGCCTCACAGTTTTTCTTCCAGCCGAAAATACATTCTCACACTTCAGTCTAGTATGACTCCGAGAAATGTTATTCTCTGTTTGGGTACTAGATCGGATTTTGACCAATTTACGATCCACCCCAAGTTCTGCAGTGTGGAAATTAAAGACTGACAATCGGTTCTGAGCTGATTTACCGTGTCCGCTACCACTAGAAAGTCGTCCAGATACGGTATGACCATGATGTCCCGATTTCTTAGGTAGGCCACTACCTCTATCATAATCTTCATAAAAACCCTTGGAGCTGAGGCTAGGCCAAACGGTAGGCAGCAAAACTGGTAGTGGAAGATCCTGCCTTCTTTTTCTACTGCAAACCTGAGATATTTTTGGTGGCCTGGGTAAATTGGGACATGGTAATATGCACTCTTCAAATCTAGAGTGCACATCACCACCCCTTTGTCTAAGAGGGGAATCGTAGATTTTATAGATTCCATTTTGAATTTTTTGTATACTACCCATGTATTTAGGCATTTCAGATTTATAATTGTTCTTGATTCCCCCGAGGGCTTTATTATGGAAAATAGGCTTGAATAAAACCCTTGTCCTATTTCTTGGGGAGGCACTGGGACTATCGCAGCTGTTTTTAGTAAGTCTTGAATATCTACCCACATGGGAGAGGTTGAGACGAGGTGGGAGCTGGAGATTAGGAATTTTTTGTGGGGGAGGCGAAGAGCATTCTATTTTGTAACCATGAGCAATCAGTTGTAAGATCCACGGGCTTGTAGTGATCTTTTGCCAACCCCCCAGAAACCTCGTCAGGTGCCCCCATACACTGGTGGCGTCATTTTCTGTGGTATCCTGATGTTGAACCTGAAAAGGTGGACTCTTTACCTTTGGTTCTAGCTTCCCCACCTTTTGGATAGCTCCACCTCCCTTGTTTCCCTTTCCCTCTATAGTCAGTTTTCTGATTAAAACGGGACCTACGAAAGGGCTGAAACTTTTTGCGCTTCTCTTCTGGAAACCCCTTTTTATCATCTGACGCCTTCTCTAAGATGTCATCCAGAACTGGCCCAAATACTCTTCCACCTGAGAATGGGATAGCACAAAGCTTATTTTTTGAATGTACATCCCCCGACCAGTTTTTGAGCCAGATGGCTCTTCTGGCCGCATTTGACAAGGATTGACTCCTGGCCGTGAACCTCACTGATTCTGCCGATGCGTCTGCTAGAAAATCTGTCCCCATTTTTAGAAGAGGTAGGGATTTCAATATAGTCTCTCTAGGGGTTTTAGATGAAAGTTGATCTACCAGATCATCTACCCATAAGTGCATAGATCGTGCTACTGATGTAGCCGCTATGTTTGCACGTATTACAGCTGCCGAACTCTCCCAGGCTCTATTTAAGAGACTGTCTGCCTTCCTATCCATAGGCTCCTTTAGGTTAGAGGAGTCTTCGAAGGGTATGGCGGTTCTCTTGGAGACTCTAGCTAAAGGAATGTCTATTTTGGGAATATCCTCCCAATCCTTGACCTCCTGTGAATCAAAAGGGAGACGAAGTTTAAAGTCTTTTGGAATAGTCAGACATTTGTCAGCCTCCTCCCATTCTTCTAGAATCATAGAATGTATGATAGTTTACAGGAAAAACTCTTGAGGTCTGAGCACGTAACCCGCCAAACATCTCATCCTGTATTGAACAAGATGTTGGAGGTTCCTCGATTTGCATGGTGCGTCTCACTGCACCTAGTAGCTCGTCCGTGTCCGCAGAAGAAAATAAATACTTCTTCCCTCTTTCTGGAGGATCTCTATACTCGTCTTCCTCCAGATCCGACTCGGACAAAGCCCCCTCAGATGAAGAGTCCGAATCTCTCATCCTTCTCCTGTTATCAGGATGTGTGGGTTGAGGAGTCATTAAGCCAGACACTGACACCTGTACCTCCTCTCTGATAATAGCCCTCATGTTAGACATGAGAGAGGCTTGTTCTTCTCCCACAATGCGGTTAGTGCATGACTCACAAAGGGGTTTTTGCCACGAGTCCTTTAGTTTTATGGAGCAAATGGGACACTTCTTATATTTCCCCGATTTCTTAACCTCCTTCTTATCCGCGGAGGTAAGGGCTCCCTATAAAAAAGAAGCAGCCACGTTTTAAAAAGATGCAGACTGGTGCATGGATGGTAGGGATTTAGTGGCTACCCCTTTTAGGGAACTCACATGTGCCTGGCTCTCTGTCTCCAACCTGGCGGTATCCTCCATGTCGGATTATGCCCTGGTCAGTGGAGACATCCCTACCCCCCTTTACCTTATATCCTCGCCGGCCTGAGTTGACCCACGCGTTGGAGCGCTCTGCGCTCGCCGACATGCCCCGGAAATGATGCGGAGGATACACCGCCCAGCCCACAGCTGACTGCAACCCGGAAGTAACTACGCCGGGCTGCAGCGCGTGGTATGTCGGCAATGGCCGCTGGTTCACTCCGGGACCGCATGATGAAACGCCAGCTCACAGACGAGGTCCCGGACCAGGGAGTAATTCGGGCGACGTGCACGGTCGAGAGCCCCCCAGGAGGAAGTGACCGGCCATCCCAGGAGCAGTGCTGCACTGGGTAAGCTGAGGGACCCTGTGCCGGGTTTCAGCCTACGGAGGTCTTGAAGTGGGAAGGGTAATAAGGGCCTAAACCCCCCGATCCACACTCTCCGAACGGAGCCTGTCGGCGTTACTCTCGTCATTCCTATCCACAGTGGGACAGGAAAAACACTGACGGTTGGTAGTGGGAGGGTCCTTTTATACTCTCGTGGTTTCCTGTCCCACTGTGGATAAGAAGGACAACCTCCATGGTGCTGTCAGGTGGATGACCTGGAAAACTCATTAGTTAGGACACCTGACCTGGTGAGTAGAGAACTGCCTTGTATAACCTCCATTTTCTCTTCTGTGTACGTAATCTATTCCACACAAAGTGAAGGGACGATGGTGGTCATACACGGCATATCTACGCTCACCTGCACAGGTGTCAGAAATAGTGAATTCATGAGTCTGTTATATGTGCATCATGAATTCATTATTTTAGGACACCTGACTTGATGACTATAGATCTCTTTAGTGTGACAGTCATTGTCTCTTCAGTCTGTGTCCAATGGATATTGCAGAACAGAATCAGGACGCAATGACGTCAACAAGCTTACCACTAAAGCAACATGGCTGCCGTCACACTAGCAGTATATGGTCAGTGTTTTATATCAGTATTTGTAAGCCAAAACAAGGAGTAGACCAATTATAGGTAAATTATGATATTAACATAATAATTAGCACCTCTACCTTTATCACCCACTCCTGGTTTTGGATTACAAATACTGATATTAAATACAGACCAAATACTGCAAGTTTTAGGACAGCCTTGGTTTGTAGAGGAAATACATAGGAGACACGGTCACCACAACCAAAAATAAAGTTTATTAATGAAAAATATTATTAACATTTAAGAAAATTACTTGTACAGATAAAATTACAACAGGACATTTACACAACATTGTCCTGCCATGACACACGTCCAATATCAGAATCAAAAAAGGCAGCAAATTGGTCCCGCATGTAACCAACTTCAGCAGTTGACTGCAGCGGGTGATGCTGGTAATCGGGCAGTGGGTGTGCAACTGGTTCATCCAGTTCAATGTTGGGTTGCTCCTTTGCCATTATATAATTGTGCAGAACCACACAGGCTTTGATCACCTCGTCGACTGTCTCCATTTTTAGATTAATGGCTGATGCAAGAATGCGCCATTTAGAGACTAGAATGCCAAAGGTACACTCTACTGTTCTTCGGGGCATGGTCAGTCTGTAGTTAAAGATCCTTCTAGTGTGGTTCAAGTCCCGATTGGAATATGGCTTCAGTAGGTTTTCACACATCTGAAAGGCCTTATCCCCAACCATAACAAATGGCATCGGTGGACCTTGAGTGTTGGGGAGCGGTTGTGGCCGTGGAAAATTAAAATTTTTGCCATACACACGGCGGCCCATATCAGAGTTCTTAAAAATCTGGGAATCGTTGCCAAGGCCAAAAGCTCCAATGTCCACGGCGATGAAGCGAAAGTCCGCATCGGCTATTCCATGAGCACAACAGAAATATATTTTTTGTAATTGAAGTACTCCGATCCTGTTCTGGCTGGTTTGATAATGCGAATGTGCTTTCCATCCACCGCTCCCAAACAGTTTGGGAAATCACACACATTCCAGAATTTTTCTGCAATTTCAAGCCACATGTCCAAGGTGGGTAGGGGTATAAACTCTTCCCGGAGTACATTACACAAAGCCCGGCAGGTGTCCGCAACTATTCCGGACAGGGTGGATATTCCAAGCTGGTATTGGAAGTGGAGGGATGATAAACTCTCTCCGGTTGCCAGAAATCTGTAAGAAAAACAAACCCCCAAAAAATTACAATCTATTCTATTTATGTTGTGGTTACGCTAAAGACAGAAAGGAAAATACACAAAAAATACATGTCAGAACACCCAAAATTTGAACTGTCATTGGTTTAGATTTGGAACGTACCTTAATGTAACCAGCAGACGTTCCTCGGGTGGAATCGCTCTACGGAGCTGGGTGTCCTGTCTCCGTATGGCTCCTTGGACACGAGCAAGCAAATCCCGGAACGAGTCTTGAGGCATCCTTGTATATTCATGGAATTTCTCCGGGTTGGCATTAAGCTCGCCATACAGCATGTGATAGGCTCCACGGCTCTCACGTAGTTCGATAATGGGGTGTCTCCAAAAACGCCTACGATGTCTCCTTCTCCATCTTTCGCGATTTCTGTCTTGCTCCCAAGCAAACGCACAGGCAAGAAACAGCTTGATGCTTAAATCCAGGTTGAAATATAAGCTCTCCATGCGAAGATACATTCTGACACAGCATACAGGAGCAAAATCTGAAGAGTTCAGCTGTTCAAGGGTCTATATACAGAGATCCCATAATACACGCCCTCTGTAGTCCCATTGGCGGTTTCTGGTTCTCGATTTTTCTCCTGTAAAATTTGTCACCATGTGCACCAAAAACGCAAACGCAGGAAAAAACGCATAGAAAAGCGTGCAAACGCTGCGTTTTTTTTAACCGCATGCGTTTCCGCATGCGTCTTAAAACCGCCGCTTTTGTACACGTTTCCATGCGTTTTTTCCTGCACTTGCGGATTCGGATTAAACGCTGCGGATTCGAACGCTAATGTGAAACTAGCCTTACTCGTCTGTAATTGCTGTTCCTCTGCGTGTGTGTGTTTCGCCGTGTATAACCCGGTTTGTCTCTTTACTACTGTCTCTGACTTCCCGTTCAGTACTGCTTTGTCCCTCCTGGTATTCTGACCCCTTGGCTTGTCCCTGTTTACTCGTCTGTCTTGCCCCTGGTTACCTCGTACTTTTCTAGCTTCTGAGCCTTGTTTTTGCTTTGACTACATTATTCAGTTTGCACACTTTTCCCCGAAACCACGGTCGGCTCTCTGTCCGCTCGCGGGGTAGCTCCACTCCTGTGATCACGTGACCAGCTTAGCTCCGCCCCTGTGATCACGTGACCAGCCTAGCTCAGGTCCTGTACACTCTTCACACCTCAGTCTTCTCGCTCCGTGTGCATTTGCTCGTGTTCCCGGCTAGCACCCCTGGCCTTAACCCCGGTGACACTATCCCTGTGTCACTACAGGTGTATATACCATTGAATACAATGGTGGAGTAGGGAGCCATCAGCTCTCTCTTTCACCATTCAACTACTGAGTCTGAGTCTGGATGTAGTAGGTGCGATGACCTCACTAGATGGCGACTGTTGTGTAACGCCTCAGTAATTCAACAACAGACCGGAGCAGCACATGCGAAGGAATGCATTTAGTTGAATAGTTAAAAAAAACAACTATTAGTCAGTATTTGGCTAGAGTCACGCTAGCAATTTAAAAATCAGTCCAATTTTGTTCCTGCAAAGTTGGATGAGTGTAATGCAAGTGTCATGCGTTTTTCATGAGAGCACAATCCGATTTTTCACACCTAGCATCCGATTTACATCGAATGCAGTGCGATTGTTATCCGATTGCAATGCGATTTTAGCATGAGCTTTTACATAGAGCAATTCTCTGTCATTTACACATCGTTTTGAAAGGAAATATTCTTAAAAACACACACACATACAGGTTCTTCTCACAAAATTAGAATATCATCAAAAAGTTAATTTATTTCAGTTCTTCAATACAAAAAGTGAAACTCATATATTATATAGTCATTTCAAATAGAGTGATCTATTTCACTTGCTTATTTCTGTTAATGTTGATGATTATGGCTTACAGCCAATGAAAACCCAAAAGTCATTATCTCAGTAAATTAGAATAATTAATAAAAAACAAACGCAAAGGCTTCCTAAGCATTTAAAAATGTCCCTTAATCTGTTTCAGTAGGCTCCACAATCATTGGGAAGACTGCTGACTTGACAGATGTCCAGAAGGCAGTTATTGACACACTACGCAAGGAGGGTAAGCCACAAAAGGTCATTGCTAAAGAAGCTGACTGTTCACAGAGTGCTGTATCCAAGTATGTTAATGGAAAGTTGAGTGGAAGGAAAAAGTGTGGTAGAAAAAGTTGCACAAGCAACCAGGATAACCGCAGCTTTAAAATGATTGATAAGAAAAGGTCATTCAAAAGTTTGGGGGCGATTCACAAGGAGTGGACTGATGCTGGAGTCATTGCTTCAAGAGCCACCATACAGACGTATCCAGGACATTGGCTACAAGTGTCACAACCCTTGTGTCAAGCCACTCATGACCAATAAACAATGCCAGAAACGTCTTACCTGGGCCAAGGAAAAAAATAACTAGACTGTTGCTCAGTGTTCCAAGGTGTTGTTTTCTGATGAAAGTAAATTTTGCATTTTATTTAGAAATCAAGGTCCCAGAGTCTGGAGGAAGAGAGGAGAGGCACACAATCCAAGCTGCTTGAGGTCTAGTGTGACGTTTCCACAATCAGTGATCATTTTTGGAGCCATGTCATCTGCTGGTGTAGGTCCACTGTGTTTTATCAAGACCAAAGTCAGTGCAGCCTTGTACCAGGAAATTTTAGAGCACTTCAAGGTTCCATCTGCCGACAAGTTTTTTGGAGATGGAAATTTCATTCTCCAGCAGGACTTGGCACCTGGCTACACTGCCAAAAGTACCAATACCTGGTTTAAAAACAAAAGTATGACTGTGCTTGATTGGCCAGCAAATTGACCTGACCTTAACCCCATAGAGAATATATGGGGTATTGTCAAGATGAGAGACACCAGACCCAACAATACAGATGAGCTGAAGGCTGCTATCAAAGCAACCTGGGCTTCCATAACACCTCAGCAGTGCCACAGGCTGATCGCCTCCATGCCACGCCGCATTGATGCAGTAATTGATGCAAAAGACGCCCCAATCAAGTAATGAGTGCATTTACTGAACTTACATTTCAGTAGGCCAACATTTCGGATTTTAAAATAATTATTCAAGCTGTTGTTATAAGGTTTTCTAATTTACAGAGATGACTTTTGTGTTTTCATTGGCTGTAAGCCATAATCATCAACATTAGCAGAAAAAAACATTTGAAATAGATCACTCTGTTTGACTCTATATAATATATGCCTTTCACTTTTTGTATTGAAGAACTGAAATAAATTAACGTCTTGATATTATAATTTTGTGAGAAGCACCTGTATGTCTGAGTGTGTATATATATATATATATATATATATATATATATATATATATATATATATATATATATATACAGTACAGACCAAAAGTTTGGACACACCTTTTCATTTAAAGATTTTTATGTATTTTCATGACTATGAAAATTGTACATTCACACTGAGGGCATTAAAACTATGAAATAACACATGTGGAATTATATACTTAACAAAAAAGTGTGAAACAGCTGAAATTATGTCTTATATTCTAGGTTCTTCAAAGTAGCCACCTTTTGCTTTGATGACTGCTTTGCACACTCTTGGCATTCTCTTGATGAGCTTCAAGAGGTAGTCAGCGGGAATGGTTTTCACTTCACAGGTGTGCCCTGTCAGGTTTAATAAGTGTGATTTCTTGCCTTATAAATGGTGTTGGGACCATCAGTTGTGTTGTGCAGAAGTCTGGTGGATACACAACTGATAGTCCTACTGAATAGACAGTTAGCATTTGTATTATGGCAAGAAAAAAGCAGCTATGTAAAGAAAAATGAGTGGTCATCATTACTTTAAGAAATGAAGGTCAGTCAGTCCAAAAAATGGGAAAACTTTGAAAGTGTCCCCAAGTACAGTGGCAAAAACCATCAAGCGCTACAAAGAAACTGGCTCACATGAGGACCACCCCAGGAAAAGAAGACCAAGAGTCAGCTCTGCTTTGGAGGATAAGTTTATCCTAGTCACCAGCTTCAGAATTCGCAGGTTAACAGCAGCTCAGATTAGAGATTAGGTCAATACCACACAGAGTTCTAACAGCAGACACATCTCTACAACAACTGTTAAGAGGAGACTTTGTGCAGCAGGCCTTCATGGTAATAAAGCTCCTAGGAAACCACTGCTAAGGACAGGCAACAAGCAGAAGAGACTTGTTTGGGCTAAAGAACACAAGGAATGGACATTAGACCAGTGGAAATCTGTGCTTTGGTCTTATGAGTCCAAATTTGAGATCCTTGGTTCCAACCACCGTGTCTTTGTGCGACGCAGAAAAGGTGAACGGATGGACTCTACATGCCTGGTTCCCACCGTGAAGCATGGAGGAGGAGGTGTGATGGCGTGGGGGTGCTTTGCTGGTTGGTGATTTATTCAAAATTGAAGGCATACTGAACCAGCATGGCTACCACGGCATCTTGCAGCGGCATGCTATTCCATCCGGTTTGTGTTTAGTTGGACCATCATTTATTTTTCAACAGGACAATGACCCCAAACACACCTCCAGGCCGTGTAAGGGCTATTTGACCAAGAAGGAGAGTGATGGGGTGCTACACCAGATGACCTGGCCTCCAGTCACCAGACCTGAACCCAATTGAGATGGTTTGGGGTGAGCTGGACCACAGAGTGAAGGCAAAAGGGCCAACAAGTGCTAAGCATCTCTGGGAACTCCTTCAAGATTGTTGGAAGACCATTTCCGGTGACTACCTCTTGAAGCTCATCAAGAGAATGCCAAGAGTGTGCAAAGCAGTCATCAAAGCAAAAGGTGGCTACTTTGAAGAACCTAGAATATAAGACATATTTTCAGTTGTTTCACACTTTTTTGTTAAGTATATAATTCCACATGTGCTAATTTATAGTTTTGATACCGTCAGTGTGAATGTACAATTTTCATAGTCATGAAAATGCATAAAAATCTTTAAATGAGGTGTGTCCAAACTTTTGGTCTGTACTGTATATATATAATATATATAATAATAATAATAATTTTATTTATATAGCGCCAACATATTCCGCAGCGCTTTACAACTTATAGAGGGGACTTGTACAGACAATAGACATTACAGCATAACAGAAATCACAGTTCAAAACAGATACCAGGAGGAATGAGGGCCCTGCTCGCAAGCTTACAAACTATGAGGAAAAGGGGAGACACGAGAGGTGGATGGTAACAATTGCTTTAGTTATTTGGACCAGCCATAGTGTAAGGCTCGGGTGTTCATGTAAAGCTGCATGAACCAGTTAACAGCCTAAGTATGTAGCAGTACAGACACAGAGGCTATTGACTGCATAAAGTTTATGAGAACATGATGCGAGGAACCTGATTATGTTTTTTTTTTGTTTGTTTTTTTTATTAGGCCACACAGGGATAGTTAGGTTAATGCTTTAAGGCGGTAGGCCAGTCTGAACAAATGCGTTTTAGGGCACACTTAAAACTGTGGGGATTGGGGATTAATCGTATTAACCTAGGTAGTGCATTCCAAAGAATCGGCGCAGCACGTGTAAAGTCTTGGAGACGGGAATGGGAGGTTCTGATTATTGAGGATGCTAACCTGAGGTCATTAGTGGAGCGGAGGGCACGGGTAGGGTGGTAGACTGAGACCAGAGAGGAGATATAGGGTGGTGCTGAGCCATGGAGTGCTTTGTGGATGAGGGTAGTAGTTTTGTACTGGATTCTGGAGTGGATGGGTAGCCAGTGTAATGACTGGCACAAGGTAGAGGCATCGGTGTAACGGTTGGTGAGGAATATGATCCTGGCAGCAGCATTCAGGACAGATTGGAGCGGGGAGAGTTTGGTAAGAGGGAGGCCGATTAGTAGAGAGTTACAATAGTCCAGACGAGAATGAATAAGTGAGACAGTAAGAGTTTTTGCAGAGTCGAAAGAAAGAAACGGGCGAATTCTAGAAATATTTTTGAGATGCAGATAAGAAGAGCGAGCCAGTGATCGGATGTGGGGGGTGAATGAAAGCTCGGAATCAAGGATGACCCCAAGGCAGCGGGCATGTTGCTTGGGAGTAATGGTGGAACCGCACACGGAGATGGCAATGTCAGGCAAAGGTAGGTTAGTAGAGGGAGAGAACACGAGGAGTTCAGTTTTTGACAGGTTCAGTTTCAGATAGAGGGAGGACATGATGTTAGAGACAGCGGTAAGACAATCACTGGTGTTTTCTAAGAAGGTCGGAGTGAAAGCAGGAGAAGAGGTGTATAATTGGGTGTCGTCAGCATAGAGATGGTACTGGAAACCAAATCTACTGATTGTTTGTCCAATAGGGGCAGTATACAAAGAGAAGAGGAGGGGGCCAAGGACTGATCCTTGAGGAACCCCAACAGTAAGGGGAAGGGGAGAGGAGGAGGAACCAGCAAAACATACAGTGAAGGATCGGTCAGAGAGATAGGAGGAGAACCAAGAGAGAACGGTGTCCTTGATGCCGATGGAGCGGAGCATAGTGAGGAGGAGCTGATGATCCACAGTGTCGAATGCTGCGGAAAGATCCAAGAGAATTAGCATGGAATATATATATATATATATATATATATATATATATATATATACTAGCTGTACTACCCGGCTTCGCCCGGGTTAATGACTGCTGTTAGCAAAATAGAATGTGTTAACAAAAATTTATTCTGCACACAAAAACCACAAAACAAATAGATAGAAATGTAATTATTAAAAGGCAAAAACTAAGCAAATAGAAGCATTTCACAACATATATTAGCTTTGTTATACTGAGAATGTCTTTGTTGCCTATATTAACCAATCAGAGCTCAGGTTAATTAACTGTAGCAAAATAGAAGCTGAGCTGTGATTGGTTGCTATTGGCAGCCTGATAAATCCCCAGCCAACAGGAAGCCCTCCCCCCTGGCAGTATATATTAGCTCACACATACACATAATAGACAGGTCATGTGACTGACAGCTGCCGTATTTCCTATATGGTACATTTGTTGCTCTTGTAGTTTGCTTATTAATCAGATTTTTATTTTTGAAGGACAATACCAGACTTGTGTGTGTTTTAGGGCGAGTTTTATGTGTCAAGTTGTGTGTGTTGAGTTGCGTGTGGCGACATGCATGTAGCGACTTTTGTGAGATGAGTTTTGTGTGGCGACATGCGTGTAGCAACATTTTGTGTGTTGAGTTGCATGTGACAGGTTAGTGTAGCAAGTTGTGTGCAGCAAGATTTGTGCATGGCGAGTTTTGCGCGTGGCGAGTTTTATGTGTGGTGCATTTTGAGTATGTGCAAGTTTTGTGTGAGGCAACTTTTGCATGTGGTGCAACTTTTGTACATGTGGCAATTTTTCTGTGTGTGCAAGTTTTGCATGAGGTGAGTTTTCCATGAGGTGAGTTTTGCACGTGTGGCGAGTTTTGCGTGAGCCTAGTTTTGCATATGGCGAGTTTTGCATGTAGCGAGTTTTGAGTGGTGACTTTTGTGTTTCGACTTTTATGTGGCGAGGTTGGTGTGTGTGTGGTGAAATGTGTGCTGAGGGTGGTATATGTGTTCAAGCACGTGGTAGTGTGTGGCGCATTTTGTGTTTGTGTTCATATCCCCGTGTGTGGTGAGTATCCCATGTCGGGGCCCCACCTTAGCAACTGTACGGTATATACTCTTTGTCGCCATCGCTCTCATTCTTTAAGTCCTCATTGTTCACATCTGGCAGCTGTCAATTTTCCTCCAACACTTTTCCCTTCACTTTTTCCCCATTATGTAGATAGGAGCAAAATTGTTTGGTGAATTGGAACGCGCGGGGTTAAAATTTCACCTCACAACATAGCCTATGACGCTCTCGGGGTCCAGACGTGTGACTGTGCAAAATTTTGTGGCTGTAGCTGCGACGGTACAGATGCCAATCCCGGACATACACACATACATACATACACACATTCAGCTTTATATATTAGATATACCTGTATGTAATCTCCTGTATATAGTATATACCTGTGTGTCATCTCACCTATATATAGTATATATCTGTGTGTCATCTCCTGTATATAGTATATACCTGTATGTCATCTCCTCCTATACATAGCATATACCTGTGTCATCTCCTCCTGTATATACTATATACCTGTAGGTAATCTGCTCCTGTATATAGTATATACCTGTGTGTCATCTCCTCCTGTATATAGTATATACCTGTATGTCATCTCCTCCTGTATGTAGTATGTACCTGTATGTCATCTCCTCCTCTATATAGTATATACCTGTGTGTCATCTCTCCTGTATATAGTATATATCTGTGTGTCATCTCCTCCTGTATATAGTATATACCTGTGTGTCATCTCCCCTGTAAATAGTATATACCTGTGTGTCATCTCCTGTATATAGTATATAGCTGTATGCCATCTCCTCCTGTATTAGCCCTCGTTCACACGTTATTTGGTCAGTATTTTTACCTCAGTATTTGTAAGCTAAAATGGCAGCCTGATAAATCCCCAGCCAACAGTAAGCCCACCCCCTGGCAGTATATATTAGCTCACACATACACATAATAGACTGGTCATGTGACTGACAGCTGCCGGATTCCTATATGGTACATTTGTTGCTCTTGTAGTTTGTCTGCTTATTAATCAGATTTTTATTTTTGAAGGATACCAGACTTGTGTGTGTTTTAGGGCGAGTTTCGTGTGTCAAGTTGTGTGTGTTGAGTTGCGTGTGGCGACATGCATGTAGGGACTTTTGTGAGATGAGTTTTGTGTGGCGACATGCGTGTAGCAACTTTTTGTGTGTCGAGTTGCATGTGACAGGTTAGTGTAGCAAGTTGTGTGCAGCAAGTTTTGCGCATGGCGAGTTTTGCGCGTGGCGAGTTTTATGTGTGGTGCCTTTTGAGTATGTGCAAGTTTTGTGTGAGGCAACTTTTGCATGTGTTGCAACTTTTGTGCATGTGGCAATTTTTCTGCGTGTGGCAATTTTTCTGCGTGTGCAAGTTTTGCGTGTGGCGAGTTTTGCACGTGTGGCGAGTTTTGCATGTGGAGAGTTTTGCGCGTGGCGAGTTTTGAGCGGCGACTTTTGTGTTTCTACTTTTATGTGGCGAGGTTGGTGTATGTGTGGTGAAATGTGCACTGAGGGTGGTATATGTGTTCGAGCACGTGGTAGTGTGTGGCGCATTTTGTGTGTGTGTTCATATCCCCGTGGTGGTGTGATTATCCCATGTTGGGGCCCCACCTTAGCAACTGTACAGTATATACTCTTTGGTGCCATCGCTGTCATTCTTTAAGTCCCCCTTGTTCACATCTGGCAGCTGTTAATTTGCCTCCAACACTTTTCCTTTCATTTTTTCCCCATTATGTAGATAGGGGCAAAATTGTTTGGTGACTTGGAAAGCGCGGGGTTAAAATTTCACCTCACAATATAGCTTTGACGCTCTCAGGGTCCAGACGTGTGACTGTGCAAAATTTTGTGCCTGTAGCTGCGACGCCTCCAACACTTTTCCTTTCACTTTTTCCCCATTATGTAGATAGGGGCAAAATTGTTTGGTGAATTGGAAAGCGCGGGGTTAAAATTTCACCTCACAACATAGCCTATGACGCTCTCGGGGTCCAGACGTGTGACTGTGCAAAATTTTGTGGCTGTAGCTGCTACGGTTCAGATGCCAATCCCGGACATACATACATACATACATACATACACACACACACACATTCAGCTTTATATATTAGATATATATATATATATATATATATATATATATATATATATATATATATATATATATATATATATATATATATATATAATAGAACTACCTTCTCACCCCCAATGGGGGTAGTCTTTGTTATCTTTTTCATTCTCGGGTCCGCTAACAGAGACCTGGGAGTTTGAGGGTTCGGTGCAGGATCTTAGTTGCTACCAGCATTGCACTTTTCTGGACAGAGAGATCAGATGTTGCTCCTGGGATCTGTTGTAGCTATTCTTCCAACTTAGGGGTCACTGCTCCAAATGCTCCTATAACCACTGGAATCACTGTTGCCTTCACCTTCCACATCTTCTACAGTTCTCCTTTGAGGCCCTGGTATTTCTCTAGCTTCTCATATTCCTTCTTTCTGATGTTGCTGTCACTTGGCATTGCCACATCTATTATCATTGCTGTCTTCTGATCCTTGTCTACTATAACAATGTCTGGTTGGTTAGCCAACACCTGCTTATCCATCTGGATCTTGAAGTCCCACAGGATTTTAGCTCTTTCATTCTCCACCACTTTTTCTGGGGTCTCCCACCTAGACTTAGGGGGATTTAGCCCATATGCTGTGCAGATGTTCCTGTATACAATTCTCGCTACTTGGTTGTGGCGTTCGGTATACTCTGTTCCTGCTTGCATTTTGCATCTTGCCACTATGTGTGGGACTGTTTCTGAGGTTTCTTTGTATAGTCTGCACCTTGGGTCTTGTGTGGTAGATTCCGGCTTCTATGGATCTGGTACTTAGTGCTTGCTTTTGTGCCGTTATGATTAGTGCTTCTGTGCTGTCTCGGAGTCCCACTTTCTCCAGCCATTGGTAGGATTTTTCCATGTCAGCCACCTCCATTATCTGTCGATGGTACATCTTGCTTCATGTTCCTGTTCTTCCTTACAGAGCTGCTGTTGTTGCTGCCTTGGGCTTTCTCTCAGCATCTCATCTTTTGGGGCCATTTTTCTGATGTATTCCTGGATACTCCTTGTTTCATCCATGATGGTGGCTTGGATGCTTATCAAGCCTCGCCCACCCTCCTTTCCATTGGTATACAATCTTTGGGTGTTAGATTTAGGGTGAAGAGCTTTTGTGTCTTCACATCTGCAGCTTCCATCTCTTCTTTTGGCAAGCATGGTATCTAATAACTGGCAGGGCATATGTATTGATGGTGCAGATTTTATTTTTCCCATTGAGCTGACTCTTCAGAACCTGTCTTACCCTTTGATGGTATTTGGATGTTGCTGCTTTCCTTGCCTCCTCATCATGGTTACCGTATCCCTGTGGGATGCCGAGGTACTTGTAGCTTGTCTGTACATCTGCTATGTGCCCTGTTGGTAATTCCACTCTATCAGTCTTGACTACCTTGCCTCTCTTTATTACCAACCGGCCGCATTTCTCCAGGCCGAAGGACATCCCGATGACTTCACTGTAGATCCTTGTCAGGCGGATCAGTGAATTGATATCTCATTCATTTTTCGTATACAGCTTGATGTCATCCATGTACAGGAGGTGGCTGATGGTGCTTCCACTCTTGAACTTGTATCCATAGCCCGACTCTGAAATTATCTGACTGAGGGGGTTAAAGCCTATGCAGAACAGCAATGGGGACAGTGCATCACCTTAGTATATGCCGCATTTGATGGTCACTTGTGCTAGTTGTCTTGAGTTGACTTCCAATGTTGTTCTCCATTGCCCCATTGAGTTTCTGATGAAGGTTCAGAATTTCCTGCTGATATTGTAGAGAGCCAAGCATTCACAGATCCATGTGTGTGGCATTGAGTCATAGGCTTTCCTGTAGTCAATCCAGGCTGTGCTGAGGTTGGTCTGTCTGGATCTTGAGTCTTGAATGACTGCTCTATCTACTAGGAGCTGGTGCTTAGAACCTCTGGTGTCAGTCTCAATGCCTTTTTAAGCTGGATTCATGTACTGGTTCATATGGTTCTGTAGCTTGGTGACTATGATGTCTGACAGGAGTTTTCATGTTGTTGTAAGGCAAGTTATTGGGCGGTAGTTGAATGGAACTGTTCCTTTGTGAGGATCCTTCATGATGAGCAGTTCTTCCTTGTGTTAGCCAATCTGGGTGGTGGCCTGCTTCTACCTGTTGATTCATCTGCTTTGCCATGTGTTCATGTACCGCTGTTAATTTCTTTAGCCAGTAGGTGTGCATCATGTCTGGGCCAGGTGCTGTTCAGCTCTTCATGTTCTTGACCCGCTGTTTGATGTCTGCTTCTGTAATGGTGACTGGTTCTTGCTCTAGGTTGTTGCTGTGTTTCGTTCTCGGATCTTGCAGCCGCATTGCACTGGTGTTGTGTGTTTTTTCCTTCTCCCATATGTTCCTTTACTGTTGTTCAGTCTCTGCTATTGGTGGACTTGCTGCCTTTGTGCTGTAACTTCTTTGCTTTAGCTTTTCTAGTGTATCTCCCTAGTCTTGCAGCAAGTGTTGTGAGCCTTTGTTTAGCAGTCTCTGGGGATTCAGTTGGGGTCAGGCCTTTGTACTTGTCTAACTTGGTCTTATTCTTGATCTTTACACCCTTCTGTATTTCTGTTAGTTGGCTGACTACTCTTCGTGTCACCTTGATCTTCAGTCTTCTTGTCCAAGGGGGGCACGTACTTCTGTTGTTCTTGCTGGTTGTATAGCCAGCCATTTCAATGATTGCTGAGGCAGTAGCATAAATTAGTTTGAGTTATAGTGGTAGTAGGTATTGATGCAAGTGCTCTATTGGCATCTTCTAGCATACTGTCTGGAGGTGTTTCTTAGCTGTTGATCTCTAGTATTGATAGTACTTAGTTTATCCAAGATCATCTGGTCTAATGCTCTCTAGTTGCAGGATTGGATCAGGATCTTCAGGGGTTGCACATGTTGTTCTTCCAGGTCTTCATGTGGGTGGATCTACAGTGCAGTTGATCCATCTCAAGTTGTGATAATAGCTTTCTCTTTAGGATATTGAAACGTTGGGTGACTAGTTGTTTCTCAGTCAGTGGACATGCAGGTCTTGTATCCATCCAGAGTTTCCTCATACGATTCATGTATCCTCTCTATTTGGTCCGTTTCATCAGATCCAGGTTCTCTTGCCTTGTCCATGTATGGCTTGTTCCAGTAGCCCATTTATCATGAGATTGTCCTGGTTCCTCAACATCTGACGCCGACCTTGTTAATCCGAGTGACGTCCAAGCCGGCATGACTCTGTTCGTGACATTCTCATGTTTATTGAGGTAGGCACTACAGTGTTAGTAATCTTGCCCAAGGATCACTACAGGTATATTATTTCCAACAGGGCAGAGCCAGATTGGTGGTTGTGCACCTTAACAGCCACCTAGTGTAGATTACAGTGGTATATAATTTATTTTTCCACTGGCAAGATCCGGGATTTGAACCAAAGTGTCCAAGCTATGACATCTGCTGGTATAGGTACACTGTGTTTTATCAAGACAAAAGTCAGCACAGCCATTTATACATTTCAGTAGGACATTTCGGATTTTAAAAACATTTTTTCAAGCCGGTGTTATAAAGTATTCTAATTTACTGAGATAATGACTTTTGGGTTTTCAGTGGCAGATTAATATATGGGAGAGGGAAAACTTTTAAAGGGAACCTGTCACCACGTTTTTGGAAGATGGGATAAAAATAGCGTTAAATAGGGGCAGAGGTGGGCGTTACATTAGTGTGTGTGTTATGCGTTTATTACCCACCTAAGTTGCCGAAATAACTTTGCAAAGTCTCCGTTTTCGCCTGTCAATCAGGCTGGTCAGGTCACATGGGCGTGGTGTCTTCACCCAGATTTGGCGTAGTTTTCCGTTGGTGGCGTAGTGGTGTGCGCATGCCCAAAGTCCGGAATCCTCTTCCAGGGGATTTAAAATAGCGCGGTGTTCGTTATTGCATTGGTGATCGGTGGGCGCGGCCATCTTCCTTTGGCCGCGCGTGCGCAGAAGCGGCGCTCTGCTGGCCGCGGCTTCAGGAAAATGGCCGCGGGATGCCGCGCGTGCGCAGATGGATATCGCGGCGGCCATTTTCCTGAAGCCGCGGCCAGCAGAGCGCCGCTTCTGCGCACGCGCGGCCAAAGGAAGATGGCCGCGCCCACCGATCACCAATGCAATAACGAACACCGCGCTATTTTAAATCCCCTGGAAGAGGATTCCGGACTTTGGGCATGCGCACACCACTACGCCACCAACGGAAAACTACGCCAAATCTGGGGGAAGACAACGCCCATGCGACCTGACCAGCCTGATTGACAGGCGAAAACGGAGACTTTGCAAAGTTATTTCGGCAACTTAGGTGGGTAATAAACGCATAACACACACACTAATGTAACGCCCACCTCTGCCCCTATTTAACGCTATTTTTATCCCATCTTCCAAAAACGTGGTGACAGGTTCCCTTTAAGATGGGTGATGACCATGGCGGCCATTTTGAAGTCGGCCATTTTGGATCCAACTTTATTGAGAATTTTACAAGAAAAACAATGGTGTACTTGGTTTTAACATAATTTTATTCTTTCATGAGTTATTTACAAGTTTATGACCACTTATAAAATGAGTTCAGTGCTGCCCATTGTGTTGGATTGTCAATGCCACCCTCTTCTCCCACTCTTGAAACACTGATTGCAATACCGCAGAAATGCTAGCACAGGCTTCCAGTATCCGTTGTTTCAGATGCTGCACATCTCGTATCTTCACAGCATAGACAATTACCTTCTGATGACCCCAAAGATAAAAGTCTAAGGGGGTCAGATTGGAAGACCTTGGTGGCCATTCAACTGGCCCATGATGACCAATCCACTTTCCAGGAAACTGTTCATGTAGGAATGCTCAAACGTGACACCCAAGATGGTGCACCACCACATATTTGCTGTCAGGTCCGAGCATTCCTATATGAACAATTTCCTAGAAAGGGGATTAGTCGTCGTGGGCCAGTTGAATGGCCACCAAGGTCTCCTGATCCCCCAGGCTAAAAACATCAGCTCTCAGTTTCCCCTGGATTGGCGCATCTCACTTAAGGCACTACCGCTGTGAGAATTTTCTCAAGCAGCAGTGCCGTGACAGCACAAACTCCCGTGACATCCCACGGCGGCGCAGTGATACACTGACAGGAGGTATCCTCCCGCAGTGTATCGCCGGAGCCGTGTAGAGCAGTCCACATCTTCTGAGATCGCCGTGGGACACTCATTATTAAATGGACAACGGCAGACAGGGAATATATGTTGGTTTACTTTATTTTTGTTGCAGGAGACACTGGCGTAGGGGATTGGGTGTTTGGTGAGTATGAATGTGTTTTTTTCTGTTTACAATTGAACACAGTCGCCGGATGATGGGACTACTGGCCCATCATTGGCTCATGTCACTGTTATATGTGACACCAGACATAGCCGGGTGGGAGTAGTAGTCCCATCAGACTGCAGCTTTTTGGCATGCAAATCCTCAGCCCATTTTACACCTGCGGTTTAGCTGTGGATTTGACTGACTCAATGTAAGTCAATGTGTGCAGAAACACTGCAGATCCACAAAAATAATTGACATGCTGCGGAAAATAAAACGCTGAGAATCAGTGCAGAATATTCCGCAGCATATGCACACCAATTTTGGATTCCCATTAACATTGACTGAGCATTTTGCGGATTTGGTGCAAATCTGCGAGGAAAAACGATGTGGATCCGCAACGTGTGCACATAGTCTAACGGCACACGCCGACTACCTGCACGGAAATTCTGCACCTGTTCAGCCAGCAACCTAGGCAATGAGGAATTAACACTAAAATTATAATTTTGAAGACTACAAAGCTGAACGTTTTTGCTATTATACTTATTTTAAATATAACAATTAAAAAAATACAACTTTCATTGGGAAAACATCCCTATACAAAGCAGCCGTTTCCATGCCACCTTGTAGGTGTGTGTGTTATCCGCCCAGCAGCAGTCACTATACGCAGCCACATAGTGACTATATACTGTAAGGCGCAGACAGTGCTGCTTTTCTCCCCTCCACACACACCATGCGTGCAGCGTCCGCCATTATCACACTTCCACCCTTGGGATGGCGGCTCTGGTTTGCAGTGTCGTGCACACACGCACGTATGTCATGGCCGCCAAGTTACTCCTCAGTGAGGCAATTAGTAAGCAGTTATGTATACACAGCCACAGCTCACAAAGCGTCCATCCCCCACCCATGCGAGCAGCAGCGTCCTTCCCTCCGCCCTCTATAATCTCGCGTTATCACTGCACCCAAAATGGCTACAATGTGACACAGCGGCGAGAAGAATCGTCTGCCGGATACATAACAACCTGCGAGGCGGCATCAGCACGAGCCATGGTAAGTGTCCGCAGAGACGCCTGAGAGGCGGCTTTCCCGCTCTTTCTAGCGAGGACGCAGAAGTAAGGCTGTGCCCTAAGCCCTTGCATGTATACACCGTGCAATTATGGCGGTATGTGTAACGATGAGGTGAATAGCGCGCTCCTATTCAGGCTAGCTGGGAAGGGGTTAAGTAGATCGTCCTCGCTTCTGATTGGCTGGGACCGTGGGTTGGCCCCCCTCCTCCGTGCTTTTACCTCACGCACAGGACATTGTACACTACAAATGGCTGCTCTGTATGCTGGAGAGTTCTGGAAATGCTGTCAAAGTGCCCCCAGAAAACATATCAGCTCAGTACTTCAGCAGGAGATTGAGGCTATGTGCACACGTATTCTTGAGGTCTGCAGATTTTTCCACAGTGGATTTGAGAAATCCGCAGGTAAAAGGCACTGCGTTTTACCTGCAGATTTAGGCCATGTGCACACGCTGCGGATTCCATTGCGGAATTTTCTGCAGCGGATTTGATAAAACCGCTGCGGTTTTTCCTGCGGATTTATCACGGTTTCTATTGCGGATTCCGCTGCGGGTTTTCACCTGCAGTTTTCTATTGGAGCAGGTGTAAACCCGTAGCGGAATCCGCACAAAGAATTGACATGCTGCAGAATGTAAACCGCTGCATTTCCGCACGCTTTTTTCCTCATGTGCACTGCGGATTTCATTTCCCATAGGTTTACATTATACTGTAAACGCATGGGAAACTGCTGCGGATCCGCAGCAAAATCCGCAGCGTGTGCACATACCCTTACCGTGGATTTTGTGCGGATTCCACCTGCGGTTTTACACCTGTGGATTCCAATAGAGGAGCAGGTATAAACCGCTGCGGAATCTGCACAAAGAATTGACATGCTGCGGAATGTAAACCACAGCGCTTCCGCACTTTTTTTCCGCAGCATGGGTACAGCGGTTTCTGTTTTCATAGGTTTACATGGTACTGTAAACTCATGGAAAACTGCTGCGGATCCGCAGCAAAATCCGCAACGTGTGCACATAGCCTAAAGGTACCTTCACACTAAACGACTTTGCAACGATAGCGATCCGTGACGTTGCAGCGTCCTGGATAGCGATATCGTTGTGTTTGACACGCAGCAGCGATCTGGATCGTGCTGTGATATCGCTGGTCGTTGCTGAAAGTCCAGAACTTTATTTGGTCGTCAGATCGGCGTGTATCGTCGTGTTTGACAGCAAAAGAAACGATGCCAGCAATGTTTTACAATGGTAACCAGGGTAAACATCGGGTTACTAAGCGCAGGGCCGCGCTTAGTAACCCGATATTTACCCTGGTTACCATTGTAAATGTAAAAAAAAAAAACACTACATACTCACCTTCTGATGTCCGTCAGGTCCCTGGCCGTCTGCTTCCCGCACTGACTGAGCGCCGGCTGGCCGTAAAGCACAGCACAGCGGTGACGTCACCGCTGTGCTCTGCTTTTACTTTACGGCCGGCCGGCGCTCACAGTCTATATATCAATATCAATTTGTTGGGGAAATGGGAGTGTATAGGTACCGTCACATTTAGCGACGCTGCAGCAATCTAGACAACGATCCCGATCGCTGCAGCGTCGCTGTGTGGTCGCTGGAGAGCTGTCACACAGACAGCTCTCCAGCGACCAACTATGCGAAGTCCCCTGGTAACCAGGGTAAACATCGGGTTAATAAGCGCAGGGCCGCGCTTAGTAACCCGATGTTTACCCTGGTTACCAGCGTAAACGTAAAAAAAACAAAACACTACATACTTACATTCCGGTGTCTGTCCCCCGGCGCTGTGCTTCTCTGCACTGTGTAAGCGCCAGCCGGAAAGCACAGCGGTGACATCACCGCTGTGCTCTGCTTTCCGGCCGGCCGGCGCCTACACAGTGCAGGGAAGCAGAACGCCGGGGGACCCGACAGACACCGGAATGTAAGTATGTAGTGATTGGTTTTTTTTACATTTACACTGGTAACCAGGGTAAATATCGGGTTACTAAGCGCGGCCCTGCGCTTAGTAACCCGATGTTTACCCTGGTTACCAGTGAAGACATCGCTGAATCGGCGTCACACACGCCAATTCAGCGATGTCTACGGGAGATCCAGCGACGAAATAAAGTTCTGGCCTTTCTGCTCCGACCAACGATGGCACAGCAGGATCCTGATCACTGCTGCCTGTCAAACTCAACGATATCGCTAGCCAGGACGCTGCAACGTCACGGATCGCTAGCGATATCGTTCAGTGTGAAGGTACCTTTACAATACAATGGTGACATTAACCCCACAAATATTACCCATATGACACCTCTACAGGGTAGTGGGAAGAGAGGCTAAGTGCCGGAATTGGCGCATCTTAGAGAAGCGCCATTTCAGGGGTGGCTTTCAGCTGGTGTTTGTAGCCGGGGAAGGGGGTGGGTGCAATATCCATGGCCCCTTCTTAGGCTAATAACATCAGCCCGCAGCTGTCTGCATAGCCTTTTCTGGTTATTAATTATAGGGGGACCCCACGTTGTTTTTTGGGGGGTCCCCCTATTTTAATAGCCAGTAAAGGTTAAATATACAGCTGCGGGCTGATATTCATAGCCTGGGAAGATCCATGGGTATTAACCCCTTCCTAGGCTATAAACATCATATAGTTCTCACATAATACCACCATATAGATCACACATAATGGCGCCATATAGTTCTCATATAATACCATCATATAGATCACACATACCACCATAGTGTTCTCATATAATACCGCCATATACTTCTCACATATACTTTTCACATAATACCGCCATATAGATTACACATAATACCGTTATATAGATCACACACAACACCATGTAGATCACACATAAAACCACCATATAATTGTCACATAATAATGCCACATAGATCACACATAATCCCACAATATAGTTATCATATAATAGTCATATATTTTGTACATTATTCCACCATACTGATCAAACATAATACCACCATACAGATCACATATAATACCGTCATATAGATCACACATAATGCCATAATACAGATCACACATGATACTTGTCCGCATCAAGTGTAGTCTATATGACAGTACTATGTAAAAAATATATATGGTGGCATCATTTGTGATCTATATGGCAGTATTAAGTAATAAATATATATGGCGGTATAATGTGTGGTCTTTATGGGAGTATTATGTGATAAATAGATATGGCAGTATTATGCGTGATCCATATGGCAGTGTGCTGGTCTATGGGGGGGTCACAGAGAGAGATATACAGTGGAGGGAGCTGAGTATTTCAGGAGAGCAGTGTGCTGGTCTATGGGGGGAGTGTGCGCACGCTGACGCTCACACACTGACACACACGCACACAACTGTATACTTAGCCTTTACTGGCTATTAAAATGGGGGACCCCAAACAAAAAAAATTACGTGGGGTCCCCCTATAATAACCAGCAAAGGTTATGCGAACAGCTGCAGGATATTAATAGCCTAGGAAGGGGCCATGGATATTGCCCCCCCAGGCTAAAAAACCTCAGCCGCCCCAGAAATGGCGCATCTATTAGATGCGTCTTTTCTGGCACTTTGTCCGTCTCTTCCCACTTGCCCTGTAGCAGTGGCAAGTGGTGTTCATATTTGTGGGGTTGATGTCACCTTTCTATTGTCAGGTGACATCAAACCCACAGCTTAGTAATGGAGAGGCGTATATAAGACACATATCCATTACTAATCCTATAGTTGTAAATAAAGACACAGCCAGAATGAAGTCCTTTCTTAATCTTAATTAAATTATACTTACCGAACGCATAATCCCCGAATCCCTCGTCTTTTGCAACAAAAATAAAATAAACCACAATTATTCCTCACCTGTCCGCCGAGAAGATAATCCATAATGTACCACGATGATCCTGATCACTTTTGAGAGCAGTCACATCAGTGATATGACTGCTTTCAAAGACAGCCGGCGATAGACTGACAGGATGAGATCGCCCCCTGCAGTGAATCACTGCACCGCCGTGAGTATAATTTTTTTTTTTTTTTTTTTATGTGAATGTGTATGTAATGTAACTTTTTATTTTTTTTTTAAACTGTGAGCACAGGTAGCGGCAGATGATACTACTCTCCCATCAGACATAGCCCAATGGGAGCAGTAGTCTCATCGGTCCGCGCCTGCTTTTTTACCGCAAGTCACCCCTGCAGGTCACAGTCAGCTGCGGAATCACACTGACACCTGCCAGCATGATCCCGCAGTACTGTGACCGACAGTAGTAGTAGTAGTGTTACCGCAGGTGAGAGTCACAGCTGTGGGGGTCACGCTGACATGTCACAGCATGACCCCCGCAGCTCCTGTTATCGCAAGCACTGAGCTGTGTGTGCAATGGGGAAAGACATGCAGGGGGAGAGGAATGCATAGGAGGGAGAGCGAACAGGCACAGGGGGATGGAGAGAACACATGGGGCGAGAGACAGTCACCTCCAGAGTCACAGAGGGAGGTATTTGGGGGAAGGAGCAGGGTGACTGCAGCACAGAGTATTTCAGGAGAGCCGTGTGCTGGCCTATGGGAGATCACAGAAGAGATATATGGGGGAAGGGTATGTGATCCCTGTTGTGTGCATGCTACTTCTCTCCTGTTTTGTGACTAAGGGCTTGTTTCCATTTGCGAGAAACACGTCCGTGTCTCGCATGTGGAAACCAAGCTCTGGTGCCGGCACTTGGGAGCGGAGCGTGCGGCCGCATAGCAACACATGGAGCCGCACGCTCCGCTCTGGAGTGCCGGTGCCAGAGCTTGGTTTCCACATGCGAGACACGGACGTGTTTCTCGCAAATGGAAACAAGCCCTTAGGGCTCCTTTCCACTTGCGAGATAAACGTCCGTGTCTCGCATGTGAAAAACAAGCTCTGGCGCCGGCACTTGGGAGTGGAGTGTGCGGCTGCATAGCAATACATGCAGCCGCACGCTCCACTCCCAAGTGCCGGCGCCAGAGCTTGTTTTTCACATGCGAGACACGGACGTTTATCTCGCAAGTGGAAAGGAGCCCTAACATTCTTGCTTTTTTTTTATTTTACCGCTGGACTGGTGTTACTAATCTAAATTCCCTGCCCCTAGTCTCATACTCATCAGCCCCCGTCTCCATCTGTTATCAGCGCCATTCCATTTATTTTCTGCAGATTGTGACCTGTTGGATTCCTCCGATATTTGCTGAGTGATCCAGAAGTCACAACTCAATGTTAGTGTATGGAGCCAGAACGCCGCTCTCATAGACTCACACTGAGAGTTTGTGACTGTTACCTCCGACTTCAGGGGAATTAGGAGTTGCGGTCACAAGATGGCGCCACAGGACCAGAGTGGTGCCAGGAAGAGCTGAAGATAGCTGGTAAGTATAAGACTAGGGTCAGTGAACTTAGATTAGTGGCGCCTCTCTAGTGTTCATTTTTTTTAAAATGCCGGAGTGGTGCTTTAACCCTGCTCTGACAGCCGTCTGTGTGGGGCATTGCCTATTCTAAGTGCGTTTACAACAGTTTTTTTTTTTGTTTTTTTTTTTTAAAGCTCATGGTAAAAGCGTCATAAAAAAACATGAGTATTTTTATAATCCAATTTCCATCCATGCAGTTTTCACAGCATATCAATATTATATACTTAAAGAAACGTTCCCACGATCAGGAACTAGCAGTGTTTTGGATGCAACGTATGTTTTCTGCATCCAAAACGCTGCCTTCTATTGAACACAGGCAGATCCGTATATGTTCACTGAACTGTGCGGATTTAACGTGTTCGATACATTCCATTGATTCAATTTCTGTTGCGGAGATTAGCATCTCCGTGAGAGTAATTGACATGCTGCAGTCTTGAAAGACGCGCCACATGTCAGTGTCCGCAGGTGACTATGCACGCACAGTGGACATGTGTTTTCTAGAAATCCTATCCACTATGTCACAGCTGTCTGCTGCGAGTTTGACACTGCATAAATACGCAGCATCAAAGTGCTTTATGGCACGGACTTGCTCGAAATCTGGTGTTGAATAAAAATAAATAAAATAAATTGTGTGACTATACGGTAACCTCTTTTCTGTCTTTGGGACCCACTCCTGGTTTTGGCTTACAAATCCAAAAATTCTGCCATACGTATGAGGCATAAGGCTGCATTCTCACATCTGTGTGTCGCGGAAAAGGCTTCTGGTCTCCCAAACTTCACAGTCTCTGAGGCATTTATGAGGCTGTCAAGTTCAGGTCAGGAGACCCATGGCACGTCCCTGCATCACAGTCCCTACTCAAGCTGTGACATGGATGTGTGAATATGGTCTGTTAGGCTATGTGCACACTTTGAGTATTTGCTTGCCAAAATGCTGCAGCAAAAACGTGCGTTTTTGCAGTGATTTGGTGCGTTTTTGTACAGCAATGAAGGCTTTTTTGAGCTAAATAAAGATATTTAAAAAAAAAAAGTTTTGTGATGTGATTTCTTGGCTCAACACCACCTTTTTCATGCTGATGCAGTGTGGCATCAGGGTAATGGGATTAGGGCAGCAGCTGTCATTGACACATAGCTCTAGGCTTAGTAATGAAAAGGTGTAAGGGCCCCTTCACACTGTGCAATCAAAGTCTGAACGAGCGTTCGATTTGTGACGTTTATCCGTCCTCGTTCCGAGGTTGCAAAGTGTGACATGGCGTTACGATTTGCGACGCAGCCCAGCATCGTACGATGTGAAAGAAAGAGCAGAACTTTCTTTCGTCGTAAATGTCCCGCTGTGGCGGTCGAAATCGTAGTATGTGACGGCGGTCATACGAGCTCGTAATGCGACTACGTGGGTTGGGCTTCCGCATACCTGTCTCCTGATTGGGCGTGACGTTTTAGCACGCCCATGCTGGTAATACGTCACGCTCGGAGTCGTAGGACTATGGCGGTGTGAAGGGTAGCGTACGATTGCGACGCGTGACGTTCACATCGCAACTACGTCAGAAAAAGCGTTAACATCGTAGAGTGTGACCGCTGGCTGCGAGCTCGTACTGCGATGTCGAATATGACGCAAATGCGTCGTAATCGTAGGAGAATCGACCAGTGTGAAGGTACCCTAAGCCCAACACTCTCATTACTAAAGGTACCGTTACACTAAACGACTTACCAACGATCACGACCAGCTTTTTTACTTTTACAATGGTAACCAGGGTAAATATCGGGTTACTAAGCGCGGCCCTGCACTTAGTAACCCGATGTTTACCCTGGTTACAAGTGAACACATCGCTGGATCGGCGTCACACACGCCGATCCAGCGATGACAGCGGGTGATCAGCGACCAAAAAAAGGTCCTGATCATTCCCATCGACCAACGATCTCCCAGCAGGGGCCTGATCGTTGGTCGCTGTCACACATAATGAGATCGTTAGCGGGATCGTTGCTACGTCACCAAAAGCGTGACGTTGCAACGATATCGTTAACGATATCGTTATGTGTGACTCAGCCTTAAGCCGATAAACACAATCACAAACAAACACACACAAACCTACACACACATTGTCACCAGCCTATGTAGGCGCGTTAACAGAACAATTGTACATAGGCTGTAACCAGACAGTAACTGTTAATTTTAAAGAAAAGAAAATGGCGTGGGTTCCCGTGTAATTTTAATAACCAGCAGAGGGAAAGCAGACGGCTGGGGGCAGATGTTTATAGCCTGGGAAGGGGGTAATACCCATGGAGCTTCCCAGGCTGTTAATATCAGCTCACAGCTGTATACTTAGCCCTTACTGGCTATTAAAATGGGGGATCCCTTAAAAAAAAATGTAGGGTCCCCCTATAATTAATAACCAGCAAAGGCTATACAGACAGATGCGCGTTGATATTAATAGCCTATGAAGGGGCCATGGCTATTGGCCCCTCCCAGACTAATAGCCTCAGCTCTCAGCCACCCCATAAAAGGCGCATCTATAAGATGCGACAAATCTAGCACTAAGCCTCGCTCTTCCCACTTGCCCTGTAATGGTGGCAAGTGGGGTTCATATTTGTGGGGTTGATGTCACCTTTGTATTGTCAGTTGACATCAAGCCCACAGGTTAGTAATGGAGAGGTGTCTATAAGATACCTGTCCACTAGTAACCCCATAGTGATATTGTATAAAAACAGACACCCAGAATAAAGTCCTTTATTTGAAATAATGACACAGACTCCTTTAAAAATCTTAATTAAACCATACTCACCAAACGCCTAATCCACCGAAGCCAACGTCTCCTGCAGCAAAAAATAATAAACCACTATTCCTCACCTGTCCGCTGAGAAGATAATTCATAATGTCCCACGACGATCCCGATCACTTTGAGAGCAGTCACAAGAGTGATGTGACTGCTCAAAGACAGCCGGCGATACAATGACAGGAGGAAATCCTCCAGCAGTGTTTCACTGAGCTGCCGTGATAGTTCACCAGAGTTCATCAGCTGATCAGCTCTGATGATCTCTCTTACAGCACCACTGCTGTTTGGGAAAGTTCTCACACAGCAGTGCCGTAAGTGAGAGCATCAGAGCTAATGAACTCTGGTGAACTCTCACAGCAGCTCAGTGATACACTGACAGGAGGTAATCGCTCCCGCAGTGTATAGTCGGTGGCCGGGTAGAGTGGTCACATCTCACGATGTGACTGTTCTACACGTGAGATCGCTGTGGGACACTCAGGATTACGCGGGCTACGGCAGACGGAGTATATGTTGGTATATTTTACACTATTTATAGGAGACGAGGGTGTGGCGGATTGGGCGTTAAGGTGTGTGTATATATATATATATATATATATATATATATATATATATATATATATATATATATATATATATATATATATATATATATATATAGTAGCATGGCTAAAGGTTGGATAGTCGACGGGAGGTATGTATCACAGAGAAGGCTTGTCGCTGTGATGTAACCCGGAGTGTTTTCTTTATTTCTTTAATGCACATAAAGTAATAAGGCATTGTTTGGTATATTTGGGTCCGGGTTACGGGTAGCTATGAGAGATGGGAGGGTCTGGCTACCCATATACCTCACCCCTGGGTAAGGGGCATAACCATGCCTATCTATGTTTGTTTCAGGACCTGTGGTGATGTCAGAACCACATGTCTAATCATGTGACAGGTACCTGGGTGTGGTTTCAGGCTACATAATGGAGGTGTGTTTGGCACATGCTGGTGAGTGTTTGGGAATCTGTGAGTGTGGACAGAGGTCCCTGTGTCCAGGCGGGACACTACAGACAGGAGTCTGTGTGTGTGGAGGAGAAAGCCTCCACAGTGTGTTAAGGCTCCAGGACTGGGCCTGCGTGCTGGACATGGCACAGTCTGTGTGCCTACAGACCTGAGAGAGCGGAGCTCTTCTATGGACTTTGATGCTATGTCGGCCTGATATACAGACTGTTTTCCTTTTTGTTGCTGCCTTGCTGGTTTATGGAGCAAATAAACCCACTTGGACATTAAAGAGAATGTGCCTCCTGTTTCCTCCAACGCACCTGAGCGAGTGAATCCCTACAATATACACACACACACACACACACACACACACACACACACACACACACACACACACACACACACACACACACACACACACACACACACACACACACACACACACACACACATATGTAATTTTGCTTTTTTTTTCAATTGTGAGTACTGGCGCCGGCAGATGATAATACTTCTCCAATCAACGGCTCCTGCCATCACTGTTATGAGTGACAGCAGACATAGCCCGATGGGAGCATCAGTCTCATTGGCTCATGTCAGCTTTTTACCGCAGGTCACCGCTGCGGGTCAGTCAGTTGAGGGGTCACGCTGACAGCATGATCCCACAGTGCTCTGGCCAACAGTCTTACCGGCGGTAGCGTTACTGCCGATAAGAACTACCGCGCCGGTGTTTCCCACTCTCTCACACAATGACAGCATGGGAAACACCATATAAAGCCGGTAAAACGCAATGCAAAAACTCAGCAAATCCACAAACCTTTTTGTACCTGCATTTTCGCTTCGGATTTGACTGACAGAAAAAAGCACACTGCAAATACGCATGGAAATTTACTGATCATGTGCACAACACTTCAGGATTGTTATTGAATTACCTTGCATAAGGATTCCATTGCGTTTTTGGACTATTTGGAAAAAAAACGCATCGTGTGCACATAGCTAAAGATAACGCTGGAAATAAATCTGCACTGAATATGCAACATGTGAACTTGGATCTGTGGGAAAATTTGAAATCTGTGAAAGAGAATTAAACAAATATTATTTGAGCCAGTTCTCATGTGTATTGATGGCATAATTCACACTTGCATTTTACTATTAGCATTACACTGCTGCTATTTAGATTCTTATTTGTCCTACTCTTTATTGTTTTGCAGTAAATTATGTGCTATCTTAAATCCTGGCGCAATAGGCCTAACAGGCACAGCTCACACATTTTTGTTTCCGCCTCCTATCTAAGGCTACGTATTTGCGGTCGGCGCCGCAGCGTCGCCGCATGCGTCATGCGCCCCTATATTTAACATGGGGGCGCATGGACTTGCGTTTTGCGCCGCATGCGTCCCTGCGGCGGCCGCGTCCGGGCGCAGAGGACGCAGCAAGTTGCATTTTTGCTGCGTCCAAAATCAATGAAAAAAAGGACGCATGCGGCGCAAAACGCAGCATTGTGCATGCGTTTTGCTGCGTTTTTGTTTGCGTTGTGGCGCCGACACTGCGGCGCACAACACAAATGTGAACGTAGCCTAAGGGTATGTTCCCACGGTCAGGAATGGCTCAGGATTTGACGCAGGGTGAAATCTGCACCAAATCTGCATCTGAGGTCACTGGCAGGTCACTTGCGTTTTTTGATGCGTTTTTTTCTACATGCGTTTTTTCATTGCATGTGGGGTTTTTTTGTCACTTGAAACAAAGCTAATTGAAAGTTGGCTTCTGAGAAGGAAAAAAAATAAAAGTGATTTCCTGTTGCAGATAAATTAGGGTATGTTTCCACGGTCAGTAAATGCTGCGGGTTGGACACTGCGTACATCTGCAACGTGCAGATGTTACAGCATATTGTATGGGACTTCAAGAAATCCCATGCCCACTATGTGTGCACCAATGCCCGTGGCTCACCTGCAGAGATGGACATGCGGCGCGTCTTTCCAGACCGCAGCATGTCAGTTTATGCAGTGAAGACACTCTGTCTTCGCTGCATAAATTACCCATACACTTTTATTAAATGTAAAGCCACATTATCTTCCTAGTCACATGCATATTAGGCCGGGGTCACACTCAGCGTAGGGAAATACGGTCCGTATTTTACATGCATAATACGCAGAAATAATCCCAAAACAGTGATCCGTATGTCATCCGTGCAGACATATATCCAGTCTATCTATCTATCTATCTATCTATCTATCTATGTATCTATATATCAGTGAGACACACACACACACACACATATATATATATATATATATATATATATATATATATATATTTTATATTTCATACAGCGCAAGATAGCAGAAAAGCCGGTATTTCAATTACCGGCTTTTGCTATCTCCTTCCTAAACCCGACAGGATATGAGACATGGTTTACATACAGTAAACCATTTCATATCCCTTTTTTTGCATATTCCTCACTACTGTTAGTAGTGTGTGTGTGTGCAAAATTTGGGGCCTCTAGCTAAAGGGTTAATTCACAGAAAAAACTGGCGTGGGCTCCTGCGCAATTTTCTCCACCAGAGTGGGAAAGCCAGTGACTGAGGGCAGATATTAATAACCTAGAGAGGGACCATGGTTATTGGCCCTGCCCCTGGCTAAAAACATCTGCCCCCAGCCACCCCAGAAAAGGCACATCTGTAAGATGAGCCTATTCTGGCACTTAGCCTCTCTCTTCCCACTCCCCTGTAGCGGTGGGATATGGGGTAATAAAGGGTTAATGCCACCTTGCTATTGTAAGGTGACATTAAGCCTGGTTAATAATGGAGAGGTGTCAATAAGACATCTATCCATTATTAATCCAATAGTAGTAAATGGTTAATAAAACACACACACATTAGTGTTGTAATAGTTTATTATACTCTTAATCCAAATGACGACCCTCGTTCTGTAAAAGAAAAAAAAGAAAAAAGCAACAATATCCCATACCTTTCCGGCGCTCAGTCACGTCCCACGTGGTAAATCCATCTGAAGGGGATAAAAAAAATTTACAGTCAGTTGCCTGCTAATGCAGCTGCCCCTGGCAGTAAAAACTGGGGAAATGAATGGAAAGCAGGGGAACGTAGCATCCTAGATTTGTGGTGCTGCGCCCCCTGCTGGTATAAACTCATATGAACTCTAGCGTGGGAATTTTTCTGAATAGTTTCTCACGCTAGAGTTCATATGAGTTTATACCAGCAGGGGGCGCAGCACCGCAAGTATACAATGCTACGTTCCCCTGTTTTCAGTTCATTCCCCAGTATTTACAACCAGGAGCAACAGCTGCACTAGCAGGCTCCTGGCTGTAAAAATGTTTATCCCCTTCAGATGGATTTACAGCGTGGGACGTAACTGAGCGCCGGAAATGTATGGGATATTGTTGCTTTTTTCTTTTTTTTCTTTTAGAGAACGAGGGTCGTCATTTGGATTAAGAGTATAATAAACTATTACAACACCCTGTGTCTTTATTTCAATAAAATACTTTTTTCCTAATGTGTGTGTGTTTTATTAACCATTTACTACTATTGGATTAATAATGGATAGATGTCTTATTGACACCTCTCCATTATTAACCAGGCTTAATGTCACCTTACAATAGCAAGATGGCATTAACCCTTTATTACCCCATATCCCACAGCTACAGGGGAGTGGGAAGAGAGAGGCTAAGTGCCAGAATAGGCGCATCTTACAGATGCTTTTATGCTATCTAGCGCTGTATGAAATATTAATATATGTCTCACTGTGTCTCACTGACATCTATCTATCTATCTATCTATCTATCTATCTATCTATATACTATGTGTAGACATTTATTCTATCTATTCTAACCTGTCAGTGTGATTTTACTGTACACCGCACTGAATTACCGGCTTTTCTATAGAACACCGGTGCGTATTTCTCGCAAGTCACACTGATGGTCCGTGTGTAGTCCGTATTTTTCTCACCCCCATAGACTTTCATTGGTGGATTTTTTGCGCAATACGCTGACAAACGCAGCATGCTGCGATTTTCTCAGCCCGTAAAATACGGCTGAGAAATATACGGCAGATAGGAGCTGCCCCATAGAGAATCATTGGTCCGTGTGCAATGCGTTGTTTTTGCGCCTCTCATATGTCCATAAAACTCTCTAGTGTGACGCCTGCCTTAAGTGCGGGAACGCAGCCTACTACTCATGTGTGCTAATTTACATAATGGGGAATCTTGCAACACAGCTGGAAGTAATTGACACAGGAAGTGGAGGAAACACAGAGAGAAATCCCCTCCTTTTTAATAAATAAATAATAATAAAAAAAAAAAAATGTCCTGGGGTCCGCCTATATATGCTAACAATATAAAGAAGACTACTGGGGCTGGTAAGGATCCAATATCCATGAACCTTACCAGCCTGATAATAACAGGCCGCAACAGTCTGCTTACCTTGGATGGTTAGCAAAAATAGTGGGATCCCCTCCAAAAAAACAGCGTGGGTCCCCCTATTTTTGTTAACGAGCCAAGGAAAAAGCAGACAGCTGCAGCCTGGTATTCTCAGGCTGGCGAGGCCCATGGATTTTGGCCCTCACCAGCCTAAAAATAGCAGCCTGCAGCCGCCCCACAATTGGCGCATCCAAAGATGCCCCAGTTGTGGCACTTTACCCAGCTCTTCCCACTTGCCCTGTAGCGGTGGCAAGTGGGGTTCATATTTGTGGTGTTGATGTTGCCTTTGTATTGTCCGGTGACATCAAGTCCATGGCTTAGTAATGGAGAAGTGTCTATAAGACACCTCCATTACTAATCATATAGTTACGTGGTAAAGACACAGCCAGAATAAAGTAATTTAATTGAAATAATGACAGACTCCTTTTAATATTCTTAATTAAACCATACTTACAACCTCACCTAATTCCACCGAAGCCCTCGATCTCCTGTAAGAGAAATAAAATAAAAAAGCAACAGTATACCATACCTGTCCACCGAAAAGATAATCCATAATGTCCCATGACGAATCCAGCTCCAACGGAGCTTGTAGATGACCACTGGAGATAACCCCGTCCCTGACGGTCACGTGCACAGCAGTTCCCTCGGTCAGCTGAACCTATCGCGAGAACTGCAGTGGATGCAAACTTCCGGCTGTGGCACAAGGTAAGACATTATTTAAATTAGTTCACATGCGTAGTAAGCTGCATTCCCGCACTTAATACGCATGTGACTATAAAGGTAATGCGGTTTTACCGCATCTAATAATAGTCAATGGGAAATTTATGCTGTGGAGACTCAGCGTCTCCGCATCGTAAATAGACATGTTGCGGTCTGGAAAGATGCGCCGCATGTACGTTTATGCAGGGTTGCTGGGGGAGTCTCTGAACACATAGTGGAGAAGGGATTTCATGAAATCTCATCCACTGTGCTGTAACATCTGGCCGCTGCGGGTTTGACGCTGCAGATGTACGCAGAGTCCAACCCGCAGCATTTACTGACCGTGGGAACATACCCTAAGGCAGCAGAGGATCCCATCCCCCTCAGTATCTTCCTATGTTTAGGTGCGTGAATCCCCCCACCACTCAGCTTTACTGCCGTCTTTGCGGAGAGCAGGTGTGGCCTCTCGGGCTCATTGCACCTGAAGGTTCTCACTTTTGAAGGTTCGTACTTTGTTTGTTTTTTCATCACAATTATTTATCTTGCTCGTTTTATGAATTAATAATTAAAAGTTTTTGGATATTTTGTAGAAATAAGTAGGGTTTTCTTACAAACGAGGGATTTCTTAGACATGGCCTCTTGGGCACATTGTGCTCGAACACGTAATAGTCTCTGATATGCTATGAACTGCCAACCTTTCTTTTCTCTCTGCCAATGTGTTTCTTCTGCTAAACTTTTAACGTCTAAAGGTACCTTCACACAAAACGACTTTGTAACGATATCGCTAGCGATCCGTGACGTTGCAGCGTCCTCGCTAGCGATATCGTTTCGTTTGACACGCAGCAGCGATCAGGATCCTGCTGAGATGTCGCTGGTCGCTGAATAAAGTCCAGAACTTTATTTGGTCGTCCGATCGCCGTGTATCGTTGTGTTTGAAAGCAAAAGCAACGATACCAGCGATATTTTACACTGGTAACCAGGGTAAACATCGGGTTACCAAGCGCAGGGCCGCGCTTAGTAACCCGATGTTTACCCTGGTTACCAGCGTAAAAGTAAAAAAAACAAACCGTACATACTCACCTGCGCGTCCCCCAGCGTCTGCTTCCTGACACTTACTGAGCGCCGGCCCTAAAATGAAAGTGAAAGCACAGCGGTGACGTCACCGCTGTGCTGTTAGGGCCGGAGCTCAGTCAGTGTCAGGAAGCAGACGCTGGGGGACGCGCAGGTGAGTATGTACTGTTTGTTTTATTTTACTTTTACGCTGGTAACCAGGGTAAACATCGGGTTACTAAGCGCGGCCCTGCGCTTAGCAACCCGATGTTTACCCTGGTTACCCGGGGACCTCGGCATCGTTGGTCGCTGGAGAGCGGTCTGTGTGACAGCTCCCCAGTGATCAAACAGCGACGCTGCAGCGATCGGCATCGTTGTCACTATCGCTGCAGCGTCGCTTCGTGTGAAGGTACCTTTAATCTGAGTGAAGGTCACTGATTACTTTTAGAGCTCAGAAATGGACATAATTAGATATTCTAGATTGTTTTCTAACCGGTGCCTATCAGGAGAACTGCACCTGTACTCGGGAGTGTCATAGAGTAGAGTTGATCGAATATATTTGGATTTGGTCACCGAATATGAATTTTACATATTCGTGCCTTATTGCTACCCTATTTGTGCCGAATTTGTTTGATCGGTTCCAAACATAATTGGTCATTTCTTCTCCCATTGACTCCAATGATGTTCAACGAATATTGCAAAAACAAAACCGTTCATAACCAAATTTTGAAAAAATTTTCTCATCTCTACCAGAGATGCGCCTGATCCAAGATTAAACTTCTAATGAAATGATACCCACATTTTCAGGAAAAAACAGAAGAGCCCTCTGCAGAGGCACAAGCTACAGATACTGTCCCTTCTACTCCCCAGTCTGTAAGAGGGGTCAAGGTTGAAACTAAGAGACCAGGAGAAAGAGGCAGAAAGCGAGGTGTCTTGCCCTCAAGTAAGTATATTGAACTGCAGCACATTATTTCATGCAGAACCTAATGATAATAAAGGAGTTTTACCATGAAAGACATTTATTCATAGAATAAATGATAAATGTCTGCTGGAGACCCACTTATCCCAAGAACAAGGATTTTGATTCCCCATTATTTCCCACATTGCAGTCAGGACTGGATGGTGTGGCATGCTCTATTAATGTATGAGAGACTGACATTGGAAGGGTGTTAGAGCAAGTGCAAGGTTTGTGTGTGCCTGCTCCAGTCTGTATCAGACGCCAGACCGTGTCCTCTCCAGGACCAGGCGTATCCTGAGGTTTAGCATTCACTAGACAAAACGTCAGTGATGAGTTCTGTACTCTGTCAATCCAGCCACAATCAAACCCACATCAGTGCATTACTAGTCAATAATATTCCACAAAAGTGTGTGCATTAGATAATGTATCCTGATACATTTCAGTCACAGAAACCCTTACTATTACAAATATGTGAAGTATGACAAATAAGTAAGACACCTTAAGGGGAACCTGTCACCCCCAAAATAAAATCGAAGGTGAGCTAAGCCCACCGGCATCAGGGGCTTATCTACAGCATTCTGTAATGCTGTAAATAAGCCCCCGATGTATCCTGAAAGATAAGAAAAAGAGATTATTTTATACTCACCCAGGGGCGGTACCGGTTCTGTTCTGGTCCGATGGGTGTCCGGTCCGGGGCCTCCCATCTTCTTACGATGACGTCCTCTTCTTGTCTTCAGGCTGCGGCTCCGGCGCAGGTGTACTTTGTCTGCCCTGTTGAGGGCAGAGCAAAGTACTGCGGTGCGCAGGCGCCGGGAAAGGTCAGAGAGGCCCTGCGCGCTGAAGTACTTTGCTCTGCCCTCAACAGGGCAGACAAAGTATGCCTGTGCCGGAGCCGCAGCCTGAAGACAAGAAGAGGATGTCATCGTAAGAAGATAGGAGAACCTGGACCGCGACGCCCATCGGACCAGACCGCAGCGGGACAGCCCCTGGGTGAGTATAATCCAACCTCTTTTTCTCAACTTTCTGGATACATCGTGGGCTTATCTACAGCATTACAGAATGCTGTAGATAAGCCCCTGATGCCGGTGGGCTTAGCTCACCTTCGATTTTGGGGGTGACAGGTTCCCTTTAAAGAAGTTGTCCTCTTCTTGGACAACTTCTTGTCATACCCCTAAAATAATAAAACTTCCACTCCCCTCCCCGTGCTGGCACCGTTCCCGCGGTGTCTGCACTCACTCTCCCCGGGACTCCCTTGCTATTGTTGTGACCTATGACATCACCTCTGGTGTCACTGTCCCCACCTCCTGTTGAATTGAACATAAAGAAGTCCGAGATCAACTGCAGCCCAGACATACAATTCATGTTCGATTTGTCTAAAGTTGGGGTCAGTGATGCCAGTGCTGATTGGGTGCCAGCATCAAGTGTCACAACAACCGCACAAGAGCTCCGGAACCGTCAGTGCTGACACCGCGGCAATGCCGCAAGCATGGGAGGAGATTATGAACTTTATTATTTTATGGTCGCCAAACATTTTGATCAAGAAGGGGTGGTCATCCTAGTAGTGAACAACCTCCTTTAAGTGATCACAGCAGAGTCTTTTTCCATGCTCTATAGGTTATTTTTACATGAAGTGATGGTACTTGATGTGGGGTCAGTGATAGTCTAGCTGCTTGCATTTGTTGGTGGAACAATGCATGTTGCAGGAGGCGAACCCTTGTTGTTAAAGGGTTTATCCAGTGAAGATAGGAGATAACTTATAGATTGATGGGGGTCTGACTGCTGGGACACACACTGATAGGCAATTCCTGTTAAAATGGGGCCGTAATGTGTGTACGCCCAAGCCGCACTCCATTAGTTTCAATGGGACTGCTGGAAAAAGTAGAACACTGCACTGCGCCCAGCAGCCCCATAGTGCATGAATGATAATGCAGCCGACATATGTACTAACACTCCATCGTAGATGGGGATAGGAGTGTCAAGTTCTGCCAATCTTTGGTGGGGTCTGACCGCTGGGACCTGCAATCTATGTAAGTTGTCGCCTATTCATCTTCACTGGACACCCCCCTTTAAGGATGATTTTCCACTTTCTACAGTGTGGTTTTCTATGGTAATAGGTTCTTGTATAGCTTGGAAATCCCCTATCCACCATCACTCCTTTTTTAAATATTGTAATATCTTTAGGAATATTATTATTCATTTTATTTTTTTATTCTTGTGCAGAAAAGGGTCACAAATGTTCTACATATGGCTGTAACCGTACATTCCTCAACATGCAGGATCTCATTCATCATGTGTCTATCCACTATAAACCAACTCAATCTATGCAAGGTAAGACTTGTGACTTTTGTCCGCACCATGTGGAAGCCTATTATCAACTGGCTCTACCACAAAGGCACCCTCCATTAATATTTGATGTGTTGAATTCATTTTTTTAGGTCTGTAACTTTTAGGGTAAAAATACCAGTGAATTGCCCAAATATACAAAGAAATGTGTGGGAACACCTTGACACCATAATGATGTAGCTGTCATCCCATATCAAGTACATAGGTAGATGTTGGGCTTCTCAAAACTCAATCCCATGCAGTTGATTGATATCAGCAAAGTTTATTTAGTCTTTAGTTTATTTCTTTAGGGCCAGAATTGGGATTTGAAAACTAAGGAGGGGGATATTCTTTAAATCCTTACAGGCAAGTTATTACATGGGCCCATTGCAACATTTTCTACTTTAAGGCTATGTGCACACGTTCTGGATTTTTCACGTTTTTTTTTTCGCTATAAAACCGGGAAAAAAATGCATCCATTATGCATCCTATAGTTAGAATGCAATCCGCAATTTTTGTGCACATGATGCGTTTTTTTCTGCAAAAAAAAAAACGCATTGCGGGAAAAAATGCAGCATGTTCATTAATTTTGCGGATTTTTCGCATTTTTCCCTCTATATTATTCAATTGGGGAAGCTCCGGAAGAAAACGCGAAAAATTTGCAAAAAAAGCGCGCAAAAAACGCGTGCGGATTTCCTCTGGAAAAAGTCCATTTTTTGTCAGGAAATTTCTGCAAAGATTCCTGACGTGTGCACATACTCTAAAGGTGTAGTCCACTACTGGACCACCTCTTCTTAAATGGTAAGGTGTCCATAATAAAAAAAAAAATATATATATAATTATTGCCCGGACCAGCGCAGTTTATCACTGGAACTGCGTTGGTTTCGGAGGTTGGTCTATATACACTGCTCAAAAAAATAAAGGGAACCCTTTTGCCTTCAGAACTGCCTCAATTCTTCGTGGCATAGATTCAACAAGGTGCTGGAAGCATTCCTCAGAGATTTTGGTCCATATTGACATGATGGCATCACACAGTTGCCGCAGATTTGTCGGCTGCACATCCCAAAGATGCTCCATACAAGGCAGGATGGATCCATGCTTTCATGTTGTTTACGCCAAATTCTGACCCTACCATCCGAATGTCGCAGCAGAAATCGAGACTCATCAGACCAAGCAACGTTTTTCCAATCTTCTACTGTCCAATTTCGATGAGCTTGTACAAATTGTAGCCTCAGTTTCCTGTTCTTAGCTGAAAGGAGTGGTACCCGGTGTGGTCTTCTGCTGCTGTAGCCCATCTGCCTCAAAGTTCGACGCACTGTGCGTTCAGAGATGCTCTTAGGCCTACCTTGGTTGTAACGGGTGGCGATTTGAGTCACTGTTGCCTTTCTATCAGCTCGAACCAGTCTGCCCATTCTCCTCTGACCTCTGGCATCAACAAGGCATTTCCGCCCACAGAACTGCCGCTCACTGGATTTTTTTTCTTTTTCGGACCATTCTCAGTAAACCCTAGAGATGGTTGTGCGTGAAAATCCCAGTAGATCAGCAGTTTCTGAAATACTCAGACCAGCCCTTCTGGCACCAACAACCATGCCACGTTCAAAGGCACTCAAATCACCTTTCTTCCCCATACTGATGCTCGGTTTGAACTGCAGGAGATTGTCTTGACCATGTCTACATGCCTAAATGCACTGAGTTGCCGCCATGTGATTGGCTGATTAGAAATTAAGTGCTAACAAGAAGTTGGACAGGTGTACCTAATAAAGTGGCCAGTGAGTATATATATATATATATATAATGCAGTACAGACCAAAAGTTTGGACACACCTTCTCATTTGAAGATTTTTCAGTATTTTCATGACTATGAAAATTGTACATTCACACTGAAGGCATCAAAACTATGAATTAACACATGTGGAATTATATACTTAACAAAAAAGTGTGAAACAACTGAAATTATGTCTTATATTCTAGGTTCTTCAAAGTAGCCACCTTTTGCTTTGATGACTGCTTTGCACACTCTTGGCATTCTCTTGATGAGCTTCAAGAGGTAGTCACCGGGAATGGTCTTCCAACAATCTTGAAGGAGTTCCGAGAGATGCTTAGCACTTGTTGGCCCTTTTGACTTCACTCTGCGGTCCAGCTCACCCCAAACCATCTCGATTGGGTTCAGGTCTGGTGACTGTGGAGGCCAGGTCATCTGACGTAGCACCCATCACTCTCCTTCTCGGTCAAATAGCCCTTACACAGCCTGGAGGTTGTGTTTGGGGTCATTGTCCTGTTGAAAAATAAATGATGGTCCAACTAAACGCAAACCGGATGGAATAGCATGCCGCTGCAAGATGCTGTGGTAGTCATGCTGGTTCAGTATGCCTTCAATTTTGAATAAATCCCCAACAGTGTCACCAGCAAAACCCCCACACCATCACACCTCCTCCTCCATGCTTCATGGTGGGAACCAGGCATGTAGAGTCCATCCGTTCACCTTTTCTGCATCGCACAAAGACACGGTCATTGGAACCAAAGATCTCAAATTTGGACTCATCACACTAAAGCACTGATTTCCACTGGTCTAATGTTGTCCATTCCTTGTGTTCTTTAGCCCAAACAAGTCTCTTCTGCTTGTTGCCTGTCCTTAGCAGTGGTTTCCTAGCAGCTATTTTACCATGAAGGCCTGCTGCACAAAGTCTCCTCTTGAGGGCTCTTTTCCATTTGCGAGAAACACGTCCGTGTCTCACATGTGAAAACCAAGCTCTGGCGCCGGCACTCCAGAGCAGAGCTTTGTTTTCACATGCGAGACACGGATGTGTTTCTCGCAAATGGAAAAGAGCCCTAACAGTTGTTGTAGAGATGTATCTGCTGCTAGAACTCTGTGGCATTGACCTGGTCTCTAATCTGAGCTGCTGTTAACCTGCGATTTCTGAGGCTGGTGACTCGGATAAATTAATCCTCAGAAGCAGAAGTGACTCTTGGTCTTCCTTTCCTGGGGCGGTCCTCATGTACGCCAGTTTCTTTGTAGCGCTTGATGGTTTTTGCCACTGCACTTGGGGACACTTTCAAAGTTTTCCCAATTTTTCGGACTGACCTTCATTTCTTAAAGTAATGATGGCCACTCGTTTTTCTTTACTTAGCTTCCTTTTTCTTGCCATAATATAAATTCTAACAGTCTATTCAGTAGAACTATCAGCTGTGTATCCACCAGACTTCTGCACAACACAACTGATGGTCCCAACCCCATTTATAAGGCAAGAAATCCCACTTATTAAACCTGACAGGGCACACCTGTGAAGTGAAAACCATTCCCGGTGACTACCTCTTGAAGCTCATCAAGAGAATGCCAAGAGTGTGCAAAGCAGTCATCAAAGCAAAAGTTGGCTACTTTGAAGAACCTAGAATATAAGACATAATTTCAGTTGTTTCACACTTTTTTGTTAAGTATATAGTTCCTCATATACACACACACACACACACCCCAAAAAAAATATAGGGAACACTTAAACAACAGAATGTAACTCCAAGTAAATCAAACTTCTGTGAAATCAAACTGTCCACTTAGGAAGCAACACTGTTTGACAATCAATTTCACATGCTGTTGTGCAAATGGAATAGACAACAGATGGAAATTATTGGCAATTATCAAGACACTCTCAATAAAGGAGTGGGGACCACAGACCACATCTCAGTACCAACGCTTTCTGGCTGATGTTTTGGTCACTTTAGAATGTTGGTTGTGCTTTCACACTCGTGGTAGCATGAGACGGACTCTACAACCCACACAAGTGGCTCAGGTAGTGCAGCTCATCCAGGATGGCACATCAATGCGAGCTGTGGCAAGAAGGTTTGCTGTGTCTGTCAGCGTAGTGTCCAGAGGCTGGAGGTGCTACCAGGAGACAGGCCAGTACACCAGGAGATGTGGAGGGGGCCGTAGGTGGGCAACAACTCAGCAGCAGGACCTTTACCTCAGCCTTTGTGCAAGGAGGAACATGAGGAGCACTGCCAGAGCCCTGCAAAATTACCTCCAGCAGGCCACAAATGTGGATGTGTCTGCACAAACAGTTACTGTAGAAACCAACTCCATAAGGATGGTCTGAGTGCCCGACGTCCATAGATGGGGGTTGTGCTCACAGCCCAACACCATGCAGGATGCTTGGCATTTGCCACAGAACACCAGGATTGGCAAATTCGCCACTGGCGCCCTGTGCTCTTCACAGATGAAAGCAGGTTCACACTGAGCACATGTGACAGAGTCTGGAGGCGCCATGGAGAACGTTCTGCTGCCTGCAACATCCTCCAGCATGACCAGTTTTGCAGTAGGTCAGTAATGGTGTGGGGAGGCATTTCTTTGGAGGGCCGCACAGCCCTCCATGTGCTAGCCAGAGATACCCTGACTGCCATTAGGTACCAGGATGAGATCATCAGACCCATTGTGAGACCATATGCAGGTGCAGTAGGCCCTGGGTTCCTGCTGGTGCATGACAATGCTAGGCCACATGTGACTGGAGTGTGTCAGCAGTTCCTGCATGATGAAGGCATTGATGCTAAGGACTGGCCTGCCCCTTCCCCAGTCCTGAATCCAATCAAGCACATCTGGGACATCATGTCTCGTTCCATCCACCAACGCCACATTGCACCACAGACTGTCCAGAAGTTAACTGATGCCTTAATCCAGGTCTCTGAGGAGATCCGTCAGGATAACATCCACCGCCTCATCAGGAGCATGCTCAGGCATTGTTGGGAAGTCATACAGGCACGTGGAGGCCACACACACTACTGTGCATCATTTCCTTGCCTTGAGGCATTTCCACTGAAATTGGATCAGCCGGTAATTTGATTTTCCATTTTGATTTTGAGCATCATTCCAACTCCAGACCTCCATGGGATATTAGTTGTGATTTACATTGATCATTTTTAGGTTTTACTGTTCTCCATGCATTCCACTATATAAGGAATAAAGATTTACAACTGGAATATTTCATTCAGTGATATCTAGGATGTGGGATTTTAGTGTTCCCTTTATTTTTTTGAGCAGTGTATTTTTTTTATTTTATTATGAACACTTTAGCATTTAAGTAGGGGTTGTTCAGAGGTGGATAACCCTTTTTAATTTGCAAGTAAACTTTCCAAACTCCATGACGTCTTTAGGTACCAAAGTCCATTGTTGCTACTAATAAACACTATTTAAGTAAAGGACCAGCCTATCTCTCCACTCTATACAGGGCACTTTTCTGGGCAATGGGAAAACTACAATTATTTTA